>NC_066328.1:1432620-2032620 GCF_022539315.1 Serinus canaria | reverse complement strand
AAAGCCCACATCTTTCAAATCTCCTTTTAAGACTGCAGAAGCAGTGGCTTTATTTCCTCCCTGTCTAATCCAAACATGCCTAAGGCAGTATTGAATAACCTCAACAAGAGAAGACTAAACATCTGTTTAAGACCTGAAGGTAGGCTTAGTGTTTTACAAAAGGATGTAATTCTTGCTCTGCATGTTTTATAATGCAGGGAGAGAATTAAGAATTCATGTCTCAGACATTCCTGGTCTTGCCCATCTGTCTTGCATTACAGAATGGTCCTGATTAAATTAAGACACAGTCATTAATAATGACAACTGCCCACTGCTCCCAAAATCACTCTGTCACCTGAAGAGGGTGCACCTTCCACTGTCATCAGGTTGTAAGCAGATTGTTTCTACCATTTATTGTTTCAGCCCTTCGGAGGCAGCCCAGCCCCCTCTCAGTGAATCCTGGAAAATACTGAAACAGTGGGAGCAGCAGCACACCTACCCATTCATTATCCAAGCACACCCCGCCTCCTGCAGACACAACTTAATTACACAGCTCCTCCAGCTCCAGGACTGCCTGAAAGGTTTATCCCAGGCCCAGCCTTAGGAGCAACTGCAGAGTATTCATTTGAACCTCCCACAGGAGAGTGTTCCTGTCTGACACTCCATGAAGAGCTGCTCAGCACAGCGGCATCCAGCAGCTGAGGGCTTCAGCTGCAGCTCCAGGATGTGGAATCCCAGAGTGGTTCAGGTTGCAACGACCACTGGGTGTCATCTCACCCAACCTCCCTGCTCAAGCAGGGTCCTCTGAGCACATTACACAGGGCTGTGTCCAGGTGGGCTCTGAATATCTCCAGGGAAGGAGATCCACAGCCTCTCTGGGCAGCTTGTTCCAGGCAATCCCTTGGGAATTTCTTCCCCCTCCCTGTAGTCTCACTGCCCACCATACAGCACTCCTAGGGCTTGCCTGGTCCCTCTACACAAGCTAAGCCAACATAAAGTCCTTCTTCCTCCTGGTAACTTCTTACCAATTTAACTCCTTGGATTCATTCTGGGGTCAGGCAAATGCCAAACGAGGAATAAAAGAGAGCACAAACAGGTTTTTCAGCAGCAGCTGCTCCTCAGATTCCCTCAGCTGTAACATTTCAAGACCATACTTCTGTTTTCTGAGCAACTGGAAGTCTGCCTTGCAAGCACCAGCCCCTTTTCTTTTGAGTAAACAGCTTTCATTCCTGCCTCTTCACTCCCCACCTGGATCCTTTCTCTTCCACCCTCCTTTTCTTCCCCTCCTTCATTCTCAGCTTGTTAATAGTACAAAAGCACCATCTATTCTATTCCATCAGCTGGTAAGAAATAATTTCCCTTTAAAAATACCTACAAAAGCACATACTTTGCCTGACAGCAGCAATTTGTAGTGCACTGGGCAGCCCAGAGGCCTCAGACAGGAATAAGGGAAGGGCCTGAACACCTCACAATCAAAACACAAGGAGACCTAAGTGGATTGAAGTGGATCATAAGGGGCAAAGTCGGAGTTTCTCACAAAAACAGGTTAAAGCTGCCCCAGGGAGGCCAAAATGTAGTGAGTGAAAGGAGGTAGAATCCAGGGCAGTTTGTAGAAGCACAGGGACACTTTCCACTATCCCATGTTGCTCCAAGTCCTGTCTAACCTGGCCCTGGACACTTCCAGGGATCCAGAGGCAGCCACAGCAGAACCTAAGAAGCTCAAGTCATTGCAGAGAATATTTTAAATAAAGCCCACAAAAATCCCTGTAAAAGTAAACATGAGAGTACTGAAGGACACTGGCTTACCAAAAATAAGTTTGACCAAGACCTCCTGAACATTCACAGGCTGTTCCCCTGCTTTGGGACAGGGTGACAAGTACACGTTTGTTAGAGGCCTCGCTCAGCTCTGCTGTCCTGCTCTCAGCTGGGATAGAGCTCATTGTCTTGCCCGCTGCTGGCACAGGCTGCTTTTGGATTTAGGATGAGAAGAATGCTGATAACACACTGATGCTTTGGTTGCTGCTATCCAGTGCTTACCCTAAACCAAGGACTTTGCAGCTTCCCATGCTCTGCTAGCAAGGAGGTGCCCAAGAAGCTGGGGGGAGCTGACCCAAACTGGCCAGAGGGATATTCCATTGCACAGAGTATGGAATTCATGTACTCCCAGTATGGGAACTGGGGAGCGTGGCTGGGAGAGGCCAATCAGAGCTTGGACGTAGGATGGGAATCAGCAGGTACTGAGCAACCATGTTGCTTTTGAGTTTCTTCTGGGTTTATTTTCTCATTATAATGATTGTTATCATTATGTTTTACTTTGCTTCAATAATTAAATTGTTCTTACCTCAAGCCATAAGGTTTTCTAATTTCTTTTCTGATTCTCCTCCCCATCCCACTGGGATAGAGCAGGGAAGAGCAGCAGATGGTACTTGGTAACCAGCTGAAGTCAAGCCATGACACCTGTGAGGCTGCTGCTGTTATTATTAAATTGAATCCATCAGCACTCAGCTATTTATCAGGGTCAGAGCTCTACAGTGCTGGGGCACAGAGCAGGCAGCAAACCCCACACTGCCCTGGATTTGGAGTTTATTGTTTGAGCCAACCAGAAGGCAAAGGAAAAATAAACTTAGTAAGAAAATTGACACAAAAAGCACCTTAGAGCCACACTACAACAAATGGGAGGTGATCTGAGAAGCAACTAGCCCCCACCACAGAACAAATGCAACACTGCCTGTTAGTCACCCTCAGCAGGCACTGCTCAGCTCCAGGCTCTGCTCAATTCACTCTCTCACATCCCCATGTGTCCTTCTGTCCCAAAACAGGGACACCCAAGGCACCACAAGTGTGGAGGCTGCTGAGGTTCCAACTGAGCCAGTAAACTGACAAGAGAGAGTCATGGAATATCCTGAGTGGGAAGGGACCCCCAGGGATCATCCAGTCCAAGCCCTGGCACAGACCCCCAGCAATCCCACCCTGGGCATCCCTGGTAGTGCTGCCCAAGCACTCCTGGAGCTCTGGAAGCCTCGGGGCTGTGCCCATTCCCTGGGCAGTGCCCAGCACCCTCTGGGGGAAGAACCTTTCCCAAAATCCAGCCTGAGCCTGCCCTGCCCAGCTCCAGCCATTCCCTGTCCCTGTCCCAGAGATCAGAGCTGCCCCTTGGGAGGAGCTGCAGCCCCCCCTGAGCTCTGCCCTCAGTCTCCTTCTCCAGCTGAACAATCCAAGTGTCTCAGCTGCTCCTCAGACCCCTCCCCATGCCCAGGTCCCTCCTCTGGACACTCTGCAACAGCTTTAGATCCTTCTGATATTGTGGTTTCCCCCAGGACTCGAGGCAAGGCCAAACCAGAGCAGAGGAGGAACACACTCCCCTTCTGCTCCTGCCTTTGCTCTAGTTCCACTAAACTAGCAACCACTTATCAGCAGGAGTAAAAAAAGCCTCCTTACATCCCTTTTTAGTTGCAATTGTTACCAGCTCAGGCACAACAGGAACCAGAACATCCCATTTTTGCAGTGCATCATTCACTGACCGACTGGGTTAGCACAAATCACAGCTACAGAAACCACACCAGGTTCCTGAGGTGGGTGAGAGAAAACATTCCTGCATCCACAACACTGGAGTTCAATCCTACCCACATCTGTTGAAAATACACAAAATACACCAAGCTCTTCATCTTTTAATGCTTGGACTCAATCACCTTAAAGGTCCTTTCCAAGCCGAGTGATTCTACCCCGAGCCTGTCACACTCAGGCACATTAAAGCACATCAAACAACCTCAGGAAAACTAAGTAAGAGGCACAAAAGCACTTGAGCAGCCACATTAGGGAGCACAGTGTCCCTGCCACCGGCTGTGCCCGCCAAGGCAGGCGGACACGGCACCCGCAGGGCTCGGCCCGGGCTCGCTCCGGTCACACAACAACGCACCTGAGGCGAACCCAGCGGCTGGAGCCGCCACAGCGGCCGCCACACGGCTGTTACCGGACATCTCCCAGCGGAACGGCTCCGGGGCCGTTATCCCCACACCTGCCTCCCTCGCGGCCCTGCTAGCAACGCGGCCTCAGCATCGCAGATTTCAGCGAGCGGGGAGGAACCGCTGCGGCCACGGGCACACCGAGTACGGGGAGTGCCCGGGACCGGCCCTAGAGGTGAGTACCGCCGCTACTGCCGCTCCCGGCCGCTGTCCCGTCCCAGCCCCACCGCTCCCTCACCTGCGCCCCGGTGAGCGCCGCTGCCGGAACTAGTCCCGCCCGCGCAAGGCATGCTGGGAGCGCCCCCGCCCACATGGGCCGCGGACTACAACACCCAAGAGCCCTGGCGGCGCCGGGCCAATGGGAGGAGCCCGAGCGAGGGGCGGGGCGAAGGACAGCCAATGGGGTTGGGGCTGGATGCGGGCGGTTGTAGCGAGCAGCCCCCGAGGACGCGGCCCCGCTGCGCTGTCCCCGGCCCTGCGCTCGTCCCGGTGCCGCCGGTTCGCTTTGTCCCCTGTCCGGCCCAACCCGGCGCTGAGCGGGGCGGTGGGCGCCGTGAGTGAGGGCAGGGGGGCGGGGCGGGGCCGGGAGCGGGAGCCGCGTTGCCATGGGGACGGTGCGCGTGCGCCCGGGGCCGCCATGGCGGGGCTGTGAGCGGGGCCCCTCAGGCGAGCCCCGACCCTGACCCGGGGCTCGCACCGGGGCTGCGGGGCCTCGGCCCCGAGCCAAGCTCTGCCTCCCACCATTGCGCGTATCCTCACGCCTCTCCTTCCCAGCAAACGTCAGTTCTGGTGATAAGGAGAAGCTCAGGGTTTCAAGTCTCCATCACTCATGGAGTCGTTAAGGCTGGAAAAGACCTCCAAGATCATCAAGTCCAGCCTTCGACCTCCGTGCCCAAGCTCTCCAGAGAGTGCCTGTTGTGCTACTGCTAACAAATGTTTGTTTTGGTCACAGAGCACTGTTTGCTCCCACAGAGGATGCTTCATTAGCTGACTGACAAGTCAGATCTAGTGTCCATCTAAAACCTTGGGATATTTATCTCGGATTTGGCACAGGGAGCCATCCTAGGCACTTTGTTTTATCCCCATGGGGCTCCTCTGACCCTTGGCAAGCTCTGCCTGGTGTCAGAGCACAGTGCTCCAGCCATGAGGATTTTCCTCTTTCTTATCTTGGTGAAATTCAGGGATTGTCTCACACCAATAAAACCACCATAGATCAGGCCTATAAAGTATCTACTGAGGCAATTTGCAAGTTATAAACTTCCCAGGGAGACAGCTGAGTTTAACTTCATGTTCTGAGGAGTGTTCCTGGCCAATGCAGGTAACAGTGTCAGTGTGATCCCTTGAACAGTGATTTCAGTCCTGAGCAACACTTAAAATAATAAAAATGTGATAAAAGAATGACATTGTTCCTTCAGTGATGAACATCAATCCATGGAATCACAGACTGGTTTGGGTTGGGATATTGAGCACATGTAAGAAACACACAGTCATCAACCTCCCATGGTCCTTGTGGGTCTCTTCCAGCCCTGGGTATTCTGTGGAACCTCTGAACCAGAAATCATTTCCCCTCCTGTTTGACTGCCCAGAAAACCATGTGACTGTAGCATAAAATGTGAAGGTTTTCTCTGGGGGTGAATTTATCTGACCTCTTAGCTCAGCTGCAGTTCTCAACTTCTCATAGACATCAAGGAACAGGAGGAAAGAATCCACTTTAGAAACACTTTGAGAGATCAAAATCCATGAATGTGCCTATTCTTAACTAATTTTTTAACATAAAAATCTGTTGAAAACAAAAGTGAACATGAACCACATGGAAGGCTCTCTGCCCATGGCAGGTGGGTAGAAGAGAGCCTTTAAGCTCTATTCCAACCCAAACCATGATGAGATTCTATGACTTTGTGGTCATTTTATCTGTCCTTTGGGTAGGGAGGAGGGGAATGGGAGGGAGATCGGGAAGAGGAGTCGATCCAGCTGAGAGCAGAGGTGACAGCTTTGCTGCCTTTGCTCTGTTCCTGTCCCATCCCTGCAGGCAGAACATGGGAACATGCTTGGACAGGACACAGTTACAGCACTCTGGCTAAGAATCCCCAAAAATTCTTTATAAATGAGGGGCTAAACTGCCTGGGGTGTGTGTGGTGAGTAGGGCAGACAGCTTTCAGCCCTTTGTGAGCTCAGGTGCAAAGGAATAGCTCCAAAAAAGCAGATTTTAACATTCCCTGCTGGGAGTGCTGGGGATGCCTCTGCTCTGACCACACACACTTAGTCCTTGCTTTGGACTGATGCTATCTCATGTTTGGAGAGGTGTCCTTAAGCTCATCTTTCCTTTGCTTGAAGGGAAGCTGTCCCAATGGCCTCAGAAGCACCAAGTGAGGATGCAGAACATGCAGCTGAGCCTCCTGCAGCTCCTGTGCAGGGGGACAGGACATTCCAGTGGGGAGCCATCCTTGCTGCAGTGAAAGACCAGCTCCCATCCCTGGACTCTGACTCCTCCACAGTAAGCACTGAAATTCTGCCTTTCTTCCCTTTGGATCATGGAAAAAACCTCTCAAAAGCAAGAGCAGGTGACCTTATCAGGCATTTTGGGGTGGCTGGTGTGGCATCCTGGCTGGGCTGCCTGTCCTGACTGTAGAACACTGAGTGTTAATCCACAGCCTTCTGGATTACCTTTAATTATCAGTGTCATTGCCACCTCCTCTCCCTGTATTCTTTGGATTCTGCCCCACCTGCAGAGCTGTCTCCAGCCCTGGGGCCCAGCACAGACTTGGAGCTGCTGGAGCAAGTCCAGAGGAGGCTCCAGGATGATCAGAGGGATGGAACAGCTCTGCTGGGAGCCAGGCTGAGAAAACTGGGGTTGTTCAGCCTGGAAAAGAGAAGCTTTGGGGTGATCTCATTATGGCCTTCCAGTGTCTGAAGGGGCTCCAGGAGAGCTGGAGAGGGACTGGGGACAAGGGATGGAGGGACAGAACACAGGGAATGGCTCCCACTGCCAGAGGGCAGGGCTGGATGGGATATTGGGAAGGAATTGTTCCCTGGCAGGGTGGGCAGGCCCTGGCACAGGGGGCCCAGAGCAGCTGTGTCTGCCCCTGGATCCCTGGCAGTGCCCAAGGCCAGGCTGGACAGGGCTTAGAGCAGCCTGGGACAGTGGGAGGTGTCCCTGCCGTGGCAGGGGCTGGCACTGGATGGGATTTGAGGTCCCTTCCCAACCCACACCATGCTGGGATTCCATGATATTATGGATTATTATGTACTTGAGGCTGGTTCTCCATGTTGCTTTTTTTGTGCTTTTTACCTGCCAAAGAAGCATAACTGCAGAAACGTTTTCATATGAGGTGTGAGACTGAGAGGTGTTCTGCAGTGTTCTTCACTGGTGCAGGTTTTTCAGTTGCTGGGTCTGGGCCAGGCTGTTCTGCTGAAATCTCTGCTCACAGGGCAGCACTGCTCTGGTGCTCCTCTCTAGTCCAAGATGCTCTGGCATCGACTTTTCTGAGGGGATAATGTGTCTCAGGATTTAATTATTAGTGGCATTTTGTCCAAATAAGAACATTGTGTTAATTTTCAAACATGTATAAACTCGAAAAACCTTTTGAACAAGAAAGAATATATTTTATCCCAACTTAGTGTAGCCATTAATGGTACAGGGGGAGATTGTGAGATGTCTAAGAGCCAGAAATGCCTCCAGTGTGTATTTATGATTTATTTTTTATTTTTATTATTTATTTTTATTTAATTTAAAAATATTAATAATCAATGAGCCAAAGCAGTGTGATCTGCTGGATAAAATGTTTATGGGGATTCCATGACTTGGATTGTGCACTTGGATCTGTCACTGTCATGCTGGACAAGCTACATTCCCTCACAGAGTTCCCTCTACCTACACTGTTTTAATTATTTAGAACAACCCTTGCCTGTTAACATGTGTCTCTGTAGTACAGATGAAGGCCCAACACTGAAATTATTTGTAGGTTTTCTTATTGAGTAAATTACAACCAGGGTAAGCCAGAGAAGCAGCTCCAGATTTTGGTGCCAAACACCATTGAATAACCCCAAATCATGCTGAACACTTTTTTCACTCTTTACCATCTCCAAATTCTCTGTTTCTGTCCCACATGGAAAAGATTTCCTGGAGAAGGAACTGAGGCAATCTGTCTGGCACTTCATTTGCATTCAAAAGATCTAGTTGTGTAATCCCTGTCCTGCTGAGGCTGCAGTTCCAGGGCTGCACCTTTGTCCGAGGAATTTCCATGTGGGAAAGATCCATTTGTGCATCCAGGAGCTGTCACCTGAACGTGCTCTGCTCCCACCTCCAAAAATGGCACTCCCAAATGTGTTTTATGCCCTGAAGCCCTTTCATTACCCTGAAATGCAGTTTACGAAGAGGAAAGATGTTCTGTTGAGGTTGGGTTTGTGCTAATGACACCAGAGAGGATTCTCTGCAGTGTGAATTCCCAGAAATGCACACTTGCAAAACAAAGGGACAAGCAGGAAAGCTGTGTCCTGACTGCTGAGGAGGTGCTTAATCTCCTTTTGGTGTCCATGCATAAGAATTCATCACCAATGCATATCTGGAGTTTAAAAAAGGGATTTTCAGAGCTATCTAAATGCTGCCCAACCAAACCCAGATGCTGTTTGCATTCTGAACAGGAATCAGGCTCCTGAGGGCAGTGAAAAGCCTTTGTGGCCCTGCCTGGCCTCACCTGGGGCTCCAGCAGCTCTATTTAAGCTCAGCTTTGGCCCCTCACTCCCTCTTCGAGCTATGTTAGGGGAGTTTTGGTTTCTAGTTCTGGTCCTGCCTGAGCCAGACTTTCACCTGTGAATTGAAAGCTTTCAGTCTTGATCTCTGCCCAGCCTCATCACTCCAATATTGCCCAAGGATCTGAAGCTGTGCCTCAGCCTGGTTGTTCTGTCCTGCTTCTCTTCCTGGTTGCTCTGTCCTGCTTCTTCTGTCCTGGTTGCTCTCACCCTGCTTCTCTTGGGTGCTGTGGGATTGAGCTTTGCCTGGTGAGGCCTTGCCCTTCCAGTCCCTGAGAATCTCTGAGAATTATTTGGGCTGGAGGGATCTTAAAGCTCATTGAGTTCCCCCTCTGCCATGGGCAGGGACACCTCCCACTGTCCCAGGCTGCTCCAAGCCCTGTCCAGCCTGGCCTTGGGCACTGCCAGGGATCCAGGGGCAGCCACAGCTGCTCTGGGCCCCCTGTGCCAGGGCCTGCCCACCCTGCCAGGGAACAATTCCTTCCCAATATCCCATCCAGCCCTGCCCTCTGGCAGTGGGAGCCATTCCCTGTGTCCTGCCCCTCCATCCCTTGTAAATATTGAGCAGCTCTGCTCCTGCCTCTCAGATGGTGAATGAGGTAGTGCAGAGAATCACTTGGGAGTTAGAGAACTTCACTTTCCATTGCTTTTCTCAGCAGGATATTTGTCATCAGACTCCATGGGAATTTGATGTTTTACATGTTTTTTACTTTTGGAGCTTGCTGAAATGTGGGGTTGGTGACTCTTAGGCTTCCAGACTGTCTAGCAAAGGTGTGACTGCAAGGAAACTTCTTGTCTCTGCACTTCAAGAGGTGCCAACATGGGAGCTGTCACTGCAAACCAGATATTCCAATATCAGTGAGTATTTCAGTCTCCTGCTGAATCTCTCTGTTTTTTCCTGTTTGCAGTCAGACTGTGAGAGTGATGAGGAGCTTTTCATCTTCCAGCGGGACCTGCCCAACTTAATTCCGGACCTGTCGGAGGAACTGATGATGTTTTCCCTGGAAGATTCCCAGGAGCAGGTTGGGACTGTTGTGTGAGGGCTGCCCTGTCACCCCTCTCTTCTGGCTGTCCCCAGTGTGGGCAGCTGATGAAGTCTGACCTATTTGTCTGAACAGGAAAAGCTTAGTCCTTGGTATTTTCTCTCACTAGAAAATAGAATTTTTTTCTCTTTTTGCAGTGGCCATTTAAAGTTTTCTCTGTTCTTGAGATTTTGGACCTTTTTTGTCCCATCTCTTGGTAGTTTTTATTGTCCCTTTACTGTTTCTCTTTCCTGTGCACTAATTTTTCCTGTGCACTAATTCCTGTGCAATCATTTTATGTGTCCAGAAAATGAATTAGGACAATGCAGGAAAGAGGAAAAGTATGAAGTTTACTCTTTGAACAGCTTTTCTGGGATAAAAGAATCACACTGTTCCTTCAGTGGAGATAAATCCATGAAATCACAGAATGGTTTGGGTTGGAATAATGAGCACATGTAAGAAAAAGTAATTTAAAGGATATTTAGCTATTCCTGAAATTAAAGTTTTTGGAAAGTAAACAGTCTCACTGTTTTCCATGAGGGATGTGGTGTGGGTTGTTTCCATATGGTGTCTGAGTTGGAGCTGTTGCCTTCCAATCACTCTGCTTTGTTTTTTATCCACTTCCAAAGCTCAGGGAGATTGACTTTCTCTGTGTTTGTGCTTACTCTACCTGTAGCAAATCCAGGAGACAGAAAGAGTTCCATGGGAGATCTGGAACGAAGACCTGGAAAGTTTTGACTTTGAGGAAGAAACAGATGGTGCCCAAATCATTGCAAAAGAAGATGTACAAATGATTAAAGATGAGGCTCCTGAACCTGCCAGCCAGACTGAAGAAATGCCAAGCCAAAAGAGAGCTGTTCTTGAAGAGTCACCCTCAGATTCCACAGATCACCTTGAGGAGAAAGAAATGGGCAGGACACAGGCCAAGGAAAGAGCAAACTCCTGGCCTAACCCAGCAGTGTCTGTGCAAGAGCTGTACACTAAAGAGGAGAGAAAAAAGCTGATAGAGACAAAGATACTCTCCAAGATCCTTGTGGAGCCATCCCCAAAGCAGGATGTCAAGCCTCCCTCCCATGGCATCAACAACAGCCTAGGAAGACTTGCAAAGGAAGAAACTTCCTCAGCTGAGCATCTTGGAGAAGTGATCCGTTTGTCACTGCAGGCAAGTGGCCCTGAAATAAAGCTGTGGGGGGGTGCTGCAGGTGGGCTGGGGCAGAGTGCAGTGCCTGCATAACCCCACTGCAGCGAAGAGCTGGAGTCCCAGTGTGACACTCCTCAGGGCTGGGTGTTACACAACTACCAAAAGCTGTCCCAGAGCTGTCAGTGCAAGTCCAAACCATGGCAAAGCTGCTGCAGATAACCAACTTAGACATATGAAAAATTACTGCTAGAAACAAAGGTACAAGGAAATTTAGTTAGTAGTTAAGGCCACAACTACTCCAGAAGGACTTAACCTAAGCACAAAGATGCTGTTTTTAATTTTATTTTTGTGAAATACTGCCCAAACTTATCTTGTAACATACTCTCCAAATGCTCTAGAGCACTGGATTTCCCAGGGTTTCCCAATTCAAGGACTTCAGTTTAATTCCATCTTTACTTGTGTCCAAAGGAGATGCACATTCAACCTGCTAGAACTTCCATGTCCCTTCTTAATGACATAGAGGAACACAGGAGAGACTCAAGAATGACCAAGGAGATCAAGCTGGTCGTGACCCATAAGGTTTAGGTCAGAAGACACAGACTATTTGGGCTACTTTGTTAGATTCAAGTAATTGACAAAAAAAAAGCACAGCTAATTTGGGTGATGTTTGTCTGCTAAGCATCAGAAATTCAGGAAAGTATAACAAATCATAACAGAGAATACAACTTTACTACCAAAGATTCCACAAGAAATTGCAAAATACAGCTTAGCTCTGAATGTTCTCAGAGCATAAATAAGCCTTTCATTAGGAACTATGGAAGTGAGGGTCAAATTTTGGCTGTTTTCCAAAAGAGCTGACACACACACACACACACACACACACAAACCCCCATGGAAATAGATCTGCAGCAGGGTCCATGAACTCATAAGGAAGCCAACTATAGCATCTGTCTCTGGGAAGGCAAGGAGTTTTTCAGCTCCCAGGCAGAATTGCCTTAAACCAGGGAGTTTTGTGGCCCTCCAGTGGGGTGCTGGAGGTGAGGAGGTGTTTTGGGTTGTTCCTGAAGTCCTAAATCTCACCCACCTAAGGCAGGTGGAATGAGCAGCTCAGTGTTAACTGGAATGTGGCTCAGAGTCAGGGGTGGTTTTCTTCAGCACTGAGTTACAGATCTGCCTGTATTGATTTTTAAGTTCATTAGAACTTAATCAGCAGAGAGCAGGTCCTGATCTTTCTGTTCAATGCCTTCCACAGGTCAGAGTACAGATGTTTCCCTTCCCCTTTCATGTATTCACAGAAATGAACTTTTTGATGTTAGAGCTGTTCCAGTCCAGGCAAATCATGCAGCTGCTGGCCTGTGAGTTAAATTGTGCTGCATCATTGAAGGACATCTTCTTCAAGTGGGTCTGGGTGTAATTCCCAGCTCACTTCATAGAATTCAGTCTCTGTTAATTCAGGAAGCACTACTTGCCTTTCAGAGCCTGTTTGATGTCAGTGACTTCAATGAGCTGAAGTCTGGTGCTTTGGGCTGAGTTCTGAGAGGCTCAGTGTGTTCTCACTTTCATTTGAAGGGGGGTGTTGCCCCCAGCTCAGCCAGGCACCTCAGTTTGTGCCAAGTTGCTAAACCTAATATACAGTTTCTTCTTGATTCCTATCAGATAATTTGATTTTTTTTTCCCTAAGTTCCTTTCTGTATTAGAAATAGAATTGTGTAAACCTTCACTTCTATTTCTTCTGAACCTTCTGGAACTTAAACCAGTGCTGCAGTGTTAGAATAGATCTAATCAAGGTTCAGATATGTGTGAAGATTTATTGCTCAGGAAGGAGGGAGAGCCTTCTGTCCAACAAGAGGGGCAGATGCTGGAGGTTTTACAAGGTGAAATGTTGGGTTTGGAGGCTGCTTCTGCTTTTTTAAAGGCCATGAGTGGTTGTGTTAAATGCATGTTTGTGGCAGTGGTGTCATTGTCACGACTCACAGCCCCCTTCCTTTCAATGAAACTCGTAAGCACTTTGAATTTCTGGTGATTATATTTCACATGGGTGTGGATTCTATTCTTTAAAACTTCAATTTCAAATAATGGTCAGAAGGGAAAGCAATGAGTGGTTTAAATGCATGTGGACTCTGATGGCAGCCTCTTGTACCTGAGTCAGGTGAGTGTGTCCTCAACCAGGGATTCAGAGCAAGGAAATGGAAGATCCTCTCTTCAGGGTGGGTGAGCAGCTGTGAGATATCATCTGATTCTGACTGTACCCACAGCAATGGGAATTTACCCTGCTCAGAAACTGGAGGGGGAGGAAAGGGCTGATCTCAAAGAGCTGAAGAGCCACAAGTCCTTCTCCTGTGGGTGGCAGTGAGAAGTTCTCACATTATTCAGGATCAGAATGCACATGCTTGGCCTTCTATCAGGCCATTTTTTAATCTGTTCCACTGTCTCCAGTGATTTTTTGAAGTCTTATCAAAAGGGTTCATGATTCTCAGAGAAAGAGCCTCAGCAGAAGCAGCTGAGGCAGCTGGAGGGATGCAGTGTCTGAAGGGATGTAATAAATGCATTTCTTTCCTTACAGCACTTCCTCTGGAATTGCTGAAAGCAAGCAGGCACTGAAATTAGGGGTGGTCTTTTGGGAGTCAACTTTCCATCACATTTCTCTTGTCTTCTTTCAGAATATTGAAAAATTGGATGTAGGCAAGAATCTTGAGGAGCTGGAGCAGCGGGGAGATAAAACTCATGCAGAAGTTGCTTTCTTCCCAGCAGATTATGGTAATGTCACTAGTTGAAAGTGCATAAAAATAAATAAAACTCAGGTTCCTGTATTTAAGTTATTCCCTGCAGCATAATTTTGAATGCAGAAATCATAGTGGGTTTTTTAAATGCTTCTAAAACATGTTTAATTAGCTGGCCTCAAGATTTCATCTAGGTTTCTTAGCCTGAAGCCAGTGCTTCCCAGCCTGCCATGGGCCAGACAAGCCAGTTACAATATTATCTTTATCCCTCCCCTGGTGCCAGGCTGTAGGGAAAGGAACAAAGTGAGCGTGGGGAATATTGGGGGATTTCATGGCAGAAGACCACAACTGATGATTATTTTGTTGCTCTTCCACAGAGTCCTTCAGGAGGAAGCGTGAAGAGGAGCTCATGGAAAGGTTGGGAGAGCTGTGTGCAAGGCAGTCCAGAGCAGTGTCCCCTCCGTGTGGGAGGCCATCAGCCAAGCTCTGCTCCCTCCAGGGACAGCAGGACAATGAGTGAGTCCTTTTCTGTCACATATCCCAGCTCATCCTGGCTGCCAGAATGAATACTGGGCAACTCCTGGTCTTCCACAGGGGTTTTTCTCTGTAACCTTGCAGAAAGCTGATTTTGGAGTTGGAATAGTCAGTGCTTCATTTCCCTTTGATGACAAACACTTTGGCATTCTCCATCAACCTCTGTCTAAACCTTACCAGGCACTTGGGATAAATGGGAAAGGCAGGAAAATTAGGCTAAGCCAATTATCCTGCCCAGCTTTTTTTGTCATCTAGGGTACAAATTTCTCTTACTGGTACCTCAATCGAGCAAAAATACACAGGATGGTTTTCTGGGGGTATCAGTGGAGATGTCAGTGCTTCTTGGAGGTTTCTGTGTGAAGGAAGAGCATTTTCAGGCTGTTCAGAGGGAGCGACATCAATGGTGGCAGCACAGAAGAAATAATGAATGAAAGAGTGGAGGGGAAGGTGGGAAATACCCTCACTGCCAGAGCAGGGAGAGCCACTAGGATGATTTGCACTTTGTATGCCTGGGAAGATAAAATGGAATTGCCAGAAGAGGCAGAGAGGAAAGGGGAACTTGTTCTTACCCTGAGATGTTAAAAGTTGTGATCTCTCTGGTTCCTGCCTTTGTTCTCCAGAACAATTTGGTGGTGTCACATTTTGAGAACTAAATATCCCTCTTCATCCTGCCTGTGCTCTGTGCTCCTGGGGGAAGCTGAATCTTTTAATTCTGATTGCAGGCAGAAGCAGAGCTGGAATCTGTGTGGTAGCCAAGCACAGAGCTCCTTTCTCAGTCCAGTTTTGATCCTAAGGCCCTCCCTGCAGGTTTCCTTGGGTGGATAAGGCAGAGGATGTGCTGAGATTGTGTTTTCTGTGTATAGGGATGTTGCCTTGCTGTCATCCCCACCAAGTTCTCTGAGGATGGGCAGGATGAGTTTCCAGGGCCTGCCAAAACCTGCAACTGTGTACATAGATTTGAGAGATGCTGAGCCACCAAAGTCAGTGACAGTCCCTGAAGAGGAGCAAAGGTAAATCCTGGCTTTATTGGGAGTGAGAAATAAGTAATAAAAAGTGAGAAACTTAAACCTTTCTGAATCTCATGCTTGTGAAATGTAACTTTAAAAATGTTCTTTCACACCTCTGTCATAAGGAGAAACCTTGTAGTTAATAACAGCTACTAGGTAATAAACAGGTAAACATTTTTTTCTAGTTGCTTGAATATTTGAATTTTCTTTTTGCTAGAGCAATATGTGAAGGACTCTCCATAACACCCAGAGATCTTCCCTGGAAGTATCTCTCCCTTTTCCCTCATTTTCTAAATTTGCATCCTAGAAATGACCAAGAGCCAACACTCAGCTAGAACAGGGTTAATTAATATGGTCTGATGGTTTCACAGTGCAAGTGACAGCTCCTCCTCCTCCTCTGAAGAAGAAGAAGAGACTGTGACAATTCAGGATGAAGCAGAAAGGAGAAGGTAAGAAACCAGACTGTTTTCCAAGTGATATAATATTCATTTTTTCTGAAGCTAAAATAATTGCCCTAACAATGAGCAGGGTGAAAGTTTGTGTACTTAAATATTGCCATTCCTGGTCTTCACAGCAAAACAAAACAAAACAAAACAAAACAAAAAAAAAAAGCCCAGTAATGAAAGTGCTGCAGTGTGGCCCCAGGAGGTCACTCTTCTCCTGTTGCATGGTAAATCTACTAAAGGTAGAGAGTTGTTGATCCTTGAGGCAATATTTGCACCTGTCCAGCTGCTTGGAACAGCTCAAAACACAGCCAGAGGTGCCCTGGGGGCTGGAAAATGTGAGTTTTTCTCCAGCCCTGTGTGAGTGACACCAGAACTGTGTTTGACAAAACTCAGAACCAAACTTTGAAAATGTTGTAGGGAGTTGAGTCAGACAAACCTTTATTTTTAGAAATAATAAAATAGGCTAGAATGGATAGAGATTTAATGAGAATATTGATTACATTGTATGGACAGGGACTCTCCCAATTCTCCTTAATTGGAAGGGACAGGGGAGAGAGTGGGATGGGTGGAATCCTAAAATGCAAATTCCTCAACATGCACAGATGCCAGCCTTTTCCTGCTAAACTCCTGGGTTCATATCCATAGGGTATTAGACATTTTTTAATGGGAAGCAGAGGTGTCAAACTTAACCATCCTCCTGCACTCATGCTCTGGGCTCCATTTGGAATTCTGCAGCCTGCAAGTTCAAGCCACAGCAGGGCAGGGGACAAGCAGAACATGTGTCTTGTTGTACCAGCCACCTGCACTTCTTCTAATGGTTTGGAAGAAGAGGTGATTTCACAAGGATCCCAATGAGCCCAACAATGAGCCAAACAAGAAGCCAAACAATGTAATTTAGAACATCTAACCCAAAACCAGTGAAAGGCAGGGATAAGGGGATGCTCCATGGCACTGACACAACTTCAGCTGTTCCATCAGTGTAAATCTGCAGTGATGGAGAGCAGAGGTTGGATTTTGATTCACCTTAATGTTGCTAAAAGAACATGCACAAATGTAATGCCTGGCAAATGCTGCTCAGTTCTGGTTGTGAATAAGAAATCCTCTTGGTCTCAGCAGGGCAGGATTCTGATCTCATTTGTGAGGGGACTATCCAGTTTCATTTTTATCTGGAACAAATTATTAAACAGGAATTATTATTCTGTGCATGTAGATTATGTCAGGACAGGACATTCCACTACCTCAATAATGTGCTTGCTAACAGTTTAGCAGTCTCATTGAGAAAATTAAGCCAAGCATTCAAAAACTGTAATAATTACTAGAAAAACTTTTCATCTGCATGTATTTGAACCCCAACCCCTGTATCCAAAGGGGACAAAACCCTATAGGATCTGATTTCCATGCCAGCCATACATTTTTTTAGGCCTGTTCTGGTAGGTGTTTGTGTTGTGCCTAAATGCAGAAGAGGTAAATAAATTGCCAGGAAGATCAATTTTGTGTTCTGGCTTTGCTTGTTCACCTGAGTGCTGATGCTGTGTGGTATTTTCGGGGTCCCCTGTCGTGGGAGGAATGAGGAATCTGACTCCATGTTCTTAGAAGGCTAATTTATTATTTTATGATATTATATTAAAGAATGCTATACTAAACTATACTGAAAAATGGAGAAAGGATGCAGACAGAAGGCTTAACAAGATACTAATTAAAAACTTGTGACTCTCCTCAGAGTCCAACACAGCCTGACCATGATTGGTCATGAAGTTAAAACAATTCACATTTTGGATAAACAATCTCCAACCCACATTCCAAAGCAGCAAAACACAGGAGAAGCAAATGAGATAATTTTTGCTTTCCTTTTTCTCTGAGGCTCCTCAGCTTCCCAGGAGAAGAAATCCTAGCCAAGGGATTTTTCAGAAAATATGACAGTGATAGTACTACTGTCACCCCCAGTTATTGTTCCTGTAGATGCCCAGTCCTTGTTTTGAGCTCTCATTCTGTGTGAAGTTCCTCAGAGATTGAGTTTATTCCTGTAATGCTTTATCTTGGTGAAATCAGGTTTTTATTTCCTTTGCAGGAGGAATTGCTCAGGGAAGAGCCTGTTACTGCAACAACTCCGAGCAGCCCGTAAGGAGGCCTTGGAGCTTCTTCATAAAACGTCTGTTCCAGCTGAGAAACTGCATCCAGAAAGGCTGGAAGACAGAAGTTCCTCTAATGAAAGTCAAAACCAATCTTGTAAAGTGAGGCAAGAGACAAATGAGGTGGTTCCCAGGAAACTGATGAGATTGGAACCAGGCAAGGAAAGTTCTCCCTTTTCAAGCTGTGGGGGCGATGGAGCTGACATAGAGAAAGAGAACAAAATGAAAGCTGAGAAGATTCCAAATGCAGGAAATGCTCCAGAGTGTCCTCTAATTACAGCAGAATTGCCAAGGTATCCCCCAGGAAAAGTAATCAGAGGGTTTGGATGTGGCTTCTCTAATTGTTCAGGATTAAAGAAAATTGCTTACCTGGGCTGTGAGTTGGAGCAAGAGGGTGTCTGGATTTGTTACCTGGCAAGAGCAACAGTCCTGGCAGCTACTGCTGGAAGGTTTAGAGGCAGCCTCAGTGGGGCCTGGCATTAGATGAGCTGTGGCACTTCTGACATTGGAAATGGAGCCTTTTTCTTTAGCTTTTATTCTACAGAACAGGAGGATAATACAGTATTGATCTCCTTTAGGAACAGCACCACTGAGGTTTCCTAAGCACAGCTTCCTAGAAAATAGGTCTAGAAGGGTCAGTCTCCCTGTGCCAATAAAGAGTGAGGTAAAATCTAATATCTCCTGGCAGATCTTTATAGAACTTAGTCTTGAAATCCTCAGTGGTGAGGATTCCTTGACTCCCAGGTAGTACATTTTGCTGTTTAATTATCCCTAGAGTTGTAAAGCTTTTCATTAAGTCTAATTTAAAGTATTCCCTCTCCAATTTAGGCTTATTTTTGTTGTGTTCCCAGAAGGGATGGAAAATTGTTTATTCTGTGTCTCAGTTTAAAATACCTTTTACAAACTGGAAGATGTATCAGTCTCCCCTTGTCATTTTTTTTTCTTCCAAACAAAGGAATTCTGACTCTTTGCCAACAAGAAAAGTGCAAGATCTTGGAGTTACAAAATACACCTGTGAGGAATGCTACAGGAATATCTTAGAAAGCTTTAAAAAATACAAATAAGACTGATATAATTGAGGAAATTGCAGAGTTATTTGGGCCTCTGCCTCCCTGGGCATAGTTAAATGTAGTGTATTCTGCTGAAGGTCTAATTTCAAAGTGAAATCAGGTGCTTGCCTTGTGCACCTGCCCAGCTGTTTGGGAGAGCTCCATTATGCTGCCTTTTCAAAGGTTATATCCTGCTATTTTCAGAGTGAAATTTAACATTCTGACTTTGACATATGAGCCCTGGAAAGAATCAGGATCTGCCTGCTCTGGAGACTATTACTGTGTCAGAGTTAAACACTTGCCTGCCCTGCCACTTAGACACCTCAGCTCCTGTGTACCTGCTTTAAAAGGCAGGTGGTTGGCTGCAGGGTTTTTTCCCTCTGGAATTCCTGACATTAAGCTCATTGCTTCCATCAGGAATACTAAACTCCATTTTGATTACCTGTTAGCCTGAGATGGCAGCCCATGGCCAGGCAAGAATGTGGGTTATTTACTGTCTCTGAGTGAGAATTCAGTGATTTTTCACTGATTTCAGTTTTCTCTCTTGCTAGTCTAATTATTGCTGGGGAGCTGGGGCTGGAAGAATTCAGGAGGAACTGAACTTCGTGTTTGCCATGGCAGATGAAATCTCTCTGTGGGCATCCAGGTGTAGAAAGACGGGAGGTCTTGGGGTCAGGGGAACTTTGTCATATCCTATAGCAGATAGGAAAGGAAATGGGTCTGGACTGGGAGTCTTGGTGTGGAGATGGGGAGTGACACCTCACAAACACATCTGTACCTAAAGGAGTTTGCATCTCCACATAGATCATCACCACTTATCAAAAGTTTGATCTCAGCTCCTTTTCTTTGAGGTGTTTTTCTTCTTAGAGAGATGACTTCATCCACTGACAAGTTCTTGTGTCCCCCCACAAACACCAGAATTGCTCTCTAAATCTATTTTAGCCTTTCATGTCATGATTCCCCCTCAAGTGCGTGGGGTAAATACGAGAAAAAAAGAAGTGCAAACCAGATGAACAAGTGGCTTTTTCCCCCCAAGTGAAAAGCTTAATCTGTGTATTTTCCAGGAGAGAAGGAAGTGACAGAGAGCTATCGCAAAAGGAAGAGGAGATGAAGGAGAGGCAGAGGAGATGCAGATTGCAGGAGCAGCTGCAGCAGTGGCAGCCTCAGCGCTCGGTGTGGGGGAAGCAGCCCATGGCAGAGAACACCCCACTCCTGTTCCACAGGGTCAGTGCCTCAGGGTGGGCTGGGCCTGGCAGGGCATCCTGGTTTTTGCTAAGGAAGGCAGGAGCCTCCCTTGAAATGGGAAATGTAAACCCTGTCCCTTTGAATTATCATAATTTTTAAATTAAGGGGCTCTCAGGCAAAGATATGGGAATAGGAATAACAGTTCTTTACTAGGGAAGAAAATAAAATAAAGATGGAGTAATACAAAACAAAGCACTGCCAGAGTGAGAGCAGGCCCTGACCCCCTGTGTGTCAGGGTGGTGGCACAGTCCCATCCCAGGGTGGCTCAGGGTGGTGGCACAGTCCCATCCCAGGGTGGCTCAGGGTGGTGGCACAGTCCCATCCCAGGGGGGCTCAGCCCTCCTGCAGTGCCAGCTGTGGTTCTGCTGGAGCAGGGATCCTGCACAAGGGGGGAGTTTTCCTCTGCAGCTCCAGGGCTGCTGGAGATGGGCCTGCTCTCCCTCTGGGAATGCAGGGCAGCAGAAAGCTGCTCCTCTGGGAATGCAGTGGGCAAAGGCTGCTGTGCTGTTCCCAGGGCAGATTGGATCCAGGTAGGAATGCTTGGCTCCTCCCCTGGGCAGAGCATCTCCCCATGGGATGGTGGGATTTGATCAGCCCTGCAGGGACACTCAGTGGCCATGGAGAGCAGAGATCTCCTGCAGGGAGGATGGGCTGTGGGAGAGATAAAGAAAAAACTGTCCCATGAACAGTAGAGAACTGCCCCAGCTCTGACAGATGGGGACAGAACACACAGTCCCCAGCCTACGGCACAGGGGCTCCCTGCCAGGGGCAGCTGGGAGCAAAATGTCACTTTTGTTGCATTGCTTCAAATCTGTTTGTTATGCAGCACCATTAGCTGAGGAGAGGAGCAGCCCTACAGCTCTTCTCTCACACTAAGGGAGAAGAATTCCCCACCTTCCTGTGCAGGGAGAGCTCCTCAAGCAGCTGCTCTCCAGTTCTGACCTGTCAGGGCTTGCTAGAATCAGTGGATCAGTGTCATCTATTTCACAGCAGCCAGAGTCTCCCACATGATTTTTAATAACTTTTCCTAAAAAAGTGCAATATTTTTACTGTCTCTGCTGAGTCCTGTTGTCTGCCCCCAGCAGCTTTATAGTTCACTTTGGTGGATGGGTTCTGAGGACTGTGGATTTAGTGGATAAGTTTTACTCCTGGTGAAGGGGGTATGAAATGATCCTGATTTTAGCCAAAGCCTAACTATGGCTTGGGGGACAGGGCTGCTGTTACTCCTCAGAAGATTTCTCTCTGTCCCTGTCGTAAGCAGAGGGGTTGGAATGAGATGAGCTGTAGGATCACTCCCAGCCCATTCCATGACTCTATGACAAGCAGTCCTGCTTCATCCATGCACTGATTCTGCTGAGCACAAGGCCAGGTGAGAAGGTCAGAGGAGGTGAGAAACTGCAGAACCACCATGAATCCACCATAATGATTCTCTGGGCTAATGCCAATAACAAAGCTCTTTTGTACAAAAGTTGAAAGACTTCACAGCCCTAGATTTGGGGCTGGACTGTTTAGGTTTGTTTTGTAGATGGACTGCTGTGGTTGTGGAGATATGAAAGCTCCTTTTATTTAGCACTGGATTAGTCAGTGAGGAGGAGTAAAGGACTAAAAAGCTCCCAGCTGAGTTTCCCTCTGCCAGCCTGCTTTGACAAGGAGAGCGCAGCACCCTTAGCTCTGCTTTGGAGTGTAAAGGTTGTGGATCCTTTGGATGTGCTCCTCCCTGGCTTTGGCAGGTACCACCCTCTTCCAGTTAGCCCTTATTAAGATGCAGACACTCTCTTGCTCCTCAGAAATCCACGTGGGCCTTGTTCTCTCCTTCCTGACAATGCACCAGACAATGCAGAATTACCCTGTGTTTGGTCATTTCCCATATCTGCTGTGCTGATGCCAATGAAATGAGGATGGGCTTGGAGATATGCTTTGTCTGGAGCAGAGCTCAGGGTGGATCTGTGCTGGAACTGGAGCTGTAAATGTTCTCCTAAGGGATGGGAAGATGTTCCAGTTGTGGCAGCAGGGACAGGGGCATTTCTCACCAGCCCAGGCTCCTGCTGCCTGTGCAAACTGCTCCAGTGCCCAGAATGAGGGACAGGGGCTTGTTACAGACAAGAGAGGACACAGGGCAGGGTTAAGGTGGGATTTTGGGAACAAATTCTCCCCTTTGAGGGTGGGGAGGCCCTGGCACAGAGCAGCTGTGGCTGCCCCTGGATCCCTGGCAGTGTCCAAGGCCAGGTTGGAGCAGCCTGGGATGGTGAAAGGTGTCCCTGCCCATGGCAGGGGGGAAGATGAGAGGATCTTCATTGTCCTTCCCACCCAACCCATTCCATGATCCCAAACTAAGTGCCAGCCTGCTCCAGGGGACCTGCCTGACCTCCCAATGCACCAATGGAAAAAGGAAATCAGCACACCCCATAATAACCATGTTATCTGGGCAACTCTGCTCTAAGTTCTTATTCAGGGATATTCATTATTAAAATTAAGACTAAAAATGTATCAACATCATCTATCAAATACAGCAGTCCTTTATAAGATTACTTGAAATCTGCTTTGATAACAGCACTTTTCCCCTTTGAATTTGAATAGGGTTTTATTTTCTTTCTTTTTTTAAGAACACAGAAAATTTTGACTGTTTTGACATTTAAAACTAAAAGCCCCTGTAATTTGGCAGCTATGTCTCAGTGAAAATATCTAATATCTATATATAAACATGTATATTCAAAGAACAAGCCCCAGTGTTTGACAGAGTAGCACACTTGCAAATTTGTTTGGTAAGTCCTTTGTTTTGGCAGTGATGGATGCTCAGATCTGGAACACTTGTCACAGTTTCCAGAATTCTTCTGACCATTTATAATGTACATAAATAATTGAATTGAATAATAATCAGAGGGAAAGTTTAGAAACTCTGCAATTACTGTAGCTGAGGTGCTGGGAAAGACTGGCAAAGGAAATTTAAAAAGCTGCATTAGGGTTACATTAGAGTTCTTTTCTAAAATGTAAAAGCAGATTTAATGTGCTGTCTCCTTTTTCTTAACCCAGTTCAGTCAAACTCTGTCTTCAGCTTCACTCTGAGAGTCAGGGTTGGGGAGAGGTAACTTGAGAGACTGAGAATTCACTTCCAGGGGCACTTCAGCTGCTGGAGAAGGGGCTGAGATCCAGTGGAGTTTCAAGACATGCAGGTGCCAATTCCCTGGGAAATCAGTGGGTTCCTTCTAAGGATTCTGCCTGTCAGGTCCGTGTCTGGAGCTGTGTGAATACTTGGGCAGTCTGGTTCACTTCTTGGTTTTAAAAATAATGCAGGGAAGAACCTGTTTTTTAATGCTGTGCTTTGGCTTCATTTGTTTGGTTGTTTTTTTATTTTCCTTCTCTGCCCCACCCAAATTTAAGACTGGTATGAGTTGATCTCTTCTGAAATTTGGCCTCAACCATATTCTAACCTTTAAATCTGATTCAGAACTGATGCAAGCACCTGGAGTTCTGTGAAAGCCAGCAGAGTGGTGCTGTGATCCTCACTGTAGGGTCAGGCTGAATTAGGAGTTTAGAGGAACAGCACAGGGTTTGTTTCGTGATGTGAGCAGTGTTATTGATGAGGGAGACAGAAGGAATGCTCACAGGATGTAAAGCAGTTAAATGGAGGCTGTAAAATGAAATGGGTTTGCTCTGTCACTTCATTCATCTTGCTTGTTATGATCAGTAACTTGGTGCTGGTGCTGTTTTCTGTCCCATTCCCATTAGGTGGGATCCAGATAATGGTGGTAACTTTTGCCACACTCAGAGCTGAGTTTTGTGTCAGGAGCAGCACAAGCAGATAATTCTAAGGATATCACAGGATCCCAGACTGGAATGGGAAGGGACCTTAAATCCCATCCTGTCCCATCCCTGCCCTGGGCAGGGACACCTTCCACTATCCCAGGCTGGCCTTGGACACTGCCAGGGATCCAGGGGCACCCTGTGCCAGAGCCTCCCCACCCTCACAGGAAGAATTTCTCCCCAGTATCCCATCTCACGTGCCCTCTGGCAGTGGGAAGCCTTTGGGGCAGACAAAGCAGGATGTGCAGCTGAGAGCAAGGCAGGCAGGGCAGGGAGGGCAGTGCCACAGTCCAAAGGAGCAGCAGAGCAGCTCCAGTGAGGGTGGCCAGTTGGCAAATGGGTGGGAATGAGGAAGGGCAAGATGAAGGGCAGAAAGCCAAGGCAGGGGCAGGACCCAGGGGCAGCCCAGTGATCACCCAGGGGGTCTGGAGTGATGGAACAGGGCTGAGCTGGAGCCACAAAATCAGAACAGGGGCAATGCAGGTGAGGGGGTGAGACCAGGCAGAGGTGGAGCTGCTCTGCAGCTTGTCCAGGATCAAGGGAAATGTCTCTGCTGAAGAGCAGCTTCCCAGAGCTCCTTTTCCAGCAGCTCCATGTGAGGTGAAACACCTGAGCTTGTGCCAGACCTGGCCTTGAACACAGCAGCCAAACCCTGCATGGCCCATCCAGCCCTGGAATTCATTTCACACAGAACAACTAGAATTTAGCTTGTACTCATCTCTTTTGTTATTGGAAAAAAGTGGGTGTTTTCAGCAGGGCTTCAGCTTGATTCTGCATTTATTGCTTTATCATGATATGGCAGAACAGGATAATGTTGTTGGAGAGCTATTAGGAGCCACCTTGTAACCAGCCCCTCATAAACAGTTTTATCTCCCTTACACAGCCAGGGTGGTTGGGAAATGAATGTGTTGACTCACACTGAGGCATCTCATTTTTCCTGGCATTCACAATCACTTGGGCTAACCTTGTATTAGTAATTATATTACCATGATCCTCATCTCATTGCAGCTTAGCCTTACAGCTGCCTTACACAACAAAAACATCCAGGCACAAAGAGTCATTCTACCTTAACAAATAGATGATGTGGGTACTTTCCTTTCCATCTTGTAAACACAGGCTCCATCACCTTTTTGTCAAAATCAGCAGGTTCTTTATGTTAACACCCTGTTGACTCAGCTCACTGGTGTCAGGGAGAATTCTCAACCACAAGATGTTCCACTTGTATTGCAACAAAATTAATTCTTTATAGAACTTGGTCTTGAAATCTTCAATGGTGAGGATTCTTTGAGTCCCAGGTAGTACATGTTGCTGTTTAATTATCCCTAGAGTTGTAAAGCTTTTCATTAAGTCTAATTTAAATTATTCTCTCTCCAATTTAAGCTTATTTTTGTTGTGTTCCCAGAATGGATGGAAAATGGTTTATTCTGTGTCTCAGTGTTTTAAAATATCAGTGTTTTTACAAACTGGAAGATAAAATTACTGGAAGATAAAATTACCAATATATCATGGTCAAATCCTTCCTTGCCCTTTGATGGTCTTGTTCTCTCTTTGATGGTCTTGTTCTCTCTTGTTCTCTCTTTGATCCCATATTTCTTTAGGGGAAAATCCCTGACAAAATCCGTATTTACCATCCAGAGTGGTGCTGAAGTGCTGGACATTCTGCTACTGGGACAGTTACCCTGTGTCAGCACAGTCTGCCTGAAAGTAGGGATTGATTTCCAAAACTTGTAAAGTATTTTTAGTTCAGTTACTGGCCCCAGAAGTTATTTTTAAGTAGGAGGTGCCTTGATCTGCAAATTGTCAGTGAAATGCTTTTGATTCTTTACCTGTCTTCCTTAAATAGGTGCCTGTGATTGCCATTGCTGTTCCATGGGTGTTTTGATCTTTTTGAGGCAATGGTGCTGACATCAGCATTGGAAATTGCCCTTTTCTTCCAGCTCTGGGTTGTTCAAGGACGTTGAGGATCCTTGCATCCCAACCCAGCACTTCACCTGCTGGGCCAGGGCACTTGGGCACCTCCCCAGCTCCACTGGAGCTGCCCACATGACTGAGCTGAGATGATGGCCTCAGCACTATTTAAAAATACACCACTTTTATTGCTGGGTGGAAAATGGATAAAGGAAAAGGACTGTAAGAAAGTCAAATTAACGTCTCCACTTAGAGAATGGACACAGGCCTGATCAACCACTCATGAAGGAATAGATTTTGTGCCACTTCCTTACAGAAATGCAAATTTATCCCCCAAAATGTGGTGCAGTACATATATTTGGAGAAGCTGAGGAAACCCATAAAATCCTTCTATGATTATAACAATTTTGTTACACAATTGTTGAATTTTTCTATATCTGTGTTACTCCAAAGTAATCCAGGTAATACAAATCACCTGTGATCAAATGTTTCCCTTGACCCTGGGCCAAAGCAACTTCATCTGTGTGAATATAATTACAACAGCATTTAGCCCTTACTGTTACTTTAATATAGCTTTTAAAAACTCCATTTGTTGTAAAAATCACCAAATATTTCCTACAGTAATGTTTTTCAGACACCAAAGCTGAGTTTGGGGTTTGCCTGGCTCCAGGTGCTCTCCCTGTTGGGCTGATGCCAAGGCTGTGCCCAACAGCCACCAGATGGCCCCTGAATTCCTCCTTTTTTTTTCCTGCCAGGCATTTAATGAGTTCCTGAAACAAGATTAAAATCTCTTGTACTTAATGAACCCTCTGCCTCGACTCAAGAAAGGCTTAAAAATAAACTAAGGCAATTAGAGATGGAGTTAAACTTAGCACACAGAGACAGGAGGCCAAGATTCCTGTTTGTGCCACCAGCCCAGCATTTGGAATAGATGGAAGATCCCAAGGAAATGTTTTTCTAGCATGGGTGGCTGGCAGCTGGCACAGAGCCTGTGTTTCTGGCCTCCTCTTCATCTTCCCACATGGTGCCAGGGAAAGCAAACGAGGGGATTGCTGGCACAGCACTTTGGTGGAGTAGCTGCTTCCTGCTGTCCCTGGCTGTGGGCACAAATCCCAGGACCTGAGGCTCAGCATGGCACAGATCTGACCTGAGGATCTGCCTTAAGAGGCAAGCAGAGGGTCCAGGCCTGACCTGTCTGTGTTACAAACACCTCCCTCCACACAGAAGGAGTTTGCTCTCTGTGGATGAATTAAAAAAGACTGGATGTGGCACTTGATGGTTTAATTTAGGTGTTAGGGCATGGCTTGGACTCAATGATCTTACAGGTCTCTTCCAACCTGGTCATTCTGTGAATTCATTCTGTGAATTCTGTGCTCCCAGAGTCAGGAATGTTATGGAAGTGCCCAGGCACTCTTAGGGCAGGTTGTACTCGTGGCTCCTCTCCCCAGTTCAGCTCACAGTACCACAGCAGGTCCAAGAGCCACACAGTAAAGCTGCTTTCATAACCTTTGGCTGCTTTAAGAGGTTTTTCAGCCAAATTGCTGTAGAAATGCTCAGAGCCTGGAAATTCACCTGTGCTGAATGCAACAGGGTCACCAAAAGACCGTGGAGACCCTTCCATGTGAACCTGGAGAGGCACTCTGATGGCTCCCAGGTCTGTGCTTTTTCCAGCTGTGGGAGAAATTGAAGAGCCAGGGAGTCACAAAGCAGCGAGATCTTGCAGTGCTGTTTCTCTGACTGCCGTTTGGAAAGACCCCAGGATTATGTGAGATATTTAATCCTTTATGGTTCTTAGCATATCTTGGAAGTGATTAAAATGAGTTTAGGCTTATTCCTCAATACACTCCTGCCTGAGTTTGACAGATGGGAACATTGGTTGCTGTTGCTTAAGGGAAAGGTTAATACAAGGAAAAGGAGCAGAGTTTCTAGGATTCCATGCATGAGCTTGCTGCCAGTAGAGGTCCTGAATACTCCTCCATTCACATTAGTGGGATGTTCACATTAAACTTGAAGACAATAATGTAAAATGTCCATGAGCCAAATTCTATTTCTTATCCCAGAGAGGGCAGGAGGACACAAAACCATTTCTGGGCTTTTTGTCTCCTCAGGTCCTGCAGTGTGCCAGGCTGCCCTGGGTTTGCAGTGGCTCTGAACAAGTGCCAGTCACGTTTAATTACCAGAGAAACAAACACTTTGTGCTGTGATTCTCTCTCTTGGAATCAAAATAGAATTCCCAACTCCTGGCCTTACCTCAGGGCTGTGATCACTGATGCTATTTGTAGATGAAAGGAGGCTGAACCTACCCCTCTGTTGTTCCAAGGAGATGTACAGGCTTGTCTGTTAAAGGAACTGCAGGATTTAAATTACACTCCTGGTTTTCATCATGCCTTCTTGTTCAGCATTGACTTAGGCTGGGCTCATGTTCCAAATCTCAGCACACAGGGGGATAAGCTTGGTCACAATTTGTAAACACATCATTCCACAAATACTCATTATGGGGCATTATTCTCAGTGGCAGGGAATGGAATTCAGGGCTTTATCTGAGCTTACGGAGTGGAAGAATCGTGCAGTTATTTTTATTTTGCAAACACAGAGCCCTGCCCAGCTCTGTGCCAAGCACCTGAAGTTCCCACCAGCTTCAGGGAGCACTGTAAGCACTTAGCAGTTCTCAGGATCACAAAGCCCCTATCTCACAGGTCTGAAGGGTTGTCTGGAGCGTGTTTTATAGCTGGAGGGAAGAGCACAGAGCCTGTGACAAACTGGATACAGTCCATTTTAATTGGAAGCTGCCAGTCTGTAGAACAAGCCACTTTAGTTCTGCTAAGACTTCCTGATAAAGCAGCTGAGCAGAGTTTCCTCCCCCAGACCCTTTATTTTCCTTTATTTCTTTGGGGATTTCCATAGACTATCATGGGAAATGATAACTAAAAAGATAAATAGATGGGAAGAAAAAATGAGGCTTTCCCCAAGGTGATAAATATGTGGTGAATCACAGAACCAATCCCAAATGGTTTGGGCAGGAAGGGACCTTAAAGATTCTCTCATTCCAACCCCCTGGGAATCTCCTGGAGTATCCCAGCAGAGCCATTCCCATAGGATTTAAACCCAGCTTGGAGCAGGTGCCAAATGGCAGCCTAGATTTCAGATGGCTGAGCACCAATTCCATGCTCTGTCCCAGCATTTCCAGATGAGCAGGTGCAATTCCCTTCCCTGGGAGGGTCTGGAAGTGCTGGCACATTTCATGTGTGAGGCAGGCTGGAATCCTTTGAAGAACAAGTGGAAGATGCAGATAGGATCATGCTGAGGGGGCTGAGAGGATTAGGAAAGGGAACAGAGGTTAACTTTGAAAGTTTGTTGATTATCTTACACTCTTCCTCTTCAGAGCACTTTACAGAGTCTTTATAATTAATCCAGCTAGACAGGGACCAGGATAAGGAAATATTATCCTCACTTTACAGTTCCACAGAGAAATACTTCATTCCAGAGCCAGGACTGAGGCACAAGTTCCCCATTCCCAGTCTTGTGCTCACATGAAATGTGTAAGTAATTAAACTTCCTTTACTCATTTCAGCTGCTTCTCATTAACCAGGAGTATAAACTCATTAGAGGAGGAACTTTTTGTTACATGTGCTCAGAACACCAGCACAATGAGGCTGGGAATCCTTCTGAGCCTCTCCAAGTGTTACTGGAGTGTAAACACCAATCATGGAAAAGGCACTTCTCATTTGTAATGATTATGGCTTGGAAAGCAAACAAACTCAAATAAGATTCAGTGTTGCTTTGGTTTAAATTTTAATGCAATTCTCAGGTCAGTGTTTACCTGAGCTGAGCCTTTTAAAGAAAATTTTCCTACTTCTAAAAAATAAAGAAGAAATTATATTTAAAAAGAAAAAAGCTGTTTTTTACAGATTATTTGAATTGATTTTTTAATTTGTTGAATTTGGACCAAAAATATTTTGATCCTGTGTGATTCCACAGCATCTCTCTGCTAACAAATGCTATGGACCAGATTTATCCACATCTTTGATAGATGAGCCATTAACTCCAGTGAAGCAGCTGAGAATTCCCTTAGTCAAGTTAAGAGGTTTTACTCTTCATACCCAAGACTAAGAATAATTGTCCAGCACAAGAAAACTGTCAGCAAAGACATTTTGTTTATTATTATATTTTTAACTTAAATTCTCATGATCTGAAGTGCCCTAAGTGAATGAAAGCAATGGAGATCAGAGCAAATAATGCTCCATTACACAGCTCCCTGAATCCCTGCAGCCTCCCTTGGCAGAGTTATCTGCTTTGGAGCACCATAATTCCTCCATTTGAGCAATCTGAGCCTCATCCACATCAGAAATTTCAATGCCATCTTGCCCCCATCATGTTTTTCAGATCCATAACCTCAGCATGATGCTCAGAAAGGCAGTGGTGCCACTGAGTGACTCTGCTACAGAAATGCATTTACAAAAAGACCATTCAGACCATTAAACATCAGTTGTACTCTCCTTTTTGTCAGGAAAAGCCAACTTTCTAATTCCAGAGTGTTCTGCCAGTGGCATGCAGGAACTGCAGATCCTCTCCTCATTCTCACCCCTTGCTCCCACTTTGCAGTGATAAAGCAGTTTTTTCAATGGTTTCAGGGTTTATTCCACACTTTAATGTGGAGTTTCAAATCATCTAACAGATGGCATTGTCATCATTTTTCCTTCCCCACAGAATGAAAATGAACAAACACTTGACATTTCCAATATGTCTTCATCTAATGCAAGAATTTTTAGAAGCCATGGAATAGTGATAATCTGCTTTGCTTTAGATGGCCAGAATTGTGAAATATGTCCTAAAAATCCAGCATTTCCCACGTGACTGTGTGGAAAATGGGGATATAACCAGACAATCCTCATGGTTATGTCCTGTACCACGAGCTCTGAACAGGGCAGAGCAGAACATGGAATGCCAGAGCAGCTGTGCAATGAGAGGGGAAGGTTCATTAGAGAAATGAGCTTGAGCTGCTCCAGCACTTAGAAATCAGCTCACATTTACAAACCCACAGCAGATGCATCCTTTGGCAAAAGAGTTCTGCAGTCAGTAATTTGCCATTCATCAGGGATTGCCTCTTAAATCTGGGATCCAAGCTAGGGTGCAGATGACATAGGGGGATAAATTTAGACAGGGCTGAAAACAATTATTTTGATTAAGCCTCCAGCCAATGAGAGTGACAGTCTTGCTTTTCCTCCCCTTGCCCCTCACTCACCCCTCTGTGACAAAGGAAGAGATTGGGTGGGTTTAACCTCTCTTCTTTTCCAAGCAGGGGATGTTTGGATGGGGCTTTTGCTGTGCAGGGTCTGTCCAGTGGAGCAGGGAGGGTGTTTGGATGGAACACGCTGCCTTGCTTCCATGTTAGTGTTGCAAAAGGTGCTGGGAGGGAAATAGTTTTATTTACCTCAAAGGGAGAGACTGTGTCTATTAAAGTAAAAATTGGTTTTTCCTTGGCCTATCCTGCCACTGGGGCAACTCCTTGGACTGGATGTGTTGATTCTGCTGGGAACTCTTTGTGAAGTTCTCCTAAACTTGGTCATTCCAGCCTCTCACAGCTTTGGCATTAATGTTTCCCAGTCTTTGAAAATCTTTGTCCAATCTAAGATGGATGTGTAGGAAGAGTAATGTTAACTACTCTTTTAAAAAGCATCAACAAAGCATCATTTAACCACTCTGAGCTGTTTTATTAGAAATAAAGTGATCTTAATCTTGGCTGGCAATCTTGTGCCCACCAGGCCTTCGCTTGCTGTTATCATAAACAGCTCTGGTTTAAAATAATAATAATATGGAGGTAAATTGCCACTTTTTAAAATGAGTTTTTAATGACTAGTAGCTTCCTTTGGGATTATCATGGATGTTTGACTGTGGTTGCTGCCCCTCCTTGCACTGGTCTTATGTGAGAGTGGGGTTAAAAAGGCCAGAGCTGGGGATGGAGGGGGATTGGGAAACTGAGCTGAAGAGCTGGAACTTGTAATGACATAAACTGTAATTGCAAAATAAAATAGCAAGAATTTGGGAATAGGAAATTTTATCTTATTTACTCTTTGGTAATTGTTGGCACTTGACTGCAATCAGTTGCAAGCCTATCTCTGAGTGACAGCACAATTCCAGCCAGAGCAACCAAAAATAGCCCAGCATTTGAGTAATTTTAGACTTTTTATAACCTAATGCTTCACAAATAAAAGCCAGTGTAACATGGGCAGATTGAACTCTCCTCTGCAGACTGGGGTAAACTGGGCAGTGCTGTGGGAAGCCATACCCTGAAAGCACCCCTTGTATCTTTCTTCAGCTGTTCTTGCTCAGAATTAAACTGGATTAGCTCATTTTTTGTTCATTAGTCTTAATATTTCAGAAGTTATTCAAGCTCTACACTTAGATTCTTGTTGGGGTGAGGAGGCTGCCAGAGGGAGGAGAGGGAAGGTCCAACCTTCACCAGAACTACAGTCAGGAAGGACCTTAATGAGTAAAGTGATCAGATTTTGGTCAGAAAATCCACTGGGCCAAGGAAGTTTGGAATAGTTGGAGATTTCCTGCTGAAACATTACTTATAGATCCTGTTTATGTCATCAGCTCTTAAGCTGATCCCCACACCCTTGCTGAGGGAGGAGGGAAGAATCCTTTCTCCAGCACAGGGTGTATAGCAGAAGGTCACTTTTCCCTCATGGTCCCAGAGTTTCTCCCAAGGTCTCTTCCTCAGGGGATTTCAGTGGAGGGGTCAAAGCCCTGAGGAATTCTGTTGGCACCCCAGGACATGAATGAATCCAAATCTGCAGCATCACCCACATTTGCATGGCTGTTTTGCCTTTATTACTAATTTCCAGGTTTATTTGGTACAAAACACTGGGTGACACAGTAGAGCTGCTTTAGTTTGAGTCCTTATTAAACCATTTTAAGAAGTTGTCTGTTCTGAGGATCAGCACAAAAGTCAAGCTACATTAACTTGTCAAGTGGATTAGTTGTGAAACACACTTTTGGACATTTTAATTCAGAATTAAAGTGAATGTAATTGGATTTAGCTTACTTTGCTTTCAGAGTAAATTCAGGTAAGTCAAATTAAGGTTCATTCACTGTAGAGGTGTGGGCAGAAATCCTCATTATGGGCTACATGGAGCAACTGAAAACATGAAGCCAGGCTGGATTGGGCTTGGAGCAGCCTGGTCCAGTGGAAGTTGTCCCTGCCTGTGGGAGGGGGTGGAAGAAGATGAGTTTTAAGGCCCCTTCCAAGCCAAACCCTTCCATGATTCTGTGATGGTAACTATTGAGGAGCAGTACTGGAGAATCTTTGGGATTTTAGGGACTGGTTAATTTACCAAAGAAGTGTCAGGGGCAGCAAGTTTAATATAGATAGGAAGAAGAAGACAGCCAATAATTGCAGCTGCAGCATCTGTGGAAGGACAAAAAACTGCAAGTCCACAGTTCAAGCTTGAAGTTGTGTCTTGAACAGTTCTCTTAAAGGAGAGGGAATTTGCATCCTAAATAACCAACTATCAATGCTGAGGTAAAGAAAGAGGTGAGTTCCCTTAACTGTGACCTCATCTCTGAAATGAGGGATGTTAGATGAAGCAGAAAATAAATGAATTTTCACACTATCAGGCTTGTTTGAGGGCTTTTCAGTGATTAAAAAAAGCCCCAACCACTGAGCCTTGAATACAGAATAAATTCAGTCCCACTTTTCCAGCTGTGACTGTGTAACCATTCACCAGGCAGTGTGTGACTAAATGAGGACCCAGGTGACAGCTGTCCAAGCAAACCTGCAGTGCTCAGGCAGGTGTCACTGATGGAACAACCTGGCTTTTATGGCTCGTTCTCCCTCTTTGATAAATGCTTTCTGGGTGTTAAATGCCCCTCCTGTGATGGCAATGAATGTAATTAATTCCTGATGATGAATACACTTCCAGTCATCCAAGTGACTTTCATTTTCATACGATCTTTTTTTGGACAGGAAGCCTCTTTTTTGCCAGCTATTGCCACGTTGCCTGGATCCTGCAGTGTGAAAAAGGAGCTGCTGCTGCTGACCATTTGGCTGGCAAGTTGTGGCCAAGTGGCCACGGATCAGTGTGAGGGGCAGGTGCCTGACAAGGTGCTGGGAGCAGCCAACATCTACCAGGCCCTCGTGGCGTGGCTGCTGTCCCTGGTGAGTGCTGTGACCTGCCACTAAAGGCTCTGGGTGATGAGCGCTGTGTTCAGACCTGCAGTGAATACATAATCACTCTTGAAATCTCCTTTTGTCCCCTCAAAAGCTACAAAACAGTGGCTGAACAAAGTGGAAATTATGTTTTAATTCACCTCAGACTCCGTAAATAAAAGTCTTGCTGGAGTCGGTGGAGCTGGGTTGTGTCTGGAGTTTCTGAGGAGGTGAAAGGTTGTTGAGCCAGATTTTCAGTTGCTGAAAGTGACTGCTGGCTGTTAGGCTTTGTCCTTGGCAGTGGACACAGGCTCCTGATTTTCACTGCTCTAGATAAGAACAGACCCTTCCTGATGGTCAAGAGTGCTGTGAACAAATGAGGGGCTCCTTAATTGTCCTTTGGTTCACATGTTTTTCTCCTCTAAAGAAACCACCCAATCCTCCTTCCCATTCCCTTTATTCTCTAGGGTAAAGAGAGTATTTTTCCTCCCCAATGTGTATTTTCCTTCCCACCCTGCTCAGTGGCCTTATTCCTTTCCCTGGGGAAGACTCTGGGATACCAATACTGATCCACACAGTCAAGGTAGATTTCACCCTGAGCAGCCAGGCTTTCAAATCACTTAAACTCCACTTAAACACAATTAATTGTTAATGATGTTCGTGCTTGCATTAAAACATTGCTAACATTCTTTAGTGTTAGTTCAGTGCTAATGAAAATTGCCACTGGAACAGCCCTGCATCCTGAATTTTCCTTTCAGACTCATCCTGAATTTTCCTTTCAGACCAGCTGCACTGTGAGCTCTCTTCCCTTGTGTTATTACCATTAAAAAAACCCAACTGAGCTCTGACTTGTAGCAGTTCTCTCTGAGCCTGAAAGGGTTCCTCAGTGTCCAGGGCTGTGTCACTCTGCTGGATGTAGGCTCAGATGTTCAGATGGATTTTATGCCCAAGAAAAACTGGGGTAAAATCCACCAGTTTATTCTACAAAGGCTCTGAAATGGCTGTTGGATAGCAATGAAGGAATTTGCATTTCTTTCACTGAAAGAGTTGAGGAAATGTTGAGGTAATTTTAGACCAAATTCTCATCTGGAAATCCATGCAATTCCATGGACTGGCTTGGGTAAATCAGCATTTCCTTGCTGATTCCATTGGAGATGTGCTGGATGCTGCCAGCTGGGAGCAGTGGTCCCCTGGATTCCCCATGGGAATCCAGTGGAGGACTTGGTGCTGGTGTTTTCAGTGATCCAGCTGAGCTGTGCAGCAGATTGAAAATCCAGCCTGGCCCTGTGTTAAAAACACATTTTTAAAGGCCTTTATCTCCCTGTAAATGCAGTAAATAGAGATGATAATGCTCCTAGAGACTGGTGGTGGTACAAACCAGGAGAACAAGACTTGGAGCTTCTGTATCCACCAGAGCCCTGGCAGGGAATTACAGTCCTGTAGCTCAGACTTGCCTTTCTCTCCATCCAGATCATGTTCTGGATCAGGTACCTCTGCTTTTCCTTTCTCCTGGCTTTGCTGTGTCTGGCTTTCCCAGAGTTTTCTGCCCCTTTTCACCAGCTGCCCTGGACAGTTTGCAGCATCCCAGGCTGTTTCAAGTGTCTCTTCTCTCTCTTTTCTAACTTATGATCAAGATTTTCATGTATTCTGCCTGTTAAAGTGGATTATGTTTTATCTGACTTTGAGCAAGCTAAAGAGGAGGGCATGGTCTGTTCTTCTGGAACCTTCTCCTTGGATCTAAACTTATATTCACAACAATAATTTATGTCTTGGGGTTGCAGAAGTCCCTTTTTACCCTTTCTGGTTTAAATCTGATCTATGAACTGGAAAATAGAATGTTTGCCTCCCACATACATGTGCACAAAAAAAAAATTAAAAATCAATGAAAAAGAAACCACCTCAGCCTGACTAAAAGGGGATTCACAGTCTGGGGATTGCTGAGGTTTGGTTGTTAGTGTGGGTTCTTAGGGAAGCCTGCAGCAGCCCCTTGGCATGGCATCATCCCTCTGCATTGATTTGGAGCTGGGATTGGATTGATCTCAGTGTCACTGATCAGGGCACACACGGTGCTGCTGAGACAGGAACATTCTGGGCAGCCTTGGCAGGAGCTCTGTGCTCACCCCTGCTGGAGCAGGGAAATAATGTGAATTCCTGCTTCCACACAGTGAAACTGGTGGAAGTCAGAGCTTGCAAGTCCTCATTGTGAAAATAAATCCTATGGCTTATCAAAAGCAACGTGTTATTCCAATTTAATTTGGTCTTTATTGATTTTTCTACTGGCTAAACCACAGCTAATCTACTAATCAAAGCAGAGTTCTCCCTGGGTTGTTGTGGGGCTCTACTCAAAAGCAACAGAGCGAGATAAAGGGTTTTTTTTCAGTCCATCTAAAAATGGAATTGTGTTCCAATGGATTTCCAGGTGCCTCCTGTGAAGAGGAAGGATGGCCCCAAAGCTCCATTTGAGGTGGTGGGGCTGCAGCAGGCCTGGAGAGAGGAAGGCTTGGCCCTCTACGCCTGCCTGGTGGCACCAGAGGAACCTTCAGGCCAGAGCTGCCCCCAAAGCCACGAGGCAGGAGTGAGTAGCAGCATTTACACCTGGTAGTTGTACAGGCACTGCTCTGCACTGAGCACCAGGCCTGGATGTGCCAGCCCAAGCTCAGATCCCAGCAGGGCAGGACAGAGCAGTGGAAGAGCTGCCCAGACTGGGGTGGGGGAGCAGCCAAGTGCTGTGGAACTGAGGGATTGCTTTTCCAGCTGATTACCAAGCCAAGCTGTCCTCACTTGTGCTGCAGTTAGGTTATGGCATCTCACTGTGATGGAGGGAATGTTCACATCTGCATTGGCTCACCCTTCACATGAGACTGAAAATAGAATCAAAGTCTTTGAAATGCCTCTCAATTGCCCCATCTCTGAGTCAGAAAAGAGCATCATCCAGCAATGCTGCATTTAGGTTATGTGCAGACCAGAAACCAGCTCTCTGTGGCATCACTTTTTGTCAATTGCTCATTAGCTGTAACCTCACACTGCAGAAATTGATCTGCAGTGGAGGAGACACATCTTTTGGCATCTGTTCTGGTTTTTCCTCCTTTATTTTAACCATGTGAAGAATGTGGCCCAGGAGGAGGAATTATTTTTATTTGAGTGCCAGGAGCTGAGGCCTGGAAGCAGGACAGGAACCTGTGCCCTCAGTTTTGGTGGGCCCCATATCCTGAGCTGTGCAATAAAGCTGGCAGGTCCTGCACACAGGCTGGGGTTGGCACATGTGATGTAAGACGTGATATTAACTCCTGTTCTGAGCACAGAGCTGTGAAACTGCAGCTCTGGGCTCTGCTGTGTTGGTTGTGTCTTTCACAGAGCTGATTTGATACAGGCTCAAGCATCTTGTACCTGTTTCTTTTCTGGAGACAGCTTTTTAGGTAGTATTGTTCCTCTTGCCTGGTGTAAATACCTGTTTTACCTGAGCACTGTGGCCAGGTGCATGTGGGGAGCAGCAATCCCTGTGTCCCCCAGATCTGCTGAGAGCCACTTGCTTGAATTACTGTCCTGTGGCTGAGGAGCCCTGGAGGTGCTGCCCTGTGCTCTGCTGAGGCTGCTGAGCTCCTCTCAGGTGGCTCAAAGCAACTTTTGTGGCTTGAGTGAGCTGGTAGTGGGTTTTCTACTCTGGTTTTGCCTGCTTCATCCCCAGGTTGTATTATACCTGCTGGCCACAGCATAGGGAGCCTAAATAGATCAGGATGTGTGAACATGGTTTTAAAACACATTTCAGCATCCCCTTCACTTGCAGCTGCTGCCTGAGAGCAGCAAAAATTGAATTTCCCAGGTTGTATCATAAAACCTGGAGTTTCACAACTGTGGTTCCAGTGCTCCTGAAAATAAATAATGGATGCTGGAAGCAAATGTCATGATTAAAAAAAGCCCAGCCCAAAACAATGAGCAGCTTTTCCACTAGTGATTGAGCAGCCCTGGGCAGAGGCTGATGAGACCAGGCTCTGCTGGGCTGGACAAGGACTTGGTGTTGGCAACTGAATTCAACGAGAATGTGATAAATAATCAAAGATACACAGATGAGAGTGAAGTGGCCAGTAATTAAGAAATTGATGGCTCAGAGCCCCCTTTTGGGGCTGGAAATGGACTCTGGGCTCTACACATTACTCTTAAAATATCATTTGTCATCATGGTTAACATTTACAGATACTGGGTCTTTTTTGTATAATCCAAAAAAAGTAGCTTAAGGTCTCCCTAAATTCTTATAAATTCTCCCTAAATTCTTATATGAATTCAAGGTGTTTCCTCTGTGGAGCAAAGAGAATTGAGGGACAGAGCCTGACCTGCTCTCTGCTGGTCCCAGCTGAGGGCTTGGCCAAAGCACCAAAATTATTGAGCAGTGATTATGCTCAAAATATTTCCCCAGGGTTACAGAACAGAATGAACTTTGGAGCTGTGGGCTCAGGCTGCCCTGAGTGCTTGGTTGTGGCTGGGAAGGGTTAAATCACATCCTGGTGGAACAAACTGTGCAGTTTTTCCAGTCTTTCTCGTGGAATCACAGAAAGGGCCATTCAAGGCCATCCACTCCAAATCCCTGCAAGAAGCTGGGACACCTAATGTGAGAAATGAACTTGTAAAGAATTCTTAAAGAATATTTTATCTAAAGGACATGTTTTATCTGAAGGACATTAGGCACTGGGCTAAAACTCTTAACAGGCATTTCTCAATATACAACTTGCTTATTTATACTCACTGGTAATGCAATAGCAATAGCCCTTGTTGGTTTTGGTTGAATTACCATTGGAGGATTGTAAGTAACAGCTGAAATCAGCAGCTCTTCATTACAATTTGCTGAGATGATAGTTGATAAAACTGAAAGTCAAAGAATTCTCTTACTGTCGTGGTCTCTACTTAGAAAGTCTTGTCTTTGTTGTAAATTGTTAGTAACTCTTGTGGAAATGCATTCATGGTGAAAGTCTTTTGCAAAATTTATTAATGTGGAAGTTGCCAGTTCACACTGTGAACAACAACCTTCCACCATCCCAGGCTGCTCCAAGCCCTGTCCAGCCTGGCCTTGGACACTTCCAGGGGTCCAGGGGCAGCCACAGCTGCTCGGGACACCCTGTGCCAGGGCCTGCCCACCCTGATCATGAAAAACTTCTGAGCTCAGCTCTGTTGCACAGCAGTGACATTTCAGGGGCTGGGCAGCTCTTCCAAGCAGGACTTAGATTTCCTGTGCCTCATTAGAGGCTCTTTGTGGTAGCACTGACTTGTGTCAATCTTTCTTTCCCGAGGCATTTGTAGAGCTGCTGCTTTCCCCAGCAGAGATCAGAGCTGGGAGGAACAACACAAGTTGGGATGTCAGCCCCAGCAGAGACAAGGAAAATGACAGCAACTCTCTGTTCCTGCCCTTGGGCAGCTTCAGCTGCTGTGGAGAGAAATGTGGACTTTACTCTTCACTCTGCAGCTCTCAGTCTCTCACTGTCCTGTCAATGTGCAAGTTTCAGTGGCTGAATTGAAAAACAACATCCTGTTGGGGCACTTACTGGTTCTTGTTCCAGTTGTCTCCTGTGGGCACAAAAAGACACTTTTCAGGCCTTACCTTTAAAATATAATTGCATTTCCAGGTACTTTGTTGCATCTGTTTGCTATAAGAATTTAGGGAGACCTTAAGCTACTTTTTTTGGATTATACAAAAAGACCCAGTATCTGTAAATGTTAACCATGATGACAAATGATATTTTAATAGTAATGTGTAGAGCCCAGAGTCCATTTCCAGCCCCAAAAGGGGGCTCTGAGCCATCAATTTCTTAATTACTGGCCACTTCACTGTCATCTGTGTATCTTTGATTATTTATCACATTCTGGTTCTCTGCCCCAAGGTCTAATAGTTACAAATAGAATTGTAATAGTGGCTTCTCCAGGCAAAAGCTCCTGGTCTTTGCACATCAAGAGGTCTTTTGGCTTATTCAACTGGAATGGCAGCCATTCCTATATCCAGTGGTTCTGCTATGTTTCTTCTCATTTTTATCAGCTTTTTGGGGGGTGATTTTATTTCTGTCCTCCTCCGAACAGCTGCTAGAAGTGAGGCAGATCTCAGAATTCCTGCCTGGTCTTGGTTTCTTGTTGTGAGAAGAAATGCCAAAACACTCACCTCCAGCGATCCCTGTGTGCTGATGGGCAGGCTGCAGTTCCATGTCTGATGGGAATTCGATTTGTTCATGGGAATTAGATTTGTGCAGCCTCTGCTCTCTGCCAGGCATTCCCAGTTATCCCACTGGCAGGGCTGTGTGCAGCTCTGGGGCTCCTCTCTGTGCCCCTCCATCACTTCATTCTCTGGTGGCTCAGAGGAGCTCCCAATCTCTGTCCTTTGATTTGGGGTTTTCCTCTTTGAGCCTCACTTTTTAGGTGCAATAATCACAGAATAATGGAATATCCTGAGTGGGGAGGATCCCTAAAGGATCATCCAGTCCAAGCCCTGGCACAGACCCCCCAGCAATCCCACCCTGGGCATCCCTGGTAGTGCTGCCCAAGCCCTCCTGGAGCTCTGGCAGCCTCGGGGCTGTGCCCATTCCCTGGGCAGCCTGGGCAGTGCCAACACTCTCTGGGGGAAGAACCTTTCCCAAAATCCAGCCTGAGCCTGCCCTGCCCAGCTCCAGCCATTCCCTGTCCCTTTCCCAGAGATCAGAGCTGCCCCTTGGGAGGAGCTGCAGCCCCCCCTGAGCTCTGCCCTCAGTCTCCTTCTCCAGCTGAACAATCCAAGTGCCTCAGCTGCTCCTCAGACCCTCCCCATGCCCAGGTCCCTCCTCTGGACACTCTGCAACTGCTTTAGATCCTTCTGATATTGTGGCACCCACACCTGCCCCAGACCTGAGGTGAGGCTGCACCAGTTCTTTCACTTCCCTCTGAGTAACTGCTGGAGAGAAGATGTTCTGCACAGTTGTTGAGTCTGTTAATTTCTAATTGGGTCTCCTTGAGGTCACTGGTTTTATTCTCTGAAAGTTCTGCTAATTAAGAATCAACCTGAGGAACAATGAGGTTTAGAGGGGAGGTCAAATGATGGAAAACTGTAGTTTAGCAGTGCAGTATTCAATATTAATGTATCAGTATTAACATTAGCCTTGATATTTTAAAAAACCAGAAAGGTTTGGGTTGGAAGGGGACCTTAAAGGTCATCTAATTCCAACCCTCTACCATGGGCAGAGACAGCTTGCACTGGACCAGACTGCCCAGTGCTCTCTGCACCCTGGCACTGAGCACTTCCAGGGATGGGGCACTAACACCTGTTTGCATTTATATCCCTGAGAAAGTCTTTGGAAGTTAATGTCTCATTGTGTTGGGCTGGCTCATGGTCCTGTTTATGGGCTTTTCTCCCCATCTGAGGGTGCTGGGATCTGCTCTAGAGCAGGGTTTGTGAGCTGATGGATGGCATGAGATGGATGAAGGGTGCAGTGGTTTGGGAGGTGCAGGGTGTCACACCAGGGGTTGGTTTGGAGCATCTGAGGGCAGCTGGGTGGAACTGGGGTCTGGGGTGGGCAGAGGAGGAGCTGCTGCAGGTGCAAGGTACAGACAGAGTTTCTGAAACCATCACCAAAGCTTTTTAACCACTGGGTCCTTGCAGGCTGCACAACATCTCCAGGGAACATCCAGCTTTTACCAGAAGATTTCTGCTTTTCTGACCTCTACATGGCTTCCAGATCTTATCTGGTGGAGAGATGAACTGGCCAGACACTTCCAAAAGCAGCTGTGCCCACTTGTTCCTGCAATTCCCTCTGTCCTGCTCAGTAACATCACTGCTGTTAATCCTGACCCTCAGGTACTGTACACAGGTGCTTGGACTTCTGGTAATTTTTTGATCAGGTCCAGTAAAAGTTGTTTTTCCAGTGTTAACAGATATTCCCATTTGCTTTAGCAAAGGATTTAAACAGAGTTTGAAAACAAATGCTACTAATATTAGAATATTCTGTGATTCAGTTCTGTGATTTTAATATCTGTGGATTTCCAGGGAAGTGGGAGCTCCAAGGACATAGCACCTCTCCAGACCAAGTGCTTTCAATCTCTTGCCTGCCTTGAAATGTTTGCAGGAGTACTCCCTGCTGTCCAGAAGCAGAATAATAATTAACCTTTCACTTCAGTCAGATTAGCAAGTGCTCCATTACAAATATTCCACCAATGAAATGTTACAAGAATTCCTTATTCTAATTGGAGGAATTTATTCCTTAAGGGCACCCAATGCTGCTTCTAGGCCTTTATCACCCTTTCCTACCTTGGTGTAAATACTTAGAGTGGGTTTTCAAAGCAGCACTGAATATCACCTGATTTCTGTACCTTTTGAGGGAATCTTTTGTTTATTTCTTTCCCACAGCAGCACCAGCCTTTGGACAATTGTGGTCTTTTCCCAATATTTGTAGATGAACAAAATCCTTGAGACACAATTCCAGGGAATGGCAAAGCCTGCAATTCTTGTTCACAATGAAGTTTTAATTTTAAAAATGATGTAACATGAGAACTTTTCTGCCATTTCAACCAGATTTGGGGATTACTATGACTCTGTGAGAATCAATGCCATGAAAGCTTAGGGGTTTAGCAGTGCACTTAGCAATTTGCCTAAAGGTTTATCCCACTTGTGTGCAGGAAAAGGAGGCTTAGTGTTGTTGATTTGCAGTCACTGTGGCTTTCAAGCAGAAGCAAGAGCCATAAAGAGTCTGACTACTCATAAAAGATAAATCTGCTCTATGCTTTTAAGGCATAAAATAAGGCAGCATTTAAAACAGCCAGGGCTTTTATGCAAATCCCTTATTAGAGGAATTATAAATCATTAGGAATTGAACAGCAAGATAGCAGGCAATTTCTGGGGGTGGATCTTTGCCTTCATGCCATGGAAAACATGATGTCAGTTTAAAAACCACATTCTCTTCCCAAGTTCAAGTGCTCTGTGCCCCCCAGGCCTGAGTGAGGCTGAGACCACTGTGTGTTGTGGCTTTTTCACAGAGTTATGGAATCACAGCATGGCTTGGGTTGGGAGGGACCTTAAAGCCCATCCTGTTCCAGTCCTCCCACTGTCCCAGGCTGCTCCAAGCCCTGCCCAGCCTGGCCTTGGGCACTACCAGGGTGGAGCAGCCCCATTTTCATAGCTGGTTAGGCAGCAGTGCTGATTTCCAAAGCTGGGCTCAATGAGCCACTCTCTCAGCAGGCAGCAGCTCACCCTGATGTCTGCCCTGGAGCTTTGCAAAGTGCCACCAACTGAGAATGTTCCCAAATGTCATTAAAATACAACCAAAAAGTGCTGCATAAAAAACTCAGTATCATCTTCTTTTAACTTCTTTGGTCCAGAGGTTTGGTGCAAGGCCAGTGATCCATGCTTTGCTTTTTGTACGTTTGTATTTGTTTTGAGGCAGTGTGTACAAAACTGAGCAGCCCAAAGAAGCTGTGCCCACGTGGTGGAGGAGCATGCAGTGAGTGAATCCCTGCTTTTGCTCCAGGTAGATCAGGGTCTGAGAGAGAAATCCTGGCAGGATGGTGGAAAAAAATGGGTAGAAATGCAGGGAGAGGGAAGCTGTTGTGTACTGAGAAGCTCTGTGTGTGATCTGGGGAGCAATTGCCAGCAGTAATTGTAATAACCTTTATGCTTTTTGTTTGTTAGTGCATGAGCCAATGTCTTGTTTTCAGTCAATTTGTCTGCTGGATTTTCTGCTTGTTCTGGACCTCAAACAGATTGCTTTGCCTGTGCTGGTTTTTGGAGGCATTTTTATGAGTGCTGTGCAATGAGCCTATTAACCTGCAGCAATTCACTGCTGATAGGAGCAGCAGCTCACAATGCAGTCATTAAAGCCCAGCTTGGGCTGGGAGTGACAACATCCCTGTGGAAGCTGCTAACTGCAAGGTCCCCTGTCAGCAGAAAGAGGATTTCTTCATTTTAGCATAAAATAAAAGTACTTCTGCTGCTAAGCCTCAGGATGCAAACATTCACCTTAGGGATACAGACTGCACACACAGAGCAAGTGTTGATGCTGCTTTTCCCCAGCCTCTTTGCTCCATCCTGGGGTTCTTTTCCTCTCCCTGAGTTTTTCTGGACATTGGGACATTTGCCCAAAAGGTTCAGGTTTGATGGTCATCTTCCAGAGCATCTCCTTGAACTCCCAGCCTGTGCAGGTGCCTGCCAGGACAGAGTCAGGGCACAGCAGCATTTCCAGGGAGCTTTTAAGGAAGAAGGGGAACCTCCATCCCTCCTCCTCTGTTCACAGTCATCCCTAAGTCACGGTGAAGGAGATTTTTTTTGCTTTAAGTCCCAGAAAATTGATTTTATTGCACTTCCTGTTGATCAGTTCCCCTTGTGCTGCTCCTTTAGTAGCTTCCCTGCTCTGACACAAAGTTTGTGTGGGGATTTCAAGTAGCAGTGATTAAGGGCAGATCTACACAAAGTTTCCTCCTTACTTTTTGCTTAAGCAAAGCTCCATTTTTTTTTTAAATTTTTTTTTCTGGCAAATTGTAGATAAGAATCCCAGAACTGGGTCCAGGGAGTTTGAATTGTAACCCAGGCCTTCTGAAAATGCCCAGCAGCACAAGACTGACCTAACAGCAAGGCTGATGTGTGGCAGGGGGCTGGCAGAAAGTAGAGCAGTTCTTTCATGTGGAATTTCAGATTTCTGGGCTTTCCCTGCTGGAGTTGATGTTAACTGTGTTGCCATAGGAGCTCTCTCACACAGAAGCTTTGAAAGTTGCATACTTTATTTCACATTCTGAAATAACCATGTTGGATACATGAAGAGCTGGAGTTTGAAATCCCCAAAGAAAAGAAAGCAGCCCCAGATGCAGCACTTGTTGCTCTGTGTACTTGAGGCACAGATTTAGAGCTGAGATTCCCAAGCTCTGTGTGCAGCCTCTGAAGAGGCAGTGGGAGGCACTTGCAGAGGATCTTTCAGATCTGTGAGTCTGTGTTTGAGATGAGCTCAGTGAGAACACTGAGCTCTCTGGGCTCTGAGTGCTGTGACATTATTTCATTGACAAGCACCATGGCCTTGGCCCTGCTGAGTTGCCTCCAGCATCTTCCACTGTCTTTTGCTGTAAAAAATTTTAATTTCAGTGCTGAGGGAGGCATGCTCAGGGAGCTGCTGCTCATCACCACACCAGCCTTTCACCCAACCCTGCAGTGGCTGTGTGGGCACTGCCTTTCATACATCCCCAGCTGCAGCACCTGGCCTTTGCTGTGCTTCAGTGCCTGTGCTGGGGCAGTTATGGTTTGATTTGGGGTTATTGCCCCCATGTGTTCTCCCTCATTTCATGCTGTGTGAGCAGCACCCAAGCTGGGCCATGTTTGGGGATGGAAATGCTGCCTGAGCTCCCTGGAGAATTTGCTCAGCTCCCAGATTTAGTTCCCCACATTGCTGTGAGCTCCCAGCTTCAGTTCACAGCCCAGGGTTGTGCTTTCCTCCTCCAAAGCTTGAAAGATCTGATTGTTGTGCAGCTGAACTGGGCATTAGGGAGGGATAAAACACCCAGGGCAGCTCCTCCACATGGGCTCACCCAAAGCAGATGTGGCAGGGTGAGTCCTGCAGCACTGGCAGTGCCAGCCATGGGGCCAGCCCTCAGCTCTGGGACATCCAGGCTGAAGCTGTAAAGCAGGACCTTCAAAAGGACAGGTTCACCCTGGCCTTTGCTTTCAAACCTTGCCTGTGGCTTCTCTTTATCAGTGGAAAGGCACTGGCAGCCTGAGTGTGCAGTGCAGGCAGCTCACATTGTACCAGCAGCTTGGGTGAGAGCACACCTGGCTGGAGATTCCACATGGATAAGGCTTGTCTGGGGGAGGAATGTTTGTCCTGGGACTCCATCTGTTTACATTTACAGAAAACAATCCATAGCTGCAGCCCAGAATAGCTGCATGGCTGTATCTTCAGGAGGCAGAAGGTGACATCCTGGCCCTGGCTCAATCCTGCTGGAGTCTGGCATTTATTTTCATGGAGCCAGGAGTTCAGGCAGCCACTGGCATTTGTAAATAAAACCCCCTAACCTTTAGAAGGAGGAAGGACTACACTGATGTCTACCAGAGCTGGCACAAAGATGAAGGCACAGCTTGGAGAGGAATAAAACATTAGAGGTTTTCAGTCTTCCTAAAATTTGACAGCTCACATTTAGATTGTGTCCATCACTCATTACTCCTGAAAAGAGCAGCTCTAAAGAACTCTCAGGCTGCTGTGCTTTGCCATTGGTGCTGCTGGGCACAAAGGCTGGGGGCTGCTCTCTCATTCTGACTCCCCTTCCCAATCCAGAAGGGGAACAAGGGGAAGTGAGTTCCATTTCAAACTGCCTGAAATACAGTCACCAGAACTGCATGTCTTCCTTGCTGAGCCCTCTCTATCCCAGACTTTTTGCTGCCTGGGCTCTTCCTGTGGTGCCTCCACTTTCCTGTACTAAATTCTGCAGCCATCTGAAGAGAACATGCACAGTGGGGAGGGAAGATGTGCAGGGGACACACTCAGCATTGTGTTCATCTGGATTCTACCTGGAAAATTTTGCTCCTGCACAGGGCAGCAGGGAGAGGAGAGAGTTTGAGAGTGATGTGCTCATTCAGGGGCAGGATTTGGTGAATCCCATCAGACATGAGCCTTGCTGAGTGAGAGAGAGAGAGGGAAGTGCTTTCTCTGCTGGCCCTGATGTGCTCAGCAGGGCTGGCAGGGAGAGGTTACCTGAGCTCAGAACTCCCCCCTGGCTCTGCAGAGACTGCAAGTGCAGCATCCTTCTCTGAGGGGTTTGCTGTTGTCTCCCAGAGATAATGGCTGAGCAGATCTTTGCCTTGTGTGTGTGATGAGATTGTGGAGTACATGGGGAGGCTTCCTGCAGTTTCTGTTTTCCTGCTGGGACTGGGAACAACTTGGAAGACTCCTTGCAACTCAGAAGACTCTCTCAGATCACCTGACAGCAAAAGCTTTTCCTTTGTTGTCAGAGATGGGAACAGAAAACACTGGAAGTACAAAGAGAGGATCATGGGCTTGGTCATATTTCTGTGTGACAGTTAAATATTCATGGCTTTGCTGCAGCTCCAGTCTCCTCTGAAATGGGCTTATTCTTCTTCCTGCTGAGGATTTTACAGCACATTTTTGTTCTCCTGTGAATTTCCTTCCTAGAACTGTCTGCCTTCATCTGGGTAATATTATCTGAACCAAAGCAGGAGCTTGGGGTTTCTTTGAAATGCTTTTGGAAAAACTGGTGTGTGTTCAATCCTAGCTGTGGCACAAAGTGGTCTTTTCCAGTGTCTTAAGGTGGCAGAAGCTGGAATTTGTCACCCGAACCAAATATGGATAAATTGGCAAAAAGGAATAACTAAAAGCAGGAGTTTCTGGATGTGCCCTCCCTCCCTGCTCATCCTGATCATGGCAGTGTGGATGGAGAGGATGCCAGTGCTCTAAGAAGCCCTGGAGACACACATGGGGATGGTTATGGTTCCATGGGTCTGGGCTTTGAAACCTGTCACAGCAGAAGTCAGAGTATCCCTGGGGCTGTGCAGCTGCTTCCTCCCTGGGAGGAGGCTTTTCCCAGGAGATGGGAGGTTGGTACAGGGCTCAGAGCCTCACTGGAGAGATGTTTCAGGTAGGGATCAAAGGCTGGGCTGCTTCTTCACCATTCTGAGAGTTTGGGGAGTCTCCTCTCCTCCCACCAGGGGACAGGTCAGCGCTCAGAGCTGATGCTTCCACAGGCTTGGGAGAGGATTTACAGCTGCTGTGACATTGGAGGAGTGACAGGAACCAGCCCTGGGGTGAAACCAACACAATTCTCACACCCTCGCTCTTGTGGAACATTAAAAGTAGCACTAAAGTGTCATAAACAGAAAACAGTGTCCAAGTTTTTTCAGTAGCAGAAGGCTCCTGCAGCTGCCTGCAGAGGGTCCCTCTCTCTTTTTGTGTCCAAAAGGGCTCAGCTCAGTATTAGAACAAATGGCTCCATGCAATTCTCTTCTACATCACAGGGAAAGTGGTTTTCTGCCTGTTTTTTCCTGTTGATGGCACAGGAAGGCTGTGTCAGGAGCTCTCCACTGGACATTATAGCCAGGCTGGACAAAGCAGGGTGCTCACCCTGCAGCCACCTGTCTGCTTCCTAATTCATGAGGAGAAGGATTTTCTGGGAGAAATAAGACTTTTCAAGCTCTGTTTTTTATTGGTTTGTGAACTCCCATTCAGGTTGGCTGTTGGAAAACAGATCTGAGAGATGATAGGAACAATTCCCACATGCCTTGCTTCCCAGGTGTGGCCACAGCATCCTGGGATCCCCATGGATCCACTGCTTACACCATGGGGCTCCCCTTGGATTTTCCAGCCTGGATTTTCCTTGGATTTTCCAGCCTGGATTTCCACCTGGAATCCCCTTGGATTTTCCACCCTGTGCCCTGGAGCTGGATGATTATCCTGAAGGTTTCTGTGGAAATAGAGGCTGATGCTGGTTTGAGCACATTTGTTCCTTCTTTTCCTTCTGGAACATTCACAGACAGGAGGTTTGCTCAAGGAACAGCTGGAAGAAATAGGAAACTGGGATTTTGCTGCATTCCCACTCTGTAGGGCTTGTCTGGGCTCACTGCACTGTGCCACTGCTGCAGATAGGAGCTGGCATCATGCACTGGGAATGGGGATGATCCCTTTCCTTAAATCTCCTTTTCCTCTGATGATATTTTCCACAGCAACCAAGTGTAATATCAGCAGTGGAGGCTGGGGATTGATGGATTGCAGGACAGAATGCACAGATCCACTGGGAGATGCCAAAGCCCTTGGTTTGGTACAGTTGATTTGACTGAAACAGGGTGAAAAGTGAAATCCCCAGTTCTGATTTCAGAACTGAAGCACATGAAGCACAGGAAACAGAGGAAGGGGACAACACAAAAAGTTACTGAAGTGGAAAGGCAGTTGTCAGGGGGGCTTTAATATTCAAATGAATTTAATTTTCTGGTTGTTACTTTGAAACATTTGTGGAATGCTCTGAAGTGCCTGTCATTTGCCAAGCAGCACACCCGAAATCTCTCAGGTGATGACACAATTAAACAGCATTATATGGAGCTCAAAATGCAGAGTGGATGCTTCTCCATGCAGGGTTAGCCCCTTTTCTCTCCATCATAAAAGTCCTGATGAGACCATGTTGAAAATTAATTTCTTTTTTCTGTTTTTGAAAAGGTCAGTCCACATAAGCTGAGGACAAATTAACACCTGCAGTAAATCAAAGCAGAGCCTTTAAAAGTAGTGAAGTTTCTCTGAGTTACACCTGAGCCTGGGTTTTAAAAGTGACTATTTTTTTTTTCTTCATCCCTGGAATGATTCCTGCCCACTGTGAACTCTGCCTAAATGCATCTGTATTTCTGGAATGTTCTAACCAGAAGCTGACAAATGTGACTTTCAAGGGTTGCCTTTGTCCCTGGACTGTGGCCTTGCTTACAGAGTGTGCAGTCACAGCACATTCTCCTCTCCTGAGTGACACATCCTTACCCTTGCACTTGTACAAGTTGCTTGCTTGGCTGCCCAGAAAATGGATGAAAAACAAAATAAGGTGCTGAGGCTGGGAAATGCTGTGCTTGTGTGGAGCTGTGACCCAAATGCCAGTTTTTTGCCTATCCATGAGGATGTGGCACGATGAGGCTAACAGATATGTGTCACTTGTGGTGACATGAGCACAGGAGAAATGTGCTAGTTTGGCTACAGGCATGTAGAAATTCATGCAATCCCTTCCCTACCCTTCCATTTGGTTGGTTAATTAGAGCATTGCTTTCACAAAGGCCTTTTCTGCTGAGTGCTCAGCACAGTCCTGGAGAATTGAGGTCTCAGCTGATGGATGCAGCTCCTGGTGATGTCTGTGGGTGCTCTGTGTGTTGGGGAGTCACTGGGTTGGACTCTGGGAATGCTCAGGCTCTTGGGAAGCAGTTGCAGATTCATATTCTTGGGATACCACTTAAATGGAGCTACTGGAATATTGGAAGAAAGCAAATTACATAAATTAACAACACTGGGCTGAGTTTAATCCACCAGCTGCATCCTCATGTGCTCTGTGGCCAGAAGATCCTGATTTTCCTGCTTTATTTTAAGGGACCAAGGCAACATGGAAGTGAGGGCTGTCCTTTGTGCATTTCAGGCTGTGGAGAAGGTGTTTGCAGTGCCAAATGGATTTTACTGGCAGACAGTTGAGAGTGATGACAAACACTTCCCTGACAGCAGTGCCATGGAGGCTTGCAGAGACACAGACATCGAGGTAAAGAGCAACAAACAGCCCCCTCCTTCCTCCCCTGGGGGCCAGGGGGGACACTGAGAGACAATTAAGTGCCCTGGAATATTTCAATCTAGAGTTTTGATACAAATACTGATCTTGAAGTATTTTTCACTCAGAACCTAAATATATCAGCTGAGTATTTTATGTCATCAGTATTGATGTGCTGATTGCTCTGAGCCACAGAAGATTAAACTTTGAAATGTGTGGGTTGGAGAAATTGCTACCAGCCAGGTGCAAATTTGTAAGAGTAGACAAAATTTTGATAACCTGAAACCACTTGACTGTAAGTCAGTAAACAGCACAACTTTGATTAAACTCAGAAACATTCCAAGAAATTTCTGAAGGTTCTGGTACTGCCTGACCTTGAGTAACTGTGTGTTGTATGTACAAGTAGGGAGTATTTGTACTGACTCTACCCCAGGAGAAGAGAAGGTTAAAGTGATCTCAATTAGCTCTTGGTGACGAGTGCAGCACAAAATGTTCAGGACCTCACCCCTGTGAAATGAGTTGTTCTTGAGAAGAGCAGGGCAGGGCCAGCAGCAGAAACAGGGATCAGCCCAGGGTCACAAAGCCAAGGACTACTTTGGGTTGGAGGGACCCCAAAGCCACCAGTGCCACTGCTGCCATGGGTAGGGACACCTCCCACTGTCCCAGGCTGCTCCAAACCCTGCCCAGCCTGGCCTTGGGCACTGCCAGGGATCCAGGGGCAGCCACAGCTGCTCTGGGCACCCTGTGCCAGGGCCTGCCCACCCTCCCAGGAACAATTCCTAATTCCCAATATCCCATCCAGCCCTGCCCTCTGGCAGTGGGAGCCATTCCCAGTTTCCTGTCCCTCCATCCCTTGTCCCCAGTCCCTCTCCAGCTCTCCTGGAGCCCCTTTAGGCCCTGGCAGGGGCTCTGAGGTTTCCCTGGAGCCTTCTCCTCTCCAGGTGAGCACCCTCAGCTCTGCCAGCCTGGCTCCAGAGCAGAGGGGCTCCAGCCCTTGGGGCATCTCCATGGGCTGCCCTGGGCTTGCTCCAAGAGGCCAACATCTCTCGTGTGTTGGTGGCCCCAGAACTGGGCACAGCCCGCAGGTGGGAGCCCCCAGTGACAAGGCCAAGGCAGGAAGCCCAGGGTTCAGTGGCCAGACCTGGTGATGTCTGAGACCAGGCCAGGCACAACTGAACCAATCTGCAATGGAGAGCCAGGCCAGGTACCTGAGGAAAGGGGACACTGGCACTTCCTGAGGCTTCCCTGTGCTAGATGGCTCTGTTATCACAGCTGGCCCCAAGCCCAGGCAGCCCCAGGGACTCAGAGCAGCCACAGGAAAATTCTTCCTTAGTGGCTGCTATGAGTACTGGGTTAATAGCAGGAGACCTTCAGCTAGACAAACATAAGGAAATGGAGCTTTTATTCCTAATTAGGCCACTTTTATATGATTTGAGTAAATTTCTATCTTCGTTTATAAAGGCTCATAATGTCTTTATGGGGCAGTAGCATTTCATTTCAAGTGTCCAGCAGTGATGGATTCATTTGGTGTTTGCTGCAGCCATAAACCTGGAGCTGGGGAAATCCTTGAGCTGCTCAACATCCAGGAGAACCATGCCCAAAATTGGGCCAGAAAATCACCTTGTCTGATCCCCAGCTAGACAATTTATTATCCACAGAAATATACAACTCCCTGTTGTAAAGCACTTGCTTTTTAAAACAATTTGTTTCTCTGATGGGGAAAATAATAATAATTTGTTTCCCTTTTGGGTATAAACATTCAGAACATGTTGGTGTGAGTCTTCCCACATGCCAGGATGGGCTGAAATGGATTAGGGTGGTACAGAAGACTCTGAAATGTAAATCTGGGACAGCACCAGTGATGCTGCCTTTTGATGTTTTTTTAGTGTTGATTTTGGTGCTGTTAAAGGTATAGAGACACAACCAGTTGGTCTATTATTATTTAATCATCCAAAGCTGGGCAAATGGTGCTGCACAAAGTGAACAACAGAAGGGATGCACTGTGAGCTCTGCCCCAGAGGCCTTGCAGTTTTCCACTAGTAAGTTTATGTGACAAAAGGTAAAGTTATATCAGCAGAAATAGATTAAATGATAGTTATTGATAGTTGTGATTTAGCCCAAAGCCAAGAGCCTTGTGTGTGAGCTGCACATAAACACAAACCAAACCCAAGCCTCTCTGTAGCTCTGCCAGTGCAGGTCCATCCTGGGAACTACAGGTGAGCAGCAGGGCTGCAGCTCTGAGCTTCTGCTGGGCTTGGGAGCATTTCCCTGCTTTTTCCATGTATTTCTCTGGCTGTCCAGGTTGCCATGGTGCTGCTGTTCGAGGCTCTCTTCCAAAACCCCCTGGAGACCCATCACACTCTGAGGCTGCTGCTGGGCTCTGGGCTGGATGTCTGCGGCCTCCGCCTGCTCTACCCCGGCCAGGACCTGCTGCTCTCCAGCTCAGGTGGGCTCTGCTTCTCCTCCAGAGCTTCCCAGAGCTGTGACTGCTCTGAGGTGAAGGATGATCAGACTTGCATGAGGGTTGCTTTATCAGTTCCTGAATCTTTCTCAAAAGAAATGATATAATAGCTTTGACTGTTTCTTTCTTTCTGTTCCCAGTGTTGAATATCCATGTGCTGAATTTTTAACCCTTCATACATTTTTGGGTCTCAAACTTTAGCTGTTGTTCCTTTGCAGTGAGCTTTCACACATTTCAGTGCCTTGAGCTCCAGAGATAGACTCATGTGAATTAAATAAAATCATTTAGTTTCCCATTAATACTCCTGAAGGTTTTAGCTGCAGAAAATCCAGCCTCCCTTTTCCACAACTCCCCCATCTCATTGCCTGTGGGACTTCAGGAGTACTGATTTATCTGGCCTGTGATGCATTGGCTGATCAACCATCACCAAAATGCCACATTATTTAATAGAATCCCATCTGAGGTGGGAAACCAGCAGGATAAAGTAAATAAACACAATCTAGGGCTCTGAGCTCAAATCACAAAGTCTTGAACATCAGACACCAATGTATCAAATACTGGCATGTACCACTCAAATCTTTATTTTCTCCCCTTTGAGAAACAGAGATGATGAAGCCTGCCTTAAAGTATTATGGAATATTATTGGTTGCTGCTGCAGCACAATAATATTTAGATATTCCAGAGCAACAGGTGTGCCCTTAGCTGCAGAGTTTAGAGATTGCTTGTGGCTTGTGCTTCTTTTTAAGCCACAAAGTTCTTCTGGAAGGTTCAGTTGTGCCACAGACAATCCATTTCTCTTGGGAAAGGCACAGGCAGGCTCAGAGGGAGAGAAATGGGCTTCCTTCTCCTCTAGCAGAAGGGGAATGAAGACCAGCTTCAGCAGAGAAAATTCCCCAGTCTCCTCACTCCCTTTTTTGCATTTGAAAGCAGTAGGAGCAGGCTGCCTTAGGAATGGGATTGCAGTTGCAGCTGTCTGGGTGCTGTGCACAGAACACATTCCTGTGAGAGCTGGAGAAATGGAGGAGGGCTCCAGAAATGAATAAGAAAACCATAAAACCTGCAGTCATTAGGAGCTGATAGGCAGATCTGCTTCAATGCTCTGTACCATGCACCATTATTTAAGAACATTTCTTATGAAGAGACAATTCATTTGAGCTGAGAACTGCTGTGCAAGTTTGTAAATTAGATTTTTACCCTTAGCTTGATAACACTAAAATTATTATTTTAAATATTTACAGCCAGTTGCTCCATTATCTACCTGCTCTGGAGATTTGTGTTCTGCCTTCTGATTCTCATGCAAGAAATGATACGTTTGAATATGTTTTTAAACCTAAGGGAAGAAAATCACATACCTTGCTGCATTTTCTGACATCTGCAGTAAGAATTGGAAAGGAGGCAATTTGCTTTTTCTGGGGTTACTTCCTGGGCCCCAATTGTGCTGGAGAAAGGTTTGCCAGAGTTGTAGGGAAGAGCTGTGGAAAGATATAAAGGAAGTCAGGGTTCAAATCCTGGCACAAAATTAAAGGTGGCAAATCAAATATTTGCCTGGGCCTTAGAGCATTGTACAAAATCTGTATTTAATCCAGAAAGAAATAAGGTAAAAAAGAAGTCCCCAGATTTCAATTTTGTGATGCCCTTCAAAACCATCCCTTTCCTCAGGCCCCTGTTCTTGTCCTGTACTTCAATCCCCCAGCCTTGCTTGTGCTGATGAACAAGAGGAACTTGAAGTGCTGGCTTAGAGTCACAGTTTGGGCTGAAAAGACCCTAAAGACCACCAAGTTCCAACTCCTGCCATAGGCAGGGACACTTCCAGTGCATCACCTGCTCTGTAATCACTTTTCACAGCAAACATGAGGCAACCAATTCCTCTATTCAGCAGACTGCCTTGAATAACCTCAGGTTTGCTGTTGGGTAAACATGTGCAGGTGCTGCCAGCATCTCTCTGCCAGGGCAGGTTACCAGGAGATGGATTCCCAGGGCAGGTGACCAGGAGATGGATTACCAGGGCAGATAGCCAGGAGATGGATTCCCAGGGCAGATATCCAGGGGATGGATTCCCAGGGCAGGTGACCAGGGGATGGATTCCCAGGGCAGATAGCCAGGAGATGGATTCCCAGGGCAGGTGACCAGGAGATGGATTCCCAGGGCAGATACCAGGAGATGGATTCCCAGGGCAGGTGAGCCAGGAGATGGATTCCCAGGGCAGGTGATCAGGAGATGGATTCCCAGGGCAGGTGACCAGGAGATGGATTCCCAGGGCAGGTGACCAGGAGATGGATTCCCAGGGCAGGTGACCAGGAGATGGATTCCCAGGGCAGATAGCCAGGGGATGGATTCCCAGGGCAGGTATCCAGGAGATGGATTCCCAGGGCAGATATCCAGGAGATGGATTCCCAGGGCAGATAGCCAGGAGATGGATTCCCAGGGCAGGTGATCAGGGGATGGATTCCCAGGGCAGATATCCAGGGGATGGATTCCTAGGGCAGGTATCCAGGAGATGGATTCCCAGGGCAGGTGACCAGGAGATGGATTCCCAGGACAGGTGACCAGGGGATGGATTCCCAGGACAGGTGACCAGGTGGTTCCTCTCTTGAAGTCCGCCTCTGACAGATCTGAAGAGAGCCCTTGAGTGGAGTGACTGACTTTGGGATGGGTTGTTCCATGTTTTACCCACACATGTGTTTGTTTCCACAGAAAAGCTGCCTTCCTCCTACACTTCAGAGCCGGGCAAGGTGCCCCCAGTGCTGGCATTAGGTGTGAGAGGGCCCAGAGCCCGTGGCATCCTGCAGGACATCACCCGAGGCTGGGGCAGGGCGGAGCCTGTCGTGTCCCTGCCCCTGGCCAGCCGGGTGCACCGGGAGCTGTGCCTCTGGTTCGGAGGGAGAGCTGCTGGAATCCTGCCCCCGCCTTCCAGGTGATGGCCCCGGGCGGTTTGGAGCTCTTGCACAGGCAGTGAGCCCTGGAGGCATGCAGGCACTCAGAGATCTCTGTGTCAGCCCTCCAAGGGTCCTGCAGAACGGGAGAGCAATTCCTCTACTTGTGCATTTCCAAGCCAGTTGTGCAGTCTGCAGAAATCCTTCTCTCTTCTGCAGCAGATCATAGAACCATGGAATATCCTGAGGGCCCCACAGGGATCATCCAGGGCAGCCCCTGGCCCTGCACATTCACCCAACAATCCCACCCTGGGCATCCCTGAGACCATTATCCAAGCTCTCCTGGAGCTCTGGCAGCCTCGGGGCTGGGACCATTCCCTGGGGAGCCTGGGCAGTGCCCAGCACCTCTGGGGATGAACCTTTCCTGATATCCAACCTAAACCTGCCCTGGCACAGCTCCAGCTCTTGTTCTCACAGCTCCTGGATGTGTCAGGTGTGTGGGACAGTTGCAGTTGCTTCCCATTCATTCCCTGTTCCCTGGTATCCAGACCTCCAATTCATACTCTTGCTGCAAGATTTGGACACCTGGTGCTGCAGAAGAGCTGCAAGGCTGCGTGCCAGTGAGTGATCCTCTCCTTGGACACCTCTGGCTTTGCCCTGTTTATCAACTGATAAAGGGATTCAGTAGGAAAAGGTTCTTAGGAGGATGATGAGAGAAGTGTGTGAAAATGAAGGGTGGCTTAAAAACCTTGAACTGCATGAGAAACTCTGCTGCAGAAGGCTCAGACCTGCAGGTTCTGAAGAGGTTTTTAGGGATCCTGCCTGATTCTGGGGGCAGGGTGGCACAGTCAGAGGAGCAGGCTGGAGGTGAGATCCTCTGCACTGCTGTCAGTGCTTTCTGTGAGTGGCAAAGCTGAGCCATGGGGAATTAACCTGTGCAGGATTATGTGTCAGAGTTCAGCTCTGCTCTCAGCCACAACCAGCAACTCCCACCATTTTTATGTTTAAGATGTCAAAAAAAAAAAAAATCAATTTGGTCGAGTTTCATTCACTTTATTTGTTTATTTTCCTCAGGGATGCATTTTTCCTGTTACAAAGATGATAAATTCTGCTCCTCGGGTATAACTCAGTCCGGAGCGGTGCTGCCTCCTAAATAATGCACTTGTCTTTCTCCTAATGCTGGTAATTTGGTCTGTGGGGAGACAGGAATACAAACTGCAGCTCAGATTGCCCTTTGCAGATTAGACTTGCAAATGCTACAGGCTCCTGGGAGTGAGCAAGCAGGATGTGTTCCAGCCAGCTCCGTGGTGGTGGCAAGGGATGAGGCAGGTTTGCCTGAGCAGCCTGAGCTCACAGTCCCAGCCAAAACTGTTCCCAGACAGTCCCTGGCTTTCAAGCACACCTTCTGTTCACCCTGCCCTGATTGGGTCCTTTTGGATGTGCAGGAATGTTGTGGAACATCCCTGCCAGACTGGGTCGTGCTTGTTGCCTAACATGAACCCTTCAAACTGGTTAAACTCAGCCTAAAGAACCCAAAGTGAATAGCAACTAGGATGTGTCTGTGGGTGGGAAAAGCTCTGCCAGTGCAGCCTGACATATTTCTTGATTCCCAGATTTCTTTGCCAAGCTGACTACTTTGCATTAGCTACTTTTAATTGAACACAGAGAGCCTCAGGGGGAGTAATATGAAAAGATGTTCAGTCAGAGAGACCTTGATGCATCTCATGTCATGGACAAGGGATTGAAATGGCTTTTCCAGTAAAGCAGTTTTACCAGAGAAGCTTCTGTGGCCTTGGATTTGTCACATAAAGTAGGTTTGAGTCAGAACCTTTTAATATTTTTCATTTAATATTTATCATTTTTCTGCAGCTCTCAGAGACCTTCATCAGCTGGGGCAGGAGCAGATGAAGAAAAAGTTGACTTCCAGGGCTTGATGCTGCCTCGACCTCCAGCCATGCTTGTCTCAACTACCAAAGGTCAGTGCTAGGAAATGAAATTTGAGGGTTTACAGTTCTCCTTCACTGATAACATCACTTTACTCCAGCCCAGCATAGGCAATTCTGCCTCTGATTGCTCAGGGCTGTGACCTGGCCAGTTCTGGGGACAGGAATGAATTTCCAGTGGGACACTTGCCTGAAATGAAGCAGCAGAGAAGTGGCACCACCTCATCCTCCTCATGGGAGCCAGCTGCTTGAGTCCTGGGGGTTGCTTGGATGTCACTGAAGGGGGAAGGAGAAACAAAAACACTTCACAGGAAATCTCTGCACAAAGAAACAGTCACATGAAGAGCCAACAGAGTCCTTAGACTGCTGGCCCATTGATCAGAGATCATCTGCCTCTCCTGCTGAAGAGTGAATATTATAATCAGGGGAATTAAAAGGTTAAGGCTTTGTTTAGAGCAGGACTGACCTCAGTCAGAAAGGAGAGCATTTTATGGGACTAATATCAAAGGGTTATCACTCACATCCCCATTTTCCCTTTGTAGGAGCAGTGTTCAGCCCCTGAGTTTGTACCTAACCAGCAGCAAACCTAACCAGCAATATCCAGGGGACACCTGCCAAGGCTCTGCCTGGCTAAAAGGTGTTGGGCTCCTGCTGAAAAGGCCAATATCCCCTGGAGTGGGCCTGGCACAGCACATCTGGGGTGCAGGGGGCTTTTGGACAATGCTCCTGGCTGGTTTCTGCTGGCCCAGTTGAAGGTGGGAATTTCATTCACAGGAATGGAGAACAGAGGGGAGCAGAAGTTCAGCAGCTGTCAGGGAGGAGATGGCAGAAGGAAAGCAGGATTGGAGTGACAGAGAAAGAAGGCATGGGAATTACACTGCCAAAGAAAAGAATCCATGAGAAAAGGATGGAAGCATCAGGCTAAAAGATGAAAAAGGAGTAGAAGGGAAGGAAAATAGGGAAGGGAGAAAGGAAAAAACCAATTTTGAGACAGTTTTTCATCTTTTGGCTCATGTTAACTCAGGTAGTTTGGCAGGCAGCCCTTGGCTCTGTTATTTGGGATTGGGATTGATGGCAGCTGGTGGCTACTGATGGAATGAGTCACATTTGCTGCCTCCCCTTCCTTTTATGGCCCTTAATGATTCACATTTGCTGTGGGCTGCTGAGTTCCACCACACCACGTTCCATCTGCATGGAGCCTCAGAAGTCACTGTCAAGCTCTGCTCCTCAGATAACTTTGCTCTGGCAAGAGGAGCTGAAACTCTGCTCTGGGAGCAGACACCCTTGGGGTTTTCAGGAAAAGAAACATTCACTGCCTCCTTCCCTCTGGTCTCCAGCAGCTCCTTTTGGAGACAGGAATATTTACCCATGCAGAACAGAGGTACTGCAGCTAGGTAGACCTGCCCCTTCTCAGTAATCAGAGTTTTGGTGACCCAAGCAGATATTCTTGTAGATTTGGGATATGTGTGTGCAAAAAAATGGTTTTTAAAGTGTTATCAACTGGAGTGGAATCAAAATCTTTCCACCAACAATCTTAGATTTGACTGTTCCTGTTTCATGAATATGGCTAAAATTCAGTGTTAAAGCCATAAAACCAAACAGAGATTTTAAGGGAAGAACCATCCTGCCTGTCCCATCCTTAGTGATAAATACAAAGTTTCCCTTGTTTTGGTGCTGTTGCTTGAACAACCAGGCTGAGCCTTGGCAGGACAGCTATCCATATCACGAAGTCTAGAATAAAAAGAAATATTCACTGTCCTACCCTCAGAATCAGCTGGGACACCATGAAAAACCCTCCAATCTCATTAAATCTATTGGTTAAAGCTAAGAAATTACTGAGGTGGCATAGAGGAAACCCATGTAGAAGTGGTACTGAGAATTTGTCTTCAGAGCTCACTCTTGGCAGAGACCTGAGTATGGAGACCTGAATATACATTGTGAGGGATAAAAAGGCTCTGTTAGAACTGAGAAAGTGTAATAGTGGAGGTCATGGTAAATACAGGGAGCTCAGGCAGGTCAGAGGCTTCAGGGAAAAGTTTTGAGCTTCTCTCACACTGTTTAAGATGTAGGGGGCTGCTCAGGAGGCCTTGGAGGCTCCTTCTCCTGAGCTTGCTTCAAGGTTGGCAGGGAGCCTGAGATTGAACTTGGAGAACAGGACTCTAAAAGCCCAAAGTTCTAAGCCAAGGTGAATTCCAGTTGTGTCTACGATTGTTTGTACTGGGATGAGGGACCCAAGGAGAGCTCGAGCAGCCAGAGCTGCTGGAAGAGGATCAGGTAGGACAGGGCAGACTGGGACCATTACCATGATGTCCAAGGAACCTGTGAGGCCCCAGAGGGTGCCAAACCAAAGGTGAGATCACAGGTGGTCCAGAGCTTCAGGAGCTTGTGCCACAGTAGAGGTCTGGGATGAAGGTTAAAGGCAGGAACAAAGGAGGACAACAGGGAGCAGAATGAAGTGCTGAGCAGGATTGCTGGGACCACCAGTAAAGCAAAGAGCAATGAGAGCAGAGAGGAATGGCCAGAGCTGCTTGATGCTCCTTGGACAATCTGAGCAAGAACAAGTAGTTCTTGTTGCCCTGTTTGGTCACTCAGAGCGTGGTCAGGCCTACAAGGCTCAGTCCTGCCCTGAGTGCTGGGGGTGCCCGGGGACAGCTCCCACTGCCCAGCCAGCACCGACACACTGCCTGTCAGCAGCTCCCAGGCCTGGGGCGACAGCCTGGCTCGTCTCATCTGATGATTCACAAAGATATTACTGATGATTCCAGAAGCTTTCCCACTCTGGGCTGGCCTTGGATTGCAGTCATGATGAGCTGGATGCAGCAAACAAACCATAAAACACAGGGCACTGCTCAGGATGCAGCTGTTTGCTTCAAGGTGGAGGCAGCTGCTCTGAAAGCTGCCCTGCACTGATACCACAGCTCCTGTGACAATAATGTGCTGTCTTTCTTGCCCTTTCTTTGATCTAGGGGACATCATTCTGCTGGTGTCACCTGTGGTGTCTCCACGTGCCTACGGGGCTGTGCTTTCCGCCTGTGCCCGCCGGGGCTTTGTGCTGCAAGGACTGCGGCAGCTGCAGCTCTCAGCACAGCAGGGCCTTGTGCTGGGCATGGCAGCAGGGCAGGTACTGTGCCCTTTGTGCCCTGCCTTACCCCTTGCCCTGCAGCTGGTGGTGCCAGCACTCCTCCAGTGAGTGCTGGAGGACAGCCATTCTCTCTTTCCCAGCTCTCTGTGCTCCTGTGAGTGGAGCTCTGGCTGCTTTCAGTGCTGGCTTTTTCCCTAGCAGGAAAAGCCCACAAAGCCTTGGCCTCTCTTGGAGAACAGGAGTGTAAATTCATCATCCTGCTCCTACTAAAACAAATGTGAATTTTGCCATTGATGTCAGAATAAGCAAGAGCTGGCAGTAGCCCCATGAACCAAAATACTGATGTGCAAAGGTGGTTCAGGAGCAGAGTCTTCACTAACGGACTGATATTTGGTGATGTACTTCACAGTCCCTCTGGGCCCTTCAGCAGGAAGTCCCCTACTTCAGTGCATTCCAGATGGGTTTCAAAAAGAGCTTTCAAAAATAACTTTTATTTTTTCTTTGAAGCTCTGCCTAACATGGTGATAGGTTTGAGGTAAAGTGCACTTGGCATTTTGACAATTCAGCCTAAGGAAACAGCAATAATCACAAATGCAAGGTTGCAGTCAAACTTAACATATGCAAGAAGTCCAGTGCTGCCCTTGTATTGTAAATACCACAGGAATTATATGACACCTCTCACAAATGAGTGGACCCCACACTTCAAATCATCATGCTGAGGGTTCTTTGCTATGTCAGTCAGGAGATGCATAATTTTGCAAATCAAACTCTACAAATTCCCTCTTTTCTGCTTGTTCTGTGATCAAGCCTAAGAAATAACAATGGCCCTGCCCATAATATTTTGTAGAATGAATAAAACCTATTTATGGAATACTACAGCCCAAATAGCCAGATATTTGGAGCATGTTGCTAAGTGACCATTAAGGAGTTAACAGCAGCAACCACTTCTCCAATGTGAAAATCATCCCTTCATTTGAGACTCCAGATAATCTTAGAGTGACTTATGGTACTTCCACTTATGGTGGATGGTACCACCTATCAGCTGAGTTACAACTGCTGTGGTTTTAGCCCAGCCCAGCTGCAGGGCAGAATGATTTTGTGTTAAGCCTCTTCCCTGAGTTTAAATTAAGTTTCTCTGTCTCAGGAAAAGATGACGCAGAGCACCCAGATATTGGAGTTCTCTGGCTCAGTGGTGAGCTGGATCTTGTTATGCCATTGTAATTTATCTATTTTCTTGAGCCCTGTAGTAATTACATCTGGATTTAGCAGTCTAATCTGCCCTTCATTATTTCAGATTGCTGTCTTTTGCCCTGGCAAGAGCTCAGGCTCACCTGCTGGTGCTGCAGGAGAAGTCCCTGGTGAGCCCCGCAGGCACTGCCTGGTGCTGCTGTTGAGGAAGGAGAATGCCACACATCACATCCCTGCCCTGCTGACAGGTAATGCTGCCCTGCAGGGAGAGTTTGCATTGCAGGGTGTTCCACATCAGCAGTCCAACCCCAGCTGTACAGTGCAGGGAATATTTATGGGGAATATCAAGACCTGCTCATGTTGCTGTAGGAATCTGCAGACCAAGGTGTGAATCAGTCACTACTACACACCCAACAGAGCTGCCTGGCCTTTGCCAGTTGTTTGATCTTTAGCTCTGGAGTCCTCTTGAACTCAAAATCACTGAGTAGTTCCTGGTGGAAGGGGCTCAGAAGGTCTTTCATCCAACATCCTGCTCAGCAGAGCATCAACAATTAATTCCCTCAGGATGCTCAGGGCTTTTTTTCTGTCAGGTCTTGAAAAATCTGCAAGGACAGAGATTCTCCTGCCTCCCTGGGCCTTTGTTCCATCATTATGGGAAATGTTTTTCCTTTATGGGAAGTTGTAACCTCCTGTTTGGATTTGTGAGCCTTGTCCCTGGACACTTCAAAGCTGGGCCTGACTTTGGCATCTCTCACCCAACACATGGAGGTGTTGTGGGGCTGTCCTGCTCATGGCCAGCAGTTGGATTTCAAGGATCCTTGTGGGTCCCTCCCAGCTCTTGCTGGGATTTCATAGCCTCAATCACCTCCTCTCAGAAACTCTTTTTGCCCAGAGAGGTAGGGTGGCCAAAATCCAGCTGTGCCACTGAGCCTGAGGGCAGCATCTGATCCTATCAGCCTCAGCTTTGAGTACTGCATCCTTGTGGCTTCCAAGCACCCCAGAGTGACTCCTTTTCTATGGAGGGACTGCCAAAACCCAGCCAAGTTGCTGCCTAAAATCTTCTTACTTGAGTTTCTGTTTGTTTAAGGATCAATTGACATGGATCTCAAGTGGGGATGATCAGAGGCAACAGCAGTGGTCAGGAGGGAAGAGAAATCCTGCCCTGCCCCTTAATGGAAGGGGTCACTGTGGGTGACCTTCCATTAACACCATCCCATACAGTCCATGATGGAGACATTCATCCCCAGCCCAATTGCTTCCTTTAATTTATCCACAATAGGGAAGAACATTTAGAGGTTTGGGAGGGGGGGAAACAATGACAATTCAAATAGTCCTGGGCTTTTTCTCTTGAGACTATCACAGAATGTTCTGAAAACATGTGCAGACACAGAGGATTAATCATGGCACAGTAATTACAGCCCCGTGTCACCTGCTGCCTCTGCAGCCAGGGAAAGTTGCTCATTAAAAAGTGCAGTTTCTGCAGCTTCCCTCAGTGCCACAGATGATGTTTTGTGTTCATGTTTTGCACGGGGAAATTTCCACTAGAAATACATGGGGGAGCTGGAATGAAGGGTCGTCTGGAAAGGCAAAATATTTTCCCTCATGCTAGAGAACTCAGGGTTTTTCCCTTTGTTTGTGACAGATTTTGCAAATGCCTCTTTCCATGTGTTCTGTGCTATTTTCATCAGTCCTGTACTGCAGAAAGGCACCTTAGTCCACATTCCAGAGCCCTGGAGAGGGGAAGCTGACATTCTTTCCCCACGAGCTTTGAATTGGCCTCTGGGAAGTGCAGAACTGCACTGAGATTGGAGTAGGGTAAATACCTCACTAGGAAATTCTGCATTTGTAATCAATATGAAAAGCAGTTTCCCCTTCAGGGTCTCGAATGCTGTTCAATTTTCAAAGCAAGTTAAAATTTGACAAATACTCCTGAAACAGAGCAGATAATTCGGTGGGATCTCTGTCCTGAACTCCCAATACCACACATTTTTGTCCAAGCTTTACTTTCTGCCATGCCCTGAGTTTGAATAAACAACAGGCAATACTGCTGGGACAGTGATGACCCATTTTTGCTGCCTCATGCCTTTTGAATTTTGAGGAGCAGGTGATTGTCAGTGGTACATTTGACATCCAAGCTTTGCCATCAGCCTCTAACACCAATAATCCATTTCCCATGCTCCACTACAATGAATTTTTGACAGGCTTATATGGTAGGAAGCAATCAAATGTGTACAAAGTAATTTAAAAAATAACAAGCCTTTAAAACTGTGGCCTGAAACATTATTACAGAAGGCTGAACTAATTATTGTGGAAATGTACTGTATGCAACACCTTAATGCACTGCCTGTGCACAGCCCAGCTCTTTAGAGGGAGAATGGGAGCTGAGAGATTGTGGCTTTAAGCACTTAGTGTCTGTAAAAGTGGCGTGGAATGGGAGATTTTCTAGGCTGGAAATCACAGAGCAGAACTTGATGTCTCTGTTCAGGTCTGTCACCCCAGCAAGACCTGCCTGCCCTGTGGGATGCAGGACTTTGGCCTCATGCCTGGAAGTGTGAGACACCTTGAGAGCCTCCACATGATCCTGGGCTCAGATCTGGGACTCTTCCCAGTGGACACCACCTTATTTAAGATATTTATTCAAATTCAGGAGCTATGTGGCAGCATCTGTGCACTTGTTCCACGTTTCAGTTCCCAGCAGAGTTAGAAGGGGATAGAAACAACTGGGTGCTGCTGAAAAAGCTGTGGGCCAGCCTCTGTTTTCAAGAGCTCCTTGCCCCTGTTTAGGGGTCCATGTGATTTTGGGGAGGGGGGTGGTTCAGTTGAGTTTGGTGTCTCAGGTAAGCTCAGTCTGTAGGGGAGCTGTGACCAGTGACTCAAACCTTTGACAGCGGAGTGTTTTCATGTCAGGCTGAGCAGAGCTCAGCATTGCTCACCTTTGCTGCTGTTCTGAGCACAGGGCTGATGGAGGAGCTGGCAGAGGCAGGCCCTGGCAGCGGGCACAGCCTCCCCCCTGCAGCTGCTGGACAGGAGCCGTCGCTCTGCTTCCACGGGGCTCCGTACGGCGCGGCCGCGCTGCTCAGCCTGGGTACGTCAGGGGCACACACAGGGACTGGCACTGCTCTGGCCTGGGAGGGACCTCACTCCTCACCTGCTTGGTGGCCAAGAAGGCCAATGGCTCCTGGCCTGCTTTAGGAATGGTGTGGCCAGCAGGAGCAGGGAGCTCATTCTGCCCCTGTACCTGTCACTGGTGAGGCCACACCTCGAGTGCTGTGTCCAGTTCTGGCCCCTCAGTTTGGGAAGGACGTTGAGAGGCTTGAGCACATCCAGAGAGGACAACGAGGCTGTTGAGGGGCTGGGAACACAAACCCTGCGAGGAACGTTTGAAGGAGCTGGGGCTGTTTAGCCTGGAGAAGAGGAGGCTCAGAGGTGCCCTTATTGCTCTCTAAAACTCCCTGAAGGGAGGTTGCAGACAGGTGGGATTGGTCTCTGACAGAGCCAGAGGACACAGTCTCCAGCTATGGCAGGGAAGGTACAGGTTGGATATTAGGAAGAAACTTTTCACCAAAAGAATAATAAAGGACTGGAGTGCCCTTCCCAGGGAGGTGGTAGAATCACCATCTCTGGATGTGTTTAAAAAAAGACTGGACATGGCACTGGGTGCTAGAGTCTGGTTGAGGTGTGAGGGCACAGGTTGGACTCAATGATCTTAGAGGTCTCTTCCAACCTCATCATTCTGTGATTGTGTGATTTCAGTCCACAGGCAGGGACACCTGCCACTACCCCAGGTTGCTCCAAGCCCTGTCCAGCCTGGCCTTGGACACTTGCAGAGATGGAGCAGCCACACTAGCAAGGGATTTTCCTGGATAAAACCATTAGGAATATGCTGTTTGTCTGTAGGATCTCATCTGCTGTTCTGTGTGGTGGTGTTTGAGGGTCCCCAAGACAAGGGAAGAGATGAGAATCTTGACTCCATGTTTCAGAAGGCTGATTTTTTATTTCATAGTATAGATTATATGAAAAATGCTATACTAAAACTATACCAAAGAAAGAGAGAGGAGACATCAGAAGGCTAGAAAAGAATGATTGTAAAATCTTGTGACTGCTCAAAGCCTCGACACAGCTGAACTGGGATTGGTCATCAAGTAAAAACAATCCACATGAGACCAATCAAAGATGCACCTGTTGGTAAACCATCTCCAGACCACATTCCACAGCCACCAGACAGTTATTGTTTACATTTCCTTTCTGAGGCTTCTCAGCTTCTCAGGAGAAAAATCCTGGCAAAAGGATTTTCATGAAATATCGCAGTGACAGTTCTGCTGCCAGTCAATCACAGTAACTCTCATGGAAGAATCAAAGGAAATCAAAGTGAAAATACCTTTTAAAAGTAAATTAAAAGATACATGCAAAAAGAAGTTATTGAAACGTGACATGGTAGCATTCAATTAAGCCTGAATTAAGATAATTAGAAGATTAATAGCCAATCAATATGTTTTTATTGTCATAGTTTCAAGTCAAAATATTAAAATGAGATAAATTGTTGGTTGTGTGTAGAACTGGAATGTGCTGAAGTGATAAATGCTGGCAGCTATAGTTCTGTAGGTGCAGAACAGGCACTTTCCAATTTCATTTTACTCAGATATTCTAAATTTCAGTTAGTACAGTTGTATTCACTTTGGTAACTCATTCATTCAAAGCTGGGAGATTGATAGGATTTCAAACAGCAAGGAAATGGGTTTTCTGTTCTTAATCTATGACTCACATGGGTGAGTCTTAAACCTCCTAGTTCTATACACTTGGAGTAAAAAAAAATCCCATGTTTATTTCGCTAACTACATGTTGGGGGTTTTTATGTGTTCAGCAAGTTAACTTTAATTTATTTTAATTTAATTATTTGAAAATTTGGATGCCAGGACTTTGAGTTAAAACATATTGCTCTCCAAAACCAAAGTGACTCTAAATCTAAGGAAAAAAGAAAATTAAATGCATGTCATCGACCATTCTCTAGCATTATGAAATGTTATGATGTAGGAATAAGTAAGTAAATAAATGTTTATTGATACAATTGCTTACATAATCAGTGAATCAGTAAGGAACAAACAGGGATTTCTGATGGGCCAGGGATTCTCCAGGCTGTGCTATTCCCAACAGGACTGTGGATAGAAGCACAGAGTTACAGCAGTCCCCAAATTAGCTCCCAGTTGTGTGCCCTGCAATGTCCTAGAAAGCAAAATGAGCTATTGATTTAATGTGAAGTCACTCATTAGTTATCAACCCAAAACTGATGCCTTAAATCATTTTGGTATAGATCTATCAGCTCTGCCTAATGGTGTGAATAAGGATATCAAAACTACAAGGAATGGATTTGCTTTACACGGCAAAATGTAATTCCAGGGAAGGACTGGGACTAATTAGAGGGGCTTTGCTGTGTTAATATTCCTCCTTCAGGAGGATTTTCCTGAGCTGCAGTGTGAGGAGACAGTGAAATGCTGGTTGGGATTTATACAATTCCTTCACAGCAGAAAGCCTGAGCTGTGTTTTCACGGGGTAACAGTTTTGTTTTGGTGCTCTCCCTGGGCAGGAGGAAACCTCAGCACGGTGCCTGAGCCCCATCCCATCCCTCTGGATTTCCTGTGCCACCGAGCTTTCGCTGCTGAGCCCGGCATGGAGCAAGTGGTGATGCTGACACTGGTGGGGATGCAGGCTCTGAAGAGTGCTGGAGAGCTCCTCCAGCAGATCCTGCTGCCCCCCCTCAGGGATCAGTCTCAGAGTGCAGGTAACCCAGCTCTGGAGACCTTGGGCTATCCTGAGTGGCTCTTTTTAGCACAACAGGAACATCATGGAAAATGTGGTGAAGGGGCCTCAGGAAGAAGGGTTACTTTGTTACCCCCCCAAGAGCTGAAGAATTTCTCTTGGTTTGTTATGGGCAGTCACAAACAGCTCAGGTGGGCATAATTTGCTACAGAGAGCATCAAATGAGTTCCAAGTAGTGCTTGGGCTTGCAGAGCTTTTATGTAACACAGAGCATTGTGTCCCTCCCTGAGCACGGGGAGGTAAGGCTGGGCTGGAAGTGGGACAGGAATTTGGCAGTCACAGGCTCTGCTCTGTGCAGTGACAGCCCTGGTGAGCAGAACCAAGGCCCCTCCTGGCCTCACGCTCCGGTTCCCCCGCGGGAGGAGCAGCGAGGCTGTCCCCACACTGGCTGCTCACATGTGCATGAAAAGGGCTGTCAGGCCCTAGGCAGGACAGGGTTTTATGTAATTTCATGTGCAGGTTGCACTGAAGTGTAATAACACAGGAGCTGTAGGCACAAAGGGCTCAAGTCTGCCTGTCTTACACTGTGTCGTATCTGACTCTCCCAAAACTGTGTTGAAATACTGCTTAAAATCCTGTGAAGTTCTGTATCTGAGATCTGAGCCAACAGAAACTTCCAGCACTCGTGGATTGAGCCCTAAATACCTTCCTACATAGTCAGAAGACAACTTTACAACCCTGACAACATTGAAACTACTTTAGAGACAAGTCAGCATTCTGCTGTAGTTTGCTATTCTGCTAAACATTGCTTAAAGTGTTATAAGAGGTGCTAAAGGATCCATAATTATGGATTATGCTGTGCCAAGCCACATTGTTATCAGTGTACTCTCAGAGATTCCCTTTCAACCCTCCTCCATTAGCTGTGCTCTCTAATCAAATCATGGCACTTGCTCCCTGTGGCTCCCTGTTGATTTCCCAGATAGCCCTTTTTTTGTTTTTCACTGTAATGGCATTTCTTAGAATTTGCGTCTCGTGGGTTTTCCCAGTATATTCCTATATTTGCATTACAGTCCATTCTGGATGAAACAGAAATCAGAACAGCATTGGAACTTGTGCAGGGAAAAAATCCATGTGAAATAAAACGTTTGTGTCCAAAAGAAAGCACAACTTGTACAAAACACAAGCTGCTGCCTGGTGCTAAAAACATTTTTCTTGACTTGCAGCAGAGCCTGATTCAGGACTTGAGCTGCTGGGCCTGAAGTGGCTGCCCCATCTGAGTGGGTGCCAGGCCAGGGAGATGACCCCTTTTGAGGCTGGGGACACTCACTGGCAGAGCAGCCTGGGCACGCTGATGTCCAGCCCTGTGCTGGTGTGCGCGCTCCGCGGCATCGATGCCTTCCGCGCCCTGGGAGCTGCCCTGCAGGGATGGACACGGGGCAGGGACAGCCCCAGCACGGGTGACAGCCTCCCACAGGCACTCATGGCCCTGACCCCAGAGGTGACCTTCAGACAAGCCATCCTCTTCTTCACAGAGGCAGATTTGGTAACTGGTAAGGCACGTTTTAACACGGGGTTGTGTTCTCCTCAGCTATAGGGGGTGTGGGAATTGATTGAGCTTGGACAAAGGAATCCAGTGCTGGGGGTTTTCTCAGGCACAGGAAAATGTAGTAATGTGGGGGTAAATTCTGTTTTCTCAGGCCCAGGATAATGTAGTAATGGGGGGGTAAATTCTGTGCTTGGCTGAATTAAGATGAGGCAATGAACCCAGCAGGAGCCAGCCGAGGTCACCTACAAGGTGGCTTATGTAATTAATGTGGCTGTGCCTGGCCTGGTGCCCTTTCTGATGATCTTGAGGTACTCCATAAGTACTAATAAGATATCAGAGCAATTGGCAAGATCAGTAATTAATACCATGCATTTTAAACCCTTTCTGTGAGAGAAACTGAAGAACAGAGCCCAAGAGGTCTCACACCCAAATGTGGGTCCTAATTGTGGTACCAGACTTTCAGCTTGATGCCCCAGCCTTGCCCTGTGCTCAAGGAGATTGAAGGTGTGACCAGTCTGTAAGAAAACAGATTTCTTGAGAATTTCTTTTTATCCTGGAGGAGCATGAAGAGAGGAATGGAGACCTTTGCTGTCAAAAGCTTCTCAGAGTTCAGTGATGTGTGCCAGCATCGATCTTTCAGCACAGTAAATTTGATAGTTTCCTCCTGTAGCAGGAAATGTATAGCCATGCCTCTTAAAACTAAATCACTGTGCAGACCGTGGGGTTATTGATACTGGATGGTTTAGAGCAGCAGACTACAAGCTCCCACTGTTTTCTTTTCATGTGAAATATTCAGAGAAGAATTGGGGTTGCCTGACTCCTCTCACCCAGAGAGAAACAGTTCTGAGCCCTGACAGTTTCTGGCAGAGAGCTGGAACAAGATGGTCTCTTCCAACCCAAGCCATTGTGGGATTTTATGATTACTCAGAGGCAGAGAGAAATCAAAGATTGTGGTAACACCATGTTTCAGCTGAAGGGGAGTGATGCAGTCCCATAAGTGCATTCGTGCTTTGAATTTACAGCCCTTCCTTTATCTTTCCTTGGGGAAGAAAAGTCCTTTGTCATCAACACAAACTTAGCCTCTTGTGTCAAACCCACAGTGCCTGTGTAGTGTGCAGTAACAAATTTGCTTTGCTGAATGCCATGAAGAAGGATTTGTCTGGGAAAAGATCCTGGGTTTAGGCTCACAACAAGTTTGATTTGTCAGTGAACTATGGGGGTGTCCTCTGTGAGACTGGTGAGCAAGCAGAGGAGCCTTCAGAAGAGAAGGCATCAGACATCCCAAAGTGGTGTCTAAAACTCTAAAGAGTTCATGCACTGCAGCCCTCAATTAAAGTTATCTTGAGATGGAAAGGCAGGACAAGAGGAAAGCAGAGCTGTAAGCTCACTTTGTTGAGGGAGGTTGTAATGGCAGTGCCAGCCTTTTGCACCAAAGCCACTGTGAGGAACAAAGCAGCACAGTTGAGGCCAAACTTCAGCATCCTGCACTGTCTCTTTTATAAGGTAATTCCATTTTTTCCTTGTGTTTTTTATTGTTGTGGGAGAAATGGAGAGACCTCCGTGCTCAAGAACAGCTCTTCAATATTTTATAGCAGGTTGAGCATCTGCCCTGCTAAATAAAATTACTTTTGTCACCGTCCTGCCCCAGACGTTGAAGGTTTCCCTTCCTGAATCCATAAAAATACCAGTCCTTCCCTCTCCAGATGCAGAACACCGCCCTGCTGGGAAATTCCTGCCACCACCTGGCAGGAGCTCCAGGACTGAAGGGAAGACCACAGGTAAGCACCAGTTGCCTCTTGAAAAAAAAAAAAAACCAAAAAAACAAAAAAACCCCAAGTTATTTTAGACTCTTAAATAGATTGAAGAAAACTGTGTGTCCTCTGTCAGAGCCATTGAAGTGGGATTAGTAAACCTTTGGTTAGACATCCTAATCCCAGGCAGCTGGGGAGGAAAGGCCAGCTGGGTCCCCCTGGTGCTGGGGGAAGGTGTGAGTGTTGTCACATCATTTCCTCTCCACAGTCCTGAGAACTACCTGCTGAGGGATGGTGTACAAAGTCAGCTGGAAAAGTAATGAATGTCAGCTCTTTAGTAGCCTTTTTCAGGTGTAGATCCCAGAAATGATGATTTTCATGATGTTTTAGAGAGACAAAATCAGAGCAGAAGGTGCATTTCCTATGTCTCTGTGACTTACATCCCAGTGCTGCCCAGGTCACCATGGGATTCACAGCTCCTGAAAGTCCTTTCAGATAACCCCAGCATGAAGGAAAAAAGCTGGTGCTGGGAGGATGAACTTAAAAGTTATGAGACAAGACAAGGACCCTAGGGCTGGCTCCACCTGTTATTTGTGCTCTTGTTATTGCAACAAACATGTGGAAAGAGAAAGAGGGCTCATTAGAAAAGTAAAAAAACCTCTTTGGCTAAATACCTTCCAGATACATAACTATCTGGAAAGCAGATAGACATGGATTTTGGACAGTAATACCAAAAAAGAAAAAAAAAAAAAACCAGGTAATTCTGTTTTGACAAACAGATTTTAGTTTTTTCTTCTCTACCTTGCATGTCACAGTGGCTGAACTTGCCGGTCACTGGAAAAGAAAGTCCTTTTATCAATCTGATGCAGGATTCCCCTCACTGTGCCCTAGATCTTGATAACCTCTCAATTCTGATGTGCCTGAAGTGCCTTGATTTTGCTCCTCTCCAGGTCACTGCAGGTTTTACATTAGACTGAAGGGAACATTTCTCTGTTGGCTTTTGTCCTAAGTTTTGATTCCCCAGACTCCTTTCATCCTGCTCTGCTCTCCTGGAGAGCCCCTGGAGCAGCCACTCCTGGCTGGCTGGGGAAGTGCCAGGGAGGTTTTATCAGCAGCACTCAGGATCCACAGCCCCTCTTTGTTTCTGAGAGAACATCAAACAAAACACCAGAAACGGGGCAGCATCTGAGCTGACTGTGCAATATTAGGAGCACAGATAGGTTTAAAACCACTGTCAACCCTCCCTGAAATCCCAGAAAAGGTAACCAAGGGCCAACATGATTTAGTGTCACTGTCATATTTTCTGAAAAATCCCTTTGCCAGGATTTCTTCTCCTGGGAAGCTGAGAAGTCTCATAGAAAAATGAAAACAATAATTATCTGATTGCTTCTCCTGTGTTTGCTGCTTTGGAATGTGGTCTGGAGATTGTTTACCAACTGGTCACTGTTTGATTGGTTTCATGTGAATGGTTTAACTTAATGAGCAATCACAGCCAGCTCTGTTGGACTCTGAGGAGTCAGTCATGGGTTTTTCATTATTCTTGTTTAACCTTCTGTCTGTATCCTTTTTCTTTAGTATAGTTTTAGTACAGCATTCTTTAATATAATATGAGTACATAAAACAATAAATCAGCCTTCTGAGAACATGGAGTCAGATTCCTCATCTCTCACCTCATCCCAGGAACCCCTGAAAACTCAGCAATTTAGGACCTGCAGTCCTGCTCAGCCTGTGCTCCTGGGATTACCAGAGAAGGGGGAAGTGTGACCCCTCCCGGGGTGTTCCAGGACATCTGAAATCAATCCATTCATGTCCAAGTGTAACACCCTGAAATATCAGTGTGTGATATTGGCTGCTTTATGTAGAGATGATAGCACAGGTCTCAGATTGTCTCAGAACACACCAAACTCACTCAAATCTGCTTCTCTCCTGTAGTGGGTGAGAGCTGGAGGTGCCGAGCAGAATCCCTGTTTTCCTTCCTGCAGGCAGGTGAGAGAAGAGCAAATGGAAAGATGTCCTTTGACAAGGACTTGGTGGAACCAAATAATCTGGATGTACTAACCCAAAATAAGCAAAAAAAGGATGATACCAACATTTTCCTTAGGCTGGAATCCAGCCTGATGCACACTCTCCAGCATGCCAGGAGATGTGCTACCTGCTTGTCTTGAGTTCCCACTTATTTGAAGTCCCCCCTATCTGAACTATTATCTATAAACAGCATATAAACTAAACTCTATTTTCACTGTTAGACTATGAAATCAATACCTATGTAATAATTTTTTGGGGGAGGCAAAAAGGGAAGGGTTGTGAGGAATGGATCTAAAAATATTACAAAGTAGAGAAATGTAATGAAGACCAGGAAAGGCTCTGAGCAGCCAGAACTGGAAATCAGACAGGTTTGAACATTGCCAAACAGGTCCCTCTGCTAATTCATGATCAGCAGAGATTGTTCCATTGGTAATTAGTGGTATTTTCTCTAGTTCTTGTTACTTGTAATTGCTGAGGAGAGAAAGCCAGCTCTGGGTGGCAAGGTGTCTGACCAAACCAAGCTGGCAATCCTCCTGAAGTGTCCAAAGTCCCTAAATATGCAGCAGGTAGTGACTCACACAGCAGAAGAATGAGAATATCTGCCCAAAAACTTAGCAGATGGTGAGGAAAACATCTGGAGGCCACTGGGTGCTTACATAACACACAGGGCTGAGGTTGCTGAGGTGGAGCCCAGCAGCTCCCTGCACTTCCAGGCTGTTGCTATGGAACCTTTCTGTTCAGGAATGCTGTGAGGAAAACAGCACATCTGTAACAGGAGGGCTCCCTGCAGCACAAGGGTTAAATTTCTGTATCAAATGGGGAGGAAATCACCTTGGGTTTTATTTTTGATCCGGTGTTTCTGTGCCATGTCCTGCTTGTCACCTGGAAATAACAGCATTGAGTTGGAGGTAGCCTTGTTGATGCTTTGCTGCATTGACAGCTGTGTAATTAGGACTGGGGTGTACAGAAACAGAAAATGACATGTTTTGTCCCCAAACAGATCAGCTTGGATCAGTTTTAGCAGCCTGTAGGATGTTCCCCTGTGCTCGTGCTGATGGATGTGGTTCAGCACCAGCAGTTCCTGGGCCTCACTGGCTGGTTCTGACACTGCACTTGCCAATAAATCTCCAAAAGATGTTATAAGGATAAAATATTAACTATGCTCTTGGTAGCAAGTATTTTAGCAAGACTAAAAATTTGAAAATGCTGTCATTTAAAAATGGAATTTATGTATTTTCTGCCTTTAAATCCATTTTCATCAGACAGCAAAGCTTCCTTGTCTGGTTTGTTTTCTGCTCCTCGTAGTGCTGCACCTTCCTGGCAGCTCTGCTGGGAGAGCTGCGTTAGAAGCAGAAAGTTTTTTCTGGAATGTCAATTTTCTTAAAGACAATTCAATTAATTATTGGTTTATGACATTAATTGGGACCTGTCAGGGTTGTCAGTGCCTCTCTGAAACAGAGCTCTAAAATCTACAGAACACCAGAGTAAGAATGTAAGAGCTGCTCAAGGATCACATCACATAATCACCACAGTTCACATGAAAAATGTAAAAAGGAATATTTTATCTCTCTTAAAACATTAATCTGTAATATAAAGGTTTCAGTCTTATCCGACAGAGCTGCCACAAGAACTTTTAGGACCTGGAGCAGATTTCCTTGATAGAGAAACCTCCAAGCTTGGATGTTTCAGAGAGATTTTTAATCTGAAAACCCAACAAAGCGAACTCAAATCAATAAATGATCCTATATGCCCAGGGTTTTTATGCACTCGTTTTTTGACATTTTTGTGCACTTCCTGCCGGGTTTCCCGTGCCCAGGGCAGTAAACAAACCCCTCTGTGTTCCTTGCAGGGGCACAGGTTCTCTGCACGGTGCTGCTCATCAAACCCGGGGTGTGGAGCCGGGGGCTGCCCGGGATCCTGCGGGATCTGCACCGGGAGAAGTTCTGCGTGGTCGGGATGAAGCACCTGGAGCTGGGAGCGGCTGCTGCTGCCTCTCTCCTGCCCCGTGAGCTCCAGCAGGTCGGTGAAGGGAATGGCCCCTCTGCGTGGGGAGGAAAGGGATGAGCTGTGGATAATCCATTGCTGAAAAGCCCAGCAATCCCCAGACGGGATTTCAGAGCTGTAATCAGATCTGCCCCTCATCAGCACAGAGGGAGCTGGGGCTGCTTTTATCCCAGGCCATAAGGACAGCCCTGGCTTCTCCCAAACGAAACTTAGGGGAGGATGTGGGCAGGACAGACCCCTCAGGAGTCTGTTCAGTTCTGCCAAACAGGTGTCCTCTGTTGTAAGAGCCTGAGTGAGAGATGCAGGACTCCAGGGGCTCTCCAGAATGCAGTTTATTGTATCCAAGCTGTTCCAGCAGTCCAGGGCTGTGGGTGACAGAGCTGTGCCCACAGCTGTCAGCTCCAGCTGCAGGCAGCCCTGGAGACCCTTTGGTTTTGGTTACAATGCATTCTATACTTTTCTTTGCTGAGCACCTTAACACAGTAGAACCAATCTATCCCTGAACTATTACCTATAGCCTGTCATAACTACTCTAATTCCCATATTCATGTAACCATTCTCCAATCACCCACAGTCAGTACATTACAGTTTAAGCTAGAAGTTGTTATTCAGTTTTCTTACAGTAGAAATTTCTAAGACTTTTTTTCTACTTCCACATCAGCAGGCTTGTTTGCCTGTGCTTTCCTTCTGCTTGGTAAAAACATCTTGTTTGGGGAGGATTTATCCTTTGCTCTAAGTCATACAAACCCCTTTAACTCACACACCCTTTGCTCCTTGGTTATCCACTCAGACTGGCTCAGCAATTCTTTTCTTCTATATCAAAACTTGCTTCCATCTCTATTCCTTCTTCAGATTCTACATTTAAAAATCTTTCTGCCAAGCACACACATCTGTGAGACTTTCTTGTCAAACTTTCATCCTTCCCAACACTCTGTTCCTTGCCCCAGGTCATTCCAGGTAGGGCACATCCAGGGAGCACGTGTGCCTGGCTTTATTCCATGTGGTTAAAGCTGGGACAGCCTCCTGCCTGCCAGGGAATGCACATCTCTGGGGTGCTGTTACCTGAGATTGCATTGCAGACACAGCTGAACCTGGGAGCCAGGCTGTAAAAATCCCCTGCAAGGAGAGGAAATTGCCCTTGCTCGTGTCTAATAGGCAATAAAGAGGGTTCTTAAATCTTAGGGCATTCTGGGGTTGATTAGCTAAAAATAGATGTTTGTTTCTGCTCTTTCATAGCATTAGAAACCTTTTCTTTCCTCAACCTGATGTACTCTGATTGTAAGGATACTGTGACAGCCAGGGAACTGAAATCTGGCCATTTGAGAGGAGTTGGATTATTATTTTTTACTTCCCTTAGGGAAAAACAATCTGTGTTATTTGATTGCTTTCCTTAAGACCTTTAACCACTTGACTTTATAAAAACCAAACATTTATAATTGATATTGCACTTGGGTTAAGTTTGGAAAGTTTAGAACATTGTCTCCTAGAAATTCTTGGTAGAGACTTCCAGAAGAAAACAGGCACATGCCCAGGCAGTGCTCTGGAACAATTAATACCTTCTGCATGGTAGCAGTGAGCACAGGCATCTGGGTTTGAAATATTTACACTGGCAAGAGGGATACAGTGGCCATTAGGGTTGATGGGCATGTGCTTCCCAATGTTATTTAATCACAGAGCTGAAGACAAAATGCCTTTTTGATCATCTGAAACAGAAAACATCTTAAAAACCTCAAATATCCTCAGGAAGCAATGCAGATGCCTGAGGGGTAAATGTGAGGAGAGGTTGTTTCCTGAAAATTCCCTTGGTTTTGGATTTCTCCAACACACCAGAGCAGCTGTGGAGCATTGATTCTGTTGCCTTGAAGAGCTGGTGACTAATGAGGATAAAAATTACAGACTGTTCATGAGGACAAAAGCAGGGTTTGAAAGTGAGGAAGCAGAGAGAACAGTCTGCCTTTGCTGAAGGGGAGCAGGCAGTGGGAAATGCTTTCTGCTGTCCAGGGGCCCCTGCTCCTTTTCAGAGCAGCAGGAATGGCTCACATTGGGGAGGGCTGGGAAAGGCTGAGCTCCCAAGATAAGTAGGGAGATTTGGAAAAAGCCTCAGCAGGCTCCAGGGACTGGGTTATTTACAAAATCCAGTGGATAAGTGGCTCAATGGCAGCCATGGAGGCAGGGCTGGTTTTCCCAGCTAAATTCCATGTGCAGCTTTTGGATGGGAGGAATGTTCATGATGGATCTGCTCCTCAGCCTGTGGCACAGAGGGGTGCAATGGTGGGCTTCAAATGAGGCTCCTAAAATGGGAGCAAATTGCTGACATTTAGCAGGTCACAGAATCCCAGGTGGGATAATCCCAGCTAGGTTTGGAAGTGACCTCTGGAGATCACCCAGCCCCACCCCCTGCCAGGACAGGATCCCTGGATCCACAGGGGTTTGGGATGTCTCCAGAGAGGGAGACTCCAAGCCCTCCCTGGGTGATTGTTCCACAGCTCTGCCACCCTCCATGGAGGGAAGCTTTTCCTCAGGTGGAGGTGGAATTTCTCCTCTTTTAGTTTCTGGCCATTACTGCTCATCCTGTCACTGGGCACTGCTGGAAAGAGCCTGGCACTATCCCCTGACACCCTTGGAGATTTTGATATGGACTGATGAAATGATGAAATGTGCTGCTGAGGAAGATGGAGCCAGTGTGTCTGTCCCTGCTAGAAGTTCTGTCCAGAGCTTGTTCTCACTTCCCCTGGAGCATGCTCCAAAATCCATCTCTAGAGAACACCCAAGTGCTGGTTTGTTGTGTTTTGAGAGCAAATCTGGGTTTATTCACTGCAAGCAAGACAACCTCACATCTCCTTTTCCTCTCTAATGTATTATTTACATACACTTGACAAATATCCTTGGCAGCACCAGCTCAGCTCCATGATTGCTTTTCCAACTGAAACAGCCCCCCTGAGCTCAGAGAAGCATGTGGCCTTTGGAGCATGAGAAAAAACACCCGCTCTGCTCTTTGCTGAGGTTATCAAATCAGAGGAGCCACAACAAGATGTTTTATCTGCAGTTTAATAATGTTCATAGAAAATAAAGGTCATGTAAATAGAGCTGACATGGTCTCCCCAGCTCTCAGCCTGACCTGGTGGTGCTCAGCCAGTGAGGAGTGCCTGTTCCCAGAGGGTTCTGCTGGATCTCCCTCCCTTCAGGGCTCATCCAGCAGATCCAGCCTCTGCACATTGGCAGTTTGGGCTTTATTTTTCCACTGGGGCCTGATCTTGCTGTGGGGGATGGTTGCTGTTGTATTGAGGACAGGTGAATAAAGCAACATACAGACTCCAAGGTCTCAGAAGGCAAACGCCCAGTTTATTATACACCACATTATTTTTATACAGTTAGGATACAGCTGGACCTGACTGGTCCTCATCAACACCTCCACATCATTGGCTAATTAGCAACAGCACCCTCCCTGTAAACATCTTACAAGAAACAACACCTTCAAAACACCAGCTGCAAAGATTAAGGATAATTTTAATTTTTTCTCTGGGCTTTCTCAAGCTCCCCCAGGACAAGGCCTAGGAAAGTTTATCTGACTCTCTCTCTGACCAGACTTCCAGCAACCCCAGGGGATTCCCTGGTGTGCTTGCCTGCAGCAGCAGGGACTGGACTCAGGAACTCCAGGGTTCTCTCCAGCCCCACCCTGTGCTTCCAGCAGTAAATGCAGCCAGGTAATTCCTCTGCTCTTTCATCCCCTCGCTCCTCCCGAGCCAGGGCACAGCTGGAACTTCCTCCTCTCAAGGAAACCTCCCTGAATTCCAGGCAGCTGCACGGGGATGTGGAGCAGGATGGGAATGGAGGGAGTGAAGGCAGTGCTGGGCTGGCAGAGTCTGGAGTGGTGTGAGGAGTGAGAGGAGCTGCCAGAAGCTCCCTGGCACCATCAGTGACCATTAGAAACAACATTCTCTTCAACCACAAGTCCGTGGATTTCCTGGGGAGCAACCAAAAGAGTTTTCTTATTTAGATCTAAAATCACTGGTTAGAAGCTCTGGAAAAAAATACTTTCATTTATTCTGGTCTGTTTGACAGAAACTGAGTGTTTTCTTTGCAGCTGTTTCCAACCTGGGTGAATATTGATATGTTTTATCAGTCCTTTTGAAAGTTGTCATGAAAAATATCACTAGTTTTTCATTGCCAAAGAGAAAACCCATAGAAAAGTGGATTAAATCCATTTTTTTAACTAACAAAAATTTTCAAGCAGGAAGGGATTATTTTGTATTATACAGAATTGAATGAATGTCACCATTTCTCAGTGCACTGTGACAAGCTGAAATTCTTCATCCTCCTGCAAGCAGAGCTGCTGTCACCAGAGAGCCCCTGAGTGACAGCTGTGACCCTGTGCCAGGGGGCAGGAGCACTGACAAACACACCCAACCCAACCCCTGAATACCTCACCAATTGAAGCACAGAGGGATTTTCTCATGAAATATTTTGCCTTTGCAAATGGAGGGGGGAATGTCAGGCTTGAGCCCATGGCTGTCAATTCATAACCTACTTCTCAGAGATGCAATTTAGGAGGCAGAGAGTGAGAGAAGATTTGGGTCAAAGGCACTGAATGGCACGTGATAGAAAAGCAGAGAGGCCTTGAAGTGTTTTATCTCCATATTTTTAAATGAAATGATAGGATTTGCTTTTGGAAATGTTTTATCTAGAGAATTGCTATCCTCTGCTGCTTTTAGAAGATTAATAAACAGAGGAATTAAAACCTCTGTGAATGACGTGATTCAGCTGAATCAAATGGTGTTTTTCCCCCTCTTGTTTTTATTTCCTCAAAAACTGGGAAAAAAAAACAACAACAAAAAAAAAACCAAATAGCCATGGGTTGATTCTGGCAGGGAGCTGGAAATGCCCTTGTTTTCTAAACTGGAGAGAACATCCAGGCCTGGCTGCTGCTCTGTGGGGTGCAGGGAGGCACAGCTGGATGTTCCTGCCACCTTGTTCGGATGGGGGGGCAGGAGGAGGCACAGCTGGATGTTCCTGTGACATTATTCAGCTGGAAGGGCAGGAAGAGGCAGAACTGGATGCTCCTGCCCTGTAATTCAGCTGGAGGAGCAGGAGGAGGCAGAGCTGCAGCTGCTGTGGGCACCCTGACCTCGTGCCCAGCCCAGCCATCTGCAGCCAGCCTGCCTTCCCAAGGTTTTCCTTGATTAAAGCAGGCAACAAGGCCAGAGAGCTCTGCCACCCACCTGGCCCAGCTCTGCTGCCTGTCCCAGAGCTGTCAGTCTGTCTGTCCCCAGCCCTCAGAGCAGCCTCTCCTCACCAGTGCAGTGGTTGCTTCTTGTCATTTCCTCTCACCCTTCCTCAGTGTACAGTCCCAGGGTGTTGTGACCCCCACAGCTCTGCTCAGGGTGGGCATGGCCTGAACTGACTGTGCTTAGGAAAGAAGCCAAGGTGGAGGAATTTGCTGTGGAGCAAAAGGCATCAGACAAGGCCAGGAGAACAAACTGATTTCTTGCAGCTCCTGCTCTGACCCTCCTATTTTAAGTCCTGATCCCAACTAGTGTCTGGAGTTCACTCTTCAGGAGAAGCAGGGTGTGTGGGGGGAGGGGGGTGCTGCCATTTGTGAGTTCAAAAAGCAAAGCTCTGGCATTTGTGATCCATCACTTTACATCAGCTGAAGAATTCAAACGTGGCTCCTCATCCCAGGGTATTTATGACCCTGATGTTTGTGCTTGTGCCTGTGCTTCCTCCTGATCCAGATGTCTCCCTGGAGGAACAGCCCTCCTGTGAGCTGCTGGATGTCACAGGAAGAGCTGCTGGTTAGTAACACAAATGTACTTAGTAACAATAATGGAGGTCCCAAATACACTGGCAGCTCTGACTGGCCAAGGAAATCAGAATTAGCACAAGGCACTGCTGATGGAAGAACATTTTTCTGTTCACCTCTGGTCAAGAAAGATAAACTGAGCCTGGAACAGTCAGAGGAATGACAGGAGCATGACTGGGGAAATGGAGAATCCTCTCAAGGGTTAAACCAGACCTTGGCTCGTTTGACCCAACACGACCCAAAGCTGAGCAACAAATCTGATTTCTGATCAACATTTCAGGGTAGGAAAGGTCAGAGGTGTAAAAGAGCTACTTAAAATAAAGTCCAGATAATGGCACAGGAACAAATGGGCACAAAGTGGGCACAAAATGGGCACTGCTTGGTGTCTGAGCTCTACATTTTGGAACCTTTATACACCAGCAGTGTATTAAAGAGGAGAGAATAGAAGGAGCAACAGCAGATTTGCTTCCTTACAACTTTCCCTCCTAGCCAAAGGGAATCTGGGCTGTTCCCAGTGCTCACCAGCCCCTCATGGTCTGTTCACCTCTGATCTCTTCTCAGGATGCAGCTGCTGTAGAAGCTCACTGTGCCTACCTGACCTCAGGCACTGCCCTCGTGCTGTGCCTGCAGAGACCCAATGCTGTGAAGAAGCTGATGGATCTCCTGGGACCAGAGGATCCTCAGCTGGCCCAAGCACTGGATCCATGCCTCTGGAGGGCTCAGTATGGCACCAGCACAGTCCAGAATGGATTTTATGGTAGGTTTTTGTAAAAGTCCAAAGGCTCAGACACACAAATAGATAATGTTATGTCTGTTCCCTCCTGTCACCAGATCTGTCACTACAGATCCAGCCTTGGCAGGCACTGCAGGACATTATTTCCCAGGAAACTTTCCCTGTGTTCTTGGTGGCTGAGCTGAGTGTGTCTCAGAAGATATATTCCAAAAGGCTTCCTCCCAGAGCAGCCCCAGCTCTGGCTTTATCAGAACAGATTTCCTTTGATCTCTTCCTTGCTTGGTCATTTTGTACTTTTAGCTGGTTATTTTGGAATTATTCCCAAGAACCCATCTGTCTTCCCTGCTTGTGTGTCCCTTCCTGATGTCTCCATTACCCATTGGCCAGCTCCAAGATTTCACAAAGACTCCAGGACAGCCTGTAACATCTCACAGTGCTGATGGCTGGCAGGAGAGAGGTGACCCAAAGCTGCTGAGGCAAGCAGGGCAACTCAGCTGCTTCCCATCTGGAAAGGCTCTTCCCAGCTGGCACATGGGCAGAGGCACAGGGCAAGTCAGCATCCTTGGAATGCTGCCCCATGCCAGCTCCTCTGCCAGCAGGGAGCACTGGGATGTGTGGGGTGCTAAGGATGGGAAAAATGGGAAATATCCCTGGAGAGAGCAGCCTGTGGAGAGGCCAACATCATTGCCACAAGGAGGGAAGGGTGTCATTCCAAAATTCACATGGAATTAGGGGTGGTTAGCTCCCTGCCTGTGTTTCTCCTCAGTATTGCACTGATTTTGCTCTAATACTTAAAGGAATATAAAAAAATAAGGCAATAATTTCTGTAAACTCAGGTGAGCTGGCAGGCACTGTGTGCCCAGAGTCCCAGAGGAACTTTCCTGACAAGATCCATTGGATTGTTTGGCTTTTCCCATTGTGCCTGGGCTGTGAAGTCACTCCCTCTTCTCATCCATGTCAGGTGGGCTGCTGAGAGCTGGCAGGGAGTGAAGGAGCCACAGCTTGGGAGAGAGAACCAAGCCCTTGCTGCAGAACCTGAGGACTTGGGATCTCAGGAGAGATCCCACAGGATTTGTGGGAGTGATTGAAGAGCAGGATTTACTCATACAAAAAGAAAAAAAAAGGGATCAGGGCTCTCCAGCCAACAATTTTCCATTACCAGCCCCTGCTTCTCTTGCTCTTGAGATGAATGGATGGATTGTGTATCCAATTGCTCAGGCCTGGCTAAGAATGGGTAATATACATCCCAAATTTCAGCTGTTTGGCACAGCTGGAGCATCCCCAGCATAACTCAGTGCAAACAAGCAAGGGGAGCTGTCTCTCACCCCATTTCTGCTTGGAGTTACAGGGAGCTCCCTGTGGGAGAGAGATCCTGGGGTGTTCTGACCCCCTTCACACCCCTGGGCTGGGATTTGAGCTGAGCCCAGAGCTGGCCCTGCCCTCTGAGTAGGACCCAGCTGCAGGGCTGGCCCACAGAGCCCCCCCTGCACTCATTCCAGGAACAGGGATGCAGCTGGAGCTAACTCTGGTGGATCTGCCCAGCTGCTCTGCCCTGGAGCCATCCATCCATGAGCAAAGGAGTGCTCCTAACCCCCTGCATCTCCCAGAGCTTTTCCTCCAACACAGTTAAGCTGGAAGAACCTTCTGTGAGTAACTGGGGGACTGTGCAAGCCCATCCTCCTTTCTTAGCAGGCAATACAAGGCTTTCCTGGTTTTGCTCCAGCTGAGGAAGAACGTCAGTTAATGCCTGAAGCAGAGAAAACTCCTACTCTTTCCTCCCAAAGTGAGAAAGGAAATGCAATTTAGATGAAGAGGGGGTTCCAGGGAGACTGGTGAACCAAGAAATGCAGCTTTAATCCTGCAGGGCTGAGCTGCAGAGGTGAACCTGCACCCTCCCATCTCCTCTGGGCTTGGGAAGTCATTGGACTGTGCTTTTTGTGCTTTTGCTTGCATCCAAAGAGCTCTTACATGTGCACCCTACACTGTCTTGTACCTTGAGCAAAGTGAGAGTAAAAGGCTCATTTGGGAGCATTTGTGTTCTCTGTAATGCCACCCATGCTGGCAGCACAGGAGGTTTGGTGTGCAGCTGTGGAAAGGATCCAGCCCAGCTCATACACTGGGATTTAACACAACCTCAGGGCTCTGGCTATACAAACCCTGGAATTGTGGTGCTCCAACAGGGCTGAGTGCTCTCAGGTGGGATCCTTGAATGGGGAGCCTCCAAGGTGGGAATATTTCAGAGGGTATTTGTATCCCAGGAGCATGGATCTGTGCCAGCACGTTGACAATCTAGCTAAACTCCAATTGAAATAGCTTTTTCCCTCTCTAATATTTTCCATCCACAAATCTCCAAACATTCTGAGTAATGCTTTATAACTCTGTTGCTTTATAGGGAAATATTCAGTTGCTCAGCCTGGAGGGACCTCTCGAGTCACTGAGTTCAGTTAATTCCCTCACAGACAGCCCCATCACATTTGCCCTTCCATGAGCACCCACCCCAACTGCATGAATGTCACAGAGCCTTGAGAGCTAAAAATCTTCTTACATTTTCAAGCTTAAATATAGCCACATACACTTTGTGCCCATTTGTTCCTGTGCCATTATCTGGACTTTATTTTAAGTAGCTCTCTTACACCTCTGACCTTTCCTACCCTGAAATGTTGATCAGAAATCAGATTTGTTTCTCAGCTTTGGGTCATGTTGGGTCAAACGAGCCAAGGTCTGGTTTAACTCTTGAGAGGATTCTCCATTTCCCCAGTTATGCTCCTGTCATTCCTCTGACTGTTCCAGGCCCAGTTTACCTTTCCTGACCCAAGGTGAACAGAAAAATGTTCTTCCATCAGCAGTGCCTTGTGCTAATTCTGATTTCCTTGGCCAGTCAGAGCTGCCAGTGTATTTGGGACCTCCATTATTGTTACTAAGTACATTTGTGTTACTAACCAGCAGCTCTTCCCCTTCAGTAAGGGCAGCCTGGTGGGATCCAGAAGCAAGGGAACAACAGGAATTAGAGCTGGAATTGAAAGGTTTCCCAGCCTCCTTAACATGATTCCTTCAGCTCCAGTGTTAGGAAATAGAAGGGGTCTTGTTTACACGAGGAAGCTGCTGAGTGATAGTAGGACACAATCAAAATACCAAGGAGGCAGTGGAACTATTCTAAATATAATGGTTTAAAATGTTTGCTATTACTGTACAGAACAGCTGGCCTTTAAAGCAATTACTGCAGTGAGTTGCACATCATCAATCTCTCCAAAAGATGAGTGTGAGTCTAGAGAATGTTTAATTCATGGCCTGAGAGAATCTTCTCATTGTGTTTCTCTCTCAGGCTCCAGATCCTATGCAATGGCAGTCCAGGATGTGAAGCTGTTTTTCCCAGAAGGGCTGTGCTGTGCCCAGGGTCAGCCAGTGCAGGAGCAAGAGGTAGGAATCTGCCCCTTCCTGAGCCTACCCTGCTGTGCCAGAGCAGCAGCTCTGGCCCTGCTGTCCCCTGCCCTCTCTGCTATTATGCTGCAGATAATGCAGCTCTGGGTGTGTTTCCTGAGCTGCCAGGCTCTCCTAGTCCTGGGGATGTTCCTGCCTCTGCACTGACCCCAGCAGCCTCGGTGGGGAGGAGCTGCTGCAGATGAGTTTGCTCAGCAAGCTCTGCTGTGAATTTGGGAGGGCTCAGATCAACACTGCTTTGGAAGCAGGGACAGCAGCCTCACCCTGACTGCTGAGCACACCTGACCCAGGAGCTGCTTTTTACCAGCTTTGGATCATTCAGGGATGGGATGGCTGATGATGTGAAAATGATTGGGATGTGCTCAGCCAAGGGATGGAAAGTTTGAGCTTTGCTGTGGCTCAGAGGTGATTCCAGCTGAGATGGTCCTTTGGAAATGGCCACATCTGTAACAGGCCTCACTGGTGTGGGTGTGCAGCTCAGGGCAGGGCATCCTGCCTGTGCCAGTTCATTCAGGGACAGAGGGAGCTGCTGCACCCCAGAGTGGCACTGGGGAAAGCTGTCAGACTCTCCCAGGCTTTGTTTGAGCTTTTGGCCTTGAAAACCTGGGAGTGGAGAGTTTAGAATGATGACTGGATATGGGACCTTGAAAAGGATGATGAGATGCTGCACTGAATTAAACCTCAATTAAAAAGAAGACTGCATGCAAAATGTTCTTGTATTTCCAGACAAGCAGGTGTTTTCTAGGCTGGCAATTACAGAAGTACACCACAACAACAAAAGCTTCACAGCTTGCCTGAATCAATACTTGAGGAGTGTTATCCCTCCTCATTAGGTAATGTGTTCACATGACTTGCTTCTCTCTCCCTGCCTGCCTTCCCTCCTGCAGATCCATAACCTGAAACACGACCCCATCCTCAGCCTGGGAATCAGGAAGCAGCACAAGATCCTAACCCATGACCCAGGAAGACATCCCAGTGTCCTGGACTCTGAGCAGCCAGGCAGTCCTGGTAAGGAAATGCAACTCTTCTTATAGATTGGGACTGCTATTGATTAGTTGGACAGCAAGACAAACCATCTGGTGGCAGCAAGATTGGCTATTGATGTGCTTTCAGAAGGGAGAGACAGCTCTGAGCTGCAGAGAACAGCTCCAGGGGAGTCCAGCCTTTAACTGTTCACCTGCCAGCACTTCAGGGTTTACAGACAGAGCTGTCCACGAGGGCTGACCTTAACAGCAGCAGCAGAACAAGCACTGACAGCACAGCTGGAGTCAGAGCAGCACTTGTTCCTCTCTGAGCCCTTCCCAGGTGTCTCAGCACAACCCTGGTGGTGTGTGTCCATTCAGAGCCTGCCCTGGAGAGGCAGCCGGGCTAGGCAGGGTGAGCTGTTCTGTGCTGAGAGTAGATAAATATCAGTTGGTGCAGGGACTGCTGCTGGCAGCGTGGCCAGAGGCCTCTCCTGAGCTGAGCTGAGAGCTCATTCAGCTCCCACTGCTGCTGAGCAGCTGCCAGCTCCAGATGACTCCCAGCTATGGCCAGGCTGACTTTGATTGGGAGCTGAAGCCTCAGCCAGGCTGACACTTCCTGGGATGCAGCAGCTCCTCAGGGCCTCTCCTGCTGATTTGATTTGATAGACATGTGTAAACACAGCTGTGCTGCAGGGCAGGAGATGGCTCTGGCACGAGGGGAGGCTCCCACCTTGGGATCTTGTGGATTGATCCCAAGCCTTTATAAACAAGCAGGGACCAGGTGAAAGCATCCCTGTGGTCCCTGGGGAACAGAATTGTTTCGAACAATTATTCCCATTCCTGTAGCTTCAGGACTGATGTGGGCAGCTCAGAAAATGTTGCTGTGCTACACCTGACACTGCAGTCCTTAATCCCAGCAGTGGAACCTCGGGATTGCTGTGGATGGGAGAGGAGCAGGGTAAAAAAGGGACAGAATCAGAGCCCAGCCCTGCCTGACACAGGATTTTGGGGGGCATTGGTCACTTAGCAGCAGGTGCAGAAGTGCAAGAGGGGGTGGTAAATCAGATCCTCTGCTCCTGGGGTGAACACCAAGTCACTTTTGTGCAAGGGGCCTCTGAAGGAGGATTTGTCCCAAGGTATTTGGGAAGAGTTTTGTCCCCATCATCTTAGTGCAGGTTTGCTGAGACCAAATCACTTGATTTGTAGAAGAGATTCCATAAAACAAAATAAAATAATAAACCAGCTTGTTGTGGAGAGAGCACAGGTATTCTGTAGGCTTTGAACAGCTCAGTGTCAGGAGCTAATCTCAAAATACATGCCCCTAATTTCCTGCTACACGAGGATATCTCAGTTTTGAAGATGCCTAAGCAGAGTAAAAAGGAAAGCAGTGCACAGCTCTGATGTGTTTGTGTCTCAGAAAATGTATTTCAAAGAGTTACTGCCCTGGAAAAGCAAGTCCACGTGATCTCTGAACTGTCAGGCACGATCTCATAAGTGCCTCCAGCAAAGCAGACACATCACTCACGTTCTGGGCTCATCTTGGACACTAGAGGAAGCTCTTGCACACAAGGAAAGCTCCTTCCAGCAAATAATTATCACCAAGCTGCTGCCTAATGGACAGACAGATTTATCAGGAGGAAAATATGAAATACATTAAGCCTCACGTATGCTGAGCAGAATTACATTTGGGATTATAAAAGCAGCTGGATTAGCAGCCTTCTCTGCTTGGCAAAAATGGAAATGGAAGAGTAGCTCCTGTAGCAAACCAGCAGCTGTCCTTGTCTGACTCCTGAAATGGGGTCACTCCTGCTGTCTTGTGATCTCCAGACAGGGACACAAAGGCGTGCAGCAGCTCGGGATGGGCATCCCAGGGCACCTCCCTGGGCATATCCCTGGGCTCATCCTCGGGCTCATCCTCAGGCTCATCCTCAGGCACATCCCAGGATATCCCAAGGCACCTCCTAGGGCACCTCCCTGGGCACCTCCCAGGACACCCCCGGGCACATCCCTGGACACATCCCAGGATATCCCAAGGCATCTCCTAGGGCACATCCCCAGGCTCATCCTAAGGCACCTCCCAGGGCACCTCCCAGGACATCCCCGGGCACATCTCCAGGCTCATCCCAGGGCACCTCCCAGGACATCCCAACACCGCGGCGCCCCCGACTCCCACGGACACATCTGTGCCAGGGCAGAGGCACTGAGAGGGCTCAGAGGTGCTGGGGGAGAGACCAAAGAGATGTTCTGCTCTTCTCCCAGCAGGTGAGGCTCTGCTGGAGCAGCTGTGGCACAGCACCTGCCTGCTGCTGCCCGGGCTGATCCTGCGGGGCTCGGAGCCGCCCCCGTACGTGGCGCTGCTGGAGGAGCTCGTGGGCAGGGGCTGCGTGGTGACTGCAGCTCGCCTGGCTGTGCTGGACTCAGCCCAGGCTCTCTGCATCTCCCAGATGCTCAGCAGGGCCAAGGGCAGCGTTGCAGCAAAGGTATGGAACAGCTGGAGCTGGGCTTTGCTTCCTTGGCACTAAAGAAGAGCCTGGTAATGCCTTGCTGTGGTGTGCTGCCCCGAGGCTTTGGTGGCACTATTGCAGCACTGCCTCTGAGCCCTGGCACCTCTGGTGAGTAATGTGGGCACTGGGGGCACTTCCTGACAGTCCTGCATCCCTGGGAGCCCTCATGGGAATGGCCCACCCACCAGTCATTTATTGAATGTTTCATTCCAGTCAGCCATCACCCTCTTGTGTGTGCTCTGCTGCTGTCTCCTCTCTTGTTTCTCCATAGAAACACAGTTTCTATTTCCCTCTCTCTAATCACACCCCATTAATCCTCCTCTACAATACTAAAACCCCTTTTTCTTCTTGCACTGTGCGCTGGAGCCTGAGCCAGAGGTTTTCCCTCCTGGAGTGTTGCCTCCAGCTCTGGGACTCCCAGCACAGAGAGGACCTGGAGCTGCTGGAGCCAGTTCAGGGGAGGCACCAGGATGGACAGAGGGATGGAGCAGCTCTGAGGCTGAGGGAATTGGGGTTGTTCACCTGGAGAAGAGAAGGCTTTGGGGTGACCTAACTGTGGCCTTCCAGTGTGTGAAGGAGCTACAAGAAAGATGGAGAGAGACAATTTACAAGGGATGGAGGGACAGGACACAGGGAATGGCTCCCACTGCCAGAGGGCAGGGCTGGATGGGATATTGGGAATTAGGAATTGTTCCCTGGAGGGTGGGCAGGCCGCACAGGGTGCCCAGAGCAGCTGTGGCTGCCCCTGGATCCCTGGCAGTGCCCAAGGCCAGGCTGGATGGGGAACCTGGGACAGTGGAAGGTGTCCCTGCCCATGGCAGGGGGTGGGACAAGATGGGCTTGGAGGTCCCTTCCAGCCCAGGCCATTCTGTGGCTCTCAGTAGGTGCAGCCCTGGGTTTGGGCACAGGATGTGCTGCTGGCTGAGCTGACATTGCTCCACAGCAGCAGAGTACCAGGCCCAGGCTGTTTTCCTCTTGGTGTAGGAGAAGCCCACCCAGTCAGGAACCTTGCCTGGGCAGAGCTGGGAGGTGGAATGTGCAGGAAAGTGCTGTCAGCAGCAGAGAGTAAGCAAGGGGGGACAGTAATGACAGTGCCAGCAGCAAACCAACAACCACCCAAGGGCTCTCAGACCACAGCAGCCCCTTCACAAAACACAAATATTTGGGCTTCCAGCTCTCAGGTCTAAGTCTTGGGTGTTATCTGTAATAGGAGCATGTAAGATCTTTTCAGGTTGTGCTTTTTCAAACTGACAGCATCCCTTTGAAGTGCATCTGTATGGAACAGCAATTACATCTAGCAGCCAATTAGTGTAAGCACTGCTTGCCTGTGCCCCGAGTTCCCTGAGGATCCATCCCCCTGCACAGGGAATGTGCACAGCTCTCTAGGAAGGACACATCAGCACTGGGGGAGCAGAGCCATCCCTCCCTCCTCCTGTCAGAGATAAATGGCCCTGGGCAGAGCTGGTGTGTTTCCAGAAGAATCTGGCACTGCTGAGCCAAAGGTGAATGTCACAGCCTTTGCTCTCCCGCTCTAGGAGGGAGATGAGCTGTTTCAAGTAATCAGTGTTTCTGCTACAATATCTCAATGTTTACCTGTCTTGGTGTTCCTGCTTCCAGCAGAGGTGAATAACACACCCAGACACTGTGCTGGTTTTCACTCCGAGGGCTGTGGGGATCACAGACAGCTCAGACATGGCCCTGCCTCTGCCTGGGGGCATCCCTTGCTCTGTGCCTCCTGTTCCTCTCCCATCAGCCACACTTCGACACTTGTTCAGGTGCAGAGCAGCACCAAAGCTCTGTTCCTCCCTCTCTTGCAGTGCTCCCTGCTGAAGGATGGGCTGTGCCTGGTGCTGGCAGCACAGTGGGACAGCTCTGTCACCTCTCTGGGCTCCCTGCTGGACAGGTAAGGAGGAGCTGCTACCCTGAGGGAGGGCACCTCTCTGCTGTGCTTGTCACTCAAGGGCAGCCTGTGCTGCACAGTCACCCTGTGCATGCTCAGTCACTGCTCATGGAGTTGTTAAGGTTGGGAAGGATCAAGTCCAGCCAGGAACCAGCACATTGACCATTAACCCATCCAGGCCCTCAAGTGCCACATGCACACGTTTGAGCTCTTCAGGGATGGTGACCCCACCACTGCCCTGGGCAGCTGTGCCAGGGCCTGACCACCCTTCCATGAAAGAATTTCCCCAATATCCAACCTGACCCTCCCCTGGCACAGCTTGGGGCCATTTCCCCTTGTCCTGTCCCTGTTCCCAGGGAGCAGAGCCTGACCACCCCCCGGCTGTCCCCTCCTGTCAGGAGTTGTGCAGAGCCACAAGGTCCCCCCTGAGCCTCCTTTTCTCCAGGCTGAGCCCTTTTCCAGCTCCCTCAGCCCCTCCTGGTGCTCCAGCCCCTCCCCAGCTCTGTTCCCTTCCCTGCACATGCCCCCCAGTGTCTCTTGTCATGAGTCGCCCAATACCTGAGAGTGTCCTCCCGTTTCCAAGTCAAGTGTCCTCTACTCAGGACCTTTAAAAACCGAGTTATGTCCTTTGTTAAGGACCTGCAGTGTCCATAAGGCTCAGCAGCATGGTTCCATGAATACAGGGAATTCTCTGGAATTAGGACTCACATTGGGAATAGACCTGCTGAATCAATAAAATTCCTAGGAGAAATATCTTAGCAGATTTTATGTTTGCTGTGAAGGAAAAGGAAAAAAAAAAACCCAAACAGAAAACCAAACCTTAAAATAAACACCAGAAAGGAAAATCAAAAATTAGCCTCTTAAATAAATCACCAGAAACACTGGGTAGAGGATGTATAAGCCTGGAAAAACAAACAGAACCCCTCTGCAGGGACTGATTAGTGAAACAGAGTGATTAGCAGGGCAATTAACCCTGTGTTCCCCAGAGGGAAGGGCTCCCTGCACGGGGCTGGTATTTGGCACTGCCATGTGCAGCTTTCACACATGGCTCCTCTGGCACAGGAACCAGCAGTCAGGGCTGTGCCACATCCCATGTGCAGCAGCCCAGCAGCCATGCCAAAAACCCCATCCTGGCTTTGGCTGTGCCCTCTGGAGCACTTCCAGAAAGTGCTGTCAGTGGATTCAGGGCTGCTGCAGTTTGCAGGCTCCAAGGGATCAAAGCTGAACATCCACGTGGCTGCACCTCAGAGTTCTCACTCTGCAGAAATGTTCCCAGGGCCACACCTGGGAGGGATGGTTGGAACAGATCCCATTGGGAACTTTTCAAAAATGTTTTCAAGCTACTGACACCATTTTGACTTTGCTTCCATTCATTTAAAATCACACCCTTGGGAGCCACATCCCAACCCTTCCTCTCTGCAAGGGGAGACAAAGCCCGTTAGCCAAGGCCTTTGTGGTGAGATTTCTCCCAGCTTTCTCTGGTTTACAATGAAAGAAAAGTGAACTTTTGGGAGCCTGCAGGTCACTGCTGGAGGTAGTTCTGGGAGAGTCACTCAAGATCCCCATATCTCTATTTTCCCCAGCACCACTGGGTGCTGCTTAACAGCCCAGCAGTCCTGTCCTTCAGGCTGGCTGGGATTGCAGGGGCCAGGCCCAAGGCAGCCCCTCCAGAGACACCTCCTGTGGCTTCTCCTGGCTTGCAGAGCCCCCAGGGGCTGAGCAGGAATCGCTGCCAATGTCTGCACAGGTATTCTGGGCTCCAGAATACCTGTGTGTAACTCATGGGGGTCAGGAGGCACTTCCAAAGGGCAGGACCAGCCCCAAACAGCAGGGTCCACTCTCAAATGAATGGATCCAGCCCCAAACAGCAAGATATACCCCCAAACAGCAGGGTCCACTCTGCCTCTCCCCCCAGTGCCTGAACCAGTGATCACAGAGCCTTTTCAAACCAGCTCTAAAAAAAAAAAAAAAAAAAACAAAAAAACCCAAACAAAACAAACAAACAAACAAAAAAACAACAAAAAACCCACCAAAAAACCAAAAACAAACAAACAAACAAAAAAACCCCAAAAAACCAAAAAAAAACCAAACAACCCCCCCAACCCCCCCCCCCCCCAAAAAAAATCAAAGAAAAAAAAACCCCAACATTTTTGCCTTCATGATGGAAAATGCCTGTGGAAGGGAGGAGCAGCAAGGTGTGCCCGAGGGTGGGAGGAGGGAGGGCTCTGATCCTCAGGGAGATCAGGAGCTCACACCCTTTTTGTCTGTCAAGCTTTCGAACTTTTTAAAATGAGCCTGACTTCACTGGTGCCTCCCAAGGACACTTGATGCCAAGACATCTTCCATTTAAATAACACCAGAGGTTAATTACTCTCACAGCTCCGTCAGCCCTTTCTGTCCCGGGTAAATCACGGGATATTTATCTCCTGTCTCTGCCAGGACCCAGGCCTGCAATACCTGCCCGGCTCCAGCTGCACTGCTGCAGCCTCTCCGCGGGGAAGGGATTATTTTCCAGCCCTTAAGTCCCAGCTGAGCCACATTTCTCTGGCTTTGTGCCACCGGGAGGGAGGGACGTTCCTGTCTGTGATGTCAGAGATGGGCTGGGATAGAGGAATCAGGTGTTGAGAGGAACAATGTGGGCTCTGCCAGTGAAGCTGCTCCTAGTCCTGAGCCTGTTCGAGCTTTCCTGAGCCAGCTCTGTCAAGGACAGACCTCCAGAGCTGGGGGGTTTGGAGGCAGCCCCAGCCCCTCCTTGCTGGGGTTGCTCAGCAGCAGGGCCCGCTCTGGCTGCTCTCTGGACATCCAGGGCATCATTTCTGCCCCAAAACCCAGTGAGCACAGAAAAGGGGACAGAGCAATGCAGCTGTGGGCACAAAAGCAGCCTGGCAGTTTGGCTGGGATCTGGGAGTGTGCCAAGGGCAGCTCACAGGGCACAGGGGGTGTTTGGAACAGGTGAGGGGGCAGTGGGGACCCCAGGGAGGGAAGTGACCCCATCCTATCCACAGCCCAGGGAAAACCATGTGGGACTCACCTTTCTTGTTCTGGCAGCATCTGGCTGCCTGGATGGCTCAGGATGAAGCATCTGAATTTTCCCTGTCATAACTTGTTTTCACAGCCACATTTCCTGGCTGCAGGGTGGCAGAGGCAAGAATTTACAGCAATAGATTCAAAGCAGCTCCTGGAAGGAAGGCATGCTCTGCTTTTTATGCATGACAAACCAGATTTAGCTGCCTTAAGAGGTGATGCTGGTTCCACAGTGATTACTCCTCTATGGTTTAAGCATTTAAAAAGCACTTTAAGATTGTAAGGACCCGTGTTGTGCACAGACTTAGCAGCTCACCTGGTTTATTCAGCTCAATAGGCAAGGTTTGGCTAAAGCACCCCCAAAACTGAGCTGGCAGCAGGAAAAAATTAGAGTTTAGGCCAGGCTTTGTGCCTTCCAGCCTTGAAACGAGGGACTGCAATCAGAGCAGAAGTCAAGAGCTGAGGAACCTAGCTGGGTGTTTTTCTCTCTGATGAAAGATTCTTACCAAGTGCTAATTGCTGCTAGCAGGGAGCAGTGTTATCCCTATAGGAAGCTCATCCCGGGGAGCTTTGGAGGGAAAGGAGGTGTAGAAATTTAAAAAAAAAAAAAAAAAATGAACACATGGGGTGTAAAATCTCGGAGCTGTTGAAAAGCAGTGAAGGGAAAACTGTTGCCAAGCACAATACCTGCCTGTGGGGGCAGGGAGTAGGGAGTGGTTTCCAAAGCCTCCGGGGAGTTCTCAAGCCTGAGGCTCGGAGTGTGCACAGAGTCCCTTCTGAGCTTGGTACCTTGCCTTTCCATTTCTCTGGAATACATTTTGAGGTCAGGTCGTGTGTGGCTTGCGGAGGGCCAGAGCAGAGCCAGGACTAGTGAGGCAGTGCCTGCTGCTCCAGGCAGGTCAGCCTGGCCCTGGGGGAAACACCCAGATGATCTCAGTGACAAAGGCCCTTGCCCAGGGCCAGGCACCCACAGTGATGTGTATTTCCACTGCCCCAGAACCACCTTAATGCAACTGCACACGGCTTGCCCAGTTTGTATTTGAAGTTTGTTGGAAGGTTTGTATTTAAATAGTGCAAAGCCATTTACACAAAGCTTTGTAAAAGCCAGGATTTAGCTGTGTAAAGAGGAGCAGCAGCAGATGCCTGTGGCTGGAGCTGCTGGCACAGAGCTCAGACCTCCCTAGGGCTGGGTCAGCTCCCTCCCTCCCTCCCAGCTGACACAGCAAACTCACCCTGCTTCCCTTTCTCTTTGCCCCCAGTGCCTGCTGGCAGAACCAGTCAGTCCTGGACACTGCAGAGCATCTCCTTTATCCCCAGAATGAGAATCAGGCAAGTAGAGAAGTTTGTGCTATGGATATGTGTTCTTTGTGCTCCTGTGATGTAGGAAACTTGTTAAAATTGGTTGAAATTTCAAAAAAAAAATGATAACTTTCGTGAGTCAGAGGTGGTGACAGCCCCAAGCCTTGGCTTAGGCTGAGAGCCCAGAACATGGGCAAGGTGGGACCAAAATCCTGTCAAACTGTCTCCCACATTACAGTGGTGACACAACTTTGAATCAAAACATTTGGAGATATTGATAAAGCTTCTATATTTTCCATAGAAATTCTGTTACTGCTTGTGAAAAATCAACACTGAGAAAAATATCACAGAATTATGGAATGGTTTGGGTTGAAAGGACCTTAAAGCCCATCCAGTGCCACCCCTGCCATGGCAGGGACACCTTCCACTGTCCCAGGCTGCTCCAAGCCCTGCCCAGCCTGGCCTTGGGCACTGCCAGGGATCCAGGGGCAGCCCCAGCTGCTCTGGGCACCCTGTGCCAGGGCCTGCCCACCCTGCCAGGGCAGAATTTCAAGTGTCTGTGATATTTGTCAAAAACAGTGACAAGAAATGTTCATTCAGCCCTATGGCCAAGCTGGCACAAGTCCTGTGTTCTGGAAGTTGCATTTCAGAAGCCCAAATCCAAGTGGAAGAGGAGGAGTGAAGCCATTAGCCATTCCAGGGATGGTCTAGCTGAATATTTTCTCAGTAATTCAGCCCAAGAAAGGAAACACTGAGCTCCAGACATGTGGGCAGCTAATGGGAATAAACTGCATAAATGCATTCAAAATTCGGGCTGTAATCATCAAAGTTTAGCTCAAACAAATGAGAGGTTTGGAGAGAGGAGGCAGAGCCTGAGCACTTGGGATCAGGGGATGGGAAGTCCTGGTGGAGCTGTCCCTGCCCATGCCAGGGGGGTGGAGTGACAAGAGCTTTAAGGTCCCTTCCAGCCCCAACCATTCCGTGGTTCTGTGATAAAAGACTTGTGGAGTGAGAAACGATAGCAAGTGGACAAACCTCTCCTCTGGATCCCTTTTTTCCCCCAAGAAAAGCCCAGCAGGGAGTGAGATGTGTTTGTAACCTCATCTAACACATCAGAGCTGCTGCCTTCAAGCACCAGTGCTCGAAGGACTGAGCCTTAAAAGACACTGAGCCCTCTTTGAAGTGTGCATTCCTGCTTTTAGCTCCGGGAGAGGCTGAGCTGAGCTCCCAGCCCTGTCCCGAGGGCACAGAGGATCCCTGAGCTGGGTTCCTGTCCCCAGGGCACAGAGGATCCCTGAGCTGGGTTCCTGTCCCCAGGGCACAGAGGATCCCTGAGCTGGGTTCCCTGTCCCCAGGGCACCAGAGGATCCCTGAGCTGGGTTCCCTGTCCCCAGGGCACAGAGGATCCCTGAGCTGGGTTCCCTGTCCCCAGGGCACAGAGGATCCCTGAGCTGGGTTCCCAGCCCTTTCCCGAGTGGATCCCGGCACTGCAGTGCCCGGGGCACGGCTCTGCAGGGCTCTGCCAGCCCAGCCCTGGCTGCTGCCAGGGTGCCAGGCTGTTGCCAAGGAATGTGACAGGCCAGCGAGTCCAGGCTGTCTCCTGATTTGCTTTGAAAGGACATTACATCTCTGTGCCTGACATAAAATCCCTTCTGCTTGCCGGCGCTGGGGAACGAGCCTATCAGGAAGAGCCTTAGAGGGCTTTTTGTGCTAGGGAGGAGAAAAAGCAAATGTGCCCAGCCCTTCTCCCTGCTCCTGGCAGCCTGGGATGTGCAGTCTCATCCCTCTGGAAGCAGGGAGCTGAGAGTTTCCAGCAGGAATGCTGGAATGTCCTGGGGCAGCGGCACATCTCCCTGGGGGCACAAACAGCACAGCAGCAGCAGCTCCTGCTGGGTCTCCACTGGGCTTTTTTCTCCCAAGTTCGGGGCAGGTTCAGGAATTACAGTGAGATCTGAGGAGCAAACCCACCGGGGTATCTGTTCCTCAAAGGATGGCCCCAGGAATGATGTTTGAGCCTCTGATCTCCTGCTAATGAGTTTGTGAAATGTCAGCCAGGCTTTGCAGGGCAAAGCTAATGAGCAACAACACGGTATCAGGCAAAGTTCAGGAGGGTTAAATGAACATGGGTTTCAAATCCTCATGGTCTGAGCAGAGCTGCAGCCTTTGCTGGTGGAGTCAAGCCATGGAAGTGAAATGGAATATCATCCTCGCTCCCAGTGTGATTTGGGATTAAGCAGCAGGATGAAAAATCAGCTTTCAAACGTGGCCTGGTGCAGTGCCGACATCTGTGCCGGCTTCTCCTGCATTCCTGGAGCACCTCCAGCTGCCCTGGGTGAAACACCTGCCTGAGGAGCAGACAAATCCAGGCTTTGGGAGTTCCTTGTTCCCCCCAGTGACCCTGCAGGTGCCAGGCACACTCAGCACAGCTCCCATTTGGAAGTGCCAGAGCCATGGTTTGTTGGTGCCACTGTTAGGGGCCGGTGACCTTCCTCAGGGCTGTCCCAGATGTCCCTGCAGCTGGTCCATGCCCAGACTGGGATGTCTCCAGTGATGAGGGAGTGGTCAGGGAGTGCTGTGCCCAGCCTGGGCACTGGGATGTCCTGGGGTTGGACACTGCCCCTCCCCTGCAGCAGTGACTGTGGCTGGGATGGGGCTGTGGGGACAGAGTGGCTGTCCCTCGGTGACATCACTGACCTGCCACCATCAGAGCACTGGGGTGACACAGGCTCTGTCCCACTGTGACAGCCCAAGGGAAGCAGCCCAGCCTCCCCTGGCAGCAGCAATCCCTCCATTCTGCCTGGAGCCACCCTCCCTGCAGACACCTGAAATGTGGAACACAGGGAAAACCTCCCAGCCCCTCCTGGTATGACCCTCTCCCCTGAGCAGCAGGCAGAGGGGCTGCACTCCCATGGAAGAGAGTCAAAAGCCGTGAGGAGAGGCAGGAGGGCCCAAGGGCTGTGTGGGGTGGGTGGCAGCACAGCATCCCCAGTGCTTTGGGGCCCATCAGCACAGCCAGGATTGCAGGCTGGGCTGCAGCCCCTGGCACCCCAGCGGCTTCTCCAGCTCACAAACAGCTGTGCCAGGGCTGGGCTTGGGAAGGACAGGCAGAGCAGCCAGGGAGGGAGAGGATTTCCCACTTAGCATCTTCCTTGTTGTTGCTTTTCTTCAGTTCCTTGCAAACACAACTCGTGGGTGTCACAAGGAGCAGTGTCCCCTGCTCTGGGACACTCACAGCCACTCCCTGCTGGGATTAGCCCAGCCCAGAAACAGCCTCTGCACAGGAAACCTGCCTCTGGAAAAAGTTTCTTTGCACTCACAGAACTCACAGCTCTCCTCCAACCATTTCCTTGGTTTCTCCCCAGGCCCAGGAGCTGCTCTGCTGCTTTTTTGACTCCCTGACATCAGAGAGCATCCACCGACTTGAGGCCCAGCATTGCTAGCAGAGAAGGGCAAGGCCCCAGGCAGCCTAGGATGCCACTGTGCACATGGACTCACAGGCACCAGCAGCTCTGAGAGCACTGTTTGTTTGGAATTAAACACAGTCTGAGGTGTTAGCATGGCTCAGAGAAATGAGAGTGGTGGAGGAAGGCTCAGTGCCCCAAAACAAACCCCTGTGAACTGAGGCTGTGCTTCCCAGTGGAGTCCATCCAGAGACAATCTGCTTGTGAGCCTGGAGCAAGGCTTGGAGCACTCCCCTGGCTTGGAAAACCTCAGCAGGCAAACACAGGGCCAGGAGCTCACTGCTGGGTGTCTCAGGTGCCTGGGGACTCCACCTGCCCCAGGCCTCAGAGACTTCATGGAGAGACTCTGCTGCTGCTGCTGCTGCTGCTGAGCCAAAGACAAAACCCCAGCAAATGAAATGGAAATAGAGGGGAAGCTGCATCCCTGGAGGTTCCGAACACCAGGCTGAGCTGTTTGATAAGGTGAAAGGCTGGACAGCTCCGTGTTCACCTGCCTCTGCTCCAGCAGCCCTGTCATGGGCTGTGCCAGCCCCATCCTGCTCCCTGCCAGGAGCACACAGCCCTGTCTCCTCTTCCTCCTCCTGCAGCAGCTGCTGGTCTTGTCATCCTTTCTAGGAGCCCAGAGGAAAGGAAGCTGCTGTTGATACAAACCCACAGCCTTCCTGGGACACTCTGGGCTCCTTTTCCTTCGGGAAAGACTTCTCAGCCCAGGAAGCCTCCTGTTCCCACCTGCCCTGCTAAGGCACAGACTCTGCCCTGGTGTGGCCTCACCTCAGGTCTGGGGCAGGTGTGGGTGCCACAATATCAGAAGGATCTAAAGCTGTTGCAGTGTCCAGAGGAGAGACCTGGGCATGGGGAGGGGTCTGAGGAGCAGCTGAGGCACTTGGATTGTTCAGCTGGAGAAGGAGACTGAGGGCAGAGCTCAGGGGGGGCTGCAGCTCCTCCCGAGGGGCAGCTCTGATCTCTGGGACAGGGACAGAGAATGGCTGGAGCTGGGCAGGGCAGGCTCAGGCTGGATTTTGGGAAAGGTTCTTCCCCCAGAGGGTGCTGGCACTGCCCAGGCTCCCCAGGGAATGGGCACAGCCCCGAGGCTGCCAGAGCTCCAGGAGGGCTTGGGCAGTGCTCAGGGACAGGGTGGGGCTGTTGGTGGGTCTGGGCAGGGCCAGGGGTGGGACTCCTGATCCTTGGGGGTGCCTGCCCACTCAGGACATTCTGTCATTCTGTGCCTGCTTCTGGTTCCAGCCATGGCAGAGGTGGCAGGGACAGTCCCTGTGAGTGTCCCAGAGGTGAGGGCAGAGCAGTGGGGCCAGCCCAGCTCTGGGTGCTGGGGGTGGGCCTGGGGTGAGCCCTCCTCCCTCCCAGCTCTCACCAGCTATGAGAAGGTGACACCTCTGAGATCTGTCCCTTTGCAGATGAGACAGAAGTGCCCAGTGAGTCCCAGAGCTGTCGGAGGTGGGGCCCTGCAAGCTCTGCTTCCTCAGCAGGTACCAGTCCTAACACAGCCCTGCCCTTCTCTAATCCTGGAACAGCAACAGGGATTGTCACAGCCAGCAGAGATTGTCACAGCCAGCCAGGTGTGAGGGGGACACAGTGACCTGGCCTGACCTCACACAGCCTTTCAGTGCCAAAGTCACAGAAACCCAGCCTGGTTTGTGTTGGAAGAAACCTTCAAACTCATCCAGTCCCACCCCCTGCTGTGGGCAGGGACACCTTCCACTATCCCAGGCTGCTCCCAAGCCCTGTCCAACCCTGGAGGTTTCTCCCACCCTCTGCTCCCCAGCCCTGTTCTGCCTGGATGGGCTCTCTGGGCTCTGTGGTGGGACCAAACATCTCCAGACAGGAGCTGGAGAGGGGAGCAGTCAGCTGCCCTGGTCCCTGGGGAGGACGAGGTCCTTGGAGTCATGGTGCTGGAGGAGCCTGCTCTGCTCCTGCAGCTAAGTAGGCCATTTCCTGCACTCCAGGCACATTTCTGTCATGCTTGTGAGCCCTGTATGGCTTTGAAACAAATGGAAATTAAAAGGATCCACCCCCAGCACTCGGGGAATTTATCTGGAAAAGGAATGGAATAAAGAGAGCAGCTGAGGGAGCAGCCCTGTGGAGCTGCACGTGAGGAGGGGCCAGCAGCAGCCCTGACCCCGCCAGCCTGGTGCCACCAGGGTCACAGAGCCCTGTCCCTCTCACCTGGGCCCTCAGACCTGTGGGACAGGAGCTGGGCATTGTGACAAATCTGGTGAGTGCCAGCTGTCAGCCTGGGAGGTGACATCCCACTGGGACACCCCCAGCCCACCTGGGCTTGGCAGGAGCACTCCCAGGAGCTGAGACCAATTAATTCATTAATTCATAGAATTAATAAAATCAGAGAATTATGAATGGTTTGGGTGTGAAGGGATCTTAAAGCCCATCCCATCCCCCACCAGCCATGGCAGGGACACCTCCCACTGTCCCAGGCTGCTCCATGCCCTGCCCAGCCTGGCCTTGGGCACTGCCAGGGATCCAGGGGCAGCCCCAGCTGCTCTGGGCACCCTGTGCCAGGGCCTGCCCACCCTCTGAGTAGAGATCAATTCACCGTGTCACAAACCAGGGCCTGGCACATCCCATTTCCCATCCCCTTGCAGACATCCCTGCTGAGGCTTGAGCCCTGTCAGCTCCATCCACCAGCAGGCAAAGCCCGGTGCCTCAGGTTCCCACCTAGGAAATGAAGGTGGCAGCTCTGCCACATCCCCCAGGCACAGCAGCACCATCCCAAAAATGGGGCAGCACCCAGATATCTCCAGGCAAGGAGCTGCTGCAGTGCTTTGGGTTCCTATTTTAAAGCCCAGCTAATTAATCTCGGCATAACAAACTCGCACACCCTGCGCAGAGCAGGGGGAAGCATCATCCTCTGGTATTTCCAAAATGCCAGCATGCCAGAAATATCCTGCCAGCCTCCTAGAGAATACCCCACTTGTCTCTGGAGAAGTGACAACCAGGAGCACCACCAGGAATCCATCCCTCCATCCATGGGAGCTGCAGCTCTTGCACCGTTTTTCCCTGGAAACTGCCACAAGGCAGCCAGGATTAGCTAATCAGAGCTGAGAAGCCAATTAATGATTGAAAGAATGAGGAGAAAGGCAGATTTGATCCGAGATTGCCAGCTTTGCAGCTGGCTCCTACTTGCAAACAATTCATTTAGATTATGAAAGCAAGAAATTGAGTACAAAACCCCCTAGATTGTTTGCTTCCTGCAGAAAGAAAAGAAAAGGAATGGAATTTAGATTAAAAATTATGCAGAATAGTATTAAATCCCCACCCTCTTGTGCCTCCCCTCTTGCTGGAAAACCAGAGCTAATCAGAATTTTGCATTGTTCTGCTGCCCCTGTCAGAGCTGCCTCAATGGAGGAGAGATAAAATACAGGAGGTGGCATTTGCTGTTAACTCCTTAGGGTCCTGCCATGGCAGGAATGGGAACACAGTGCTTGGTGCTGAAATCCCATTCTCCCAGCTGCCTTTAGGGGTGGGTGTTGGGGGCAGAGCAGCCACCTGTGACCTGGGTGGGTACATTGTGTTCATTCACACTCTGGGAGCTCTCAGGTGAGCCCTTTGTCCCTCCCAGGAAGGATTGGTGTCCCAGGGATGTGCAGGTGCTGGATGCTCTCCCCCATCAGGGCACAGGCAGAGCCTCACTCCTGCTGTAGCTTTGTAGCTCCACTGTGCTGAGGACAGATTTAGCTAATTAGCATCCTGGTAATTGCTGCCTGGCTGTCCCCAGCAGCAGTGGGACACTGACACCCCAACAGGAGTGCCCAAAGAGGACCAGATCACTGCCCTTGCCAGCTTGAGCAGGGCAAGAGCTGAGCTGGCAGGAGCTGCAGGAGCAGCTCATCCTACTGCCTGGCTGTGCCCTCCTCTGGGTGGCTGTGACCCGGGCCAGCACCTAGGCACTGCTGGGGGAGCTGGGTGCCAGCTCTGCTGACCCTCTGCTTCCACATGGACAGCTCAGCACCCTCAGCCTGGCCAAACTGACTCTTTCACCCCAAAAAAGGTTCTGCTTCAGCCCTGTGCACAGGAGCCTGCTGAGCCCTGGGAGGCCCGTGTCACCTCCCAGAGCCACCAGCCTGGAATGACTGCACAGCCAGCAGGATTTGCTGCCCTCCCAGCAAACTCAAAATTGGGCACTTGGGTTTTATCTCCTGAGGTCCATGGCTGGCTCAGGAGCAGGAGGAGTGGATGGAACTGCTGCAGCCGTCCTTGGATCATCCACACTCACCAAACTCGATCATCCTGTGCCAGGCACCTCCCATGCCCACAAATATCTGCCTTGCTCTGGCTGACAGAGCCAAAAGCACCTCTCTTGGCCAAGAGCCTCTGCTGATCTCCAGGGAGAGCTCAGAGACCCTTGCAGGGCCTAAAGGGGCTCCAGGAGAGCTGGCGAGTGACTGGGGACAAGGCACTGAGGGACAGGACACAGGGAATGGCTCCCACTGCCAGAGGGCAGGGCTGGATGGGATATTGGGAAGGAATTGTGCCCTGGCAGGGTGGGCAGGCCCTGGCACAGGGTGCCCAGAGCAGCTGGAGCTGCCCCTGGATCCCTGGCAGTGCCCAAGGCCAGGCTGGGCAGGGCTTGGAGCATCCTGGGACAGTGGAAGGTGTCCCTGCCCATGGCAGGGATTTGGGTGATCTTTAAGGTCTCTTCACACCCAACCCAACTCTCCTTCCGTGGCTGTGATACCACAGGGTGGTGGCTGGTCCTTGCCTCACCACTCTCTCCTTGGGGTGGGACCAGGACTGGGCTCCAGTCCCAGTTCTGTCCCATGGGGGCCGTGGCCCTTCCCCAGTCCCTGATCCCCTCCTTCCCAGGGCACCATCTCCAGACCTGTGGCAGCAGGAACTGCTGGTCCCTGGCACTCCCCCTGGCAGGGCTGGAGGAGCACAAAGGGCTCTTTTTGTGATCAAGGGGCCAGGATGAGTCACTTGGGGGAACTAAACCAGGGAAAGGGGGATGCTCAGCCAGAACAGGCACAGGAGCTCCCTGCAGGCTCTCACTGGGTCACACGGGGGACCAGGGCTGGCAAGGCCTTGTCTGGGTCCTCCTGGCCCTGGCACAGCCATGGCTCAGCAGCAACACCGCTTCCTGTCCCCAAAAGTGACCAGTTTGATCCAGCAAACCAAGGCAGAAGCTCTTCCAGGAGAGTTTCACACAGTGTGGGGTCAGCTGGGGCTGCTGGGCCTACAGAAACTCCTGGGGAACTCGGCTGAGAGGCTGTAGGGTCTGTCTCCATCCATCCCTCCATGCATCCCTCATCCATCCATCCATCCATCCCTCATCCATCCCTCCATCCATCCATCCATCCCTCATCCATCCCTCCATCCATCCATCCATCCATCCATCCATCCATCCATCCATCCATCCATCCCTCCATCCATCCATCCATCCATCCATCCATCCATCCATCCATCCATCCATCCATCCATCCATCCATCCATCCATCCATCCATCCATCCATCCCTGTGGGGATGTTTAAGCCTCACCAGGGGCTTTGCTGAGCTCTGTCCTGAGGCTGTGCTTGGCTGCTCTGCCAGTGACCCAATGGTTCTGACCCCTGGAGTCTTCTTGCACACCTTTGGGATGTTGGCTACTTCCTGGCCATCAGGAGCCCCCTGACATCTTTGTGAGCTTTCAGAGATGATTCTGGAGATGAAAACGTGTCCAGCAAGATCACCAGGGTGCTGCAGGTGCTCAAGGCCCCCAGGAGGCTCCAATGGGGCTGTTTGTGGCTTGTTTGCCCAAGACAGTGGTGAGGGGCTGGAGCATCTCCTTGAGAGGAAAGGCTGAGGGAGCTGGGGCTGCTGAGAGGGACTTCAGCCCTGGGTGTCCCTGGGTGTCCCTGTGTGCAGTGAGGGCTCAGGGCAGGCCCAGGCATCGGCAGGAACTGATCCCAGAAGTTCTATTTGGATATGGAGTCATTAGGGATGGAAAAGACCTCCAAGATCAGTGAGGCCAAGCTCTGACCATTCCCATGAACCATCAACATGAGGAAGAACTTCCAGTGACTGAGCATGGCCCAGGCTGCCAGAGGGGCTCTTGAGGCTCCTTCCCTGGAGAGATTCCAGAGCCATCTGTCCACAGTCCTGAACAACGTGCTCTGAGGGACCCTGCTGGAGCAGGGTGGGACCAGGTGAGCTCCAATGGTCACTTCCAAGAGGAACTATCCTGGAATTCTGTGATCTGGATGCTGTGATGTACCAGCTGTCCTACCTGGCACTTCAAGTGACAGAGGGAAGGAGGGAGCAGGGTGGGGTAGGATGTCCCTGCTCCTCCTGGCCATGGTCCCTCAGCTGGCCATGGTCCCTCAGCTGACAGCCACTGCTGGGAGACTGGAGAGTGCTTTTGGCTCACAGGAACTCACAGAGCTCACAGGAACTCGTGGGGCTCTGGAGCCCATAACTCCCACAGCTGCAATCCCAGCGCTGAGGGGGGACTCTGGCTGTGGGGCTCATCCTCTCCTGAGCTCTGGCAGAAGATCCTGAGCTGGTGATGCCTGATTCCCTGTCACAGCAGACTGGCCAGTGAACCCCCCTGGGGCTGTGGAGCAGCAGGAGCAAGTGGCTCCCAGGAATGGTGGGACAGCTGGGCAGTGACCTGGAGATCTCGTCCTGCAGGAAGGTCACTGTGACACAAATGGGATTGGTGCTGGTCCCCAGGCATGTCCTTCCCCAGGATCCAGCCTCCTTGGGAAGCCTGGATGCTGTTTAGCTCCTGACAGAGAATCCTGGGCAGATTCAACCCTGCTGCCAGCCATGTTCCCTGGGGTCCTGCAGAGCTGCTCCTCCCCCCACAGGGGCTATCTAAACACATAGAAGTGATTGGGGTGCTCTGGAGCAAACTGAACACCCCTGAGAAGCTCTTGACCACTAAACCACCACAGTCCATCCACCCTGAGCTGCTGAGCTCCCACCCAGCCACAGCCAGAGTCCATGTCCAGCCCACAGCCACGGCCAGCACAGCTGGCAGCCTCCAAACATTGGAGTGCCCCTGGCCCTGAAGCCAAGGCAGCTGTCTGGGCAGGCTGGGGCAGCCAGCCAGGCCTGGCACTCACCAGTTCTCCTGGCCAGCCTTGTGGGGCAGACGTGACCCAGGAGCTCTGCAGAGCCAGCCACGCTCATGGGGTCCAGGGGGACTTTGGACCTTGGTCCTTGGAAATGGCTCCTGGCACTGCTCCTCCAGCCAGGCCTGGCCCTCGAGTGGCTGCAGAGGTGCCACAAACTGGAGTGAGGCCAGCAGAGGCTGGGGGAGCTGGAGCTTCCTCGGGATGGAGGGAATGGAAATCCCTGTCCGGGATTGTCAGATCTGGGAGCAGCCTCAGCCAGGGAGGTGCCGATGGGCTCCTGCCCAGGAGGGGGGGGCAGCCCCAGCAGAGGGACCCCAGGCCAGCTGCAGCGTTTGCCCCCTCCAAATGGTCCCCAGTTACCACCCCCTACTTCGTGCCTGGGAACAGCTGCCCTGCAGGGCACATCTGGCCTTCCTTCACAAACTGGCCTTGCTTCCTTGTGGCCCCAGCCCCGGGGGCTCTCAGGTGTCCCAAATTCCTCCACCTGCCTTCGTGCCAGGGCTGGGGGAAAGGCTTGTAAATAAATCCCCGTGTGCTGAAGCAGTGGGAGGGGTGAGGTCGTGCCCCAGGCTCACCTGCAGCCTTCCCCCTAAGATTTCCTTCCCCTGCGGCGTCTTCAGGGCTACAAGGTGATTAACATCCCCTTTCAGGGTGATTAACATCCCCTTTCAGCGTGTTCCAGCCACGTTCTGGATGCCTTTAAGCCCCAGGGGGGTTACACCTGGCTTACAAGTTGGGCTCCATTAGCGCTCGATTCGCTGTTTATTAAAACCTCGATTAATCTTGTAATAATGCGACTTTTGTGGAGGTGCAGCAGCCTCTGAGAGGAGCTAAGCTTCTCCCCAGCCCTGTGCCACTGCTGTCAGCGAGGAATTAACTCGGCATCTCTCCAGGCTCGGAGCTGAGGGGTTGGGAGGCTGCAGAGAGCAATGATGAGGATGCTCTGATTAATGGGGTAACACCAGCCCAGAAACACCCCTGGCTCTGCTGCCCCCAAATCAATTGGGGGAGCAGGGTCCGTGATGTGGGAGCCCACTGCCCGGAGAAGACAGAAAGGTGTGGGGGCAGCCTGGGGGATGGATGCTCTGCTTGCCAGGACCCCACAAATCCAGAGCAGGTGGAAGGGTTCGGAATCCACATCTGAAAAGCAGAAATCTCTCCTGCCCCTGGGCTCTGGGAGGGCTGTGCAGGAAGGAGGAGCGTGGCCCAGCCCCCAGAGCCAGCAGGATTTGCACCTCGTGCTCCTCCGTGGGTTTGGGATGCTGCCTGTGCCAGATCCAGAGCCACGGCCGGGCGAGGCGCTGAGGGGATGGAGGAGATTTCCCATCCCTGCCAAGCTGGGATGCTGCAGTTTCCATGGCAACGTGGGAGGCCTGCGAGCAGGAGCCCACAGCCCACCCCTCTGGGGGTGTTCAGGGCTGGGGGTGCTCCCTGCACCTCCCTGCACCCAAAACTGCCCTCAACCCCCTCCTCCCAAAGCTGGCACCGCCACCCATCCCTCAGCTAAAAACACCTGCTGCAAACCCTGTTTGTTCCGTGGGGAAAACAGGGGAAACACCCGCTGCAAACCCTGCCGGTTCCATGGGGAAAACACCCGCTGCAAACCCTGCCTGTTCCGTGGGGAAAACAAACACCTTTGGGTGGGGAACGTGCCCAGAGCCGCTGTGCGGAGCCAGCGCCGGGCGGGAGATGCCGGCGGAGATTCCCGCCGCATTTTTCTGCTTCCCTCGGCCCCGAGCCGAGACCGCCGGGGGCCGAGGCTGGAGCAAGGGCAGGCAGCCCCCGGCAGGGTCTGGCCAGCAGCTCTTCCCCGTGGGATGCTCCAGCGCTATCAAGCAGGCAGGGCTGTGCTGGGAGCTGGGCTGGGACGGGGCTGGAGGTGCAGCCAGCTCTGCTCTCCCTCCTCCCAAAGGCGGCTGGCTCGTCACACAAGGTCACTTCTCCCTCCCAGCCTGCTGACCTTGCCAGGCGGCGCAGGCTGCGTTTTTCCGCACCTGGGGACAGTTTTTGCTGTCTGTCTCCTGCAGCTCATTCCCGCTGGGGCGCTCGGCCGCTGCCAGGCCTTGACTGACATCTGTCCATCATCCCTGGCAGCTGGAACCGCAGACAGCAGCGGGTCCCCGCGGGAAGGACAGGCAGGGACGAGCCCGAGCTGCGTCCCCGCCGTGGGCAGTCTGCTGCCACAGAAAGAGCATCGGGATGCCCCCGTGCCCGCTCCCCTCCGGCCGCATTCCCGCATTCCTGCAGTCGTGCCCGAGCACCCGCCCGGTTCCGCGGGGCACCGGGTGGCACATGAGTCACACTTCCTCCCTACGCCCGTTCCAGCGCGGTGCCGCCGCTATTTTTGGAAGTTTTTGAAAGCGGATCAGCCCCGAGAAGAGCAGCTCGTGGATGCTCCCCAGGCCGGGCCGGCGTCCCCCCGCGTCCCCGAGCCGCGCTGGGGAAGCCCCCGGCAGCCCGGACCCTGCGCTCCGCTCCCCGCTCGGGCTGCGTGGGAACTCCCTCCTCATCCCACGGCCCCTCCTGAGTCAGCAGCGAGCTGAAGCACCATCCTAGTGGCAAAATATTACCTTTTAAAGGGCTTGTTTGCGATTGGGGTGGGACTTCGTGCGATGCCAGCTTGGCGTTTATCGCCGTGCTCCCAAGGAGCGGATCACTCCCGGTTATTTTTACTCCCAACCCCCAATGTTTTAGCTGGGCCTGCAGTGCCTCACAAAGTGTCTGTGAGGAAAACCGGGCACAATCCAGCTCCGGAATCGAGGGGTGGATGAAATCCGAGGCGGGAGCAGCAGCTGAGTGTCACAGCCGGGCCTTCCTGGCCTTCCCAGCTCGGAAGGATCTGGTTTTACGGGATGCTGCACCCACACCCACACCATTCCACACCTGGCACCCCATCCCCTTCCCTCCGCTCCTCCAGGACCTGCCCGAATCGAGGATTATTTTCCTTTCAGAGCAGTGATTGCTCATCCTTCCCCCGGGGACTGGCCAAGGTCAGCGGCCGTGCCCCCGGGGAGCGAACCCGGAGGGGACGCGGGGAGGTTGTGGCCCTGCCGGCCAGGTGACACCTCTGCCGCGCAGGCGGTGCCTTGGCAAACTTTCGCTCTGTTTTTTGTGGCTGGAGCTTTTACCTGGAGACGAGCAGATCCTGCCCCGCGGGCGCTGCCGGGCTCGCAGCACCCCGACCTTGCCGGGATAAAATTAGCCCCGTTTCCCTTTGGATTAAAGGCAGAGCCGCTCAGAGCGCTTCGGCTCCGAGACGTCAAACGGCAGCCATCCCTTTTTTGTCTGGATAGGGGAGGGGAGAGTCCTGCCAGTCAGCCTGGTGACAATGACATTGATTTCCTAGACCTCTCGGCGTGGCCAAATCTGTATTTTTAGCCGGGGAAGAGAAAAATACGAATCACGTGTCAGAGCAATGCTTTCCGTGCCCTGGTGGGAGGGAAGGAGCCGGGAGCCGTCGCTGCTGGAGCAGGGGATGGGCAGGAGTCGCTGCCCGGTCCCCGGAGCAGGGCTGGGGATGCACCGAGCATCCATCCCCGGCACTGCCCCAGCGTGCCCCGCACAGCTCTGGCCTCCTGCAGGGCGGTCCCCACTCCCACGGGATCCCGTCTGTCCCCTCCGCATCCCCCGTGGCCGTTTATCTTCCGGGGCAGGGGCTGCCTTCATCTCTGCTTCCCTGCCACCGCCCTCTCCTCCTCGCTCTCCCCCACCCTGTTCTCATTTCCCCAAGAAGACTTTAATGAAATCTACCCTTAATTAAATCCACATTCATTTGCATAATTACCAGGAAATTGAAATTAGCCTGCGGACGTGGCTGGAATACATCTGGCATCCGGCAGCCCTGGCTGTTTGGAGGGGCTGCACGAAGGGCTGCTGGGTGCCCCCCACCCGTAGGTGCCCCACGGTGCTGCTCCCCACATCCCTTCCCTCCCTTCCCGGTGGTGACAGGGTGGAAGTGGAGGGAGAGCCATGCTGAGGGCACGGCAGGGCAGAGGCCGTGCCCTCCGCCCCCGCAGGAGCTGCATCACCTTTCCTTTAGTTAGTAAAAAAAAAAAGAAAAAGTCTTCACGGCCATTGAGAAATTTTTTGTTGCTTTTATAACTATATATTTTGTCAATTTTTATGGTTTCAGTTGTGGTTTTTTTAAATCCTTTTCAACAGTGACAAACTGAGGTAACGTCTGTGACACTACAGCCTCTCCTACGGGAAGAAGGTCCGAAACCCGACAGCTGAGGGAACTGGAAATAAAAACCTGACAACCTACGGACACAGCGACCTCGACGGGGACAGAAATCACACCGGGCACCCCCTGGGGCACACCCGGGCGGTGCCACCGAGCCCTCCCGGAGAGGTGCCACCGAGCCCTCCCGGGGCGGCCGGGATCCCTTATCTACATTATTGCACGAAAGATCGAGGACATCGAGGGACCTAAGGCAAAGAGGAGTAAAACCGGTGCCTAGCTCTCTACGTGGGGCAATGCTACGTCTAACGCCGGGCCCGGGGGGTGCCGGGGACGGGGCACGGCGGGGGCGGGGGCGGCCCCTGCACTGTAAACTGCTGCTGCTGCTGCTGGAAAGCGTTATAGCCCTTTGTGGGGAATCGGGGCACCGGGGCCGCCCCACGGCACCCAACCCCGTGTGAGGGAAGCCCGAACCACAGCAGGGTGCTCTTGCCTTGGGGTGCCCCCACAGCTTACCCACTGCGGCGGTGGGGTGAGCTCCCCGCTCTGCTGGGTGCTCAAATCCGGGAGGGAAGGTGTGACCTCCACGCACACCCCAGAACCTTGTCACTAAGGGGCCACCAGTGGCTGCTGCCACCACGCCCTGCCTCGCTGCAACCAGCCCCGGCAGGGTCTATCCCGCTGCCGCTTCCCCGCCAGCCCCAGGGGAGGGTGACAGGTTGGGAAAGGGGTGACAGCAAGGAGGGGTGATGGGGACAGCACAGAGAAGCAGGCGGGCCCGCGGGAGGCCGCCCGGAGCTCCCTGCCCTGCTCCCGGGCTGTGCAGGCCAGCCTGCGGGGCACCGCTGCCACCTCCCCCGGTCCCTGGGTACAAAGGGTCTACAGAGGGGCCGCGGGGACACCGGCACGGCAGAGCCAGCCCGGCCCGAGCATCCAACCTGCGGGATGGCCGGCACCGGCCAGAGGGGACCCATCCCTCCGGCAGGGCCTGAGCCGAGTGGGGCAGGGCAGGGGGCACGGGCTGACAGTGGCAGTGGCTGGGACACACAACGACACACAGACAGGGACACTTGCTACATCAATGGCTGCCAGCACCTCCCACGGCAGGGAGGCAGCCGGGGCTGCCGGGGGTCCGGGGCTGCTGGCAACCCCCCGGCTCCCCGTCACCCACCTCCCTACCCCCTCCCGGTCCCCAGCTGTGCGGCAGGGACCAGTGGAAGAGGGCAAATCACCACCCACCCAAACCTCCCCAAAGGCCTCCTCCACGGTGCAGGGTCATCGGCCTTCCCGCTCCCCGGCGGGGTCGAGCAGGGGTGGGGCAGAGCCAGCGCACCGCCCGCTGCCCCCGACTCTTCCTCCCCGCGCGGGGAGACCCCTCCCCATGCCCGGGGGAGCCTTGGAGGGGGCAGCACAGCCGTGGCAGGGCTGTGGGTGCCCCCAGCCTCCCCAGCAGTGAGCGGTGCCCTCGGCTGCGCTCCGGCCACTGGCCTCGCCCAGGCGGGGCGGGGGATCGGCATCCTCGGCGCTACAGAGCGCAACCAGTTCTGTCCTTTTCCTCTTCCATCGTGTTTCTTTTCTTTTCTTTTTTTTTTTTTTTTTTTTTTTTTTTTTTTTACTTTTGGAAACCCAGAGCCCGGTCCCGGCTCGTGCCACCACCACGACGTGCTCCTCCTGTCCCCGGGGCGGGGGGACGGGCGGGTCGCGCAGCCGCCAGGCGCCGCCGTCACACGCAGATCTCTATTGCTGTGGCCAGGACCATCTGCCCCTTGCCCTTGTCCTGCCGTCCGTCTGTCCTGCTCGCCGTGCCCGGGGCGGCTGCGCCGGGCTCGGGGCGGGGCGCTCCGCTCCCCTCGGTCAGGACGGTCCTCTTGAGCGGGGCGGGCGTGCAGGAGCCGCCGGCCTCGTGGCAGTGGGGCCCGGCCGGGAGCTTGTCCCTGGCGTGCTTGCGGGAGCGGTACGAGGGCCGGCACCGCACCTCGGCCATGAGGTCGCACTTGATGAAGTAGAAAACCTCCTTGACGGGGCAGCGCTTCTCGGGGTCGAGGGCCAGCAGGCGCTGGAACATGCGCAGGGCGCTGTCCGTGAAGCGCCGCCACTGCGAAGGCAGCCCCGCCAGCCGCCCCTTCTGCCACCGCACAAACTCCTCGAAGAAGGCGTCGGACGCCACCGCCGCCTCCCAGGGGAAGTTCCCGGTGAGCACGCAGAAGATGAGCACCCCGAAAGCCCAGACGTCGATGCTGGTGTCCACGGCGAAGCCCTCGGCCCGGCCGGCCTGGCACACCTCGGGCGCCGTGTAGGGGATGGTGCCGCTGATGCGCTTGACGCGGCAGCCCACCTTGCGCGTCATGCCGAAGTCGGCCAGCTTGACGCGGCGGCAGTCGCGGTCGAAGAGCAGCACGTTCTCCGGTTTGATGTCCCGGTGCACCAGGCTCTTGCTGTGCATGTAGTCGAGGGCCAGGCCCAGCTGCTGTACGCAGCGCTTCACCAGCTCCTCGGGGAGCCCCACCTGCGGGGGGGGGACACGGTGTCAGCCACCCCCACCGAGCCCCGGGGGGACCCACCCGACCCGGGCACCCACATCGGCGTGGTCTGATAGTCGTTGGTACTTTTATCTGGGTGCTCTGGGGCAGGGGATGGTGGTGGGTCATGGGCCACCCAAGAGATGGGTGGTGGGTCTCAGGCCCCCCATAGGATGGTTTGGGTTGGAAGGGACCTTAAGGATCATCCAGTTCCACGCCCTCCCCTGGGCAGGGACCATTTCCACTGTCCCAGGTTGCTCCAAGCCCCGTCCAACCTGGCCCTGGACACTTGTGGGGTTGGGGCAACCACTGCTTCCCCAGGAGAAAGGTGATGGGTCTCAGGCCATCCTAGGGATGGGTGATGGATCTTAGGCCACCCAGAGGATGGGTGATGGGTCCCACACATGTTTGTAGGTGCTTGTGGTCAAGCACAGGGGCAGCTTTGCTCAGCACCCCCTGAGCCCCCACATGCCACAGAGGCTCCCACGGGAGGTGCTGGGGTCCCACCTGAGGCGGGATGATGTCGAAGAGGTCCCCGCCGGGGGCGTACTCCTGAGCAAAGACGTAGCAGTCCTCGGTCTCAAAGACCACGTCGAAGACCTTGATGATGAAGGGGCTGGAGGAGAGCGTGTTGGTGATGCTGAATTCCCGCAGGAAGTTCTTCAGCTTCGTCTTGCTCTTGTTGACGAACTTCAGGGCCATCTTGGTGCCTGTGGAGGGCAGGGGACAGGAGTGAGCCCTCGGCTGGGACAGACAGACAGGCCCCCGCTCCCAGCAGACGCCCCGCTCCCCTCACCTGTGCTTTTGTGGGACACCAGGTCCACCTTGCCGTAGGTGCCCTTGCCGAGCTCGCGGATGAGGTCGTAGTGCTTGGTGATGTCGGTGCCCGAGAGCGTGCGGATGGCCAGGGACTGCATGTCCTCGGTGATCAGGGGCACCCCGCAGCAGCCCAGCTTGCGCGACGGCTCCTGCTCAATCGAGCCCGCGCTCATGGTTGCGCTGCAAGGCACAGGTGGCACTGCTTCCATGGGGGCTGCAGGGCCATTGTGTCCCATCCCGTCCCGTCCCGTCCCATCCCATCCCATCCCATCCCATCCCATCCCATCCCATCCCATCCCATCCCATCCCATCCCATCCCATCCCATCCCATCCCATCCCATCTTGTCCCTTCCCCAGGGCTCCAGCCATGGCAAAGGGGGATGGGGCTGCCAGGGTGGTGCCACCCTCTGGACTGGGGTGCCACCCCTCTGTCCCCAGGGGCCACCAACCCAATGGCTCTGGAGGGGATGCTCCAGCCTCCATGGGGGCTGCAGTCATGTGGATGTTTGGGGGCAAAGGGAGGGGTCCAGGCAGGGCAGAGACAGGGACGAGGACACACATGGGTACAAACAGGGACACACACATGGACACATTTTCTCAGGCCTAGTGTACTCCCAGCCATGCTGCAGGACAGGAGCAAACGCCCTTTGGGGGTCCCCTCTCCTGCCGTGTCTCCAGTGGGGACCCCAAGAACCAGCCCTGTCTGCTCCAGCACTGAGCCCCCTCCAGAGCTGAGCCTCACCCCAGCTGGGGGAGCTCCAGGGTGGAACCAGGGTCATGCCCTGGCACCAAGGGGACACAATGGCTCTGCAGCAAATCCCTCCCTCACGTCTCTCTGACCATCCACCAGCACCAACTCCTGCCCTTCGCTGGCCAGGGTGCCAGAGGGTCTGGTGTGAAGAACCCCAGAATTCCAGACTGCTTTGGGGTTGGAAGGGACCTTAAATCCAATCTTGTTCCATGGGCAGGGACACCTGCCCCTATCCCAGGCTGCTCCAAGCCCTGCCCAGCCTGGCCTTGGGCACTGCCAGGGATCCAGGGACAGCCACAGCTGCTCTGGGCACCCTGTGCCAGGGCCTGCCCACCCTGCCAGGGAACAATTCCTTCCCAATATCCCACCCATCCTTGCCCTCTGGCAGTGAGAAGCCATTCTCCTTGTCATCTCATTCCAGGCCCTTGTCCCAAATCCCTCTGCAGCTCTCCTGAAGCCCCTCGAGGCACTGAAATGGGCCTTAAGGCCTCCCCAGAGTCTTCTCTTTTTCAGGCTGAACAATCCAAATTCTCTCAGCTTTTGCTCATAGTGGAGGTGTTCCATCCCGATAATCATCACTGTAGCTCCTCTGGACCTGCTCCAACATATCCACGTCCTTCCTGTGCTGGGGACCAACAGCTGGATGCACATTCCTGCTGGGATCTCACCAAACCGAGCAGAGGCCGGCCCAGCCAGCAGCACATGGGCAACAGCGCCAACATTCCTCACTCCCGACAAACCAGGAGTGGTTTTCTCCTCACTCTGACCATTCCCACAAGAAGATCCAAGCTCGGAGTCACCCACCACACCACCAGAGCAGCGAAACCACTCCAGCATCTCCTCTGATGTCTTCAGGGCGCTCCATCACTGCACAAGCCCAAACCCAGGCAGCCAGGGATGTGGGGAGGGTGCTCGGTGGCTGCAGGTGGGTGAGGATGGGCAGAGGGAGCCCAGGTGGTGCCCACGGGCTCAGCCCCATGCAGGGGCTGTGACAGCCACCCCAAATGGTGCCAGACACCCCACAAAGCACCTGCAGCACCCCACGGTCAGGCTCACACACAAGGATCCTCCCAGCCCCTTCCCAATAAGGCTGAGTCGGATCTCCAGCTTCTCCCTCCTTCCTTCCTTCCTTCCCCCCACCGTGCTGCCTGTCATCCCAAACCAAAGCTCAGCTTCTTCACTTATTATAGTTATATTTTTTCCCTGGGAAGTTGGGGAAAAAATAGAAAAGGAACTTCAACATCATGATGTTCCAAAAATGTAACAGTTTGACTCATAAGATCTCCGAAGCAGCTCATCTCCATAGTGTTTCATTGGCCCCCTGGCAGAGGAGCACCATCTCAGCGTCTGGGTGCTGGAGGTGGAGGTGGATCAGCAGCAGCTCGCTGGAGGCAGGACTGAGAACAGCCCCCAGCATCCTGCTCGAAGAATTCCAGCTACGCTTGGATTTACGGCTGCGCTCATCAATGTCCCTTAATTAACTGGCATTGGAATGCAATTATTCAAGTCGGGAAGGTTGGGTTTGGGGAAAAACCCTGCTGGTTGGATGGGAGAGAGGAGAGGGAGGGCTGGCAGCTTGTGGAAGTGCTCTCCAAGTCAAGGGCTGTTTGCTTTTCCCCTTGGCTCAGCCTGTTGGGGTTTCCAGGTGTCTCCTTCCCAGGCAGAAACCGAGGAGCATCCACGGCAAGCGGGGATCCCGCCGAGTCCGGTCCCGTGCTGCGGCGTGGGCTGGCACAGCTGGCACCGGGATGTGCTGCCAGGGCTGGGGACGGGCCGGGATCCTGCACGGCCAGCTCCGAACAACAGCCCCGCCTGGCCGGGGCTAACGGGAACCCGGGGCCAGCACCGACCCCGGGAGGAGCCAAACAGCGGCGGTGACCAAAACGCCGGCACGCCGAGGCCACGGAAAGCACAAACACAGAAGTTGCCATTAAAAATTGAAAGCTTTTGGAAACATGTTGGGTTTGATGTGAGCAGCGAAGCGGGGCGGCAGCAGGAGGGAGAGAGGGCTCGGTTCCAGCGCCGTGCACTCCCAGGGACCGCGGGGATGCGGCAATAGCAGAGCACACAGGGATGGCAGTGCCAGTGTGGCAGGAGATGCCACCAGCTTGGCCTGGCCGGGGTTGAGGTCCCATTTCCTTCTGCATCCAGGCCAGTCCCACCAAGGAGCACCTGTGTGGCCACACGCCAGATCGGGTCACTCCAGAGCCACAACGGGGCCTTTCCTGGCACCCCAGCTCCTCTCCCACCCCAAAACCCTGGAAGAGGAGGCAGCACCAGGTCTGAAGGAGGACAAACACACCTCTCCAGCTCAGTTCCAGGTGCTCCTGAAGGAGCTTGCCCAAGCAGGGAGGAGGGATGAGCATCCTGGCCGAGCTCCCCACGGCTCACCGTCCCAGAGTGACAAAGGCAGCGAAGCTGCTGCCGCGTGGCCCCGGGACCTGCCGCTCACCACAGGCGGTTCCTGCCGTCATCTCCGCATCCTGAGCCATTTCTCCTACTATTCAGACTAAAATTGTTCTGTGTTTAAGCTTCAGAACCGTTTATCTCATTGAGTGAGGAGGATAATCCACCCACCTCTTCCTTGCTCCCTGGCAGGTATTTATAGGCAGCCACTCGTCTCCCGTCGGCAGCTGCCGCTCCTCTTCCCCAACCTCCCGGCTCCATCCCCAGCACCGTGGAGCACATCCCGGAAGGACATTATCCCACAGCCACAGCCCTGCATCCTGCCTGCAGCCGAGGCTGGCACGGACAGCCCTGCCCCAGCGCTGTCCCTGCCGGGGGATGCTTTGCCCTGCCCTGGATCCCGCTCCGCAGCACGCCCAGCCCTGGGCACGTCGGCTCTGCCGATAACTAATTGCAAACTCATTAGGAGCTCATTGAGAGGAGCAGAGGCCGCCCGGGAGAGTTGCCCCAGGCTCCCGCAGAGAAGGCTGCTGGAGCCGCGGCTGCTTGGAAATTGAGGGAAAGGGGGAAAAAAATCCCTCTGGCCACATCAGAGACTGACAGAAAAACAACCCAGTTATTGAGGGAGGTTACAGGAAAAGGGTTTGGGCTGAGCCTGATGCACGGTTGAGCACTGGGGGCTGGGACTCGATGAAGGGAAAATCTGTGCAGGGCAGGGGTTCTGCAAAACCCGGATTCCTCTTTAAAGAGGGGAGAAATGTGAAATGCAGCAGTGGGATGGGCACAGGCCCACGCTGCTCTGTCTCTGCACTTGGCAGAGATTTGATTTCCCCGCTTCCCGTCCCCAAACCCTCAGTTATGAGCACGTAACACCAACTCCCATCCAAGTCCAGCAGGCTGGAGGCCAGGGCATCCCTCAGGAGGGACCTCCCTCCCTCCACACCCAACCAGCTTCCAAACCTGCCCTGTTTCCCCTGAACAACGCACTGAGCCAGCAAAGTCACGCCCTGCGCCCAGCCAGAGCCATCCCCTCTCCCAGTTCTCCAGATGCCAGCACCACCCTGGTGTCACTGGAACGAGGAGCCAGCGGTGCTTTGGCCGTGCCCCACGCTGAGCTGCTGCCTCCCGGTGCCCCACTGCATTTCCAGCCCCTGCCACCTCCATTCCTGCCTGACCCCGTTCCAGGGACATCCTGTCCTCTCCTCCGTGCCCCTGGGACCCACACAGCAGATTTGAGCTGTGCTTCCCGGGGGCTGTGGCACACGGGAGCCCAGGGAGGGCTCACAAAGGCACCTTGGCCTAACGGGGACAGCGTGGCTGTGGGGGCAGGACAGGAATCTCACCGGGGCCCGGAGCCACCAGCACCACCATGGCCAGGCAGCCTCCAGCCAGGCCGGCCACCACCTCCCACCTCACCCAGAGCAGCAGAACAGGCACAGGGAAAGGGTTCCTGCATCCATGTGCCACCCCAGGGCCATCCAAAGCCTCTCAGGACAAGGCGAGCATGTCTGGGAGGTCACACGTGGCACAGGGACATTGGCTGCTGGCAGAGGTTTGGGGACAGCCCCTCTGCCAGCATCCCGCAGCCCAGGAGGGGCAGAGGCCATGGGTGGGGCAGGTCTCCATGTGCGGCAGGCTCCAGAGCAGCGGGAAAGGCTGGAGCACCACGGACACACCAGAACCAGCACCAAAGCTCCAGCGAGGCACCCGCAGCGACTGGCACTCCCAGTGCCCCCAGCGCAGGGCTGAGCTGGCACTGAACTCCAGGGTATCCAGCAATTCTCATACCAGCTCCTTGCCCAGAGCAGAGCAGCCTGCCTGGCAGCAGGATTCTCTTCGGCAAAGCCAACGAACGCCCAGCTGGGCACGGGCAGGAGCTGCTCTCCCAGTGCAGATGTTCCAGATGCAAGGCAGGGTCAGGCCCTGTCACACCCATCCGTGGCGTCCCCCGCTGCAGGAACCATCTCCCGTCCTGGCCAGCAGTCTGTGACAGCTTCCTGAGCCTTTGGTGCCAGGATTCAGGTTTCACACACCGATTCGGGAAGAGCAAACAAAGCAGTGCCAGGACTCTCTCCTCCGCCGGCTCCCCGGGGAGCCGCCGCTCCTCCTTCCTGCCACCGTCCCCTGTGCCCACTGCTCTGCTCTCCCGGAGCTGCCAGCAGGATTTTCCCTGCCCTCATGCACACGGGGCTGTCTCTGTCCATCGGCCCCGATGACAGGACCTTGGCTGCCTTTCAGCGCTTCTGGCCTCCCGGGGTTTTTGCTGCCGAGCAGGATGGCTTCCTTAGGACCTCAGCTCCTCCAGCCTGCAGCTCCTCCCGCCTTCGCCGCCAGCACCAGGGACTTATGATTACTTCATTGTTTGATTGGTTTCATCAGCCTGTCATCATCTCCCTCCCAAAAACTCTTCCGCCAGCGCCGACAGCACCGCACGGTTGGTATCTGCAAAGACAAACGCCCCGAGCGGCACCTGCCCGACCCCGCGGCAGGGCCGGCCGGCCCTCGGCCCCGCTCGCTCCTGGCGACAACAGGGACACGTCCCTCTGCCACAAACCCCGGCCCTGAGTCCGCTCCAAGGCGCTTTGTGTGCCCCCGGCTCAGCCTGCCGCCGGCTGGGATGCTTCCGTGAAGGAGATGCTCCCACCTCCACCGGGCTCTCCTCCCGCAGCAGCCCGGGCAGGACACGGTGACACGGTGACACCGGGCAGGTCGGGGGCTCGGCACACGGACAGCCAGCCCTGACCTCTGCCGCCCCGTGGGTCCCGGACAGAGGGGTGCCGAGGCCGGGCCGCCCTGTCCCCGGTCCCCGAGCTGCGCTGGGGCTCCCGGCTGGCGTCACCTGCCCGCGGCCACGGCGGCAGCGAGGCCGGACCGGGAGGAAAGTGGGTCACGCTCCCCCTTCCCCGCTGCGGCCGGGGAGCGCCAGGGTGGGACGGAGGCCGGCCCCGCGGCCCGGGGACAGCGGGGACAGCGGGGGAAGCAGGGGAGGTGAAAGGGGAGCTAGGGCGGGTGGCGAGGGGACACAAGGAGACAGCAGGGGACGTGGTGAAGGGATGCGAGGGGAGACAAGGAGAGATGACGAGAGGAGATGACACGGGAATATGATGAGGGGACAAAAGAGGACACAATGAGGAGAGACAATGAGGGGAAACGAGGGGAGATGATGGACGGGGCATGAGGGGAGACGGCAAGAGGACATGAGGGGACCTGAGGGGAGGTAATAGGGAAGACAGGAAGCCGGTGAGGGAAGACAAGGAGAGGTGAGGGAACACGGAGGAAAACAAGGGGAGATGATATGGGGAGGTGGTGAGGGGGACACAATGAGGGGACATGAGGGGACACGGCCTGAGCTGCCCCCGAGGCCGCCTCTCCCTGCTCTCCTCTTCCCCTGTTCCCAGCTGCTTTCCAGCTCAGTGCACCCTTCCAGACACCCCCAAACCCGCCGGCAGCCCCCGGGGACCAGCCCCGCGGCCCCAGCACCGCTCGGTGTCACTCACGCCCCTCCGTCCCCGTCCCTCCCCCTCGCCCCCCACGCCGTACAGGGGCCGTCCGGGGCGCAGGTGCCACCGGCCGCAGGAGGGACCTGGGGCGGGGGGGGCGACCGATCCTGGGGGCAGAGCCCGCACTGCACGGTGCCCACCCCGCTCCATTCATCCCGGAGCGCCCGTTGTACCGGGATGGGGGTTTTGTCCCCTCCCCGCGCCGTGCGGGCAAACAAAGGGCGGCCTCGGTACCGGGCGGGCAGCGCCCCCCGCACCCCCATCTCCGTATCGTCGTCCCCGCACCCCCGTGCCCGCGCCCCGTCCCCGCACCGCCGCCTTACCGGAGGGGCGAGCCGCCGCCGCGCCCCGTCCCCGGCGGGAGAGGAGCCGCCGCCGCCGCCGCCGCCGCCGCGCTCCGCCCGCCCCGCCGGGCTCCTCATGCCGCGGCCCCGCCGCCGCCGGAGGAGCGGAGCGGAGCCGAGGGAGCGGAGGGAGCGGAGCGCGGCGCCCCCCGCAAGCCCCGGCAGCGCCCGCCCCGCGCCGCGCTCCGCCCGCACCGGCACCGGCACCGCCCCGGGGAGGGAGCGCGGAGCGGGAGGAGCGGGAAGCGCGGGGGGGCTCCGCCGCCGGCCCCGCGGGGATGGGGGGATGCGGAATGAGCGATGCGCGATGCGGGGCGCTGCTTGTCCCCGCCCCCCGGTGTAGCCGGGGGGAGTGGGTGCGGGAGCAGCCCAGGAAAGGGGTGTCGGGACTGAGCCGCCCCCTCCCCGCCGGGCGCGGAGCTCCGGTACCGCGGGCTCGGCTGGGAGCAGAGCACGGCGCTGGGGACAATGGGGATGGGAGCGGCGCTCCGCAGGGGGCGGCTTCACACCCGACCCCCCCGAGGCTGATCCGGGGGTCGCCAGCGCTGTGCAGCCGGAGTGCCCAAGCACAGCACCGGGTCCTGCTGCCCGCTGCTTCCCTGGGCCCTGCTGTCCTTGAGCTCTCCCAGACTCTGTTCCCTCTCCTTTGGCACAGGTGATGCCCACCCTGGGTCAGGGAATGGTTTGGTTTAGAAGGGACCTTCAGGATCATCTCGTTCCAACAGTGCCGTGGGACACGTTCCAGGCTGCTCCAGGCCCTATCCAACACAGCCTTGGACAATTCCAGGGATGGGGTGGCCACAGCTTCTCTGGGCAACCTGAGCCACCATGGAACAGGTGATGCCCACCATGGCACAGACAGCCCCCCAAAATGCTGCTCCTCAATGTGTGCAGGACACGTGGCTTCCCCTGTGGCTCATGAATGGTGGGAACGTTCCGGCTAAGCCAGGGAATGCCAGATGAGGCAAAGACATCACGGGGGCTTCCCTTCAGGTGCCTTAAATTTGGCAACACTTTCAGCAAGTGATGCCAGAGCTGGGCACCAGGAGCTCCCGGGCACCCCCAGCCTGGGGACAGTGACAGCTCTCCAGGAGGAAGGCGAGGGGGTGACACTGTGCTCCCTCTTGGAGCATCCCTGGACACACCTCGTCTTCCCGGGTTTCCTTCTGCGCCCACCAAGGCCAAGCAGGGAGGTTTAACACTGGCCAGGATTTGCTTTGGCACTTCCTTGTCTCTCAGCTGGGCGCCAGGTCCCTTGGCTCCCGCGGTGTCACTTTAAAGGGACGCACAGCGGTGGGGCTGCCCCACCCTCCGAGGGGGACAGCGGACTGTTCCCACACACCGGCCGTGCCCGCCTCGCCGGACCGAGCCGTGTCAATGTCCCCGAGCCCGCAAACGCGGGGAGGGCCGGGAGCCATCGGCTCTGACTCACGGATGGCTCCGCTCCGCTCGCGCTGAGGATGCAGAGCAATTATGGCTTTTCATGAATGACTTTAAGGCAAGAAGCTGAATCACACTCCGACACTCCGCTTTAATTTGTGCCGGCTGTGCCACTGTCACCCTCTTCCCGCCCGGCAGCTGCGCACGGGGCACGGCCAGCCCCGGGCAGGGGGGCGGCTGCGGCCCCTCCATCCCCTCCACTCGGGTTCTGCCACAGCTCCCGGCTCCTGCGGCTGGGACGCTCCAAGGGTGGTGATTCCCAGCGGGATGGAGGCATGGGAATGGCATGGGAGGAGAAATGCTGGAGCGCAGTGCCCCGGCCAGCCGGGCTGGGCTGGGTGGGGGCTGGCGCTGCTCGGGGCAGCGGCTGCGGGGCTGGCATGGGGCTGGCACTGGGGCAGGAGAGCCTCTGTGCAGGGGAGGTGCGCGAAAGAGGAAAACGGGGGAGATGGGCAGGGCTGGGCTGCGTTCGGCAGCAGCGCACACGGGCCAGGGAAAGGCACAGCCCGCTCCATGGGCCGCTAGGGCGGGGGTGCCTCCAGGCTCGCCCCTTCCGGAGGTCCCTCTCCCGCCGTGTCCCCTGCCTGTCCTTGCGGTGCTGTCCTGGCTCCCGCAGCCTCCCGCTCGCGGCTCCTCCGAGCTCTCTGTCAGCTCTCTCCCTATTTATAGCTCGGGGCTGTTTCTAGGTCAGGCGGGAGGTGCCGGTGCCCGGGGAGCCAGCCCAGGGACCGTGGCGGGGCTGCAGGGACACTGTCACACGCCCCACACGTGGGTCAGCTCCCAGTGTCACCATCCTGGTGCTGTGCCCTGGGTGCACAGGGGCTGAGCTGGCAGCGGGACCAGCTGGGCCTGTCAGGGCTTCGTGGCATTCCGTGGGGCTCTGTGGGGCTTGGCAGGTCTTTGTGGGGCTCTGTGGGACCCCACAGCGTTCAGCAGGTCCTCATGGGACTTTGTAGGGCTCAGCGGGGCTCTTTTAGGATGCCATGGGGCTCTGTGGAGCTCTGGGGGCTCCATGGGGCTCAGCGGGGCTCTTTTGGGATGCCATGGGGCTCTGTGGAGCTCTGTGGGCTCCATGGGGCTCAGCGGGGCTCCGCAGGGCTTCATATGACTCCGGGGGGTTCCACGGGGCTCCGTGGGGGCCGTCAGGTCCCTCTGGGGCGTCCCTGTCCCTCGGTGGCACGTGGGTGACACGCACACTGAGCCATAGTAACACCAGTTGTACCAGGGAGCGCCCGCACTGAGCTCGTGGTCTTCAAAGCACTCCCGGAATATTAATAACGAATTAAGATTAACGAGATGAAAGGAGCCAGATCAAACATGTTTATCACCTCGTGCAATCCCAAACCGTGCAAAGAGCCCCCGCCTCCCCGAGGGACCACGAGTGCTCCTGGGATTTGTGCTCGAAAAGGGAATATCCGGCTCCTGCACATCGTGGGATGCGCTTGGACAGGGTGGGCAGCGGGAAATAACCTGGAAAGCCCAAAATATTCCCAGCTTGCCGAATCCCCTCGGAATTCAGCGAGAAGGTCGCTTGTCCCTTCGCCATCGCTCGGCCAGAGAGGGAGCCAAGGGGCTGAGCCCCACCGGCCGCGGGCCGGGGTCCCACGGCCACCCGCGCCTGTCGCGCTCCGGTGACAGGAGCCAAAGCTGCCGGGGATGCTGCGGGGATGCTGGGAAGGAGCGGCGGAGGGAAAGAGGGAGGGAAGGAGGGAGGGAAGGCAGGAGCGGAGCACGCCGGGAGCCGCAGCCCGGGCGGGGGGACCCGCTCACCCCGGGGAGCTCCGGCGTGTCCCGCCCGCGGGGCCAGCACCCCCCGCCCCAGCCCGGGGGCACCACCCGTGTCCCCTCTGTGTCCCCTCGGTCCCTGGGGACAGAGCCCACCCTCGGGGATTCCCAGGGAAAGGGGCGGTGGGGCTGGTTCCCGCAGCCGGGGCGAAGGCTCGGAGCCCCCAGCTCGGCGTCCCCCCGGGCGCGAGCTGCCACCCCAGGCGGGGACAGCCGGGGGGGACTCCCGGGGCTGCTCTCGAGGCCAGGGAGGGGCCGTGGGACAGCCCCGCCGGTGACAGGCACACGCCGAGCCCCTGCCAGGGCGTCCGACCCTCGGGGGGCTGCCCCGGCCCGGAGCCCGTGCAGTGCTCCCGGGGCTGCGAGGGACCGAGCGGGGCGGGGCGGGCACGGCGCCCCAGGGGACGGATCCCGGGCCGGGCCGGGGCAGCACCGGCCGCAGTCGGGACCTTGGGAATGGCGCTGAGCCCGGAGCACGGTGACGGCTGCTCAGCCACCGGGACGGAACGGGACCGGTGGGGCGCTTTGGGATGGGCTGCCCGGGGAAAGAAGCACAACAGGTTTATTCGAGGGGAAGGAGGGGCTGAGCTGGGGGCACGGGAAGAGCCACGGGGCCCGCCCTGGCACCCCGGTGGTATCTCAGTACCCCCAGAGCACCCGGCACCGCCCGCCCGCCGCCTCCGCTCGCTGCCCGTTCTCCTGGCACCATCTAGAGGCTGCGGGAACGGGCACGGAGGGACGGACACGGTGGGGGACGGGAACAGGGAGACAGACACGGGCTGACAGGTGAAAAGACATGAGGACAGACACGGGGGGACAGATACGGCGAGACAAACATGACGCGGCAAACACGCGGAGACAGACATGGGGGACAGACACACTGCCACAGCACCCACGCGTGGGGCCCACGCACTGCCCTTGGCACAGGGGACAAGGTAAGGGCCAGCGCTGGTGGTGACAGAGGGTGGTGGTGACAGGGTTAGGGGTGGTGACAGAGCGCGGAGCACCTCTGGCAGCACCTCCTGTCACCCCGGGGAGCCCCTCCGGCGGGGCTGTGCTGGAGGTGACAGGCGATGGCTGCTGTGACCCCACGGGATGGAGACAGACTCAGGGACAAGCTGGTGACAGCCGGGGTTGGGGGGGGCTTTAGGGACCAGACACACCCCCATCCCCAGTGCAGCCACCTTGAAGCAGGGCAGGACAGGGAGTAGCCTCTGGGCACAAGCCGTGAGTGTCCGTCCCTCGCCGTCCCCGAGCAGGGAGGGGCGGTCCCACTGCCACCCCGGGGACCCTGGGCCACTACACTGTCCCCCCGGGTGCTTCCTTCCTGGCTGAGGGTGCCGGGTCATGCCTCCCTCGGTCTGACACAGGCTGGGTGCCCCTGGTCAGCTCCGAGCCCGAGCTGGGCTGTGGGACAGGAGCCCTGCGAGCTCTGTGCACGCCCCCGGCCAGCAGCACCCACAGCCCGGCCCTCCAGGTGCCCCTGTTCTCCACCTGGGCACTGACTCACAGGAACTGAGGCTCCAAAACCCCATGATTTACACCAAAACAAACCCCACAGCTTCCTGCTACCTGTGAGGAAGGCCAGACTGCCTGGGTTGATCCAGCTGGTGGCCCTGAGGCCCCCCCAGACCTCGCTGGGGACAGCCAGTGCCTGGAGGGAGCAGCCAGGGGCTCTGCTCCGGGCTGGCAGCGTGGGACAGGAGCTGGCAGTGGTTTAGTGCCACCGAGGAGCAGTTGGGCACAACGTGTGCCAGCACTCGCACCTCGCATCCTGCCGCCTGCCCGGCTCGTTCCGGCTCCGCTCACTCTCCTTGGCTGTGGCTCAGCAGCGCCGATGGCAAAAGAGATTTCGGGAAAGGGGAGGCGAGCGCCGGGGCTGCTGCCCAGAGGGATGGGTCTCGGGGAGCCTGTGGCTCTCCTTGTGGGCCCCCCAAGTGCCCTGGGCCCGGCCCAGCCAGGCAGGGAGGAGCAGAGACTGCCCAAGGCCCCTGCCCGGGAGAGCGGGGATGGCTGGGACGGCTCCAGGATGGACTGGGGGTGGTTCTGGGATGGCTCCGGGAGGCCCTGGGTGCACACGCTGCTGCCCACTGCTCCCATAGGCACTGCAGCAGCGCTGAGCTGGCACGGCACGGCACGGGATACCCACCGGTTCCCTGCTGCCAGGGAAGCCCATCCCGGGCGGACACACGTGCACGCAGCACCGGCTCCGGGCCCCCCTTTCGAGAGAGGATGCTCCCGTTCCCAAGGAAACTTTGGCACGGCCCGCGCCGGGCGCTGCCCCCCGGGCCGGCTCGGTGCCCGCTCCGTGCCGTGCCCTCGCTGCGTTCACAGCAGCGCCGTGACCCCGCCGGCGCTGTCCCGGGCACTCACCTGCGCAGGTGCAGGGGCTGCAGCTCCTCTTTCTGGAAGCAGACGAAGCAGAAGGAATCCATCGCTCAGCTCCGGTGGCCACCGCGCCCGGGCGAGGGTGACCGCAGGGCAGGCAGTGCCGGAGGGCTGCTGGCATCTTCCTCCCGGTGCCGGCGCTGGCCGGAGGCTCACGCTGCCCCTCCCAGGGCCATGGTGCCGGGGAGCCCGTCACACGGCCGGGCTGAGCGCCGGGATCCGCCGCTCCTCGGGCACGGAGGCGGCTCCGGGCCGTGCCCCGTCCCGCGTCGCCCTCAGGCCGGGGCCGGTGATGCCCAGCGCCACCGCGGCACCCATGGCGCTGCCCGGCCGGGGCACTGCCAGCCCTCAGGGGGTGCCAGCAGGGACCTGAGGTGGCATCAGCGGCACCGGGGCTCCGGCAGGGTGGGCCGAGGCACCGGCCAAGCCCTGCGGGTTCAGAGGCCGCGGGAAGCGGCTGCCCCTTGGCACCGGGCAGCGGCGGGGACGGGAAGGGTCCCCTGCAGCAGGTGGGGTCCGGCGGGCTCTGACAGGGTCCAGCACGGTCTGGAAGGGTCTGGAAGGGTCCGGCAGGGCACGGCAGCCGGGCACACCGACGGAGGGGGAAAGTTGTGCCGTCGTAGAGCGGCGGCTCCGCGGGGCCCGTCTCACCGGCAGAGCAGCCGCTCGCTCTGACAGCTAAAGCAGCGTGCGAGTATTAATAGCTCCCGACTCCCGCGGCGAGGCTGGAAATTAACTCCTCGAATGCTGCCTGCCCGGGCTCCAGCCGCCCTCTCCCGCTGCCCGCTGCTGCCTCCGGGCTGAGAGCGGGCAGAGCCAGCCCGGGGCACCGCGAATCACCGAGAGCCCGCGCTGTGTCCCCCCCGACACCCCCAGGCTCTGGGCAGCCTTGGCACAGGGGACGTGGCACAATCAGGGGGAAATCTCTTAGCCCGGGTGCTCGTGGGGGCCCGTGCCTTCTGGTGGTGGCAGAGGTGCCACCCCTGGGTGTTCCCCCTGCACGGGCCTGGTGGGACAGGGCACAGCAAGGAGCCCTGCAGTGCCTGCTGAAGGGTGTCCCTGCCCCACAGCAGTGTCCCTTTGCTCCTAGATCAGTGTCCCTGCCCCACAGCAGTGTCCCTTTGCCCCTAGATCAGTGTCCCTGCCCCACTGCAGTGTCCCTTTGCCCCTAGATCGTGTCCCTGCCCCACTGCAGTGTCCCTTTGCCCCTAGATCAGTGTCCCTGTCCCAAAATGGACATTGCTGCAGGCAGTGTCCAGCTACTCCACGGGGATACACCAGGCCAGGCTGGGTCAGGAGCCCCCAAAACCACACAGCCCTGACGTGTCACTGTTCCCCATCCTTTGGGACTGGCTCAGGGACCAACAGGTTCTTGGGACCAAATCCTGGTCCCACCCAGTGTCCTGGGCGAGGAGCATAAGCCACGTCTTTGGGAAGGTGAGCAGGAGAACAGGGAGAGGTTCCCCAGCCTGGCCCTGGGCTTCGTCATGTCTCCCTGCATTATTCAGTGAGTGGCTCTGCCTGCTCCGGCCACACCCCCACTAATGGCAGAAATCGATGCCTTTTTAATTCCTCATGGCCAGAAAGCTCCTGCCTGTGCTGCTCTGGGCCCTGCTCCCCAGGAGACTCTGATGATCCCAATTTTGTCTCACAGACTCTTGGAATCTCAGAATGGTTTGAGTTGGAAGAAACTTTAAAGCTCATCCCACCCCAGCCCCTGCGATGGGCAGGGACACCTCCCACTGTCCCAGGCTGCTCCAAGCCCTGCCCAGCCTGGCCTTGGGCACTGCCAGGGATCCAGGGGCAGCCCCAGCTGCTCTGGGCACCCTGTGCCAGGGCCTGCCCACCCTCACAGGGAACAATTCCCAATTCCCAATATCCCATCCAGCCCTGCCCTCTGGCAGTGGGAAGCCATTCCCTGTGTCCTGTCCCTCCATTCCTTGTCCCCAGTCCCTCTCCAGCTCTCCTGGAGCCCCTTTAGGCCCTAGCAGGGGCTCTGAGGTGTCCCTGGAGCCTTCTCCTCTCCAGGAGAGCAGCCTCAACTCTGCCAGCCTGGCTCCACTAGGGCTGTGCAGGGTGTTTGCAAAGATTCTCTTTCCGTGCTGGTCCTGGGTGCTGGGAGAAGCAGCACCAGCATCCCCTAGGCAGCACTGGGGGAGTCCATGGGATCAGATCCCCTAGGCCCCCTGGCCCCCTGGTGCCAGGGCCTGGCATCCACCCAGGCACCCACTCACCAGGAACATGCTGCAGGAACAACAAAAATGTTAAAATTTAATGTCTTGGCTAATGGGCTGAGCAGGGTGGAGCAGAAACCTGGAGGAAAAGGGAAGAGGATGAGAGTGCCCATTGTCTCATGGCTTCCCCCTGCACCCTGTGCTTCCTGGAAAAAGAGAACACCTCCTGTGGCTCATGGGACCCTCCTACCTCACTAAATTAAATCCCACCACAATGTTGGACCAAGGGGCTGGTCACAAACCCATGTGGCTTCTGGTGGGGCCCTACAGGAGCTCCTGGTGAGGGACAGACCCTTGAGGATGAGACCTTGCCCATGGGAACCCAGGTTCCACCATCCCCCTCCAGCACCACCTGCAGCTCTGCTGGTGTGTCCTGAGCTGTGAGCTGTGCCTGGGGCTGTGGGTTCTATTTCACCTGACAGAGCTGGGGCAGTTCTCTGCTGCTCCTGGGGCAGTTTTCTTTATCTCTCCCACAGCCCAGCCTCCCTCCAGGAGATCTCTGCTCTCCATGGCCACTGAGTGTCCCTGCAGGGCTGATCAAATCCCACCATCCCATGGGGAGATGCTCTGCCCAGGGGAGGAGCCAAGCATTCCTCCCTGGATCCAATCTGCCCTGGGAACAGCACAGCAGGGCCTTTGCCCACTGCATTCCCAGAGGAGCAGCTTTCTGCTGCCCTGCATTCCCAGAGGGAGAGCAGGCCCATCTCCAGCAGCCCTGGAGCTCCAGAAGAAAACTCCCCCCTTGTGCAGGATCCCTGCTCCAGCAGAACCACAGCTGGCACTGCAGGAGGGCTGAGCCCCCCTGGGATGGGACTGTGCCACCACCCTGAGCCCCCCTGGGATGGGACTGTGCCACCACCCTGACACACAGGGGACAGGGCATGGTCTGACTCTGCCGTTTTGGTTTTGTATTACTCCATCTTTATTTTATTTTTATTTTTTTCCCTAGTAAAGAACTGTTATTCCTATTCCCATATCTTTGCCTGAGAGCCCCTTAACTTCAAAATTACAATAATTCAGAGGGAGGGAGGGGGTTTACATTTCCCACTTCAGGGGAGGCTCCTGCCTTCCTCAGCAGACACCTGGCTGTTCAAACAGAGACACGGTGTCCCCCAGACCCGTGGGATGCTGAGAGCAGGGAGGGGCACAGAAGGGCAGCTCAGGACATCCTGCTGTGCTGTCTGGGTGGATTTGAGGTCTGGGAAGAAGCCTGGGACAGACTGAACTTGGTGTGGGTTCAAAAGAAGCCACAGCCTAAACGAGTCCTTTCTCCCCACCTGCAAGAGAGCAGAGGGAGAGAAGTGCCCTGGCTTCCAGCTGCTCCTCTGCTTTTGGAGCTGCTGGGAGGGCTGGCTGGGACACTGGTATGAATTTCCAGGGCTCCATTTCAGATATTCTCAAGCCATTAGACCCACAAAGCCTGGCTGGAGCTGGGTTTGCTGTGCTGCCCTCCAGGTGTCCTTTGGGGACCTGCCCAGTCCCCGTGGGCTGGTGGCAGCCACCCTTCAGAGGGAATGGGGAAGCCATTCCCAGGGGTATGAGCAGTGCCAGAACCCCAGAACAGTCCCAGATAAATATTCCCAGAGCAGGAGTGGAGGCAGGAACACCTGGCCAGGACCAGCAGTGGCCACAAAGCCACCAATGTTCCTCACCCAGCAGTGTGCCCAAGGCAGGACCCAGACCCATCCCAGGGAAGAGCTCCCTGTCCCCAGGCTCTGCTGGGTTTATTTCATTAATTATCCACTTTTGTACTTTCCTCAGGAATTTGGACTCAGGAATTTTTACCTGCTGGGTTTTTACAGCTTGCTAAATAAGCAAATTCCTTGCCAAGGAACTTGGGAGCCGTGGGGAGCCGTGGGGCTTTGTGGACAAAACTTTTCCAGGCTGCTTTATTGGACTTATAAAACACTGCTTAACCCTTTTCATCAAGCTGCTTTGCATGAGGTGGCAGGGCAGTAAAATGCTCATTTCTCCACAGCATTCCCAGAGAGTTTCAGCTCAGTTTGTGGCAGGAACAATAAAGGAGATGGGAGCAGAGGGGAGGGATGTGAGGGGAAGCACAGGCAGCTGTGTGAGGCTCAGACTCACCCTGAGGGCAAAACCCAAACGCTGCAAAACAGGAATAGAGCAATTAAGTGAGATGAATATTTGAATGTGGGATTGAAGGGGCTGGAATCAAGGCTGGAGCAGTGCAGGAGGCTTGGAGAACAGGCATTTCAGTGCCTGTTTGTAATAAAAATTGAGAGATAAACCATGTGGTAACAAATTATTTTCACAAATCCTGTTCCCTTCATCTCCCCAAACAGCTGTTCAGCTCCATGGCATTTCCATTCCTTCTGTGTTTTTAAAACATCAAGTTACCAAATAAATTCAGAAAAAAGGTGGATGGCTTCTCCAGCCTGGGGGCTGGTCCAGGCCCAGTCCAAGCCCTGCTGCTCCCTCCTCAGGGATGGAAAAGCCCCAAATTGAAACGAGGGCTGGCACAGCCACTGGTTTGGGGGGCTGCTGATTTTCTTTGAGAAATGGCATTTCCAACAATGGGAAAAGCAGGCCTGAGTCCTGGCATGGCCACATTCCCAGGACAGGCTCCTCCTCGTGCTCCAGTGATGCTGGAGGCTGATGGGGAATTCCCACTTTATTTTTTCACAGATCAACAACAACAGGAGGTCCCTGACGGGGCCATGTCAGACCTGGGATTTCCTGTGTGAGGCACAAGGACACTGGGAACACCTGGGTGTGTCCAAAGAGGGCCTGGATGGAAGATGGGCACAGACCTTTTGTAAGGCCTGGAGAGCCGGGACACAGAGAATGGCTCCCACTGCCAGAGGGCAGGGCTGGATGGGATATTGGGAAGGAATTGTTCCCTGGCAGGGTGGGCAGGCCCTGGCACAGGGTGCCCAGAGCAGCTGGGGCTGCCCCTGGATCCCTGGCAGTGCCCAAGGCCAGGCTGGATAGGGCTTGGAGCAGCCTGGGACAGTGGGAGGTGTCCCTGCCCATGGCAGGGGTGGGATGAGATGACCTTTAATGTCCCTTGAACTCAAACTTTTCCATGCTTTATGATTCCTTCACCTGGGGACAGAGGTTTCTAAAGCAAAGGCTGGCAAAACTCAGCCTCACATCCCTGAGAGCTGTTCCACATCCTTGGCCTTTGCAGGGACAAGTGGGATAGAGGAGAAATCTCCCTGTAGGGATCCAGGAGATCGGCAGGAGGTTCCTTCTTCAGGTTCCCTTCAGCTGCTCCATCCCTCCCTCCTCATCCCAGGCACCTGGGGCTGCTTCTCTTTCAGAGACCCCAGAAAATCCTCTCCCCACCCCAGAGGGGTGGAAGCAGCAGCTCCCTGGCTGGGGAGGCTCAGGAGATCCCTGTCCCTGCTGTCCCCAGCTCCTCAGAGCACGTGTCTGCACCCAGCCCTGCCAGGATGACAGAGGCTGATAACGGGATTATCCTTTTAATGATCACCATGGCAACGAGCCCACACATCCCAGGGGAGCCCTGCAAGCTGGGAGCCACAGCTGGAACCCACATGGACACCTCGGCTCAGCCAGGGGTGGAGAGGGCTTGGAGGGGGATTGGAGCAGTCAGAGGTGCTCTGGAGGTGTTGTAGAGGTTTTGGAAGTGTTGGAGAGGTTTTGGAAATGTTGGAGAGCTTTTGGAGGTGTTATGGAGATTTTGGAGGTGTGTAATGATTTTGGAAGTTTTGGAGAGGATTTGGAGATGTTATGGAGATTTTTGGGAATGTTGTCATGTTTTTGGAGGTGTTGGAGAGCTTTTGGAAATGTTATGGAGATTTTGGAGGTGTTGTAATGTTTTTGGAAGTGTTGTAATGGTTTTGGAAGTTTTGGAGAGGTTTTGGAGATGTTATGGAGACTTTAGGAATGTTGTAATGGTTTTGGAGGTGTTGGAGAGGTTTTGGTGGTGCTGGGAACATTGAGGAAGTTTTGGAGGGGGTTTGGAAGTGTCAGAAGAGTTTTGGAGAAGTCAGAGGAGTTCTGGAGGTGTAATGGAGATTTTGGAGGTGTTGTGATGGTTTTGGAGGTGTTGGAGAACTTTTGGAAGCATTGGAGGGTTTTGGGTGGTGCTGGGAACGTTGAGGAAGCTTTGGAGGGGGTTTGGGGGTATCAGAGGAGTTTTGGAGAAGTCAGAGGAGTTCTGGAGGTGGTGGAGAGGATTTGGAGGTGTTGGAGAGATTTTGGGAATGTTGGAGAGGTCTTGGAGGCATCAGAGTGTTTTGGTGGCATAGGAAATATTGTAGAGATTTTGGAGAGGTTCTGGAGATGCTGGAGTGGTGTTTGGAGGGGTTTGGAGTAGTTTTGGGGATTTTTGATAGATTTGGAAGGCGCTGGAGGAGTTTTGGAGGTGTTGGGAATGTTGAGGAGGGTTTGAGAGGTTGCAGGTGTTTCAGAGGCGTCAGAGGGGTTTTGGAAGTGTTTATCAAAAAGTTCTGGAGTAGTCAGAGGGGTTTGAAGATGTTGAAGGAGTTTGGAAGCAACAGAAGATTTTGGGAGTGGTGGAAATTTTGCAGAAATTTGGAGGTGCTGAAGAAGCTTTGGAGATGCTGAAGATATTTTGGAAATGTTGGGAGATCCTTGGAGGTGTTTGAGGGATTTGGAAAGGGGCAGATTTCAGAGGGTGTTGGAGGGCTTTGGGAAGTTTCAGTGGGGTTTTAGAGATGGTGGAGAGATTTGGGGAAGGCTGGAGGGGGTTTGCAGGTGCTCAAGGGGTTTTGAAGGTCTTGGAGGAGTTTTGGAGATATCAGAGACATTTTGGGGGCGTTGGAGAGTTTTGGAGGAGGAGAGAAGTTTTGGAGGCATTGGAGGGGTTGAAAATATCAGAGAGGTTTTGGGAGGTGCTGGAGAGGTTGGAGAGTTTGGAGGGGGTTTGAAAATTCTGGAGAAGTTTTGGAGAGGTCGGAGATATTTTGGAGAGGTTGCAGGGGTTTTGGAGAGGTTCTGGAGGCGATGGAGAGGTTCTGGAAGTGTTGGAGGGGTTGAGGAGGTGTTGGAGAAGTTTCGGAGGTGATGGGGAGATTTTGGAGGGGTTGGAGAGGTTTTGGGGGTGATTGAGAGGTTTTGGAGGGGTTAGAAAAGTTTTGGAGAGGTTGAAGGGCTTGTGGAGGTGATGGAGAGGTTTTGAAGGAATTGGAGAAGTTTTGGAGGGGTAGGAGGGGATTTGGAGGGGTTGGAGAGGTTTTGGTGGTGATGGAGAGGTTTCAAAGGGGTTGGAGAGGTTGTGGAGGGTTGGGAAGTGTTGTAGGGCATTTTGGAGGTCTTGGGGAGGTCTGGAGGTGTTGCAGAGGCAGGTTTGGAGCTGGGGCTCTGCCTGAGGTGCACACAGTGATCCATGGGCTCCTCCAGGCCGTGTCTCCTCAGCTGCTCCTCCCTGGGCAGTTCCACCCCCCAGCCAGGCCCAGGAGCAGCGTTTTCCCTGAGGGATGAGCAGGACTGGGGCTGTTGGGGTCAGTGCTCTGCTGAGAGAGTGGAAATAAAATCCTCCATGACGGAAAATCCTCCTGGAGACCCACGGGACCGCTCAGCCCTAAGCTCCTTGTGGAGCTGGGGACAATTCCAGCCCCACAGATGGCTCCTTCCCCCTCCTCCTGGCGTTTAATCCTCTGAAGGAAGTGCCAGCCTTTGCAATGTCCCCACAGGGCTGCTGTCCCCTCTAAAGCCTGCTAAGCCACCGGGCTGAGCTGCCTCTTGTCACTGCAGGTGCCGCAGGAGTTTGGGAGCCATGAGGAACACTTTGATCTGCGTCAGCCTCACGGGTTTGGAGTTCCAGTGGTTCCCAGCTCCTTGGTTTTGGGAGGCAGCAGTTGGGGCCTGGATTTCAATTTTCCTAACGTGAACCCCCTGGATGAATGGATCTGTTGATGTCTTTGCTCCTGGCCAGCTCAGGCAATGGAAGAGTGATGGCCACAAGGAGCTCCAGGCTGAGGCAATCCTGGGACATGGGAGCAGCCAAGGGATTCCCTGCCATGGAGCTTCGTTGTCACTGCTGGGGAGGGGTGGAAGGGTTGGAGGTTTGCCTCGCCCTGGTTCGTTTAGTTACTTAATTAGTTACACAGGCACAAAACCAGGAGCCACATCTGGAGCCCTGGGAGCTCCTCACGGGGCAGGAGGCAGCGCTGGGAGCTGGCTGGGGGCAAGGCCCAGGGCCCGATCCAGGGGCAGGAGGCTTCTGCAGGCTCAGGTCCAGGCCCTGGCCCAGGTCTGGCTCCATCTCTCTCCTATTCCTATTCCTATTCCCATCCCCAATCCCATCCCCAATCCCATCCCCAATCCCATCCCCAATCCCATCTCCATCCCCATCCCGGTCCCACACCCAATCCCATCCAAGCCCCACCCACAACAGGCGTCTCCACACATAGCCACGCCCCCAAGGAACAGCCCAATCACCTCCCATTTCCTGCCGCGCGGGAAAGCGCCTTTGGCGCATGCGCATTGCTACGGGGGCGGGGCCAGGCGCAGCTCCGGGCGTGCCCTTCCCTCAGTGCCCCGCACAGCGCCGCGCCCTTCTCCAAGATGGCGGAGGGCAGCGCTCCGCGGTGATTTGCGCATGCGCCGAGCCGCTGCCCGGCTCTGATTGGCTGCGGGCGCCGGCGAGCGCTTCCGGTGGGAGGGCGGGGCGGGCCCGGGATGCGCCTGGCGTAGCCCCGGCACCGACACCGGCCTCGCACCGCGCGGGCCGCGCCGCCCGCCGCTCCCGCCCGTCCTCCCGCCGCCCTGCCCGGCGCCCCGGGGCTCCCCGTCCCGCCGCTTGGGGAGGCCCGGGGGCTGGGTGCCGGCAGCTCTCCGGTGCCCGTGACTGCGCGGCCGGCGGGGACTCGCCGGTGCATGGGCGGGGGGGCCCCGCCGGGCCACCGCCGGCCATGAGATGAGCGGAGAGCAGCGCCCTGCCTAGAGCCGCCCCGGGGCCGCCGCGGCCATGGTGAGCTCTGGGAGCGGGGACGGGAGGGTGGAAGGAAGGAGGGATTGTCCCGCGGGGCCCGGACACCGGAGCCTGAGGGGCCGAGGGGCGGCGGCACCCCCGAGCCACCGCCACCACACAGGATGTGAATGGCCGGGAAGGCACGGATCCTTCCTGCGAGCCGTGGTGCCCGGGGCTGTTGGGAATTCCGGGTTTGTGGCGTTAAAGCCGAGCGGTGCCCGGGCAGCTGTGGCAGCCCCTGGGCCCTGGCAGTGCCGAGGCCCGGCTGGGCAGCGCCGGTAGCAGCCTGGCACAGCGCACGGTGGCCCTGGACGTGGCACGGATGAGCCTCAAGGTCCTTTCACACCCAAACCATTTGGTGATTAAATTCTCCGGCGCCAGCTGTGGGCTTGCCCTGACGGCCTCCAGCGGAGCCTTGGGTAAGCCGGAGGAGTGACCTGGATTCTGTTCCGTGCCGGGGCCAGTGGCCTTCAGCTGTCCCCGCATGCAGCCGGGGCCACCCCCGGGACAGGGACAGGGCCGCTGGGAGCTGCACAGTGCTCTCCTCCCCTCGGTACGATCCCCAGAAAAGGTCTCAGGAGCCATCTCGGAGCGTGTGGGTGCCCGCAGAGCCGGGCTGGCGGCTCTGGCAGGTGGGGATCGCCCCCAGGGCATGGGGGTGCTGCTCACTGCCACCATCCCAGAGCTGCTGCTCTTGTTTTCCCCTTGCTCTACGCGCAGGGATATCTTCTATCCCACTATTGGTATCCCATCTTCTATCCACATATTTCTTGGGGTGACCAAGGGCAGGCACAAAGGAGAGCCCCTGGCAGGTGGGCAGTGGTGGGGAGATGCTTTCAGCAGCCCTGGGTCTGCTCCTGGGACTCTGCCCTGGCTCACCCAGAGAGCCCCACTGAGCTCAGGCTGCAGTTCCTGGCCTGGTTCTCACCCCACTCTAGCTTAACCTGCCTTGGGATGTAGGATCAGGCTTTGCACCCCTTTTCTTCTGGAATTTGGGATCCTGGTTGTGAATTTCTTCACCCAAGAGCTGAGGTAATCACATTACTCACTGTGTGATGTGCTCCTGGTACATGACTGGTGGTTTATTGAAAGTTTGGTCTCTGTAGCCCCTTTGGTGAGCTCCATTAGGCTCTTGGAAAGGCTTTGCTGCTCCATCTGGGATGTGCTGGGGTGGGACAGGGTCTTCTCATACAAATATAATATTTATATATATATAAATACTGGTAGTATTTTATGGCAGTAGCCTGAGGGTGCTCAGGGTGGGCTCCTGGTGTGTCTGCCACATGTCCCGGCTCTTTGTGGCTTTAGCTTCAGGCAAAAGGTGATTTTTGAGGTGGATTCTTAGTGACCAGCCCAGGTTCAAAAATGTGAATAAATGGTTTGCAGGGTTTGGCAGGCCAGGGTGTGCCCTTCACAGTGCAGCTGGCAGAAGGGCTCCTTGGTTCTCCCCTCCCTTCCCTGTGCACACACACATTTATCCTCCCGAGTTACACCTTGTTTTCTTCTTTTTTTCCCTTCAACCTCCACGCTTTGGCTGCCTGTGGAAGTTGAGCAGGAGTCCCTGGGCTGTGCTGCAGGATTTACTGTTGTAACTCATCATGTGACTCCTGGGCAAGATTTTCCTTCTATTCCCATTTCCCTGGAGCCTACAGATGGGCATGTTCTGCTGCTAGAGCACCCTCCTTCCTGGAAACAGTGGGGAAAGCGTGAAGAGGAGCTGCTGGAAGGCACACAGGGAACAAATAAAAGAGAATTAAACTCTGCTCCAGAAGAGCAGGCTGCTGGGAGCAGGTTTTCCTCAGTGGGGCTGAGCTGGGTTGATGGGGAAGGTAATAAGCAGGGATGAATTAGAGCTTGATTAACTGGGCAGGGATCTTGGGAGGAAGTTGGGAAGGCAGGAGGGAATGCAGTGATGCACAGTGAGCTCGGGCACTGCAAATGCTGTGGAACAAACTCTCTTTGCTGGGCTTAGTTGCCACTCATGGCTCAGAAATCTGTATGCCACTCAAAAGTTGCCTTCAGAGGAAGCTCCAGTGTTTCTTTGCTTTCAGATGTGCTTGCAGAGAGCTCTGTGAGGGGGTTCTTGGGGCTGCTCCTGCCTGCTGTGTGTGCCAAAGTGCTTGTGCCCTGTTGTGGGGCTCCAAACTCCAGTTTGGGGCTTTCTGAGGGAAAGGAAAGGTGGTGTGGATGCTGTGGTGTCTCTGCAGGGAAAACAGGATACTGCAAAATCCAGATGGGTTTCTCTGGAGTTCATCTCTGAACACACAGAGCACATCCAACTTCAAGCTTTGCTTCCACACACCACAAATTATTGCATTGTTTCCTCCTCACATTTTAGGATCCTTTTGAGGATTTTATGAACAGGTTCAAAGGAAATATTGTTGATGGAGCTGTCCTTGGAGGGATTTATTTTCTGTCCAAATTAGCCATGTCTTTCCTTCACCTTTGTTCCTTCCACTTGTGAAGATGAACCGTCTTAGAAGCCCTGGGAGCCCAGCTGGGATCTCCTGAACAAACCACTCACCTGGGATCTGCATTTGCACCTCCCATCTGAGGCTGGAATTTCAGTGATTGCCTCCTGGGAAATACATTCTCCACTCTGTGGGATTTATATCCTGCCAGCAACCAAAACAGCTCAGGAACAGGGACTTCCAGGAAATGCTGCTGTGTGAGGTTTGGGATGCAGAGATGCTGCAGAGCTACAGCCAGCTTCTCCCAGAACAAATCCCACTTCCCCCAGGTTGTCCCTGGGCCTGCAGGCGAGCAGACAATGGAGGTTCCCAGCTCCAGGGAGTCTCGTGGCCCTGTGCTGTGTGAGGCACTGAAATGGAGCAGGCAGTGGGCGTCTGCAGCTTGGCTCTTCCCGAGTTCCCCACAGCAGCATCCTGCCTTTCATTCCACAGCTTCTCTTCCCACCGTCACTTCAGCAGTGAGTGCTGTTGTTTTCTTGTGCTTGAAGCTGCCTGCTGATGGTTGCAGCCTTCCTTCCATTCAGGAAGGAGGGGAGTGTGTGTGGATTGCAGCTTGTCCTGCCAGGTGAGGCTGCTGAGCCCTGGGTTATCCTGGTACTCGTGGTTGCCAAGGAGCTGCTGCTCAGTTGCCAGAGCAGCTCCTGTTTGTTCTGTGTCAGCCCTGCTGAGCTGCTGGCCCTGAGGCTGGCTCAGGCTGTGCCTGGGAACCAGAGCTGCTTTGGAGGACTCCTGCTCTTTGAGTATCACCCAGGACATTGGGACAGGAGGGAGCAGCAGCTTCTTGCCTCTGCAGAGCCCCTTGGCTTGGCTGTCCCATCACCCTGGGGACACTTGGGCCCTGTGTGGACTGTGCTGCTGTCCTTGGCCCAGGTGACCTCAGGGGTGCTTTGGTGATCTCAGGGATGCTGTGCTGAGCTCAGGGGTGCTGTGCTCCCTGGCCCTGGCCCAGGTGAGCTCAGGGGTGCTGTGCTGCCTGTCCCTGGCCAGGTGAGCTCAGGGGTGCTGTGGTGATCTCAGGGATGCTCTGCTGAGCTCAGGGGTGCTGTGCTCCCTTTTCCTGGCCCATGTGAGCTCAGGGGTGCTGTGGTGAGCTCAGGGGTGCTGTGCTCCCCAGCCCTGGCCCAGGTGAGCGCAGGGGTGCTGTGCTCCCCAGCCCTGGCCCAGGTGAGCTGAGGGGTGCTGTGCTCTCTGTCCCTGGCCCAGGTGAGCTCAGGGGTGCTGTGCTCTCTGTCCCTGGCCCAGGTGAGCTCAGGGGTGTTGTGGTGAGCTCAGGGGTGCTGTGCTGTGAGGAGATGGGGATGCTGCTGCTGCTGCCCAGGCAGGAAGTGCTGGCACATGGCCAGATGGGCTCAGCTTCTCAGCAGGGTTTTCTGATGAAGAGGGAGCTGAGGGTGTTGTCCCCTCCCTCTGTCCCCCATCAGTGCCAGCTGAGGTGCAGCATCACAGCCACACCCCTAAGCCTGAGGTTCTGTCTGCCCTCGGTGCATCCCCTCCATGAGCAGTTCAAATAAAAGCAATCCCTCTGCAGAACCCTTCTGACTCAAACCAGAGAGTAGAACTCGGAAGTTCCGGCCTCAGCTCCAACATCTGGCTTCCTTTTTTGGCCAGCAAGTCATAGTGTGACTTTGTGTGACCCCAATTATCTCCCCTCTATTAAACCATCAAACTGGAGATGCTGATTAATGCTGATGAACTTTTCCAACTCTGCAGCAAGGCCTGGGTAGCTCTGGAGATGAACCAGGAGTGGGAACTGTAGCAGGAGAGCTGATCTCTGCTCAGATGCTTCCTCCGAAAGCAGAGCTTTTTCTCAGAAGAAAACAGCTCATTTAGCAGAATGGTTGCACATAATCCCTTTCAGGACCTATACTAATTCCAACACATCCATATTTCAAAGACCTGGGTAGCTAAATGTAGGCTGCAGGAGGACTAAAAGCTATCAAGACAAAATTGTTGAGCCTCCAGGTTCACTAAATGAGCTTGAAAAGCTCATTTCCACTGGCTGTTGCTGATGGATGGGTGGTGGTGGCTGTAATTATTTCAGCAGAAAAGCATTAAAATCTGGCAGGTACCACAAAGCTCCTGCCACGGGGATCTCTCTGTGCAGAGATCAGTCCATGCATGGATACCCAAAAACTCCAAGAACTTTGGGTTCAGTTGGGTGAATTAATTGCACATTGTTAGGTGGTGTCATTTAGGAACCAAGTAGCTGCTGCTAATGTTGGATTTATACATTAGTGTATGCAAAGTAGAAGGAAATGTAGCTTGGAGGTGGATAGGCTGATACCTGCCTGTAGAATGTGCTTGAAAATCCTTCCAAATCATTATCCTCTGTCAGACAGCAGATATTTCCTCTTAGGAACTATATTTATATTTGGGTCACTGCTGCCTTGGCTCTCTCTGCATCCCAGGTGTCAACATGACAACCTTCTTCTTTGAGAGAGAGAAAAGAAGGTGTTTGCTGCTTTGTTTTATCAAAATGAAATGTTTAGGCTCCCATTTACATAGAATAATTTTTGGAATCCCATTTCCAGCATTTATTAAGTGTGCAGCCTGTTCTCTCTTGTAGGCCTCCTTGTTCCAACCAAAATGTAAATATTGATATTTTGGTAGAGGAAAAGCAATTGCTTTTTCCCCTACTGATTCTGATGGTCAGGGACTTTCCTACTCGTCCAGGCACCCCCTGGGGTTTATTTGTGGATTCTGTCCTCTGGAATTTTGGGATCATGCAGCTTCTCCTGGGCTAAGAAGCTCCTACAGCTTATGGTGAAGCAGCTCCTTTCCAATCTTACCTTCCCTCCACACACATTTGATTCCTTTCTCTATCCATGTTTCTCTTTTCTGTTTACACTCAGGATACTTTCACTCCACCAGAGCTATTCCAGGCTCTTCTAGCAGCGCCACAAATTCCCTATTTTTTTCCTCCCCCTGATCTCCCCTGACCCTTCTCCTATGTGGATCATGCCCAGAATTCCATTTCTTTTCCCATTTCCAACCCTTTGCGTTCATGCTCCAAATTATCTTTTATTTGTTCCAGTATCTCCAAGCTTGTGGCTGGATCTCTGCGTGTATTTTTAGCATTTTGACTTAATATTTTATTAGGGCTTTAATTGCAGCGTGGAGCTCTTCCCAAGAGGGATTGTCCTGGTTCCTTTTTGTCCCCTCGTTGGAGAAAGGAGTGTGCTCATCTGTTTTGTGTACTGCCTTGTCAGGATGCCAAAGCCAGTATTTGATGCAGCTTTCCACAGGGGAATGAGGATTTTTTTTTTCCCTTTGGAGAGATGTTTTGCCTGAAAAATCTGTGTTGTGCTCAGCTGGTTCCCTGCTGCTTCATTGAGTAAGAACAGAGCAGGTTTCTTCTGCATTGCAATTCCACTTTTTCTTTGGGATGAGGAGCGGTTTCATCCATGGGAGTTTGGCTCAGTGCTGGTTTCCCTGGTGTTCAAAATCAGGGTCTGGAGAGGATACAACAAAACCAGTTCTTGGGCATGGCTGCAATTGTTGTTCCTCATCCCATTCCCTCACCCTTGGGTTATGGGGGATAAACCTGTATTTCCTACAGTTCCTTGGCTTTCTTTTTGCAAGGGTGAAGGAAACCAAGAGGAGGACAGGGTGCTCCAAGACCTGTAGTCTCAGATGTGGAAGTGGGAGGTTAGTGCTCAGGAGGCAGTTCCTGCTCCCAGCCCTTCCTCTGATGCTGGGTTTGGGATTGGGGAAGGCTTCAGGGGGAAAAGGCAGCTTTGGCTTTCAGAAGCTGCTTTTTCCTGTGTTCTGCTGGTGCTTGATGGAGCTGGTTGGGTCATGGTGACCCTTTGGGTCCCCCAGGACAAATATCCCCCTCTTGGCCCAGCAGAGCCCCCTGTTGTGGGCAGGGAGCCTGGAACCCCCCAGGGGTGGGACCCCCAGAGCTGCAGAGGTGAGCAGCAAAGGGCACTTGTGAAATCCTCCAAAGTGCAGCAGCACTGCAGATGTCAACATCTTGTTTTTCTTTAATTGGACTGGATGTTCTCCCTGCGTGAGCTGTCCTTTGAAAATATTTTAATTAACAAAAATCTTAGTTATTCCCATGGTGTTTCCCATGGTGGTTTCATTAGACACTCTTAAATGCCCAGCACAAGTTTTAATGCTCTTGTCAGGAATGAAATTTAGAGTTTCACAATCTTTTTTCCTTTTCTCTGACAGAGGGTGAGGGTCTGAAAATTCCATATTTTCACAAAGTATAATCACACCTCCCTGCTGTAATGTATTGGATCAGGTATAATCCTGCCCCAAGTTTGCCCTAAACCTTGCACTTTGTGTAGCCAGGTGTTGGGACAGCTTTTCCCCATGGTAATGGGCTTAATCCTGCCTGACAGAAGTGGATGTTGGAGAAAAATCAGCAGGATTTGCTAGTTGGAGTTGCATCTGAGTAGAGGTACCTCTTTAAGAAATGTGCTGAATAATTGGGTTTTTTTCTTTTTTTCACTTTCTTTTTTTGCTTGCCCTGGTGCTTCCCATTTCCAGCTCTGCATATGTGCATAATTCCAGAGACTCCTTCACTTGGGGCTACAAACAACTGTGATTCAGAGCCTTCCCTGGGTATTACTGGGACTTGTCTGGAGGCTGAGATAAATAAGGGTTTATTTGTGGCTCTGCTGACAGTGAAGGATTTGAGAAGTGTTTTTAAAAATCTCTTCATGCATCTTGGACTCCTTAGAGCTGCTACACAACCACGCCAGGTTCTCCACTCCTGTCACTGGGACATCTTTCCTTGGCTTCTCTCTGGTCAAAGGAGCTGCCACATTTGTACAAGTGAGGAGAAGCAGGGACTTGGCATTTTTAAGTGTCAATTTTTCACCTGTAGGAGCATGAAGAGTGTTCTCTGTAGGAAGAGTCATTATAACCACAGGAAGGATGTGGAGCTCCTGGAGAGTCCAGAGGAGGCCACAGAGATGCCCCAAGGGCTGGAGCCAGGCTGGCAGAGCTGGGGGTGCTCACCTGGAGAGGAGAAGGCTCCAGGGAAACCTCAGAGCCCCTGCCAGGACCTAAAGAGGCTCCAGGAGAGCTGGAGAGGGACTGGGGATAAGGGATGCAGGAACAGGACACAGGGAATGCCAGAGGGCAGGGCTGGATGGGATATTGGGCAGGAATTGTTCCCTGGGAGGGTGGGCAGGCCCTGGCACAGGGTGCCCAGAGCAGCTGTGGCTGCCCCTGGATCCCTGGCAGTGCCCAAGGCCAGGCTGGGCAGGGCTTGGAGCAGCCTGGGACAGTGGGAGGTGTCCCTGCCATGGCAGAGGTGGAACTGGATGGGCTTTAAGGTACTTCTGACCCAAACCATTCCATGATCCTGTGATAGGTGTGGGGTTTTTAAACAGACTTCAGCTCAGAAGGCTGTACTGGGCACAGTGTGAGTTCCTTTGCCACTGCTGCTCTTCTCTTGATGTCTGCACCTTTGGAGTGAGATGATGATTGCATTTTTCTTAACACCTTGTACAAATTCTTTTTATAAGGATTTTTTTATTCCCTTCACAAATACTTTCCTCACCAACCTAATTGTTTCCAAAGGACTCCTTGGGATCTTTTGTCCACCTGCCTGGTTAGAAGTTGGGTCACTTCCCCTAAACCTCTGGAGGAAGTGTTGTCTCAAAGCTGCTTTTGGGGCAGCCCTGTGGTGCTGCCTGGTTTGTTTATGTAGAGAAAAGGGAAGAGATTTGTTCCTCGTGCCCATGCTCCTGAAGCTTCAGCACAAGCACTGCTTCTCAGGGAAGGTTGGGATCTCCCTGCAAGGGGTCACAGCCTGGGTTGGAGCGTGGGGCATCCTGGGAACCCAGCAAAGGGTGAGTGTGAGCTGAAAGGAACAATGCAGCTTCAGAGGTGTGAGTTTCTAGACTCCACTGGGGGAATTTAAGTGAATTCTGAGCTGAATTTTGAACTGAGACAGCCAGAGTCACCTTGCAGTGTTTTCACTTCTGGAAGCAGCTCCTGCCCATCCGAGCACTCTTGGCAGATGCTCAGCTGTGTTTGTCTGAAGAGCAGATTTTATTTGGCAGGTTTTGCTGATAACCACCAAAATGAGAAGTTATAATCATTGATGGCTTAAAAAATGGTGGCCAGCAGCTGAGAACTGACTGAGCCAAGTGGCTGCTGAGGGAGGGCTGATGGCTGTGGCTAGACTGTCAGGTTTCAGTTGCAAGTCCAAAAAGTGACTCCAGAGCCACCCCTGCCTGCTGTGCTTTGGTGATGTGCAGGGTATTGATCTTGGGGAATCTGCTTTGGGTGCTTCTGCACTTCTCAGCTGGGTATTGTTATTTTAGCAACTGCTTGTTTGGGAAAATACCGTGCTGCTGAGCCCTTTCCAGCAGCTGAACCACAAGAAATCAATTAGAAAGTCAGCAGCACGTGACCAGCTGCCTTTCCTGGGTGTCAGGGACTCAGAAATTGCTCTTGGGCTCATCTTCAGCAAGTGTGGCTTGAAAGAGCACTGTGCCTTAACCACCCTTTGCTTTTTCCAGCCTACTGGGATTATTTCATTCCTTTGCTGGGTTTCTAAGAGAGTTCCTGGGAACTGCTGGGTGGAGGACACACTGCCTGCTGGGCTTGGATATGTGGGTTAAGAGTTACTGGGTTAGAAAGAATCAGACTCAGACACTTGAGCCTGTTAATCAAAGTTCAACCTTCAAACCTGATGCCTGGTTAAGTGAATCTGCCTGTCCAGGAGGGTTTAAGAAATCAGATCCCTTGGGTATTGAAAAAGGTGCTGATTACTCGTGGAGCAGGCAGTGTTCCAGGTAAGATGATCTCTGGTGCAGAAATCAGGTTGGCACTGCTGGCTCTCCATGGCCTGTTCCACACAGCTCTGCTCAGCCTGGGGTCCTACTGAGTCCTTAGCTGATATTTAGGTTAAACACTCTGATTCCTGAAGTGCAGCCAGGTTCCTGGAGGGGGGAGTTGTCCAGGCAGGAGGGCTTTGAGCAGCTCTGGAGCTGCCCTGAGCTTTGGGACCTCAGGGACACGGAGAGGAGCGTGGTGCCTTTGCTCCTCTGCCAATTGCCTTGAGGTGCAGCAGCAATCTGTGACTTTTATCCCACAATTGAAGCAGAAAATCTACTGTAACAAGTGTGCAAAGTCTCCATGTTGTTGGTGATGTGCTGAAGTGGTCCCTGAGATGAGAGAGGGGAGCTCTGCAGGCAGAGGTGCCTTGCCACGGCCCCAGGAGCTGAGCTGTGCTGGGAGCACAGAGGGGGCCCAGTCTGCTTTCAGTTCTGGAAACCACAAAAACATCTCTGAAGTGCAACAAGGAAACTGAGAATGGAGGCTGAGCCCTGTCCTGATAGCATCAGCTGAGCCCTGCTGGGGAGCTGCGGACTCCTGTGGCAGACATCTGATAAGAGACCCTGGAATGAGGCTGAACCCCCAAATTCTGCAATTTTTGCTGAAATGGGTTAAATGTAATGAGTAACACTGTTTTTGAGCTTCCAGCTCTGCCTCCCTGTAGTGTGTGTTCCTTTTCTGGAGGATGTGTTGGGTGTCCTACAACTTTTTAAAACACTTCATAATTCTGCTTTTCTTGCTAAAAATAATAGTGTACTTCTTCCATGAATTTTACTGCCCTGAGTGACCCTGGGCTGTCCCAGGAGTTCTCCAGGGTTTTCTGAGCAGGCTTAAAGTGACCCACAAGCTTTCTGAGAGTGTGATTTCTAATTTACATGTTCATTACCATGTTGTGTTAGGGCTGGGGCAGGGAGGGGCTCTGAAAGACACCCTGGTAATCCTTTAATGAGTAAATTACTACCTCAGTACCTGGAGATGTTAGTGTTGCTAATACTCACCATACAAAGGTGCATCATTAGTTAGGCTTGACCATAAATAATAGAGAAAGAAGAAAATTCAGCAGCTGGAGTGTGGTTGTTTGTATTTTTAGATGTGTGACTGTGCTGTTAATTAACTGCAAACACTGGGAGCAGAAGGCTCTGAGGTGGAAGAGGATGGGACATTGCAATTAGCAACGACAGGATGGTGATAAGTTATTTTATACAGGTGCTGTGGATGACATTTCTTGTTTCTTGTCTGTTTTTTTAATCCTGTGCACTTGATTGTTGGTGGCAATATAGCAATTCCAGCTGGGAATTTTTCCATCAGCCAGGATTCTCCTTATGTGCTCCCCTGCAGTCCCTCCTCTCCTGGAAGAGCTGCCCACAAGCTGGTAGATGTAGCTGATAGTGATTTTAACAGCTAAATGTGATAAAATCTGAATCTGATAGCTGGGAGGGGGCTGGGCTGTGTGTCTTGCCCTGGAAATGGCAGGAGAGTTGGGATTGCGATTGGGATGGAGAGGAAGCTGCAGAGGGATCTGTGTGTGCTGTCAGTGCAGGCTCTGGGGGCTTGGTGGGCTGGTGGTGTTCAACAGCAGGAGCAGGGACTGCAGGCAGGGATGGACAGGGAGGACATCAGAACCCAGACCAGGATGGGTGCAGGGGATGGGAACAGCTCCCTGACAGAATCCCAGCTGTAAATAAAGAGCAGAGATGCAGAAGGGAGTTTGAGCTCTGAGGGCTCCTGGGGTGCAGCAGAGACTGGGATTTTCCTCCTTGCCACTGGAGGAGGCCTTGGGAGCTTGTGTGGTGGAAAATCCATCCTTCCACATCAGGAAGGTGCTGCCTGAAGGATGAAGTCACCTCTGTAACATTGCAGCTGCAATTAACATCTTACTAAAAAAAGCTCTGGAGAGGGAATGCCTTAAATTTGTCTTGGAGTGGTATCCATTTGCAAACACATTAGGGGAAAAGTGAACAGACCTAATCCTTCTCTCTGTTGTCATTAGCCCCAGTGGCTGTATTTAGAGCATCGTTTGTGTGATGGATGCTCTAATGGCAAACATTACAAGGTTAACAGCTTGTGTTTTTATGGCAAAGCAGTAGAGAAAAATCTTGGCCCTCAACAAAAAAATCTCTTCAGAGAGCATAAAATGAAATTAAAAAAAAAAAAAAAAGAGGAAGTGAACTCTAAATGAAAGCACTTGTGGAGAAAATGGCTTTAGAAAGCACTTCCATGTCTTGCAGAATGAGCAGGTGCTTCTTTAAGGGCTGTGGTTGTGTTTGGTGATATGCAAACTAAAATTAGCATTGTATCTGCTCTTCAAGTGCATGTGCAGTGTCTAAAGTGCAGCCCAAGGATGGCTGCTCTGATGTTTGCTGGAGCTGCATGAGTAACTGGTTCTACCCCAGTGCTTTAGTCATAATCTACATCTGAGCTTGTGATGGAGTCAGCAACAGGATACAAAGATTTTGTTTCTCCAGAGCCTCACTGAGGTGCAGCTGCAATATTGAACAGCCTGAAATGCAGGAGGTTGGCAGCTTTTTTTCCCCTTAATCAGCAGATATCAGTTAATGACTCATACAGCTGAAAATGTAACTGCAGGATAGCCCTGAAATCAGCTGGTGGGGTGGGTCCTTCTTGTGGTGCTTTGGTGGATGGAGAATGTTGTTGGATGTGCAGGTTCTTGGTAGCAAATCTTGTATTTTCTGTCAGGAAGAGCTGTTGGAGCTCATTTTCCTGGTTGGAGGAGGGCACAGAGGGTTGGAGTCCAGAGGTAACTGGAATGAGTAAGCAGCTCCACCCCTCATCTGATAGTGCTGTGGAACACCTTTAGCAAACTAATGAGGGGAAAGGGATGGGAAGGACAGGCTGACAGTGGCTCTCCCACCCTGATCCACAGCAAGTCCTGCTGTGATCAGAGGGGACAGTTCCAGGAAGGGCAGAGCTGCTGCTTGCCCTCTCTGTGTGGTGTGGACCCAGCTCAGCACTTAGAGGCACGTATCCTGGGGACAGTCACCTGTGACACACCTCCCAGAGATGCTGTTCTGACCCAAATTCCAGGTCAAAGTGTGGATGTGCTGCTGGAACACAGGAATCTGCAGCTGTGGCTGTGCTGGATTGAGCCCTGCTTGGATTTAGCCCTGCTTTCACCTCTCACTGCCTTGTTCCCCTACGGGAGCTGTGACAAGGACATCACCTTTGGCCCCAGATCTGCTGAATTTGGCAGCCAGGACCCTCCCTGTGGGTCAGAACTCAGCCATGGTGCTGAGGCAGTGGAGCAGGGGTGGATGGTGACGTGGCCCATCTTATCTCCCCTGCTTTTTGTGGACTACAGAGTTTTCTCTGCATGGGGAGAAGCTCACGGTACCTGCTCTGCAAGCAGGGCTTGGAGAACTGAATATATTTTCCTCTCATGGTTGGCAGAAGAGAGAAATGGTATTTTCTGATGTTTGATCCAGCCCTGGGAGGCACTAGGGCTGAGAGGGGTCAGGTTTGACTTCTGGAAGAGAGTGGGAAGTATTTCTGTTTCAGTGGTTGCATATTTAGTAATTCCTCATAGAGGTGAGGCAAACTGCCAGCCCTGACATAGAAAACTGGGGTGGATTCTGCTACTGATGGTCCTTGAAATATGAGATCTGTGCATGACCCAGAATTTCAGACCAGAACCTGAGCTCAGCACTGCTGGTTCTGCCTGTCCTTCTCCTCAATGCAGAGCAAACAGGGAGCCCTAAAAGAAAGCAAACTGCCTGTTAAGGTGGGAATGATGCTAGGAAGTATTCCAGGTACAGCCCAGATGCTCCAAACAGCTGGACTTTTATTGGAGTCTCACTGATCAATTTCTCAGGTGACTGGGTCCAGGTGCAGCCACCTTCCCCTGCAGCTCTGCACAGCAGGTGACCTCCTTATCTCAGTGGCCTCCTTATCAGAGCCTTGCTGGACAGCTGATGATGACCACGTGCCTCCAGAATCTGGGGAACTTCAGGAAAACCTAAAGACATCAGCAAATACAGGTCCTTGGTAAGCCCAGCCTGAAGTTAGGAGGGGATCCTGAGCTGGGCTTTGGTTATCTCAGACAGTTTTTCCTTCTGGACCTTCCTTTGGCCAAACCTCCCAAAGAGCCACAAGAAGTCAAACAAGAGCAGAGAACCACCCTGGAGGTCCCACTGTGTCTTTGTGCCTGAGGTGGCCTTGGGTGCTCTCCAGCCTGGGCTTTTCTGCATCAAATCCTCATGTTCTGCTCTCTGGTTTCTTTTTATCCTGCTTTTGACATGTTGAACATTTTGATCGTGGTGTTCTTCTTTGGAAGATTGACTGTGTTCCTAAGGAATGGGATCTCCCAAATCTCAGTGCTGAAGGCAGTGGAGGACAAGGCAGACACTCAAGATTTATAAGAACTCCATAATTTATTTCCGAAAGCAGGATATAAATCTTGAAGAAATGCACTAATGTCAACTGCTCTTGCCGAAGGAGAATTGCTGAATTAAGTATCCAGAGACATCTGAGCCCTTCCACCCTGTGAAGAACTGAGAGGAGGATTCCATGGATTGAGATGATCTTGGGACTGGATGGTAGAAGTTGGAGTGGGAGAGCAGTGCTGCTCTTGAAGACATTGCATCAAATTGAGATTGGAAACTCATCTTTGGGGATTTAGCACCAGAAACTGCTATGAGACTCACTCGGTGTTGAGCAGCAGGGAAGGAAAGTGCAGGGATTTAGGAAAATACTGGATTTGTATGTGTGGATCTGCCTGGGAGGAGCTTAGGACAATTTAGCTCCCATCAATGGCAGTGTGGCCATATCCTAAGTCATTAAGGATGCCACTTAGTCAGATACTTCTTTTTAAAGTGAGGCTGTTCTCCACAGAGGTGCTGTTACCTGGGAATGGTGACTGGCAGGAGGCTGATCCATGGCTGAAGGGAAGTTTGCAGCCCAAGCAGAAATGGATTAAAGCTGGGAACTTGAGCTGCACACATTGGATTGGAAACATTGGACTGCTCTGCTTGGATTGTTGGTTGTTTTAAGCCAGTTTCCCACTACCAACATCTCCTGCTAAAATAGTCCTTGATTTCTAGAGCAGGGCTTTAAAAAGCAAGAAAAAAGGAACAAGCAGGGCAGGAAGAGGAAAGGTAGGATGGAATTCAGCATTCCTTTGTAAATGGAAATGCTCAGTGTCCTGCAGAGCATCCACTTCCAGCTGCTGTGAAGTTGTTGGTGCTCCTGGGGGTTAATCCAGGGAGGAGAGGCTCCTGCTTGGCCCTTGGGAAAACTGCTGTGCATGGAAATGGGAATTAGCAGAAGCCTGGAGTGTTTCTGCTGGATGTCTCACATGCTCTTCTCTGCAGGAGACTGCCAGGCAGGCTTTTATTTCTGATTTGGGTTTTTTTTTTTTAGGCTGAAATTTCAGTTTTATTAAATGTTTACCTTTTTCCTGTGCTTGAAGGTCTGGGCTTGAATCTTGGTGCATTTGTTGTTGATGGCAGGGGTTGAAAACGTTGGGGACACAGCTGTGCCGTGGTCTGTGCTGTAGCAGGACTGTTTCTGAGGCTGTTACCTTGCCAAAATAAAATCATCCCAACTCCCGAGTGCTCCAAAACTACAGCTGGTTGCTAGTCTTGATAATTTCTTTAGGACTTAAAACTGTAACTAGTGATTTCTAAGGATAAAGCCTAAAGGGGGTGGGTGGGGGTGCTGTTCTTCTTGAATCAGATTGCTGAGTATTGGTATGTACTGGTAAATTGCTTTTTAGAGTGCTGGAAATTCCTTAATTTTTCAAGCTTCCTGAGCAGCAGGGTGGCACCAAGGCAAAGACAGGAAGAGATGTCAGGGGTCACAGGATCATGGAATGATTGAGGTTGGAAAAGACCTCCAGGATTATCAAGTCCAACCTGTGACCCATCCCCACCTTGTCCCTAGCCCAGAGTACTGAGTGCCACCTCCAGCCCTTCCTTGGACACCTCCAGGAGTGGGGACTCTACCACCCACCCAAGCAGCCCATTCCAATATTTGATCACCCTTTCTGGGAAGAAATTCTTCCTGATGTCCAAGGGAAGTCCTCTCAAAGTTCACTCTTCCCATGATAGGGTATTTACATTTTCTAAACATCTGAAAACATCTTGACCCAAACTTACTGTCTTTGTGAGAATTATTGTATTGCCTTAAAATTCCTGAATGCTACCAAAATAAAGGAATTCTGTTGTGTTCTTCTCCTTATAAATGGGGCTGAGCAAATGGTCCTTCATGTCAGAGCTTTCACCTGCAGTGGACAAGTCTTGCTGCTCCTTGCCCCCCGTGAGCAGTCTGAGCTCCCAGTTATTTGCCCTGTTCTGGTCCTGCTCTGGTGTTGGATTTTGGTGCACCTGTGCTGTTCTAATGCCACCCTTCTGTGTCAGAGGGGGATGAGTTTTCTCTCTTTCCTTCAATGTCCTTCCCAGGCATCAGAGGAGGCCTCGCTGCGGGCTCTGGAGAGTCTGATGACGGAGTTTTTCCACAATTGCACAACAAACGAGAGGAAACGTGAGATAGGTGAGTCCTGCCCTCCAGGGCTGCTCCTGGTGCTGCTCCTGCCCAGCAGAGGGGACTGGGGTGTTCCTCAGAGCTGTGCCTGCACTCAGCTGGCATCTTCCCCCTGCTGCTTAGGTGGGACAGGTTCCCATAGCTGGGGTTCCAGGGGGCTCCTGTGGGTGAAAAACCAGTGAGGTTCCTCTGTACATTGTTGGGTTGTGTGTCCTGGGTAGCCTCTGCCTGGAGATGGAGCACAGACTTCAGCATCAGGAATGCAAAGCAAGGCTGTCCCAGTTCTCGTGGAGTGACAAGCAGGAATAACAGCAATTCCCTTTGGATGGGGTTTTAAATAAGTCCTGAAAGGCAGCAGATCCTGCCAGGTGCTCTGGGGGAGCTGCTGGTGGTTGTAAAGAGGCAGATTCCCTCTATTCCCAAACAGGCACTGGGATGCTCTGAGGGCTGGAACCCCTCTGGAGCCAGGCTGGCAGAGCTGGGGGTGCTCACCTGGAGAGGAGAAGGCTCCAGGGACACCTCAGAGCCCCTGCCAGGGCCCAAAGGAGCTCCAGGAGAGCTGGAGAGGGACTGGGGACAAGGGATGGAGGGACAGGACACAGGGAACTGCCAGAGGGCAGGGCTGGATGGGATAGTGGGAATTAGGAATTGTTCCCTGGCAGGGTGGGCAGGCCCTGGCACAGGGTGCCCAGAGCAGCTGTGGCTGCCCCTGGATCCCTGGCAGTGCCCAAGGCCAGGCTGGACAGGGCTTGGAGCAGCCTGGGAGAGTGGGAGGTGTCCCTGCCCATGGCAGGGGTGGGATGGGATAAACTTTAGGGTCCTTCCCACCCAAACCATTCTGGGGTTGTTCTGTTTCCATCTCTGGTCAGAAGTGCGATCAGCATGAAAGGCTTGCCCCAGAAATCCTGTAAAATAAATAGCACAAGTTTTTTGTTGTGTTTTTTCTGATGGTGATCTCCTGCTGTGGAAAAGGTATCCCTCATTTTCCTGCTTAAATTGCAGGAAAGAAAACAATTAATTAAGCCTTAAACTTGCTTAGCCTGTAAAGCAGCCCTTGTGGCTTTTCTCTTTGTCACATTGTCACCTCATGAGAGATGACCAAATCCTCCCTGAGCATTCAGGGAGGTTTCTGACCTCCCAAACTTCACCAAGTCAGCAGCTCCTGGAGTTGCATTAAAAGAAGGTCGGTTTAGAACACTGATCTGAAGTGCTCCTACTCTCTCACAATGACCTGAAATTCAACATTTGGCTTTTACAGATAAAATAACAGTGCTCATAATACAATTGCTGTGTGATTTGTTTTAATATTCACCTCTTATCTGCTGCAGTTATTTATGTCAAAACTGATTCGAAAATGACACATCAGTTTTGTTTTCATTAAAGCCTGTGGTTACATTGCCTTAAACACTGTAGAATGTGATTTTATTATATTTTTTGCCCTCCTCCAGGTTGAGTCATTCCCTGAACACAGGGTCTCTTCCCTGCTCAGTTGCTGTGCTATCACTATACATTGTTATGGCTTTGTTTACAGCTAAAGAACTTTAATGGAATATTTTACATCAAAGTCAAATTAAAACTGAAATGCATTTTCAAGTAATTTATGTACTTTTATGTTTTTTGCAGAAGAGCTTTTAAACAACTTTGCCCAGCAGATAGGAGCCTGGAGATTCTGCCTGTACTTCCTGTCCAGCACAAGGAATGATTATGTGATGATGTACAGCCTGACAGTGTTTGAGGTGAGGCCTCAGCTCCTCCACTGCTCTGCCTGGTGCAGTTTTAGCTGGCAATCGATTTTTTGGGGGGAGATGTTTGTCTGAAATGGCATCCCTGGTAAGTACAGTGATGAAGGATGCTTTTATTGCTCTCTGCCAGAGAGGTTGCTTAATGGCAGGCTCGGAGTGGGAGAATATGAATCTTTGTACACAAATTGAAGAATTCATTTCCTGGCATCTCTAAGCACAAATTACCTCCAGTTTCAGAGGCTGCTTGAGTTTCTGCACGATGCTTTTAAGGGTGTTATTGCTTTTATGCTGTTTTTATGATCAGAAATATGGGGGTGATTACCTGCTCCTGGCTCCTGCAGGCTTTGAGTGCTGAGAGGGAAGGCAAACCTGCTTTTATTTTTCTGACATTTTGTAGTTGTGGTCGCTGCTCTAGAACTACGTCCTGCAAACTTGTGCTGGCTGGAGAGGTGAGGTCTCTCTTAGACAGCCACATCCCACTCGTCATCTAGTGATAAAAGAAGAAAATTTGGGTTAAAAGGCTTGATATTGATCTCTGTGTCCTCTGGAATAACCAAAGGTGTTCTGTGGACAGCACTGGTGTGTCACTGATTTCTCAGTGCTAGTGCAGTGTCTGTCCCTGAGGATGTCCTGGGGTTTGGTCAATGTCACTCCTCAGTCTGGGACATTTGTGGCCTCTGTCATGTCCTTAGCTGGGTGGGCACTCTAAACTGTGCCCCTGAATCAGAGGGGTTTACAGCCTCTGCATTGGGCCACTTTTTAGATAAAATACGTGTTTAGATAAAAACCCTGCTCTTAAAGTTGTGTTGTTTTTACAAGTTATCCACATCATTGTTGATTTCCTCTCCTAAATATTCATTTTACTTAGTAAGGATTGCAGAGGGAGTCTGGAGCCCATCTGCAAATGGAATCTGCTTTACCTTCCCCTCAAAAAGGGGTGATCATGGCAAGTGCCATGGGAATTATTCCTGCTCAGGGGATGATGTCCCACTGATTTTCCTGAGAAGCAGAACAAGTACAGGATCAGGAGGTGGATTCAGTGGTCCTTGGGATCATCCTTTGTGGATCCTACAGATCAGGATATTTTATTGAGTTTGGTTGCTGAGCCTCTCCTTCCCTGGAGGGGGAAAAAGCATTGAAAAACCTAATTGTGCCCAGAAGAAAGAAATCACAGTGCAAGTGCAGAGGGAGGGACAGGAGTGCCCAGCCCAGCTGGGAGATGACGATCTCTCCATGGAGGAGCTTGAATTCCCAAAATTAACTGGTGCAGGGCTGGACAGTAACTGGTTCTCAGAGCGAAGGTCTGTCCCAGAGTGCAGCTTCCCCAGCTGTCCTCGGCTACTGGATCAGTCAAGGGGGTGAACACAAGGGTCATTCCCAAAACTGCCCAAGGACTCCCAAACTGCTTAGGAAGGCAGTGGATTTGGAATAAAACTCCTCCTGACCCCCTTCCAAATGAATTTTCACCTCCTGCTTTTTGGGAATGAAAACATCTTCCCAAAAGCATTTCTGGCAGGGGGAGGAGCAGGATAGAATACAGTGGGCATGAAAGGATGGGTGTTAAAGCTGAAACATCTTCTGGTTTTATTTGGATTCTGGACTTGCACCAAGGAACCCTCAGCTGGTTGGGCCATTGTTTTCAAGCAGTACTTGTGGATTTTCTCTGCTAGGAAACACCAAAACAACTTCTTTGAGGAATTTCTGTATAAATATCCCTGTGTAGCTCTGCACTGGGAGCTGGTGTCTGTGTGCAGTGCATCCTGCTGAGGATTGCATCTCCTTTGACCATACATCATCTTCTAGTTTTGGATATTTGAGGTTTCTTCCAGGCTGTGTTTGTGATCTCCAGCATTCTCTTTCTGCAGGCTGAGTGCTGCAGATGGGCACAGACCTTCAGCCTCCTCTCTGGGTTATCCCAGGAGATTCAGCTCCAATGCTCCAGAGCCCTAAATGGGATCAGGGCAGGGAAGCAATTTGTAACTCTGCTCTCCTTTGGATTTTGTCTGGCTCGAAGTGGAGTGAAAGCTTTCTGTGCAGTGGTGCCTTGTCACTGCTGCTCCAGTGACCTCCCAGCTCAGCTTCAGGGGACCTGGGTGGCATCAGCGGCCTGGAAAACCAAACCTCCTTCTGATTTTCTTTTCCTGCTTCATCCAAGGCTGTGCTCCCCCCTTTAGAGGGGAAACCCTTAGTGCCCAGGGTTAAAAGGAAATGGTTCTGTGCCTGCCACTATAGCTCTGCTTAACCCAAAACCAGTTAAACCAGTAACTTCAGCTCCATTGTGGCACTGCCAGTCCTGGGCCATGAGTGCAGCAGCTCTGCCAGATGCTCTGTCCCTGCTTTATGTTGTTCAGCTTTGGAGAGGAGAAGGCTCCAGGGACACCTCAGAGCCCCTGCCAGGGCCTAAAGAGGCTCCAGGAGAGCTGGAGAGGGACTGGGGACAAGGGATGGAGGGACAGGACACAGGGAATGGCTCCCACTGCCAGAGGGCAGAGCTGGATGGGATAGTGGGAATTAGGAATTGTTCCCTGGGAGGGTGGGCAGGCCCTGGCACAGGGTGCCCAGAGCAGCTGTGGCTGCCCCTGGATCCCTGGCAGTGCCCAAGGCCAGGCTGGGCAGGGCTTGGAGCACCTGGGACAGTGGGAAGTGTCCCTGCCATGGCAGGGGTGGGAGCAGGATGATTTTTAAGGTCCCTTCCCACCCAAACCAGTCTGAGATTCCAGATTCTGTCAGCGTTTCTCTCATGTCCAAGAAGAGCTCATTTGGGGTGTCCATTGCTTTTGCAGAACCTGATCAATAAGATGTGGCTAGGGGTGCCATCCCAGGACAAGATGGAGATCAGGAGCTGCCTGCCCAAGCTGCTGCTGGCCCACCACAAAACTCTGCCTTACTTCATCAGGAACAAGCTCTGCAAAGTCATCGTGGACATTGGCCGCCAGGACTGGCCCATGTTCTACCACGACTTCTTCACCAACATCCTGCAGGTGAGAGCGCTGCCCATGCATGGAGCCAGCTTTTCCCTTAGAAACAACTTTTTGTTTCCTTGAGTAGGGGTAAAGAAACCCCTACTTGATGAAGATCAGATGGTAGATGTTGCTTTGCAAATTCCTTTTTAATTTTGTTGTAACTCTCAACTTTTTCCATGTTACATTTCTCTGCAGTGCTAAAAGTGTTTTGGGGAAGGAACAATACTGTGCCACAAGTATTCACTTTGAATTTTAAATATTATGGGCTAGGTCTTGAAAATACAAGGAGTATGTGTTGTTCTTTAAACAAAACAGAAGTCAGTAAAATTACTGATTCTGAAAGGGCAGTTTCTCAATGGGGCTGGTGCAGATTTTTCACCCAACAGCCAAAGGCACCCCAAAATCTCTGCTACCTCACCAATAAGGTCACTAATGGGATGTTGTTGGGATGCTCAGGAGGGCTCCTGCAGGAAGGCTCCTCTGTGAAGTGGGAATCCTGACTGAATCCATGTCATTAGCTGCAATGTTGGTGCCACTCAGCAGCCTTACAGGGAATCCTGAGTCAGGCTGCTGCAGGAGCATCACCAGGCTGCTGCAAACCTCTTTTTGTTGGATTATTTTGTCTTCAGTTCCCTTCAAATTGTTCCTAATTGGCTTAAAGAGGCTGAATGTAAACTGAAGTGCTGCACAGGCTTTTTCTGCTGACATAATTACATGATTTGAATGCAGCAAAGCCCATGGCCAAGCCACCAGGCAGTGACTGAAATCCAAGTCCTTGAGTGGCAGGAGTTTATTTGTTAAGGCAAATGGATCTAGTATTAATTGCAAAATTAAAAAAAAAGCCTGTCTTGGCTGCAGAGCTCATCACTGGCTGGTGTAATCACTTCTCACTCTTCTGGAGTGGACATGCTGCAGGTTTGGCCTCAGCTGTCAGTTTGACTAGAAATACTTGGAGAGAACCTTCTCCATGTGGATTTTGCCTCTCATTTCACCTGGATGTGAACTGAAAGGCAGCCTGAGCTCTCCTGGCCCTTCTAGCACTCTGGGGTTATCTTAAGGCATTGCAGAGCTCACTTGAGGAATCTCTTTTCCCTTAAGCTTCTCCTTGTGAGCTCAGCAGTGGAGGGAAATGCTTCCATAAATTAATTTATGTGGCAGACACATTCCTAAAATGTTCAGAGAAAGTGGAAGAAAACCAGTAATGCTGAATTCCAGGGCCTTGACAGAAGGCAGAGTAGCAAGGGGCAGAATGATTTGCTGTTAGAATTGCAGATGAGCCCTGTCTCAGGACTTTTTTTCTGAGATCATTTGCAGCATGTTCTTTGTTCTTCAGCATTAAATTGTATCCCAGTACTCTGAGTAGTCTCTAAACCTTTTACTGAACCACTGGAGGGGTGGAGAAGAAAGGTAAATTGGGCTATTGTATTGTGATGAGCCAGTAATTCTACATAAAGTACTCCTTCCTTAGAGGTTTAAAATTTGTTTAGCCTGACGGAGGTACCAGTGCCTGGAATTGCTAAAACTCCCTGGCTTTGTCAGAAAATATCCCGAGAGATGATTTTCAGTCCCTTCACAATTTACCAGCAAGTTGGGTGTTTCACTGAGTTCTTTGCCATCTACTCCTGTGTCTGGGGCTTCTTTTTCAAAAGCCAAGATGAAGAGCTCTTACTTGTGCTGTTTTCTCCCCAAATATTTCACCAAACTCTGTGTTTGTAGCAGTGTTAGCTCAGCCTGGCTCTCCTTTGAAGGGTCAGTGGATCAGGAGCAAAGTCAGCCTGTACTGCAGGATTATGGCTTCAAGGATTACTTGTAGCAACTGCAAGTGGCTTTGGACTTTTTCCTCCCAGAGGGAGCAGTGCATAAATCACTTTGGATGTGTCTGGGCAGCAGTGGAGAGCAGAGCTGTCCTTCGGCTGGAAACAAAACTTTGTCCCACTTGAAGAAGTCTTTAATAACCCCGTGGCTGATGAAGGCACAAGTCAGCTCTTTGTCAGTCCTGTTCCAGCACAGGGCAGAAGTTATTCTCTTTGGGGGATATTGCAGCAAGGTGCCCTTTTGAAGGCAGGAATGATGCATCTGACTCCATGTTCTCAGAAGGTTAATTTATTATTTTATTGTACTGTTTTATATGAAAGAATATTATACTGTGCTAAAGGATACTTACTGGATTCTATAAAGATAATTGAAAACTTGTAACTCTTTCCAGAGTCCCAACACAGCTTGGCCCTAACTGGCCAGAGAGTCAAACAACTCACACCAGAGTCCAATCAGGCAATCCCCTGTGGGTAAACAATCTCCAAACACATCCTAGAGGAGCACAACACAGGAGAAGCAGATGAGATTAGAATTGTTTTCCTTTTCTCTGAGGCCTCTCTTGCTGCCTTTCAGCTTCCTAGGAGAAAAACCCTGGGTGAAGGAATTTTTACAGAGACTGTGAATGCCACAGGGGGAAATGCAGTTTTCAGTTTGAGATCCAGAGCAGGTGCAAGGGGAGGTCAGATCCCTCAGGTGGCATCTGCTCCTGGCTGCAGCCTTTGGGCTGTGTGGGAAGGGGGGGATTTTTGGGGACCCTGCTGGGCTGTGAGGTGTGAGCTGCTGTGCTGAGGTGGTGCAGGGCAGGGGATGCAGCAGGACGAAGGGACAGGCTGTTCTGTGACTGCTGGGACACAGAATGTGTGCAATGACATTATGAAAGCTCTCCTGAAACCCAAGGACTCCCACGGGGCTCGAGCTGTTGCGACATCAGAGATTCAGTCTGGGGAAGTCGAACGTGTCTGTGGGAGCTGGAGTGCCCTCAGCAGTGAAGCTGTTGTAACCTGGGAGTAGTGTTGCTAATCCCTGTCTGTCAGTGCCTGTTGTCATCACGCTGCTCTCCTGTGCTCCTCAGCTGATCCAGTCTCCTGTGACCACTCCCCTGGGGCTGATCATGCTGAAAACCACGTCGGAGGAGCTGGCATGTCCCCGCGAGGACCTGAGCGTGGCCCGCAAGGAAGAGCTGCGCAAGCTGCTCCTGGAGCAGGTGCAGACAGTGCTGGGGCTCCTCACAGGTACATGCTGTGTTTGTCCTGCTCCAGGGCACATTGGGGAGAGAACTTTTCAAGGGCCTCCTCTAGGAAAGCAGATTTCATTGGCTTCTTCTTTCAGCCGGTTCGGGAGAAAATACTTTTTTGGAGAAAAGTGGAAAAAAATCTTATTTATTAAACAATAAAAGTTAAACAATATTAAACAATGAAATTCTTTGCTGCTCTAAAAGAGATGACAAAGTCAGAAGGCCCCTTCCCTGCGTTGCAGCTTGGCTTATTCAGTTTCTTATCAGTCTTTCTGGTGCTGGAAATGCCACGGCCCAGGCCTGGCCTGGTGCTAGCTGCCAGTGCTCTTCTGGATGTTCAGTCCAGAGTAGGTTTAAACAGGTTTGAATAAAAGGGAAAAAAAACCCTTACAGTCATTTAGTTACTTGAAACTAACTAAAGCAAAGGAGAGCTCTGTCCTGCTGTCTCTTTGTCCACAGACAGCACAGGGCAGGAGCAGGGATGTGGAGGAGCAAGTGCAGTGTCTGAAAACAAACTGCATGCTGCTTCTTTTTTTTCTTCACTTTCTGGAACAAAGGTGTGAAACTTACTATTCAGCATAAACAGAACAGACAATTTGGGATAAAAGCATCAGGACATTGCCACACCTTGTGCCACTGAGCTGGCTGTCCCCTCAGCACCCACAGCTGGGCTGCCACTCCTGGGGTGACGAGGTCTTTGGTGTTGACATGACTTGGAGGTGCCACAAAGTCTCTTTTTTTCAATTTCAAGACTGAAGAAGACAGAATTTTTTGGTTCTCATTCTTAGGGTTGTTTTTTTGCTCTTATTTAATGCATTGTCTTTTTTTGACTTGTTGAGATCTGTTTAGCCCATTCATGGCACACTGACTGCCCTCAGGGCAGTGTTATCTTTTTGTACTAAAAACTACATGTACATTAATTACAATAATTTTCTAATACTTCTCACTTATGTTAGTTTGTTTTTACTCTAAATTTAAAAGTTTACTATTACAGCAGAAGATGGAGGCTAAGAAAAAGAAGGATAAAGACAGAACATGTTTACATTTTTAAATCTTGTTTTTTGAACTCTCATTCTAAAAACTCTAAAATTCTACATTTTCACTTTGTGATAAATTCACTAACATTTTTCTCCAACTCTTGTGGCTTATGACTTTTCACACAAAGTTGGGAATTGTTTCCATGGCTAAAATCCAAGGCACAGGTGTTTTTGACTCCGTGCCAGGGTCTCGAGTCCTGCAGGGCAGTCAAGCAGTCACAGGAATGTCTTGGGTTCTGGCACTGGGGGTCTGTGGAGCACAATGGGGGTGGTGCAGTGGCTGCTGCTGCCCTGTGAGGACTCAGCTCTGCCCTGCAGCACTTGGGTCAACTTAGTATGAACCGATTCATGCAGCAGAGCAGCTGAGCTCCCTCCATGGAGAGGGATGGGGATTGTCTGCTCTTAGTGTGCCCAAAGCTGTTATGGAGTGTTTCTGTCCCTCCCAAAACACTCAAGCTGTTTCTGCCAGAGTTCTCCTGCAGTCTGTGCTGTGTTTGTTGGATCAGTGTGTCTTTGAGAAGGCACTTCTGAAAGTTCTCTCTTTGGCCAGGTATTTTGGAGAGCATCTGGGATAAGCACAGTGCTACTGCTGCCACTCCACCACCGTCCCCAACCTCAGGAGAAAGTGGTAAGGAAAAGCTACAAGATGGGATTTCCATGTACCTAAACCTGCAGTACCAGGCACAGATTCCTTCCTTTACTGTCTAACCTGTCCTAATAACCCTTTCCCAGAGCTTTTCACAGGGCAACAAATTCCTGATTGGAAAGAAAAACCCTACACAAAGAAACAAATTGCTCTGTGGGGACACCCCACTGCAAATGTCCTTAAAATGTGCCCACAGAGCTGCTTGTTGTCCTCAGATGGCAGAAACCTACCTGAAGTTTCAGTGTGAAATGCTCTAATGACAGTGAGTTAAAAGCATGGAATTGTTAAGGGTGGAAAAGCCCTCTAAAGTCATCAAGTCCAGCTGTTAGTCCAGCACTGCCAAGCCCACCACTAAACATGTCCCCGAGTGCCCACATATGGAGGCTTTTAAATCCTCTCAGGGATGGTGACCCCCCACTGCCCTGGGCAGCTGTGCCAGGGCCTGACCACCCTTTCCATGAAGGAATTCTCCCAATATCCAACCTGACCCTGCCTTGGCACAGCTTGGGGCTGTTTCCCCTTGTCCTGTCCCTGTTCCCTGGGAGCAGAGCCTGACCCCCCTGGCTGTCCCCTCCTGTCAGGTGTTGTGCAGAGCCACAGGTTCCCCCTGAGCCTCCTTTTCTCCAGGCTGAGCCCCTTTCCAGGTCCCTCAGCTGCTCCTGGTGTTCCAGCCCCTTCCCAGTTCTGTTCCCTTCCCTGAACCCCCTCCAGCCCCTCAGTGTTGGGAGTAGCCCAGAACTGGATGCAGGAGTGGAGGTGTCTCAGCAGTGCCAGCACAGGGGACAGTCCCTGAGTCCCTGCCCTGGTCCTGCTGCCACCCCAGTGCTGGTCCAGGCCAGATGCCCCTGCCCCAAGCCTGTTGCCTTGCAGGAGGTTGGCATTGTCCCCCGAATTCCAGCTGTTGACATTCCCTGAATTCCAGCTGGTGGCACATCAAAGCCAGTGAAGCAAAACTGAATTCTACCTGTGAAAAAGGAAAATGAAGGTAGCCAAGTCTCTATGAAATGGAACAGGGTGCCCAGAGAAGCTGTGGCTGCTCCAGCCCTGGAAGTCCAAGGCCAGGCTGGATGGGGCTTGGAGCAGCCTGGGACAGTGGGAGGTGTCCCTGCCCATGGCAGGGGTGGCACTGGATGGGTTTTAAGGTCCCTTCCAACCCAAACTGTTCTGTGATTGTGGAAGTTGTTTCCTATCTATTCCTGTTAAATTTCTGTGTGAGTGCTTATCTGATGTTAAGCCATTGACATCTCTACCTCTTAGTTACCTCTGAAATGGAGGTCAATTTTTTGTGTCCTTGTCCTTGGCACACATTTCCTTGTCCCTGGGACCTTGAGCAGCTCCCTGGGAGCTGCAGATCACTTCCTTGTGGCCAGATTGCAGCAGGCAGCTCCAGCCTGCTGCCTCTGATAAGCTGTTGGCAGTGTTTTGCTTAGTGCTAAACCTTTCACATTGGAGTTTGAGCAGCATTTTGAGTGCTCCTTTCCTGTAGAGCAGCTTAAGACACTTCTATATTTATATACAAACCACAAACTTTAATGGGAAGAAATATTCCTTTGGGTTGGCAGGGGGAGAGTGGATTTTGCTGTAGCTGGGAAGAGTTTGGATGGGAAATATTTACAGAAAAGATCAAAGCTTCTGGAGTCAATTGTTAAGAATGGTGCTGGGGGAAGGCACTGGTGGAACAAATTCTGGGCTGGCTGTCATGGAAGCCTGTTGGAGATGTCCCTCAGTCCCCTGGGGCTTTGCTGAGGCAGCTTTCATCCACCTGTGTGCTCAGCTCGTGACCTGGGATCAGATTTCCCAAACTGGAAGTCAGCTGCACTTCTGTGCTTGCCTTTTCCTTTCTCCCCTCTCAGGGAAAACAAACAAACTTTTCACACAGTGTTTTTTCAGGATAATTGCTAAGAACCAGGACCACACAAGCAGTGCCTTTAGGAGTTTCATTTTGCATGTGCAAACTTGTTTGTGTGAAGCTCTCTCAGTTTTATTTTTCTGTGCTGTGTCTTTGCTGTGTCCATGTTAAAATTGGTTGTACTTCCACTTCTTGAAGTCACAGAATCACTAAGGCTGGAAAAGACTCTAAGACTGAGTCCAACCACTAACCAGCACTGCCAGAGCCACCACTAAACCATGTCCCCAAGTGCCACATCCACCTGGCTTTTGGACACTTTGAGATGATGATTCCACCCCTTCCAAAAGGAACACCAGGTGCATCGCTCTGATCCACTGCTTGCTCATTTTGTGTTCCCTGAGACTCAATTCCTTTGTAGTGGTGACTCTTGAATGTTTTCATTGCCTAAGTGAGGCCACCACCCTTTACTCTTTCCATTCAGGTGAGATTGAAGGTGTTCCAAGAGGCAGAACAAGCTCCTGAGTCCCCATAAATGTTTAATATCTTCCATCAGAGCCCAGCTCTCTTTAGGAACTTGGAAAACCTCTGCTTCCTATTTTTCATTTGCACAGGGAAGTGGAGTGAAATGGTTACTTGCAAGTCTTGCATGGGTTTTAAATAGCACTTGAAGACAACATTAAATTCATTTCTCATATCACTTAAGCAAAGCAACTCTGATCATGTCCCAAGCTGGACAACATTTGAGTTATTGCCATGGTGTAGGATTTACTCAGCAAGAGTCTCAGCCTCCAAATGTTGTCTTTGCATGATTTATAGCACATTTCCTGATGAATCCCTTCCTCGGGAATATTCCCTCACCTGTGGCAAACAAATGAGTAGCAGGAGCATTTGGGGCTGCTCTCCTGCTGCAGAGGCAGTCACTGGGAGTTTTCTGCTTTGGCATGGATGTAGCTGATGCTGTGAATTTGTCACCTGTTTGCAAAGACACTGAAAATTTAACTGTGTGCAAAGCACTTGAACCAGCTGCTGTGAGTTACAGGAGTGTAACTGAGAGTTTCTGCTGTGGATGGATTAAAAGATGAGAATCTTTAATTCTCATTGATTTTTGTGGAGTTGGCTGGACTGAATGTTTGAAAGAGTAACAGTAGTTGGGGTTGGAAGGAACCTTAAAGATCATGCCCAGCCATGGGCAGGGACACCTCCCACTGTCCCAGGTGCTCCAAGCCCTGCCCAGCCTGGCCTTGGGCACTGCCAGGGATCCAGGGGCAGCCACAGCTGCTCTGGGCACCCTGTGCCAGGGCCTGCCCACCCTGCAGGGAACAATTCCTAATTCCCACTATCCCATCCAGCCCTGCCCTCTGGCAGTTCCCTGTGTCCTGTCCCTCCATCCCTTGTCCCCAGTCCCTCTCCAGCTCTCCTGGACCCCCTTTAGGCCTTGGCTTGGGCACTGAGGTGTCCCTGGAGCCTTCTCCTCTCCAGGTGAGCAGTCCTAGCTCTGCCAGCCTGGCTCCAGAGGGGCTCCAGCCCTTGGGGCATTTCCATGGGCTCCCCTGGACTCTCTCCAGCAGCTCCAGGTCCTGCTGCTGTTGGCCCCAGGGCTGGGGCAGCTCTGCAGGTGGGGTCTCAGCTGAGGGGGCAGAATCCCCCCCTGCTGCTGCCCACAATGGGGCTCAGCCCAGCCCAGGGGGGTTCTGGGTCCTCACAGCCAGGGCAGGTCCAGCTCTCATCCTCCAACACCCCAAATCCCCCAGGGCTGCTCTCAGTCTGTTCCCTTCCCAGCCTGGATTTGTGTTTGGGATTGCCCCAGCTCTGGAGCACTTGGCCTGGTTGAGCTTCTGGGGGTCTGTAAAAGCACAATATGAGCTGTACAGATGTGTCCAGCTGAACACAGCTGAACCCACAGGGGGTTCAGTGCTGAGACTGAAGGGCAGGTTATCTTGCTCAGCCAGAGCCATGTGATGCCTTCAGTTTGTGGAGCACAGGAAAAAGAAGCAATGATAAGGCTTTGAGGGAATTATGAATTTAGTGATGTGAGACATCAATCTTGCTGAAAAATGAGGACTAAGGAGGGATGTGTTCATCACTCAGGCTCTTGTGTACATTGGAAGTAGCTCAGTAAATCATAGCTGTTATTTTGGCACTGCTGGTGTCAGGATGTTTCACTTCCATAAAAAATCACTCAGATTCTCTAAGAACTTCAGATTCCGTAGCACAGCAAGTGCCAGATTTTTAAGGATGAAAAGGTTATTAAAGATGAAGTACTCAAGGAAGAGAAGTGTGTTGAACAACTTGGGGAAGGTGAAAGCGTGGAGGTTGTGGGCAGCATCTGTGGGAAAGGCAGCCTGGCTGGGGCTGGCCCTTGGGTTCCAAAGGCTTTTGAGGAAGCAGAGGCCATGAGGGCTAAGGGAGTGTCTGGGTTGTTGGTGGCTTGGTTAGAGGTGGCACATGAAAGGTGAGTGCACGTGGTCCCCTTGCTGTGAGGGGGGAGTTCTCCCTGGGCTAGGCAGGATTAACTTCAGAGCTTCTCCACATCATTCTGCAGAGAACTCACAGCAGCAGCACTCAGGAGGAATTCCCTGCTGTGCTGCTCTCTGGAACTGATGCCTTAAGCAGCTGGAACAGAGGCTAAACCCAGTTAAGGGGAATAAAGAGGATATTTATTAGAAGAGCCTTCAAAGGCCACACCCTGGCAGTACCAGAGCCACAGCCCTGGCTGTGCCTGGATGGCTCCAGGATGGAAGCAAAAGAGGGCTTGGTCACAAGATCTCACATTTTTGTAAGTTTTGGTCCATTAGCATATTAGAGCTAATTGTCCAATTACAGCCCCAGCCCATGCAGTCCCATCCTTGTTTTTCTCTCTCCAGCCCACATTGTTTGTGCTCTTGGGCCTGAGATTTGGATCATTTGTCCTTGCTCCCCAGCTAGAGAAGGAATTATTGTGTCTCCCTACTCTGAAGAGAGCTCACCATCCCCTAATATGAAACCATAACCCACACACCCCAAAGCAGCACGAAATAAAATTAAAAAAAAAAAAAAAAACAAAAAAAACCAGCTAAAACCTGAGGTATTAGAGCTGAGGCTCACCTGCACCCTGAGTGGTGGCTGCAGTTCTGCTCTTTCAGGATCAGTAGGGGCAGAGGAGCAGTGAAGGCTTTGTAGAAGGGCCCTAAAGGTGATAGAGGAGTTTGAGTGGCTTCCCTGTAAGTGACAACAGAAGCAAAATATTCTTTCTGTCAAAGAAATTGGGCAGGAGCTGTGTTAGAAGCCTACTGACACAAAGAAAGTGAAAGCAGGGATTATTTCTGTTTCCTGTTTGGGTAGAAAGTGAAACTAGCAGCTGGCATACCCCAAACAAAGCAGCTTCGTGGTGAAGCTGTGGAACTCTGTCACGAGATATTGCAAATGTTAACTTTCTGTGGCTTCAGTTGGAGGCTGGAAGAAGTCATGGAAGACAAATCCTGAGGCTGTGTCAAATTTTTCAGACTCCACCTTTCTTGGGAAGCCTTTGTCATGTGGTTGGGAGGCTAGGGGCTGTGATCTCTGCCTGCCATGGCATTTGGTCCCTGGGAAGAGGTGCTGCCCTGAGTGAGCTTTTTGGGGACATTGCCACAAGTGTCACAGGCCAGGAGAAGCCTCTGTGATGTTCAGTGTAACAGGGATGTGCCAAGCTTATATCAAGGATGCTCAGCCTTGGAGGGGATAGAATTTCATAATAAATTCCTAAAATGCACCCCATGGCTTTGCATTTCCTGAAGTACCATGAGAGCCCTGCCTGGTGAGGCCAGAGGGGCTGTGTGAGGCTAATTCCCAAACAGAAAGCACCAATTCCTCTCAGCCAAATAACCCACTGAGTCACAGGATGTGCTGAGTTGGAAGGGATCCACAAGAATGCTCAGAGTCCAGCTCCTGGCCCTACCCTGGGCTGGGCAGCTGGGGGTTCATGCTGACACCCCTCTTTGCTATTCATATGCTCTCTGAACAGAGAGAAGCTGTGAGAGAAGCAGAGAAAAGAATGATCAAAACAATTCTTCTCTCATTTGCTGCTGCTCCTGTGGCTTTAAACATGTGGAATGTGTTGGAAGGTTGTTTATGTGAAGGGATTGCTTGATTGGATCTGTGCTGGTGTTTGGATTCATTGACCTGTTAGATCCACGTGTGTGTGGTGGGACTGTCAGCAGACAGCCACCAGTTTTTCAGTAGTTAGAAGTATGATCTAGTGTAGTTATAGTATAATAGAATGTAATATAATATCACAGAATCCCAGAATAATGAGGTTGGAAGAGACCTCTAAGATCACTGAGTCCAACCTGTGCCCTAACACCTCAACCAGACTCTAGCACCCAGTGCCATGTCCAGTCTTTTTTTAAACACATCCAGAGATGGTGATTCTACCACCTCCCTGGGAAGAGCATTCCAGTCCTTTATTATTCTTTTGGTGAAAAGTTTCTTCCTAATATCCAACCTGTACCTTCCCTGCCGTGGCTGGAGACTGTGTTCTCTGGCTCTGTCAGAGACCAACCCCACCTGTCTGCAACCTCCCTTCAGGGAGTTTTAGAGAGCAATAAGGGCACCTCTGAGCCTCCTTTTCTCCAGGCTAAACAGCCCCAGCTCCTTCAAACGTTCCTCACAGGGTTTGTGTTCCCAGCCCCTCAACAGCCTCGTTGCCCCCTCTGGATGTGCTCAAGCCTCTCAACGTCCTTCCCAAACTGAGGGGCCAGAACTGGACACAGCACTCGAGGTGTGGCCTCACCAGTGACAGGTACAGGGGCAGAATGAGCTCCCTGCTCCTGCTGGCCACACCATTCCTAAAGCAGGCCAGGAGCCCTTGGCCTTCTTGGCCACCAAGGCACACTGCTGGCTCATATTCAACTGCCTCTCAACCAGCACCCCCAGGTCCCTTTCTGCCTGAACACTGTCCAGCCACACTGTCCCCAGCTTGTAGAGCATTCAGCATTCCAAAGCCTTAGAGTCAGATCTCAACCATCTCCTGCCTCAGGGGTCACCTGCTTTTACTGTGCCCCTCTCTCCCCCAGGTGACCTCTTGAGTAGCCTCTTGCAGAGCCCCAGTGCGGCCAAACTGCTGAACCAACCCATCCCCATCCTGGACACAGACAGCGAATACATCTGCTCCCTGGCACTGGAGTGCCTGGCCCACCTCTTCAGCTGGATCCCTTTGTCCACGAGCATCACCCCGTCCCTGCTCACCACCATCTTCCACTTTGCGCGCTTCGGCTGCGACACGCGCACCCGTAAGATGTCCTCGGTGAACGGCAGCAGCCAGAGCGCGCTGCTGGGCCAGGAGCGGGGCCGCCTGGGTGTGCTGGCCATGGCCTGCATCAACGAGCTCATGTCCAAGAACTGCGTGCCCATGGAGTTCGAGGAGTACCTGCTGCGCATGTTCCAGCAGACCTTCTACCTCCTGCAGAAGATCACCAGGGAGAACAACGCGCACACGGTGAAGAGCCGCCTCGAGGAGCTGGATGAGAGGTAAGACTGGCCCAGGGCCTCGTGCTGCCTCCGAAGGGCTGGGGGGTTGGGTTTGGGGTCCTGCATGCTGTGTCTGACAGCCTTTCAGCCGGGCACAGAGGTGGGTGTGCCCAGGTAAAGGCTGGGTGCTCAGGGAGCTGCTGGCCTAGGTTTGTGTCCCTCGCTGTCCCTTCCCTCCCCTGTCCCTGTTCGTTGCTGTTTGACTGCAGGTCTGAGGTGGCACCAGAGCTGAAGCTGTTGTCACAGAGCACAGAAGAGGCTCAGTGAGGTAAAGGTGCTGCAGTGTCCCCTGTGTCCCCTCTGGTCAGTATCTGCCACTCTGCCCAAAGCACACAGAGTGGGGACACATCCTGTGAGTCATGACCTGGGAGAAAACAGCAGATGCTTCCTACCCTTCACTGAGCTGTGGCCATTTCTGATTCTTCTTTATTTTTGCTTTTAAAATTTATTTTTAAACAGCACCAAACACAGCTTGGGGAACTCTGTTCAGTGGTCAATGGCTCCACTATCCCTTTATATGAAACTCAGACCCCCACACCAAAGCAACATAAAATCGAAAAAAAAAAAAAAAAAGCTAAAACCTGAGGTTTAGAACTAAGAACTTAGAACTAGAACTTAGAACTAAGGCTTATCTGCATCATGAGTGCTGGCTGCAGTTCTGCCCTCCACAAGCTTAGCTGGAGGCAGCAGGGAAGCAAAAGCACCTTGGGAAGCTGTGTATTCTTTTCCAGGGTGTTGCTGCCACCTTTTGTTCTCTGGGACAGCTCCACTTTTTTATGTCGGATATTCCTACTTGTAGGGGACAAAGTGAGACTCCTCCTGCTGTTGTGTTGAGTGGCTAAGGCTGGATGTTGGCAGGGTGGTGCCTTGGTGCTGCCTCTTGTCACAGGGCTGCTGGCAGTGGCAGAGAGGTTGTAACTGTGTGAAAGTGCTGAGTATCTTACTATGGGTACGCAAGGCTGGGAGTAAATTTCCACTCAGGAGAAAAAATCATTTAGGAAAAAATCTGTGGGTCCATTTGTAGAGAGGACTTGCACATTTCTGCTTCAGAATTCTCCTTTTCAGTATCCTTAGATAAAAGCATAACTTTGGGGGGGGTAAGTCCAGACTCACGGGGAATTCTGCTGCTCATTTTTTGCTAGCTCCGACTTGTGTCACTCTGTGCCTAGAAATGAGACATGTGGGAATGGGACATCTTTGCCTGCAAGGCACAGAGAGCCAGGAGTTCCCCTTTGGATTTCAGAAAGGCTCTCCTGGACACCCACAATCCCCTGTTTAACTGTTCTTTCTTTGGGGCCAGCCTTCAGTGGAGCGTGTGGAGCTGTGCTGGCCTGGGCAGAGGTGGTGCTGCCATTCCATGCCATTCCTTAGACCTGTTATCCACAGGGACTGCTGGCGTGTGGAGCTGGGAGAACCCTTGTATGCAGTGCTGAGCTCTGAAATGGGGATGGAACCAAGAGGTTCTGGGGACTGCAAAAGTCCAGCTGGCTCTGGGGGAATAGAGCTTTCTTTTCTCCTTGTCTGCTCTGTGGAAAAGGCCATGAGGATTTTCCTGTTGTCACTTAAGGGCACAGCTGTACTTTTTGTGTCCAAAATTGAAGGACTTAGTGCATGGAAGTGTCATCCTGGCTTGGACTAACAAAATCCTGAAGGAAAGGGGCACTAAAGAAATCCGCTTCAGCAGAGGGGTGTGCTCAGAACCTGCAGGCCCTGGAGTCCTTCCTTGCCTTCCTCTTGTGCTCCTGGTTATTTTGGTTCTGTTAAAAATCAGTCTGAACATTTTGGGAAGTCCAGGAAAGAGTAAGTTGAGAGATTGCCTTTTGCTTCATTTGTGTTTGACTTTGAAGATCCCAAAAGATGGGAAGTGGCTGGTAAAGATCCAGGCAATGGCTCAGTGATTGGAGAAGGGGGCTGGGGGCCAAGGAAGAATTTCACTGGTCTCAGGTCAGAGCCTGTTTAGAAAATAAAAATTAGAAGGATGGAGGTGTTTGAGTCTGAACTTCTTTTTTTTACATTTTTTCCCCCATGGCTTTGATTTTTGAAGTGTTTGATCTGTGCTCAGGTGTGCTTAGTGATCTCCTGTCAAGTAGGCAGTGCCAAATAAAGAAGGAACTTCATCTTTTTTGCATGTTCAAAGCAGTGTGTGGTTTTGAAGGCTCACCCCCAGTGCTGCAGCTCTGTCATCTGGCAGTGCTGCTTGTTGTGAGGGAGTTCTTATTAAAAAGAGTGGGGATTCCCAAAAAAAACAAAAACCCAAATCCCCAGAGTTTGCAGCAGTGCAGAGCAGGCTGTAGAGTAAAACCAGGCTGCTCATGCCTGTCTGAAACTCTGCTGAGGCCAATTTTTAATTTAGAGTACAAACTTAAAGTAGTCTCGTGCATTTCAGAGCTCTGGGCATGAGGGAAGGCTGGCACTGCCTGTGTGTGGTGCTGCCATCCCTCCTGGGGCTGTGGAGTGTTTAACCCTTGCTGCACTGCTGGATCTGGAGCTGAAGCTTGTGCTGTACAGGCTGTGTTTGTTCCCCAGTAAAAGATCACCCCACTGGGGGCTTTGCCATTTTCCCCCCAAGAGCTCTCCCTGCTGCACTGAGGTGGTGCCATTGCTGCATTCCCTGAAGATTTGGTGGCAGACTCCTTTTGGGAACTACACTTTGTACATTCCCTGAGGAGCCCCATGCTTTACAGGAAGATTTCTCTTTCATTTCCCAGTTCAGGCCCAAGCCTGGGCTCAGCTCAGAAACTCTTGGATGGCTGATCTCCACTACAGGAGGAATTTTCCTTTCCAGCTCTCAGCTCCCTGGGTCTCCCACCCCCTCCTGTAAATGTAACCCCTGTGTTGCTGATTCCTGCATTAACTTCCTGCTTCCAGCTGAATTCCTTAGGGTACAGTTCATTTCACTAATCCTGTCTCCATCAGCACAATGACCTTTGCTATCAAATCATTTCTGCAGGGTGGAGGGGGTTGTGTTCATTTGCAGGCCTGGTTGAACTCAATATTTATCTGAATATTAAAGTTGCTTTTGACTAGATTGTCTTTTCTGCTGTTTCAGGTGTTAATGGAGTGAAGGTTGCCCATCCTGTAGGTAATTGTTGCAGGGCTTTATATTTAATTGTTCTCCTGATGGTTAATTGCAACTTTGCTTTAATTAGAAGATTTTGAGTGGCTTTTCCCACTATTTCAATGCAGTTGCTTGCCCTTGGGGCACCTTGGCTGTTTTTCTCAGTGCTTTCTCCTTTCCCTTGTAGCTACATTGAGAAGTTCACAGATTTCCTCCGGCTCTTTGTGAGCGTCCACCTGCGAAGGATCGAATCCTACTCCCAGTTCCCCGTGGTTGAATTCCTGGCCCTGTTGTTCAAATACACTTTTCATCAGGTACAGCCCCACATCCTCATTTTCCCCAATCTGTTCTGTTGTCCAGGACCAGCTTGTTTGCCCCAGCTAACCCAAAAAAAGGGAATTTAACTGGTCTTACAGCACTCCCCAGTGGTGCTGGGGATTTAGAGATGGCTGCATGTGCTCTTGGAATTAGAGGTCACAGATGGTCACCCTGCAGCAACAACTTGTCTGATGTTTAACTTTGCTTCTGCTTTAATTTTTTTTTAGTCCTTGGAATGGACAATGTGTGGAAAATCTCTCAGACTTGCTTGGTTTGTGTTTGGGGATTTTGTTCTTTGTCCTCAATCTGTGGCTTTTGGTTTTTGTGTTAAACCCCCCAAGCCCTGTGGCCTTAGGTTGGTTTTACCTTGCTGTAGAAGCTGTCAGTGCAACTCAGCCCCATTTATACCGTAACAATGACAAGGAAACAGCTTCATAATATCACAGAATCATGGAATGATTTGTGTTGGAAAGGACCTTAAAACCCATCCAGTGCCACCCCTGCCATGGGCAGGGACACCTCCCACTGTCCCAGGCTGCTCCAAGCCCTGACCAGCCTGGCCTTGGGCACTGCCAGGGATCCAGGGGCAGCCCCAGCTGCTCTGGGCACCCTGTGCCAGGGCCTGCCCACCCTGCCAGGGAACAATTCCCAATTCCCAATATCCCATCCAGCCCTGCCCTCTGGCACTGGGAGCCATTCCCTGTGTCCTGTCCCTCCATCCCTTGTCCCCAGTCCCTCTCCAGCTCTCCTAGAGCCCCTTCAGGCAGTGGAGTGCTGGAAACTGGTGTAGCCAGCCATGAGATGGGTTAGCACTGAGGCCAGCCTTGTAATTCCTGGGTTTCTGCCCTTGTACAAAAGCTCTTGTTCATCTTTGGACAGCTCTGAATCTCTCCAGTGACATCCTAGAACAGTTTCAGTAAGCCAGGAAGCTCTTCCCATGGATTGAAGTGGATGTTTACTCCTGTTTTCACTCTGTGAAATTCATCTTGCCATAGCTTGTGGTACTCATTGGGAATTTTTGTGTCTTTCAGCCTACACATGAAGGTTACTTTTCTTGCTTGGACATCTGGACACTCTTTTTGGACTATCTGACCAGCAAAATCAAAAGTCGCCTGGCAGACAAGGAAGCAGTGCTCAACAGGTGAGGGCTGGGGGCTGCCAGGGTGGCACAGCCTGGAATCATGGCATGGGCTGGGGTGAGGGACCTTAAAACCCATCCCATTCCACCCCTGCCATGGCAGGGACACCTCCCACTGTCCCAGGCTGCTCCAAACCCCATCCAGCCTGGCCTTGGGCACTTCCAGGGATCCAGGGGCAGCCACAGCTGCTCTGGGCACCCTGTGCCAGGGCCTGCCCACCCTCCCAGGGAAGGATTTTTTCCTCCAGCAGCAAGGAGACTTTGTGATCACCATGGAAGAGCTGTGAGAAATAAGCTACTGCTTACAGCAGCCTCCTGTGTGGTTGAGTCCTTTCTTTTTCTAAAATCATGAAGTATAAAAAGCATAAACCTCAGTGTTTCACACTCATTCAGAAGAACTCAGGCTGAGCAGGTTTGGGTAGACAAACTGGCACTTGCATATGTTGTGTGTGAACCTTGCAGGCAGGGAAGGAAGCTTTGTAGTCTAAAATAGAACTGGAGCACATTTTAGCACAAATTAGAGGAGGAAACTACAACATAAGTTACTTACTTAGTGTTCACACAGCTCATACAACTAATTAATGAATTAGGAAACAAATTTTATTTAATTAGGATTTCAAATTTCCTCTTTAAATAGAGGATGTGTTTCTGAGAAATACAGATGAGACTGGAACTCAAAAGTTGCACTTGCTTACTACTGTGTGTATTAGTTACAGCAGTGCTTGGCAGCTCTTCCTTGGCAGATGCTGACCCTGAAAGGGGTGGGTTTTCTTTGAGAAGAGTCTCTTTGCTGCCACTTTAAAAATCTGGTGAATATCCTGGTGAGTTGTTTGGGTTTTTGAGGTTTAAAAGCACCATGGTTTGTGCCAAATTTAGTTCTGCTGAGTGCAGAAAGAAGATTCTTTCCCTTGAGCACCCTGAATAGCAGCAGTTGGTTTTGTAAAGCCAGCCTGGCATCATAACCACAAGAAAAGTGGAACTGCTGTAGAGCAGACAGCTCCTCCTTTCAGCATGGGAAATGTGGGGTTTGAATTTCTCAAGAAGTAGATTTTGGGTTCGAACTTCATGACTTGCTCCTGTACCTGCCTACTGTGCATGTCGTGCATGTTGTCTTGGTGTCACCCAGCTTGTGATGGAGAAAATGGTAACAAAAAGCTGTCTCTGCGTCTGTCAGACTACAAAATCCTAAATAAAGCTTGGGAGTGCTTGGGGCTGTGCTGTCTGTCCTCAGTGGCAGCTCTGACATCTCCATGTCCCTGCACACCCTGAGCCTGTGGGAACCCTGAGCTGGGCAGTCTGGGAGTGGTGACACCACAGGGCCACTGAGGACATTTCCTGTTCTGTGCTTCAGAAACTTTGCATTTTGTACACAGTGCCACTTTCACCACTGTAGAAGTTGCCAAATGCAAGGTTACACCACCTTGCCCAGAGCTTGCAGCTGCCTGGCTGGTGGCACAGCTGACTGTCACATCTGACACTTGGCTTGCGTCATGCTCTGCGTCTGTTACTCTTTTTTTAAGGCCTGTTTTTCCAACCTGATTTACCCTAGAAAAAAAACCCAGGATTTTTTTAATGAGACCCCAGATGTTTTGAGAAGGAGGTTTTTCAAGGAAAACTCAGACTAACCTTGCTTGAAATCCCTGAAGTTTTGTGTTGTGGCACCAGGAGTGGTTGTGTGCTCTGCTGGATTTGAGCTTGGCATTATTTCTGTTGGCTCTCTGGTGTGCTCTGTCCCAGCTCCCTGGCTCCCAGAGGTGCAGGGACATTTCAGTGACATGTTACAGTGCAAGCAGAAAAGGGGCTGCCTTTGTTTCAGGGGAGAAGGGCCTGAATTTCAGTGTGGGGAAGGAGACAGCAGCACAGAGAGGCTCAAGGCAGCAACAACTGCTCTGGTTTTTCTGTTCCTCATTCAGTGCCCAGAGCAGAGCAGCAGTGGCTGCTGAGGACAGCCCAGGCTGCAAGAGGCTCTTGGTGCCTCCTCTTTGTGGACACCTGGTCTTGTTCCTGGCAAGCTGCTCCTGCTTTTCCTGTTTTGAACTCTGGGGCTGTTTCTGCTGCTGACAATCCTCCCTTTCCCTTCCAGAGGCAGAGGGATGTTGGGTTTTGCCAAGGCTGTTTCCTTACAGCTACTTGTGACCTGAAATGAGCTGATACCTTGAATCCCAGGAGCTGCTTGGTGTAACTGTCCTGTTTCAGATTTCCAGATTTCCCTTGCTGGAAGGGTTTTACCAGCTCTGTGTGTGTCTCCCTGGTGGCTGCAGGTACGAAGATGCCTTGGTTCTGTTGCTGACAGAGGTGCTGAACCGGATCCAGTTCAGGTATAACCAGGCACAGCTGGAGGAGCTGGATGACGAGACCCTGGATGATGATGTAAGCTGGACAGGACAGGGCCACCTGTGAGCCCCTGCACTGCTGCCACCTGGAGTGGCTTTTCCAGAGCTTGCACTCTGGAGTATGGGCTAAACAACAGCTTCTCCCCTCCTTTTTCTGTGGGGTTTGAGCTGTAAAACAGCTTCAGATGCTTTTTACCAAAAGTCACACTGGAGATGTAACCTTTGGGTTTAACTTGGTTCTTATTGGGGGGAAAATGTAGATCCTTGTGTTCTGATTGTCAGAGGTGTTAGATGTCCATGTCTAGACACCTTTGGAATTTAAAGTGTTTAATTAGTTTGGAATTAATTTGCTGGTCACTTGGGAATTGAAATGCTAAAACATCTCTGAAGCAAAAGCTTGAAGCTGTGTCTTGTTGGGGCTTGTGTTTAAGCTTATTCCTCCTAAGTGGTATTGATAAAAATCACCTTGAAGCTGATAAATGTGAAAGTGGAGTGGTGGCCAAAGTGGGTGGGGCCAGGGCCCTGGGAGGGCAGGTTAGCTGTCACAAGAGGGTAGGTGAAGGAACAGAGAGAATTTTATCACAAATGGCATCAGACAGGTTTTTAAATTCTGGGGTGTTGAGGGCTGGTCACATCACAGCCTCTGAGCTTGATAACAGCACCATTTCATAAGCAAAGTAAATTATTTTCTGGATTAATTTGACACTTGTGTCATCTGGATAATTAGCTGTCATACCCCTGTAAAGACCATGTTGGTATTTGGATGCCTTTCCATGGTGATAATAATGTCACAAATAAGGGTATAAATTATCTAGAGCAGTCCTGATGAAGTTGTCCTTGTGCTTCCAAAACAGGGTGGCAAATAATGATACTTGCAAAGCTTCAAACTTTTGGTATAAAACTTGAAAAGGGTTTTGGTTCATTATTTAAGGACAAAATGAAGTGAGGACAGGGTGCTGTTGATTCTGTTGTTTAGGTTGCTGTGTGTGTTTGTTATTCCATTTTCCCCTTCTCCTATTAATGGCAGGTTTGAGCTATGATGGTGACAGACAGCTTCTTTCTCAGTCACCTGTGTAGCTGAGCATGGAAAGAGGCTTTTACTGTTAAAATAATTGTTTAATTCACCTTTAAATTTAATTTAATTGTTTAATTCACCTATCAAGTTCTTTCCCCTCCCTTCTCCTGCACTGTCCCCCCGTTTTTATCAATTCTGTATGAAAACAGAACAAATTCTATATGAAAATAAGCACCAGTGGAGTGTGCAAGTTACAATTCTCTAAGGTGCTGTTTTGGGGGGGTTTCTCCCTCCTGTGCCTCCATTCCCAGGGGAACACAGAGCTTTAGGGAGCCTGGGCAGGGCAGTGCTCACCCCATGTCCTTCTGTTTGCAGCAGCAGACGGAGTGGCAGCGGTACTTGCGCCAGAGCTTGGAAGTGGTGGCCAAAGTCATGGAGCTCCTGCCAACTCACGCCTTCTCCACACTCGTAAGTCCTACCCCAGGCCAAAGTGCCACGTGGAATCAGCACCAACTGCTGTAGATTTTTTTTGACAGATGCCTCAGTGCCAAAAAACAAAAAACAAAAAATAAAAGGGAAATTCGGGGTTGGATGCAAAACTTGGCAAGGGGAGATTAGAAATTGAAGAGAAAGAATTGTTTCTTTGGCTTTGTTGCATTTCTTGGTGTGTTTTGAAGAGAGTGGTTCAGTGTCTAAGTCCAGCTTGGAGGACACTCTTTAGGAATTCCCACCTCTCAAAGTGTACGCGTTTGGGAGCAGCCCCTCTGGGCTGTTTATCTTGGAGGCAGGGCTGTGAATTGGGCAGAAAAGTGTCATTATTAGGGCTTTAAAGAGAGTGGAATCTTTATTTTAATTAAAGGCTAAGTAAAAATGCTGGAGAGAGTCCTTGGACTATTGGGAAGCAGATCTGATCTGGATAAGTGCTTCTCTTCAGCTGCTGTCAGTACCTTTGGTGGTGTCAAAGTTGTCTGGGTTTGTAGCATCCTAACAATTTTGAGGAGGAGGTCTTGAGGATGGAAGTGTGACCCAGAATTCAGAGCAGTCCAGGTGGGGTTTTGCTGGATGAGGAGAAGGGGAAATAACACCAGTGGGATCTCAGCAAGTGCTTTATTCCTGCTGGGAACACTGCACACCTCGACCTCAGAACTGTATTCCCAAGAGGCAGAGAAAACTGGGCTGCTGCAGAGGCAGAAGCTGCCTGACCTGAAGTGCCTTTGCAGTTGCTGTTTTTCTTGAAGCAGGGAAGCAGAAGCCTGTCACTAGAAGGAGGGAACAAAGCAGAGTTTGCTGTGCAGCCTTGCCGTGAGTCAGCGGGAGGCACCAAGGAGCAGAGCAGTGTTCCAGGGAGCAGATGGATCAGATGGAGCAGAGCATGTGGCTCCCTTGGAGTAACACATCCACATGAGGAAGGCTCTGTGGTTTTTTAAACTCCCCTCAGGCAGTTATGCAAAGACACTCCACTGTTAATTAGGCACAGCATGTTGGTAGGGAGTTCTTTCCTGAGCCCTGCATTGTTCCTTCTGGGGGACTAGGGAATGTGGGAGGCTCTCCAGCAGTTCCCAGTGCTTTTCTCAGTGGCTGCAGGGCTGGTGGGTGCAGGGTTTTAGCAGTGGCAAATAATTAAAGCAGTGGACAGCAGCTGCCATGACTCCATCCCATGCTGGGCAAGGAAAGGCTGCAGCTCCTTCTGCTGGTGGGCAAGAGAACTTCCACAGAACCAACCACCAATTTCAGCCATTTTCCCCAAAAGAAATTAAATAGAGCTGTGCCAGGCTGGAAGGGTTGAGAAAGATTCTTCAGCTGAAGTATGAGCAGGAGCTGGCATGTCTGCTGTCACTGCTGAGTGATGGAGCTGGGCTGACACTCTGCTCCCACACTGGGGTGCATGAGGACTGTGGTGTTTATTCCTTTGGCTGTTTTCCCCATGGAATTTCACTGCTGCAGCCTGCAGCTTGCTGGCAGAATGCTGCACTGCTTCTCTTCTGTACCCTGCTAGAGGCACTGAACTCAACTTTCTGGTTGCATAATATTTTGGGAGATTTTTAAGGATCACCTTTTGAGAAGGTGATACTTGCAAGTGAGGTAGGTGAGCACAGACCTCCTGCACCTCAGACTCTGCCAATCCTCTGCTCCTTGGCCTGGGTTGTGCCTCCAGCTGTGTATTCCTGGTTCTGTGCCCTCACTTGTACTGTCAGACCATTATCTTGTCAGGCTGATTGCTGGGTTAGAGGCAAAGGAGAGCTGCCACAGGGAAGTGCCTTCAGGGGAGTGATCTTTGTTTTCCTGACAGCTGTCAGGACCTGGGAAGTTGTGGGATGCAGGATCAGCCCAGAGCCCATCCTGCCCTTCTTCCAAATGTCTGTCTGAAAGCACTGGGGAGAAATGAGAGCACTCTGGCAGAGCAATCAGTCATTGGGTGTTACTGTCTGCCAAGGATCACCATCACTTCTCCTCTCTTTCAGTTTCCCGTTCTGCAGGATAACCTGGAAGTGTACCTGGGGCTCCAGCAGTTCGTGGTCACGTCAGGAACAGGTAATAACCACCCTCTAACACTGTGCTCCTCCCTCTTTCGTCACTGCAAAACCACTCCAGACCTGCTTTGGTGTTGTTTTTTCTATATTCACTTGATCCAAACCTGTGTGGTGTCTCATGGCTCAGTAGTTAAACTCCAGCAGCAGACAGAAATCTCATAATATGATTTATTCTTGGCTTGGTTCTTCCCTTGGTCTGGTACTTGAAATGAAGATCCCAGAGGTGTTAAGAGCTGATGTGCTGCACCAAATACTACAGCTCCTTTCTGAGAAACAAGGGAAGCAGCAGTGGTGAGATCTGCCAGAGGGCAGGCTGTAGTTTAGGATAATGCTGGAATTCCCTGGTGTGACCAGGAAAGGAATCTGTCACATCTCCAGTACTGCTGGATGTGGCAGAATGGTGACTGTTGTATAGACAGTGCTAGAAAAAATATTCCTAATTTTAGGGTCATTTCAGCCCTAGGATAAGCAAAGTGTGGGGGTTTAGTGCTGTGGCACCAGCCTGTGTTAGAAGCTGTCTTGGGGCCTGGATCAGCAGCAGCAGCTTGGATGCAGCTCTGGATTGAGCCCTGGGTGGTGGCACAGAATCCCAGAGTGGGTTTGGAAGGGACCAGAGTGAGCCTCTGATCCAGCTTCCCTGCTCATCCCAGAGCACATGGCGCAGGATTGTGCGTTTGTATTGATGGCACAACATGGAGAGGTTGCTGCTGAAAGCTTGATCTGAGATTAGATACAGTCAGTGGAAAGGAAATCTGATTTTCTTCAAAAGGTGGTGTTGCAGAACATATTTGCTTTTTTAGTAGAAGCTCTGGAATGTTTGAGTCCAGGTGTCCACGCCTGAGCTGCAGCAGGAGGATTGTGTGGGGCTGGAAAACCTCATTAGCAGATTGTTTCTTGTACCTGAGATACATGGAAGTGCACAACATACCTCACATCAGAAATGAAGTCACAATTTCTCTGTCCCAAATCTGCTGCTGGATCACTGGAACTGCAGCCAGCAGAGGGAGTGTGGAAAACCACCTTCTCCATGTGGAAAACCACCTTCTCCACGTGGAAAACCACCTTCTCCACGTGGAAAACCACCTTCTCCATGTGGAAAACCACCTTCTCCATGTGGAAAACCACCTTCTCCACGTGGAAAACCACTTTCTCCAGAGCAGGGAATGCTCCTGATGGCCGGAGAAAACAGAAATGCTCCTGTTTGTGGAGGAATTAATACAGAAGGAAATAAAGGTGTGAAAGGCTGAAATAGTCATTTACATCTTTATCAGCCCTTGAAGTGTTGACAGAAGAGCTGAGCTCCATTTCCAGGCTCCAGTGCTGCCATCTGACCTGTGACCCAGAGCTACTTTCACAGTGGAATTAGAACAAACTTGGCATTTCCTTCACTTTGTCACCAGGTTTCCCATGCCAGGAGCAGCAGGGATCAGTCCCAGAGCCATGAGGCTCTCCCCTTGCGAGAGCAGGAGTTTCCAGCTCTGGGCGGAGCCCTTAGAGAAAATCAGCTTTGTGGCTGTGTTGCTGATGGGCTGTGGTGTCCCTGCAGGTCACAGGCTGAACATCACAGCAGAGAATGACTGCAGGAGGCTGCACTGCTCGCTGAGGGACCTGAGCTCGCTGCTGCAGGCCGTGGGCCGCCTGGCCGAGTACTTCACCGGGGACGTGTTCGCCGCCAGGTTCAACGACGCGCTCACCGTGGTGGAGAGGTGGGTGCAGTGTGCCTGTAAGGGATGGCATCAGGACCAGACTAAGAAGGATTTATTGCTTAGAGAACATCATCTCAGAGGCCATGAGGTTTATAAGGCAACAAGCAGTTGGCTGTAGTCTAAGATGGTCCCAAGTTCTTTGTGATAAACTCTAGAGGGTTTATAACTTTCTAATCCGGTGGACAGTCGCCTGTCTCGGTTTGGAAAGACAGGTGTCTGCTAAAGAAGGCAGGAGCCTCCCCTGAAATGGAGAATGTAAACCCTCCCCACTCCTCTAAATTGCTATAAATTTTAAATTAAGGGGCTCTCAGGCAAAAAATATGGGAGCAGCAAATAACAGTTCTTTAATAGGGAAGACAATAAAAGGATAAAATAAACAATGCAGTTAACTAAAACAGCACTGACAGAGTCAGAACAAAACCTGACACCCTGTGGGTCAGGGTGTTGGTAGCAGTCCCTTTGGAATTGTGGCTGCAGCCCTCCTGCAGTGTCAGGGGTGGTTCTGTTGGAGCAGGGATCCTTTAGAAGGGTGCAGTCTGCCTCTGGAGATCCAGTGGAAGAGGCAGCTGCTGTTCCTCTGGGAAATCCAGTGGAGAAGCTGTGCAGTTATTCCAGAATCTCCAGATTTTATCTGGGTAGCAATGCTTGGCTCCTCCTTCTGGGCTCCCATCTCCCAATGGGATGCTGTAGTTCTTATCAGCCATGCTGATAAGAAGCTACATTCAGTAGCTTCTTATCAGCAGATGCCCCCTCCCATGGAGGAGTGATTGTGGAAGAGATAAGGGAAAACTGCCCACTTGACAAATGACAACTGCCATACAGATGGTAATAGAATACATCTTGCCTTGCAACCTGGAACATTGTCACTGAGTGTGTTTGGCTTTTCTGACCTGTCACTTTTTACTTCTTTCTACTGCACTGTATCCACTTTATCAATTTGCATACTTTTCTCAATAAGGTCTGAATACATGTACACACATATATTGTGGTGTTGTGTGTCCCAGGATGAGGTGAGAGATGAGGATTTGCCTCCATGCTCTCAGAAGGCTGATTTATTATTTTATGATATTATATTTTATTAAAAGATAATGATATACTATACTAAAGGAAGAGAAAGGATACATCAGAAGGCTAAAACAAGAATAACTCAGAGAGTCTGACACAGCTGGCTGTAATTGGTCATTAAATTAAAACAGTTTACATGCTGGGTATACAGTTCTCCAAATCACACTCCAAATCAGCAAAACAGGGAGAAGCTGAAGCTTCCCAGGAGAAGAAATCCTGGCAAAGGGATTTTTCGTAAAATATCATGGTGACAATGAGGTTTATAAGGCAGCAAGCAGTTGGCCATAGACTAAGATGGACCCAAGTTCTTTGTTGCAAGACAGTTTGTAACTTTCTAATCTAATCCAATGGACAGTCATAGAGTGTGTTTGGCTTTTCTGACCTGTCACCTTTACTTCTCTCTACTGCAGTGTGTCCACATTATCAATGTGGATGCTTTTGCCCAATAAGGTCTGATTACATGGACACACACACGTCTCTATTATAACATCTAAACACTCAGCTTATTCTGTACAATCACATTACTACATTACTATACTATATAACCTTTCATCATCTAATCTTATACAGTTTCTTACTTAGGTATATTCCTACAGCTATCGAAACATAAAGTTAGGATTTTTCTGTTCAATGTCTGTGTGCTGTGCTTTCATATCAGTCTTGACTTCTTCTAAGGCTGTAAATCAAACTCTCTTGAGTCTGTGAAGATTTTTACCTTTCCAATTCCCACATACAGCCACTGCCACTTGGCAGGCACAGGGACAAACAGGGCTTCCTTTTGCCTCCCCCTGGCCTGAGGGGGTGGAGGTGTAAGGAGCTGGATTGGCAGGATGGGAATTGTGAAGTGTATGCTGGGCTGAGCCCCTGGTGTGGGCTGCAGGGGTTGGGGTTCTGCCCCTGGCCCTCTGCTCAGGTGAGATCCCTGCAGCAGAGCTGCCTCCAGCCCTGGGGCCCAGCACAGGATGGATATGGAGATGCTGGAGAGTGTCCAGAGGAGGCCACAGTGCTGCTCCAAGGGCTGGAGCCCCTCTGGAGCCAGGCTGAGAGAAGTGGGATTGGTTCAGACTGGAAAAGAAACAGCTCAGGGGTGATCTGATTCCCCCTTCCAGTTCTGAAGGAGCCATCATGGGCAGAGACCATTTACAAGGGTCTGGAGTGCCAGGATGGGGGGCATGGCTTCTCACTGCCAGAGGGCAGGGCTAGATGGGATATTGGGAATTGTTCCCTGAGAGGGTGGGCAGGCCCTGGCACAGGGTGCCCAGAGCAACTGGGGCTGCCCCTGGATCCCTGGCAGTGCCCAAGGCCAGGCTGGACAGGGCTTGGAGCAGCCTGGGACGGTGGGAGGTGTTCCTGGACATGGCAGGGGGTGGAATGAGGTAAACTCAGTCACTTGAAAGCATTGAGGGACTTGTGTTCCAGCATCTGCATTTGTGAGGCAATGAACTAACACATAGAATTTGATTAGAATTGTGTCCTTCAAAACTAAATCACCAAAACCTCCTGTGATGGTTGAACTTTGTGTTCTTCAAGGTCTTTTCCAACCTTGATGATCCCATGATTCTTCTCTTAAATGAAAAGACCTGTGAAAGCTGAAGGGGCAGCTGTTTTATTCTTCCTCTCCAAGATACTTAATTAGCACACAGTTTACAAATGGCAGAATTTCAGGCCTTGTTTTCATTTCTGTGCAGGAGCATCTGGCTTGTTCCATTTTACCCCAAGCAGTGGTCTCTGAATTATAAGCTAAATGGTGAAAATGTCATTTGTCTATTAGCTATATATTGACCCAGACTGAGAAGAGCTGCACTAGCTCAGGTGCTGGAGCAGATTTATACAATCCTTTTGCACTGCCATGTGTGTTTGCACTTCCAGGTTGGTGAAAGTGACGTTGTATGGATCCCAGATCAAACTGTACAACATCGAAACCGCCGTTCCCTCCGTGCTGAAACCTGACCTCATCGATGTGTGAGTGGGGCTGCACCCAAACTGGGACCTCACAGGGTGGGCAAGGCTTGGAGCTGCTGCTCAGACCCCTCCTTGGCAGATCTCTGGGAAACAGCCTCCCCAGCTCTTGGCAGCTCCCCAGGAAAGCACCTTTTTCATCTGATAAAAGTCAAGGCTGCTGACAAGATTTTGGACCAGTCTTTGCTCTAATGGAAGTACCCAGGTTGTTTAAGGGAAAACATGTTTGTGCTGAGAAGGAAAAATGCCCCTTAAATCAGCTCTGAGAGCAAACTGGGATTGTGCCCTGTGCTGGTGGCTGTAAAAGCAGGGTAATTAATGAGGAAATAAGTGTTGCAACAGTGGTATTTTAAAGAAATGGATCCACTGTGTAATGTGTAGGTTATTTATAAATCCAGCTGATGGATTTTTTGCTACCAAAGTCAGATCTGTGGCTAAGGTGAAAGAGGTTTTTCCCACTTAAGGGTTTCAAATCCTTGTCTTCCAAGACAAACATAACCCTTGCAGCTGTGCAATCCATTTCTGGGACAAACAACTGCCTGCCATCCAGGCACTGCCATTCAGTGGGAAATCTTGGTGCTGCTGGTCACAGATCACCTCCCTCTGACAGACTTGTAGGGACCCTCCCTTGCTGAGGCCGTGCACACAAACCTGTTCCCTGCCAGCTGGAGCACTGTGAGCAGAATTTGAGGTTTGAACACTTGTTCTGGTTTGGAATTGCACCTTCAGCAGCTCCTTGAAGACCTCCTCTAGATTTTACCATATCACTGTATAACTAATGGGATTTCTCCCGTTAGTCCCAAGTTAATGGCACTGAAATTTGTGCAGGTGATGTTGCAAAGGTTTTTCTGGTTTACAAGAATTGGGGAGGTGTTTTCCATGATCTGTCAACAAGGATTCACCCTTTTCCCTCTCCCTGAAGAAACCTGTGATCCATTTTTTAATGCTTGCCTGAGAAAGCAGTACTGTCCCACATTTGGGGGCCACCTCTCTGAAATTGAGGGACACCCTGACCCAACCCTGACCTGACAGGAGTGTGATTATCAGCTGTGGTTACAGCCAGGTACCTGTTGGGGGTAACTTGGCTTTATCAATTCCCACCTTTGCCTTGGTGGGTCCAAAACCAAAACAGAGTAAGGATTTTTTACAAATCCTGCTGCCAGATTTGCCTGAAACACCACTCCTGTGTCCTGTTACACTGCTGAGTGTGTCCCCTGGTGTCCCCAGGCACGCCCAGTCCCTGGCAGCCCTGCAGGCCTACGCTCACTGGCTGGCCCAGTTCTACAGCGAGGTGCACCGGCAGAACCCCGAGCAGTTCATCTCCCTGGTGTCCACAGCACTGGAGGCCATCACCCCCCTCATCAGCTCCAAGGTACTGCCCCCCTGGGGGCTGGGGGCTGCACTCTGCTCAGCTAGGGTGGGCTGGGAGCTGGGCTGTGTCCCAGAGCCATGGGAAGTGTCCTAACAGCAGTACAGGTCAGGCTAATACAAGCACAAGCAACTTAAAGGCTTTTAAACCCAGTCTAATGATTTTATGGCTTGAAAGCAGAGAACTCTCTCTCCCTCTCTCTTACTATTAAGGGAACTCAGCTATGCTCTGGTTGACAAATAAATCATAGAATTGTTTAGGAAAAGCTCTCTAAGATCAAGTCCAACCATTCCTCCGGTACTGCCAAGGGCACCACTAAAAATGCCACATCCACACAGCTCTTGAATCCCTCCAGGGATGGGGACTCCACACTGCCTTGAGCACCCCATGCCTGACCACCTTTTCCATGAAGAACTTTTTCCAAAATCCAATCTAAAGGTTCCCTGGCACGTTTCCTCTCATCCTGTCCCTGTTCCCTGGGAGCAGAGCCTGCAACCCCAGGTCCTGGCAGCTCAGTGAGCTGACCCTGGCTGTGTGTGCTGGTGGAACTGAGCACCCTGTCTGTCTCAGGTGCAGGAGAAGCTGCTGCTGTCTGCGTGCCACCTGCTGGTGTCCCTGGCCACCACGGTGCGCCCGGTGTTCCTGATCAGCATCCCGGCCGTGCAGAAGGTGTTCAACAGGATCACTGACACCTCTGCCCAGCGCCTCCCCGACAAGGTCAGTTGGCCCAGAGCTGTCCCACGTGGAAACCAGGTGTCCTTGGGAAGATGTGCCTCAGGTGCTGAGGGATTGTCTTGGTTTGGAAGGACAGGAGTTTGCTAAGGAAGGCAGGAGCCTCCCCTGAAATGGAAAATGTAAATCCCCCCTGCACTTTTCTGAATTTCTGTAAATTTTAAATTAAGGGGCACTCAGGCAAAAAATATGGGAGCAGGGAATAACAGTTCTTTAATAGGGAAGAAAATTAAAAGATAAAATAAACAATGCAGTAAACTAAACCAACACTGACAGAGTCAGAACACAACCTGACACCCTGTGGGTCAGGGTGTTGGCAGCAGTCCCATTGGAATTGTGGCTGCAGCCCTCCTGGAGTGTCAGGGGTGGTTCTGTTGGAGCAGTGATATTGTAGAAAGGTTCAGTCTTCCTCTGAAGATCCAGTGGAAGAAGAGGCAGCTGCTGTTCCTCTGGGAAATCCAGTGGAGAAGCCGTGCTGGTGTTCCAGAACCTCCAGATTATATCTGTGTAGAATGCTTAGCTCTTCCCTCTGGGCTCCCATCTCCCAGTGGGATGCTCTAGTTCTTATCAGCCATGCAGTGACATTCAATAGCCTGTTATCAGCAGATGTCTCCCTGGTTGTGGAAGAGGTAAGTAAAACTGCCCACTTAAGAGAAGACACCTGTCATACAGATGGTAATAGAATACAATTTGATTGACAATCCAGGACAGGGATAACCTCAAAAATCAGCAACCATCTCTATACTGTGGATATCCACAAATTTCACTGATATTGTATGTACTTAATGATCTGTTTTGAGGAACAGCACAAGGAAAAAATAGAATTGCACCTCTTAGATCTGATTCTTTTCTCATTTGTTGACACCATCCCCAGTTCTGCATAGTCTTCACAGTACAGGCACGTTGATTCTGACCTACACAAAGAGTTTTTTGGGAAACTGGAGTGTTTATATTGCAGAAGCAATGTAAATAATATATTCCATTTATAGCACTGGAAAGCCACAGTGCTGAGTTATGGTTGTGTTGTGTGCTGGCAAGGAAGCACAAAGTGCTGCACAAGTGCAGAAGCTCAGCATGTAAACCAGACACGGAATAATGAAAGTAAAATCATCTTTGTTTTTATAAGCACCAGAGATTTACTGCTGCAGGGAAGGGCTGACAGAGCTGGGAGCTGCTTCCAGGCCTTAAATCCTGGAGCTTTGCTTCTCTCTGTCTTTGCAGGGCTGGTAGTTTTCACTTGGGCTCGTGTTCTGCTGTTGAACAGTGAGCACCTCTGGTGTCTTGGACAGCCATAAAATATCACTTCACTCCACGCTTGTGCTCTAGCAAAAGTTAACTTGGGAAAAAAAAAAACTTTGTCTCTTTGATTAATGTTGCCCAGAGAAGTTGTGGCTGCCCCATCCCTAGAAGTGTTCAAGGGTAGGCTGGACTTGGAGCAACCTGGTTTGGTGGAGGTGTCCCTGTCTGGGGCAGGGGGTTGGAAGTTTGTGACCTTCAAGGTCCCTTCAACCCAAACCATTCCATGATTCAATGGTTTTGCTGTCAGTCCAACCCTGCTGTTCTCTGAGCTCTTGTGAGTGGCTTTCTGCTCCCACATCTCATTGTGGGTACCAGGAGCTCAGGGCTGATACCACCTGTGTGGATTTGGGAGCTGCAATCCATCCTCAGTGTCCAAGCAGCTCTGCAGAGCTCACCCCGCACACCAGAGATGCACGTGATGAGTTTTACCCTCCCTTCCACCCAAGCCATTCCATGACTCTTCCCACCCAAACCATTCAGTGGCTGTGATTGCTGTCCCTCCCAGGCCCAGGTGCTGGTGTGCAGGGCTCTGTCCAACGTGCTGCTGCTGCCCTGGCCCAACCTGCCCGAGAGCGAGCAGCAGTGGGCCGTGCGCTCCACCAACCACGCCAGCCTCGTGTCCGCCCTCACCAGGGACTACCGGCAGCTCAAGGCCACGGCCAGCCTGCCTCAGAGGAAGGTACAGCTGGAGGACAGTAAGTACCAGTGTCCTGCTCACTCCTGCTGCACTGGAGAGTGTCATTAAGCTGATTTGAAAGTGATTATTTTGGCTGAGAAATTGTTTTGCATATGGGGAGGGTGAGAAAGGAGCGGGTTGGGCTTTCTTTCTGTTTTTAGAGGCTTTTCTGCTCTGTACAGGACACTCTCATCCCAGGTTGCCTTTAAACTCTTCCATTAGAGTGCTGTCTTGCTAAGAAAGGTGGGATCAGGGTTGGGATAAAAGTTTAAATAGTAAGGATTGCATTGGGAACACTGAACAGCCTCTTGTGTAGTATTGGAAATACTGGCTGGAAGCAGCACTAGCAAAGATCATGGTTGTAAAATGTGAAGGGGGAAAATAAGAATTTCTTCCTTGGGAGTACTGGAGAGGGTTTATTTATATAGGAGGAATGCAAGGAAACTCTTAGCAGGGGTGCAGGGAAACTGCTCTATATGGGAAACTGGAGTGTTTATACTGCAGTGTTTATATTGGGCCTGGTTTGGGGTGATTTTTGGGCTTTTTTTCATTGAGGATCACTTTAGAAATCATTCTGAAATCTTCATTGTTGCACGTCAGTTGTTTTAATTACTTTGTGTGTTAGCTTAATTTCTCTTCCTCTTACCTGTGAGCAGTTTTGGGACTTGCAAGAAGCATCACTCCTCTTGTTTTGCAGCCAAAGTGATCATCCACCAGACACTGAGCGTTCTGGAAGACATTGTGGAAAGTGTCTCTGGAGAATCCACCAAGTCCCGGCAGATCTGTTATCAGTCGCTGCAAGAATCCGTGCAGGTCTCACTAGCCCTCTTCCCAGCTTTCATTCATCAGTCAGGTATAACCTCAGGCCAGGGGTCATGCTGTGAGTAGCTTTCTGAGCTCCTGGTGACACCCAGAGCAGCAGCACAGAGTTGTGGTGTGGGTGTGGAGTGTGTGGGTTTGCTGTGCTGGGAGAGTGGGCTGAAGGGACATCCCTGCCAGCCAGCATCCAGGCAGGATTGTCACAGTTCCAAAGAGGAGCTGATCCTGAGCACAAAAAAGGCTTTAAAATACCCTCTCTGGCTTTATTTGCCATTAAGAGGAGTAGTTGTCATCAGATTGGGTCAAATGATGTGGGATTTGGGGATTTCTTTCCCTGAGATGGAACCAGGACTGTCACCTGGCAGCCTGCTGGCCAGCAGCTTGCATTTTGTGTCACATCAGGTGCTTCCTCCTGTTCCACTTGGAGCTGGGTGGGATTTTCTCAGTGGTGGGGGTTGAGGGGAGACAAAAGCAGTGAAATGCAGAGGATCCAAGGCAGCAGCAAAGGTGCTGTGACTCCAGGGAGCTGTTGTCTTCAGAACAACCTCTTCAGTTGCAATTTATTGGCTATCAAAGGCTGTGTGATGAGGGAGGAGTTGAGCAGCTCCAGCTTCGTTATCCAGTCTTTGTTGGGATGGATGGAGGATCAGCTGGGTGCTGATCAGCTCACTGCAGCAGCACGTGCTCACTTCTGAGGACAGAAGGGTCTTCTCAGTTCCTGCCAAAAACACAAGCTGGATTCTGTCTCCTCCACCCCAGGCTCTGTGGATGTTTTGGATTTCCTGGTGTTTCCTGTTAACCCTGTATGAGCAGTGAGCACTGGAGATGGGCCTGGAGCTGCCCCTGAGCTTTGTCCCAGCACTCTGAGCACACTCAGGCCTTGCTGGCAGGATTTGGGTTGTTCTGAGGGGTTGGGTGCTGCCTGTGCTGGTCATCCCTGGCAGGTTTTGGAAGGGGATGAACAGTCTTGAAGCCCTGTAGGAGCAAGCTGATAGTTTCAGTTTCTCAGACAACCCTGTTGGTAAATTCCCAAGAGTAAATGGGGTTCCCTGAACAGGAGGAGGAAATTTCAGACTTAAACATAAAAGACTTATTGATGCATTTGGATGTTTCCTTAACATGTTCTTGTTGTTTTTCTCCTTTCTTAGATGTGACAGATGAGATGCTGAGCTTCTTCCTCACCCTGTTCCAAGGCCTGAGGGTGCAGATGGGAGTGCCTTTCACTGAGCAGATCATACAGACCTTCCTGAACATGTTCACCAGGTACTGCCAACCCTGGTCACTTCTTTCTTACCCCTCAGGATGGTTTATCTGAGGAGCTGCTCAGCCAGCTGGTCCCTGTCCCTAAAGGGAGCTGTTTGCAGCCCTTGTGGCCAAACTTCTGTCACATCCCAGGGCTGAATCTGGGGAAAACACTTCCAAGTCTAGAGAGACCCAGTGCCCATCAGTCACAGCTGCCATTGTGCAATCCCAGCTCTCCCACAGACTTCCTGGCTGTGTGGGGTTTTGAACTGGACTCTCACATTCCCTCTTAGCTCCTGCCCAAGGTCTGAGAGTGTCCCCTCACTCATCTTTTGCTGGGGAGGGGGGGGGTCTGTCAAACCTCAGTCACAACCTTCTGTGCCTTCATGTGCTTGGCCAGTATTAAAGGAGCATTTTAGAGGCATCACCTATTTTCCAGTAAAGCAGGTGAGCCTTTGGATCCCTGGGAATGTTCCTAATGCCTGTTTGTGTCCCAGGGAGCAGCTGGCAGAGAGCATCCTGCACGAGGGCAGCACGGGCTGTCGGGTGGTGGAGAAGTTCCTGAAGATCCTGCAGGTGGTGGTGCAGGAGCCAGGCCAGGTGTTCAAACCCTTCCTGCCCAGTGTGATCTCCCTGTGCATGGAGCAGGTGTATCCCATCATTGCAGAGGTATTCAGCTCCCAGGACAGGGCAGGGGAGGCATTGCTTGGGGGGTGGTGATGCCTTATGGAGCTGGAACAGAGGCTAGATGCAGTTAAGAGGAATACAGTGGATATTTATTGAAGTGCCTTCAAAGGCCACACCCTGGCAGTACCAGAGCTCAGGTCCTATCTGGGCAGGGGAAGAGGTGGGAGCTCTCTGGGACTGCTTTTAAACTACTCAGAAGTCCAGGTCAGGATTTGGGGATTCTGTGCCACAGCCTTTGGCTGGTTGGAATGGAGTTACCACCCCCCTGATGCTGGGAGCTGGGAATGGGAGGGATCCCAGCTCCAGGCAGACAAAGGCTGGATGTGTTCCCTGCTCTGACAGTGAGGGAGGCAGAGAACACCCAGTGCCAGTGAGGTGTGTGGGGGGAGCAGCAGCTGGGACTCTCAATGGCACAGTGAGTGCCTGCAGCATTCCCAGCTGGGCAGCTGCAGGTGTCTGCTGTGCCCAGCTCACTGCCCCTGGGAGTCTCCAGCTCTCCATGGACCCATCCTCCACAGTCATGGCTCTGCCTGGGGGGCTCCAAGATGGAAGCAAAAGAGGTCACAAGATCTCACATTTTTATAAGTTTGTCCATTTGCATACAGGAGTTAACTGTCCAATTAATAGCTTCTAATGATGAAGTTTCATCCTCCTGGCTTGCTTGCCCACCCTCCTCTTTTCACATTGTTTATGCTTTGGGCCTGAAGTTGGAAGATACTGTCCTTGAGTCTCCAGCTAGAAGAGGATTGTTTTGTCTTTACCACCCTGTGAAAAGATCCTAGTAACACTTAATATAAAGCTAAAAGCTGCACACCAAAACAGAACAGAAAATCTTAAACCCCAAGGTATCAGTGGCAGCAGTGAAGCTTTGAATTTCCAAGAGCTGCAAGTGTGGAAAGAAAACACCCTGGGGGGGAGCAGTCAGTGGGATTGGAAACAGAGTGGGTGGAGGATTTTGTCAGGGATTTCGAGAGAAGCTAAAATTAGGGAGGAGGTCAAAGTAGGAGGTACAACTCAGAGTCAGGGATGTGTTTTCAGCATGATCCCACAGCTGCTGGCTCTGGTGCTCCTTTTGAAGTGCTTTGATGTGTGGGTGGGACCCAGGGGTGGGTGGGATCCCAGCAGGGGAGCCTGGCCTGAACTCTGTCCCCTCTCCTGGCAGCGCTCGTCCCCTGATGTGAAGGCAGAGCTGTTTGAGCTGCTCTTCCGGGTGCTGCACCACAACTGGAGGTACTTCTTCAAATCCAGTGTGCTGGCCAGTGTCCAGAGGGGAGTGGCAGAGGAGCAGATGGAGAATGAAGCCCAGTTCAGTGCCATCATGCAGGTAATTCACCTTTCCCAGCAGTGCCCAGAACCTGTCCTGCAGAGGAGCACTAAACATGAGTCCAGTCATTCCCCCAGCCTGCCAAGGCCACCACTAAACATGTCCCCAAGTGCCACATTCACGTGGCTTTTAAATCTCTGCAGGGATGGGGACTCCACCACTGCCCTGGGCAGCTGTGCCAGCACCTGACCATCCTTCCCATGAAGGAGTTTTCCCAATATCCAACCTAAACCTCACCTGGCACAACCTGAGGCCGTTCCCTCTCCTCCTGTCCCTGTTTCCTGGGAGCAGAGCCCAACCTCCCCCCAGCTGTCCCCTCCTGTCAGGAGTTGTGCAGAGCCACAAGGTCCCCCCTGAACCTCCTTTCCTCCAGGCTGAGCCCTTTTCCAGCTCCCTCAGCTCCTTCTGGTGCTCCAGCCCCTTCCCAGCTCTGTTCCCTTCCCTGGACCCCCTCCAGCCCCTCAGTGTCTTTGTTCTTGTGAGGGTCCCACCTGGGCACATGTGGGTGATGGGTTTAGATGAGCTTGAGTGAGGTTTTGCCTCCCCAAACAGCTGAAAAGGAAGGCTGCTGAGGAGTGACCCAGCTGCTGAGCTCACAAGGCACAGAGCTATGCAGGCATGAGGAAGGAATGCGAATTTTTTTGCAAGCCTCATCCTGCAATAAAAATACATTACTGCCACGGAGCCATTTAATTCTGGGTGTTGTGATTGGCACTGGGGAGAGCTGCCAGTGCTGGGAAGTTTTCAGTGTCCTTTGTTTTCTATGGCTTGTTGAGTGCTGTACCACAAGCCCTGGTGGGGGAAGGGTCAGGGGGTAACACCTGACAGGCTTTGGCCTGGGAATAGAGAATCATGGAATGGTTTGGGTTGAAGGGAACTGAAAACCCATCCCATTCCACCCCCTGCCATGGGCAGGGACATCTTCCACTGTCCCAGGTGCTCCAAACCCCATCCAGCCTGGCCTTGGGCACTGCCAGGGATCCAGGGGCAGCCACAGCTGCTCTGGGCACCCTGTGCCAGGGCCTGCCCCCCCTGCCAGGGAACAATTCCTTCCCAATATCCCATCCAGCCCTGCCCTCTGGCAGTGGGAAGCCATTCCCTGTGTCCTGTCCCTCCATCCCTTGTCCCCAGTCCCTCTCCAGCTCTCCTGGAGCCCCTTTAGGCCCTGGAAGGCAGGGACACAATGCACAGAGCCAACTCCAACCTTCTCAGGTTGGGATATTGGAATTTTTAAGAATAACAGGCTGTGTTCCATGTGTTACTTCAGTCAGAGCTGGCCAGATGAGTTCCCTTGCAATTCCTAGATCTCCTTGGTCTGTACATGGGAGGACTTTGGGAGAGTTTTCCCCTGGTGGAATGCCTGGAGAAACTGGGTCCCCTGTGATGCACATGTGGAGAGGGAGCTCTTGCACTGACATAAACTGGGCCATGTTTCTCTCTAGCCTTCCCTTCTCCTGCCACCTTTTGGTGTCACTGAAGCCCAGGCTGGTTCCTGTGCGCAGGGCTGTCCAAGGACCTCTTCCACCTGTAGCTGTGTAAAACTTCCAACCTCTCCTGAATGCCTCATTCTGGAAGGTGTTTATGTTATAATCTCAGTTCAGGCTGGCTGACAGTACTGCACTGCTTCTTTTGCTCCTTGGCTCTTGTTGCTCTGATACAAAACTCCCATTTCATGCTCTGTAAGTGTCCCACAGCCAGGGCTTTGTGTTGGGGATATTAATAGTTTCTATGCTGATTTCCACCTGAGATCTAAGGCCAGAACTGGCTCAGTCTTGATGGGATCTGGGTCATTTTTGTCCATTTGACAATAAATGGGTCATGTGGGAGAATAAACTCTTCTGCTCACAATGCCTTGAAGGGGAGCTGTTAAAATCCTGCTGCCTGTCTCTGAGCAGAGCTGACCTCACCCACCTTCATCCCCTGTCCAGTGTTTTGGAGGTGTTCAGGGTGGAAAAGATATTTGATGACACACTGTGCAGCCCTGCCAGGCCAGCTCAGTTTCCAGCAGGTTTTGTTCTGGGCTTTTCACTGCACAGGCTCCCAGGGCCTAAATCCTAAATCATCTCCAAATCCTCAGTCAGAGCAGTGACACTGCTTGGGCTCCTGGCTGAGGCTGAGCGCCCCCCTGGGCTGTGGTGCCTTAGGTGACACCCCTGAGGAGCATCCCTGCCCTTCCTGAGCAGCCTGGCTGCCCAGGGAGCTGGGCTCAGCATCCCTGGCCCTCTCCAGTGCCAGCTTGGCCTGCCTGTTCCCCCTGGAGCCTGCTCTGCAGGGATATGCCCATGTTCCCACCAAAATGTCACCCCCATGGATCTGCTGGCAGCACAGGTGATCTGAGCTGCCTGTCTCTTGTGAGCTTGCTGCACTGAGGCTGCCAGGAGTTTGTCCTGGGGTCAGGGTGAGAATGCTGTGTTTTTTCCTGGCAGCTCTGATGTTTGTGGTGCTCTCCATGCCCTTCCTCCCTCTGTGCTTTGTTCCCAGGCGTTTGGCCAGTCTTTCCTGCAGCCTGACATTCACCTGTTCAAGCAGAACCTCTTCTACCTGGAGACACTGAACACCAAGCAGAAGCTGTACCACAAGGTGGGTCCTGCCTGGGCCTCTGCTCTCTGGGCAGGGGAAGAAGTGGGAGCTGTCTGGGATTGCTTTTCAACTACTCAGAAGTCCAGGTCAGGATTTGGGGGTTCTGTGCCACAGCCTTTGGCTGATTGGAATGGAGTTACCACCCCCCTGATGCTGGGAGCTGGGAATGGGAGGTATCCCAGCTTCAGGCAGACAAAGGCTGGATGTGTTCCCTGCTCTGACAGTGAGGGAGGCAGAGAACACCCAGTGCCAGTGAGGTGTGTGGGGGGAGCAGCAGCTGGGACTCTCAATGGCACAGTGAGTGCCTGCAGCATTCCCAGCTGGGCAGCTGCAGGTGTCTGCTGTGCCCAGCTCACTGCCCCTGGGAGTCTCCAGCTCTCCATGGACCCATCCTCCAGGCCCTGTAACCTCCCCTTAGCTGCTGCCATGGGGGATGAAGTCTGGAATCCAGGGAATCTGGTCAGCCTGGGAAAGCAGAGCTTGCAGTTTCTCATCTGTGGTCACACCTGAAGGGCAGCCCTTTGTGTTCACAGGTGCCTGGGGCAGATTTCAGGCCTCTGGCCACATTCCTTGGCTCCCTCTTGGGAACACTGTGCAGGGAACAGCTGGGAAGAGTTCCCAGCTGTGCAGGGAACACCTGGCTGGAATTGCAGTGGGACTTGATGCTGGTGGCTTTGCCAGTGCTTAAAACTTGAGTCAGAGCATGGAATCATGGAATGGTTTGGGCTGGGTGGGATTGTAAGGTTGATTTATTTTTAACCCCCAGCCATGGGCAGGGACACCTCCCACTGTCCCAGGCTGCTCCAAACCCTGCCCAGCCTGGCCTTGGGCACTGCCAGGGATCCAGGGGCAGCCACAGCTGCTCTGGGCACCCTGTACCAGGGCCTGCCCACCCTCACAGGGAACAATTCCTTCCCAATATCCCATCCAGCCCTGCCTTCTGGCACTGGGAGCCATTCCCTGTATCCTGTCCTTCCATCCCTTGTCCCCAGTCCCTCTCCAGCTCTCCTGGAGCCCCTTTAGGCCCTGGCAGGGGCTCTGAGGTGTCCCTGAAGGCCCAAACCATGAGGTAAGTGTGTCTAAATTCAACATTAACTCTGAAGCTGATACTAATTGATCTTATTTGGCCATTTTTGATCTGGCTTGGCTTAGACAATCATCTCAGTGCTCCCCAGAGTGTGCAGATGCTGCTGAAGCCGTGGCCGCTCTGTCCTTGCTGGCTTTGTCCTCCTGTGGGAGGAGTGAAGTCCCCTGACCCTGTGCCCCTCTCCCTGTGCAGAAGATCTTCAGGACCACGATGCTGTTCCAGTTTGTGAACGTGCTGCTGCAGGTGCTGGTGCACAAGTCCCACGACCTGCTGCAGGAGGAGATCGGCATCGCCACTTACAACATGGCCTCGGTGGACTTTGATGGCTTCTACTCTGCCTTCCTGCCCGAGTTCCTGGCCAGCTGTGATGGGGTGGACTCCAACCAGAAGAACGTGCTGGGGAGGAACTTCAAAATGGACAGGGTGAGGAGGGGCCTGCAGCATTGTGGTCTTGCCAGGATGCATTGGAGGCCGTTTTCCTGGGAAAGAGAAGTGTCTTGGTTTGGAAAGCCAGGTGCCTGCTAAGGAAGGCAGGAGCCTCCCCTGAAATGGAGAAAATGAACCCCCCCCACTCCAAATTGCTATAAATTTTAAATTAAGGGGGGCTCTCAGGCAACAAAAATTATGGGAGCAGGAAATAACAGTTCTTTAATAGGGAAGAAAATAAAAAGATAAAATAAACAATGCAGTTAACTAAAACAGCACTGACAAGAGTCAGAACACAACCTGACACCCTGTGGGGTCAGGGTGTTGGCAGCAGTCCCTTTGGAATTGTGGCTGCAGCCCTCCTGGAGTGTCAGGGGTGGTTCTGTTGGAGCAGGGATCCTGTAGAAAGGTGCAGTTTTCCTCTGAAGATCCAGTGGAAGAAGAGGCAGCTGCTGTTGCTCTGGGGAATCCAGTGCAGAACCTGTGCTGGTGTTCCAGAACCTTCAGATTATATCTGGGTAGCAATGCTTGACTCTTCTGGGCTCACATCTCCCAGTGGGTTGGTGTAGTTCTTATCAGCCATGCAGTGGCATTCAGTGGCCTGTTATCAGCAGATGTGATTGTGATCACTCAGAGAGAGATAAGGAGAAACTGCCCCCTTGACAAAAGACAACTGTCATACAGATGGTAATAGAATACATCTTGCCTTGCATCCTGGAACAAGAAGCCCTTTCTCAGGGTCTGGGTGTCAGCTCAGAGGTGGCCTTTGGGGGTCTAAGGGCTTGCAGGGTCCTGGTTGCTGGATGCTTTAGTTTTGGAGAAATCCAGCAAAGTTTGCAAATTTCTAGCTTGGCACCGTATTATTGGCAAGTGTGAGTGGATGCAATTGGAGGCCATTTTCCAGGGAAAGAGAAGGCCTTTCTCAGGCTCTGGGTATCAGCTCAGAGGTGGCATTTGGGGCTTTAAGGACTTGCAGGGTCCTAATTGCTGGCAGCTTCAGTTTTGTAGAAACCCTGCAAAGTTTGGAAATTTTCAGGTTGGTACCCCAGTGTTGGCCAGTGGGTGTGGCTGCATACGGAGGCCATTTTCCATGGGAAAGAGAAGTAAAGACAAGTCCTCTCTCAGGGTCTGGGTGTCAGCTCAGAGGTGGCATTTGGGGCTCTAAGAACTTGCAGGGTCCTGGTTGCTGGCAGCCAGAACACACTGGGAATGTCTGCAGGCAGTGCCTTTTGCTCCCAGCACTTCCATGCTCAGCAATGCCCAGCCAAGGGGTTCCCAGTGCAGGTGGCAGAGCTGCCATCACCCCTCAGGCTGCAGGGTGCTGTGGTAGTCAGGGAAGGGGGTTCCTGTTCCTGGAGGAAGGTTTCACTGGACTGGGCTGATGTGTTCCCCAGCGGGACACTCAGGTCCTTGCCTAAACGTCACTCCAGCTGCTGACCAGATGTTTGAGGGTTACAGTAAGGACAGCAGAGTACCTGCACAGGCTCACAATCCCTGCAAACCCCTCGTGTGTGGGAAGGAAACGTGTGGAATAGCATGACAGAGCAGCAGGTTCTGGCTTCCACTGACTGAGGGTTGTCCATTGAGTGCTCCCTGTCCTGAGGGAGGGTGTGGGAATTTGAGACCGAGGGTGAGGGTAGGAATGGAACCCTGGGGGAGTTGCTTGGCTCTGGAAGGTGACTGTTCTTCAGGAATACCAGCCCTTGTTAGGGAGTGTGTGACACCCAGGAGCCTTGGCAGGAGGGCAGCAAGGAATAAGGGCTGAATCTGGCCATGGAGCCAGGCTGGGAGAGCTGGGGGTGCTCACCTGGAGAGGAGAAGGCTCCAGGGACACCTCAGAGCCCCTGCCAGGGCCTAAAGGGGCTCCAGGAGAGCTGGAGAGGGACTGGGGACAAGGGATGGAGGGGCAGGACACAGGGAATGGCTCCCACTGCCAGAGGGCAGGGCTGGATGGGATATTGGGAAGGAATTGTTCCCTATGAGGGTGGGCAGGCCCTGGCACAGGGTGCCCAGAGCAGCTGTGGCTGCCCCTGGATCCCTGGCAGTGCCCAAGGCCAGGCTGGATGGGGTTTGGAGAGCCCTGGGACAGTGGAAGGCGTGACTGGACATGGAAGGGGTGGCATTGGATGAGTTTTAAGGCCCTTCCCAGCCCAGCCCATTCCATGATTCCCTGCCCATTCCTCTGGGGCCTCGCTGCACAGTGAGAAGCTGAGATGGGAGCAGAGCCTGGATCCCTGCAGTCAGCTCTGAAACCACCTCTGCTCCAGAGCCTGGAGTTCCCTGGGCTCAGACTGAGCCAGGGTGGATCTGTTCACCTGTGAGCACCCACTGGCTGCCTGCCCCTCTGCCGTGAGTCCGTTCCCAGCAGTGTTTGTTCTCTCCCTTGCAGGACCTGCCCTCGTTCACCCAGAACGTGCACAGGCTGGTGAACGACCTGCGCTATTACAGACTGTGCAACGACAGCCTGCCCCCGGGCACGGTGAAGTTATAGTGACTGCACTGGAGCCCCGCGCTCCGGTTCGCCGCCGCTCTCCGCCCGGGCCGTGCCGGCGCTGCGGGCCGGGCTCCGCCCTGGGTTCACCGCGCTCCACCGCTTCCTTTGAGTTCTCCCTGCCCAGCCCGAGGCCAGGCCGCAGCTGGAGCCGGCAGGATGTGTCTTAATGCCCACCCCGGGGCATCCCGACTGTCGGGAAATCCCTCTCCCGGGGCTTTCCCTCTGCTCCTGTAGCACTTTGTTGCATCTGGAGGTGTCTGGAGAGATCATGTCCGTATCAAACACGAGGCAGAAGCGCCAAAGACCACTTCAGACATTCGTACCTTCGTGTCATTCCACCTTCCTGCCCCGCCCAGCTCTCGGAGGAGGAGTCTCCTGACGTTGGGACTGGTTTGGCACTTCTGTCACTCCCTTTGTTTTTAAATTGCCTTGAAAACAAACCTCCCCGATGTTGGCGGGGATTTAGAGACTTTTTTTGGGTTTTTTTTTAAACGTTTTCTCATCATTCCATTGTGATACTAAAACAACATGCTTAATGGGAATAAAGTGCTTACTTTGTTGTTTTAAATAACTTGGGGCTGGGTTAGTTTCCCTCTAGGTCATTTTGTATAAATGAACATGCAGTGATCCACAGCTTTTCCCAGGATCAGGAATGAGAAGCAGCCAGCAAGGATCCCAACAATTCCAGCAGCTCCTGGAAGGCGCAGATCAGTGGTGGCCTCTTCTGCTGTCTCCTCATTGTTCTCCTCCTGTGTTTTCTGTCACATGTTGTGGTGATCCATTCATTCCCTCCAGCACAAGTGTCTGAATCGAGCATGAAGTGCCTGCAGGAAGAAATCCCCCATTCCCAGGGAAGTTCACCCTCTGCCCAGTGACCCAGTGGTGGCATCTGTGTGGTAAAATCCCAGACACCAGTCAGGCAGGAGCAGATTGTGTGGGGCTTGTGGATCTCTGATCATGCAGCTGGGAATGATTTCTTTTCCCTGAGGTCTCTGGTCAGGAAGCAGCATTAGATCAGTCCTAATTTTTATATTTAATACATTGAATTGGAGAGGCTTGGAGTGACAGGAAAAGGGGAAATGGGCTTGGGCTGAATGAGGCGGGGATGGATGGGATACTAGGGAGACCCTGGCAGACTCTGATGCCCAAAGCAGCCGTGGCTGCCCCTGGATCCCTGGAAGTGTCCAAGGCCAGGCTGGGCAGGGCTTGGAGCAGCCTGGGACAGTGGAAGGTGTCCCTGCCCATGGCAGGGGGTGGGATAAGCTTTGAGGTCCCTTCCAACCCAAACCACTCTGTGATGATATGGAATCAGTCTTAATTCCCTGTGGTTAAGTGGGCAGCTGCAGTGGCAGGAGCAGCACCAGGCCCTGGGAAGGGAGCACTCCTGGAGATGTTTTCCTGGGAATGTTTGGAGATGTGGCTGTGCTGAGGCTGCACCAGGACAGCTGGGAGGTGCCAGGGGCGAGCTGGAGTGTGGCAGCACTTCCTCCATGGTTCCTGTTTCAGTTTTGGGGACAAGCCCCTTCCCTGTGCCCGTTTGTCATGGGGAGATGATGGATGCTGTTTGGATGATCTGTGCCATCCCTGCATCCAGGCTCTGACCTGGCACCAGCTGGATGTTTGTGTTCCCTGCCCTGGAGCAGAGTCCAGAGCCCAGGATGTGCCTCACCTGCTCCAGGCCGTGCAGGTGAGGGCAGAGCTGCCTCCAGGGGATGAGGGAAGAGGGGAGGAAGGGGGAGATGGTCTGTGCCCAGCCTTCCTGACTCCCTGCCAGCCACACCTGGAACAGCATGTGGGGTGCCCCTGTCTCCACGTGAGACTTTGAGTCCTCGTTGTTCCTGCTGGTAACGGTGCAGGAGCACCCAGTGCAGGGTCCAGCCCTGGCCCTGCTCCTGCGCTCCTCCTGGGCACCCTCAGCAGCTCTGCCCTGCCCTGGGGGGCACCTCCTCCACCACTTCCTGCCTGTGGCTCCCTTTGGAGCTGGGCTGAAGGGATTCCATCCCAGCACAGCTCTCCAGGCTCATGCTGCTTCTCTTGGCTTCAAACAGGGTGAAAGTAGAAGATTTTCCCTTGGTCAATGCCAGCAGCTGCCAGGTGGCCAAAGCCCAGGCTCCAATCTGCCACCCCTTGTCCTAAAACCTCTTTCCCCATTGCCACCCTTCTGTTGCATTCTCCCTGGCCTGGCAGACCCTGCAGAGGGGCCTTTCCCCACCCCCAGCCCCTTGTTTAGGGCCAGAAAAGTCTCTTTTCCACAGCCTGTTGAATCCATTTGCCCATGGGAAGGCACTGGGGTGTTTTTTGCCACGATGCTGAGCACAGCAGGTCCCAGAGCTGTGGCAGGGCTTCTGTTCCCTCATCCCTGTGCCTTGGGAAGGCAGGGTGGTAACAGGGAGAGTGGGATCGAGCCCAGCCCTCACTTGTTTCTTCAGCATACTCCTCAGTCCTTCAAATCAGCACAGATTTGGGAGCCAGGCTCCAAGCAGCCGGGCTGTTCCATGAACCTGTCAGGCTGCTCTCCCAGGAGATGTCTGAGTGCAGGGAAGCCCAGCGTAGAGATTTCCCAAACTGGGGTCTGCAATGGGCCTTGGAGAAGTGATCAGTGCTCCCACCTCTGCCCCCAGGGCCTTGCACCCCTTCCCCAGCATCCCCCGTGTCCAGGGCAGGTCTGTGCCCCACAGGGGGACACTGCCCTGGCTGCCCTTGTGCCCCAGCTCAGCCTGGCATGGGCTGGCATGGGCTGACCTGGCCTCTCCCTGCTGCTGAATCGAGGGCAAAGCTCGAGGCAGGTTTGGGTCCTGGCAGGGTCTGGCTCCCCTCGGGGTGGGGGTGGGCTGTGCTCCCACCCTGGCAGGGCTTGGGGCTTCCAAGCCGGCATGTTCCGTGTCAGGATGCTCCGTGCTGGAATGTTCTGCATGGGGAGGATGCTCCGTCCCGGGATGTCCCGAGCAGGCGCGGCAGCCTTTAAGGGGAGGGACGGAATCCTGACCCGTCCCCGGGCCCTTAAAGCCTCCGCAGACCGACCGAGCCCGGCTCCGACCCGCCGGGTCCGCCATGGGGTCCCTGGGGCGCTGCCTGGCCCGGAGCCTCCCGCGGGGACAGCCGGGCCTGAGCCCCCCCGGGCCCCGCTGCTACGGCTCCGGTGAGACACGGCCCCGTCCCTGTCCTGCTCCTGGGGACCCTGTCCCCACCCTCATCCTGCCCTGGGGACCCTGTCCCCACCCCTGCTCCAGAGGACCCGATCCCCATCCCTGGGGGCCTTCAGCCCCTTCCCCGTCCTGTCCCTGGGGGCCCTTTCTTCATCCCTGTCCCTCTCCCTGGGGACCCTTTCTTCATCCCTGTCCCTCTCCCTGGGGACCCTTTCCTCATCCCTGTCCTGCCCCTGTGTCCTCGGTCCCTCCGTGCAGGCGGGTGGTGGCTCACGGGCTCCTGTCCCCCCTTTTTGGGGCGAGTCGGTGCCAGGCTCTGCTGTCCCCAGCCCCGTGTGCCGGGATGGGACAGAGCCCGGAGCTGGCACTCCCTGAAGGTCCCAAGGGGTTCAGTGTGCCCAGGGCTGTGCTGGGGGACAGGGACAGGGCAGGACCCTGGCAGAGCCGAGCCGTGCTCAGCAGTGCCCGGGTGAGCACGGGCTCGCTTTGTCCGGCTCTGTCCCCGCCAGCACCGGGGCCACCCGGCCCCGCAGCCCGGGATGGGTCCCCAAAGGGATTGGCAGTGAAGTGTCCTCTCCCTTCCTCTTCTCTCCCTCTCCCTTCCCCTCCTTCCTGTCCCCTCTGTCCCCCGAGCGGACGGGATGCACCGTCCCCTGGGGCTGCTGTCCCCTCCTGCGGCGCAGCCGCGGCCGGGCCAGCGGCGGGGTGAGACCCTACCGTCCCTCGGGTGACAGCGGGGCCAGACCCTACCATCCCTCGGGTGACAGTGGGGCCGGACCCTGCTGTCCCTCGGTCACCGGTTTTCCCCTCCAGCAGCGGAGCGCTGTCACCGGGCGGGGGGAAGGCCCCGTGGCCAGGCAGGGGACAGTCCCCAGCACGGGGACATGGCACAGACATGGCTGGATTAAAGGCTGTTTCCTGGCCGCGGACACGTCCCCAGCACCCGTCAGGGCTTTGTGGCTCGTCCCCTGGGACCCCAGCAGCCTGAGAGGCACAGCTTGGCCAGGGGACACGCCCCGGGATGGGATGGGGACGGCAATGGGGACAGGGATGGGGACATGGATGGAAACAAGGGTGGGGACTGGGATGGGGGGCGGGTTCCCATCGGCAGCCTCGGGGCCGAGTACACGCCGTGGTGCCGCGGGGACAGCTCGGGGCCCTGCGGCCACCGTGTCCGTGTCCGGTGGGGTCCCGTGTCCCGCGGTGGTGACAGTGACCCGCGCAGCCCCCGCGGCGCTGCAGGAGAGGACGCTGCTGGTGGCCAAGCCGGACGCGGTGCAGCGGCGGCTGCTCGGGGACATCATCCAGCGCTTCGAGCGCCGAGGCTTCAAGCTGGTGGCCATGAAGCTGCTCCAGGTAGCCGGGCCCGCGGGGACGCCGCTCCGGGAGCGGGAGCGGGGGTGGCCGGGGACAGCGCCCGGGTGTCACTGTCACCGCCGCTGCCCCAGGCGGACCGGAGGCTCGTGGAGCAGCACTACGAGCAGCTGCGGCTGAAGCCCTTCTACCCCGCGCTCGTCGCCCACATGACCTCGGGGCCGGTGGTGGCCATGGTGAGGGGACAGCCCCGGGGGCGCGGGGGCGCGCGGGACTCAGGTGTCCCTGTCCCTGTCCCTGTCCCTATCCCTGTCCCGCAGGTGTGGGAGGGCTACAACGTGGTGCGGTGCACGCGGGCCATGGTTGGGGACAGCAGCGCCGTGGGGACAATCCGCGGGGACCTCAGCGTGCACATCACCAGGTAGGGCCGCAGGGGCGGGACCCCAGGGCCGTGGCACTGTCCCCATCCCTGTCCCCTCGCAGGAACGTGGTCCATGCCAGCGACTCCGCGGAGACAGCCCAGCGGGAGATCGGCTTCTGGTTCCAGCGGGACGAGCTGGTGGCCTGGGACAGCAGGGACAGGGACAACATCTACGGGCTCTAGGATTGGACCCTGGCCGCGGGCACCCCCGCCCCCAATAAACCCCGGTGACCCCAGCTCTGACTCTGGTCTCCTCCCTCGGATGTCACCAGGAAGCTCTGGGATGGCACTGGGAGACTGGGGTGACACTGGGAAGCTCTGGGATGTCACTGGGAGACTGGGGTGACACTGGGAAGCTCTGGGACGTCACTGGGAGACTGGGGTGACACTGGGAAGCTCTGGGATGTACTGAGGTAACACCAGAGGGCACTAGGGGTGTCACGGGAAGGCTCTGGGAGGCACTGGGTGATCATGGAGGGCACTAGGATAGTACTGGGAAGCTCTGCGAGACACTGGGATGTCCCCAGAGGCATTGGGGCCGTACTGGGAAGCTCTGGGATGTCACTGGTACATCCGTGGAAGGTACTGGGATAGTGCTGAGAAGCTCTGGGATGAACTGGGATGTCCCTGGGAGCACTGGAACTGTTCTGGGAGGCCCTGTGAAGAACTGGGCTGTGCCCGGGGGGCTGCGGGGGCTCTGCAGTGACGGGAAGAGACCGGGGTGGGGTCTGAGCTGTAAAACTGGGGGCTCCCTGCGACACTGGGAACCACTGGGACACCGCTGGGACACCGCTGGGTGGCATCGGGACACTGCTGAGAGCCATTGGGATGCCACTGTGAAGCACTGAGACACCACTGGGTGGCACCGGGGGCCACTGGGACACTTGGGAAAGCACTGGGACGCCACTGGGAGCGCTGGGACACCACAGGCACAGTGGATATCGCTGGGAGCTCTGGGACAGCTCTGGGACAGCACTGGGATGTCACTGATATATCTCACTGGGATCTCTCACTGGCATATCGCTGGGATATCTGGGATATCTCACTGGGATCTCGCTGGGATATCTCACTGGGATATCTCTGGGCTATCTCTGGGATATCTCACTGGGATATCTCACTGAGATATCGCTGGGATATCTGGGATATCTCCGGGATCTCTCACCGGGAGCGCTGGGAGGACCCCGGTCCCCCCTCGCTGCAGTTCCCGCCGTGACCGCTCGGTGTCGCTGTGTCCTGGAGCGCTCCCCGTTGCCAGGCGACGGCGGCGGCGCCCGCGCAGGCGCAGTGAGCAGCGCCGCCCCCGGCATGGCCGAGGCCGCCATGGCCGCGCGGGTGCCCCCGGACGAGGACGGGGACGAGTGTCTGCCGCAGTACCGGCACCTGCTCAGCCCCGACCTGCTCGAGTGAGTCCCGGCGCTCCGGGGGGCCCGCGGGGGCCGCCTCCCCGGGGCTCGGCTCTGACCGTGCCTCTGTCCCACAGGGGCCAGGTGGCCTTCATCACCGGCGGCGGCTCCGGCATCGGCTTCCGCATCGCCGAGATCTTCATGAGGTGCGGGAGCCCCTGCCCTGGGACGGACCTCTCCTTCCCTTCTTCTCTTCCCCCTCTTCCCTTTTTTTCCCGTACTTTCCTCCTCTTCACCCCCTTCTCTTCTCTTTCCCCCGTCCCGTCCTTTCCCCGCTGCGGTACCAGGCCCTGGCAGAGCCGGGATGTGCAGCCGAGGGCGGCAGAGCTCTCAGGGAGGCTCCGGGGACAGGGCCCTGCCTGTCCCCGTCCTGCTGCGGGCTTGGAGCAGCAGCAATTCCTGCAGTGAGCACCCGAACTGATCCCGAGGTGCTGCTGGGGAGCCCGGCCCGTCTCACCTGCCCCTTCCCCGCAGGCACGGCTGCCGCACCGTAATTGCCAGCAGGAACCTGCAGCGGGTGGCCGAGGTGAGTGCGGGCTCCAGCAACCTGCCAGCCCCGAAACCCTTCTGCTCTCCCCTGGAGCAGGGAGCCCTGGGAATAGTGCTCTAGGAGGAATGGCTTCCCAGTGCTTCCCAGTGCTTGCCAGCCTGCCAGCCCCGGGCACTCCGGGGCAGGGTGGGTGCGGGTTTGGGACTGCACCCACCACACCTCCAGCACAGCTCCGTTAACCTGGAACCTGCTCTGTGGGGGCTGTTCCATTCTCGTGATGGCTTTCTGTGGGGGAGGTTTGTCAGCAGGGCAGAGCCCGGGGTTGGACTGAAAGCTCAGTGTGGAGTAGGAGCAGATGCCAGGGCCTGTGTGGTTTGTGGGTTGCACAGGTATCCTGTGTTTTGGGGCAGAGGGAACAGGGCAGGTGTGATTGCCTGCCATATCCCACCCCCTCATGCTCCTGTGCCAGAAGAAGCTGGCTCAGCAGGTTTGTAGTCCTCAGGGGCCAGAGTCTTCTGAGGCCACAGAATCTGCAGTCCAGGACTCCTGCTGCTTGTGCACCTGTGTGTTGTTGGGGCTCAAGACCTCTCACAGAGCCCAAAACAGAAGTTGGAGCAGCTCTGGGTGTTGTGTGGAGTTGCTGCTGAGCTTATGTGTCCCCTGTGCTTAATTTCCTGGGAAAAATCTTACTCTTAATGAGCAATAGGGGTGGCTTGTGACAAACCCTGAGCTGCAGAGCTGCTCTATCTCACAGCCTGACACATGGCTGCTCTGTCCTTGCCCTTTTGCCCACTGACTTTTTGGATCTAAAGGGTGATTATGCCTGGGCTCGTGCCAAAAAAAGCCTTGCTGGGGCCCAACCTTTGTACTTGCCCTGCAGAGATGTTGCCTGTGCTGTGCTGTGTCCATGGCAGCCCACGCAAGTACCTGGGCTTAGCCAGCACAGCGTGCAGTGGGGCTGGGATACACCATGCAGGAGCTTTCCCTGGCTACCCCAGGACTAGCAGGGCGCAGCCAGGCTCTCTTAAGTGTCTTTTTGTCCTTTCAGGCCTCGAAGAAGCTGGTGGCAGCCACAGGGCAGCAGTGCCTGCCCCTGTGCATCGACGTCCGGCAGCCGCAGACCATCGCGGCAGCGGTGGATGAGGCACTGCAGGAGTTCAAGAGAATTGACATCCTCATTAATGGTGAGGCTGCAGAGGGCCCTGGTTTGGAAGCAGTTTGGGCTCTCTGATGCCATGATGGAATGTGCTCCCCCAAAACTCAGCCCTGCCTGAGGGGTTGGCTCTTGTAGTCCATCAGCAGAGTGCTGGTGCAGCCCCAGGGGATGGAAAAGACCTGAAACTCTTGGACTAAGTCCAGAGGCCATGGAGATGCTCCAAGGGCTGGAGCCCCTCTGCACTATTCCTCCTACCTCACTATTCCCAGGGCTCCCAGCTGTTTGGGCTCATTGCTGGCCAGGGTGTTTTCCTGGGAGCTCAGAGGAAGCAGAGTTCTGTGTGTGGTACATGGCTATCCCTGTTTGTCTAGGTGTGGATCATCCCTGTACCCCTCGTGCTGGATTTGCTGCTGGACACCCAGAGCCACCAGTTTATCCCTTAGCAGGGCTGACTCCATGTGCTCTCCAGCATGCAGACATTGTCCCTCACCCTCCCTGTCCCAGAAGGGCCCTGACATCTGTCCCAGCCCTGTCTTGCCTGTCCCTGTGGTTCAGGTGCTGCGGGGAACTTCCTGTGCCCAGCCAGTGCCCTGTCCTTCAATGCCTTCAAGACAGTGATAGACATCGACACCATGGGCACCTTCAACACCTCCAAAGTCCTCTTTGAGAAATACTTCCGGGTAAGTGGCACAGAGCCAGGGCACTCTGAGGAGAGGCTCTTGTAGGCAGGGGGTAGTGTCAAACCACACTGTGCTCCTGGGGAAATCAGGGAAGTGCAAGGACCCAGAGCCTCCCTGCACAGATCCACTCTTTACCCTTTCTGGGATCCCAGCCCTGAACTAGGGATCCTCCTGTCCCTTGCCCTGAGGCTTTGTGCTGTTGCAGCACCTTTCCATGCTCTGCCACCTGGAGAAGCTGATCTCCCTTTCCAGCTCTGCCACTTTCCCTTGGCCTTTCCTTCCACCCTGCATGTCCCACCTCTCCAGCAGGGCCCTGCTACTGCCCCACCCCTGAGATTCAGTGGGTAGAGCTGCCCCAGTGGTGGCTTGGCAGTGCCCGTGGGTGACTGTCCCTCCAAGCCCAGCTCTCCTGTCCCTCAGAGCCCTGTGTGAGCCTTTGTGCTGCTCCCTGCCTAACTCCACATCTCCCTTCCTTCCCCAGGACCACGGCGGGGTCATCGTTAACATCACAGCGACCCTGAGCTACCGAGGGCAGGCCCTGCAGGTGCACGCTGGGGCTGCCAAGGCTGCCATAGGTACCTCACTCCCTGCTGGGGCTCTGAGCCACGTGGGGCCACGAAAGAAGCCAGTCCTTCCTAAATACTGGCATGGGAAGATGCCTTGGAGAGGGGCAATGGGGGTGAATTGGTGTGGTTACTGCATGCCTGGGTTTGGGATGAGGGCCCTCTCCCCTCCAGGGCCCTTTGCTCTCAGCTAGACTGTTGTGTGGCATTTTTTTCTCCCTCCAAAGAAATTGCTGGCATGGCTCTGCTCCTCATTTCTCACTGCTGTTGCAATCCCTCCCCAGATGCCATGACTCGTCACCTTGCAGTGGAGTGGGGACCCAACAACATCCGTGTGAACAGCCTGGCCCCCGGCCCCATCTCGGGCACCGAGGGCTTCCGACGCCTGGGTGAGGCAGCCTGGGCTCACAGCCCTGCCCTGGCACTGCCCTGCTGGGAGGGGACTGGGAGGGATCCCCAGTGCCACAGAGCTCGTGGGGGATTGCTGCTGGGCACGGCTGTGCTGTGGCTTGGCTGGCACAGCTCTGTGGGAACAGCCCTTCCCCCATCCCTGGTACCTGCCAGGGCACTGCTTTGGCAGCATTTTGGGCTCTCTGATGCCATGATGGAATGTGCTCCTCCAAAACTCAGCCTTGCCTGAGGGGTTGGCTCTTATGGTCCATCAGCAGAGTGCTGGTGCAGCCCCAGAGGATGGGACAGACTTGCAGCTTTTAGAGTAGGTCCAGAGGCCATGGAGATGGTCCAAGAGCCCCTCTGCGCTGAGGCCATGGAGACCTCAGAATCCCTTCCAGGGCCTAAAGGGGCTCCAGGAGTGCTGTACAGGGCTTCCCACTGCCAGAGGGCAGGTCTGGATGGATATTTGGAATTAGGAATTGTTCCCTGTGAGGGTGGGCAGGCCCTGGCACAGGGTGCTCAGAGCAGCTGTGTCTGTCCCTGGATCCCTGGAAGTTCTAAGGCCAGGATGGACAGGGCTTGGAGCAGCCTGGGATAGTGGAAGGTGTCCCTGCCCGTGGCAGGGGAGGAGAAAGAGAGATCCCTCCCAACTCCAACCATTGCATGGTTCTAAAGCTTTTTGAGGTCCTTGAGCTCGCTGGGTCAGTACAAAATCCCTGCTGGGCTTGGGCTCCCCTCCTTTAAATCTTCCCAGGTTTTTGTCCCAGGGCTGTTCCCTGGAGCACTCAGCCAGCCCCATGGGCAGTGCTGCAGTGCCTGGCCAGCCACGGTGGTGGACAGTCCTCTCACGGTCCAAACTGACTCTTTCCTGCTCCTTTTAGGTGGGAAATTTGCAGAGAAATCCAACCAGTTCTCCATGATCCCGCTGCAGCGTGCGGGGAACAAGACGGAAATCGCGCACAGCGCCCTGTACCTGGCCAGCCCCCTCTCGTCCTACGTCACCGGCACCACCCTGGTCGTGGATGGTGGCAGCTGGCTCACCTCCCCCAATAGCTTCTCTGCCTTGCTGGGTATTGCCTCCTCCTCTGCTAAACTCTAGGTGACTGCATTTCCCCCTCGTGGGATTGGAGCAGGGCTCCTCAGGGAAACCCTGCTTTTCCCTGGGCACGGGGCACAGGGCCTGTGAGGAGCAGCTGAGGGAGCTGGAAAGGGGCTCAGCCTGGAGAAAAGGAGGCTCAGGGGGACCTTGTGGCTCTGCACAACTCCTGACAGGAGGGCACAGCCTGGGGGGTTGGGCTCTGCTCCCAGGGAGCAGGGACAGGACAAGGGGAAACAGCCTCAAGCTGTGCCAGGGGAGGTTTAGGATGGGTGTTAAAAGAAAATTTCTTCGTGGAAGGGGTGGTCAGGTGATATAATGATCTCCTCAAGCTGGGTCTTATAAGCTCTTGGAGATCTATATCACACCTGAGATAGCTCAGCCACCTCAGATGGCATAAAATCAGCAGGATGGCTTCTGTGGTAGTGTTGGAAACAAAAAAGTTTTAAGAAAAGGCAAAATAACAAAGCTATTTACAGAGAAAAACCAAGCCTGGTGCAAGAGGTCCTTGCTCCCGGTAAAACATCTCACAAAAGCCATTAGTTCCTTTGTTGTTGTATTTTTCTATTAAATTGCTCAGGCAGGACTTTTTGGCTCCTGTCCAATTGGCCATCCTTGAGTTTGAGGTGAAGTCCCCAAGGTCCTATGAGACATCTTACCTAATTGAGGAGAGAAACTTCAGGGCTTTTTTCCCTTTTAAGGAGACAAAAGATGATAGTTTTGTCACTCCGTCAACAGGGGGCACATTCCTCCAGTCAGGCACTGGCACAGCTGCCCAGGGCAGTGGGGTGTCCCTATCCCTGGGGGGATTTAAAAACTGTGTGGGTGTGGCACCTGGGGACATGGATTAGTGGTGGCCTTGGGAGTGCTGGGGGAACAGTTGGATTTAATGGTCTTAGAGGACTTTTTCAAATTAAATGATGATTCTTAACCATGATTCTCCTGGGGCATGGCTGCTGTAGCAGTGGGTACAGTGTCCTCGTCCTTGGGACGAGCAGAACCTGCTGGATTTTCCCTCTGAGCCTGGGTTGTGACATGTTGTCTTGTGGACACTTGTCCAGACACCTCTGAGATTCCCCCAAAGCAACCTGATGCCCATTTTCTGTGCCCCAGCAGCAGGATTGAGCACAAAGAGTCCCAAGAGCCTCTTCCTTTCATGGATTCCTGCAGCCTGGCAGGGGAAGGGGTCTCCTGCCTTCCTCTCCTCCCTGCCTGTGTCCCACCTGGCAGCCTCCATGAGCTGGGCAGGCCCCAGCAGGGCTCTGTCCCCACCTCCACCCTCTCTTGCAGATGTCTGGGCTGCAGGAGCAAGCCAACCCCACTGATGGACAGCCTGGGACTGACCGACGGACTGACGTGACCTGGGACACCGTGTGGGGACACCTCCCAGAGCCAGTGCTGACAGCCACAGCCTCCCCTTGGCCACTGGTGGCAGTGGTGACACTGCCAGTCCTGTGTCTTCCTGGGGGACACAGCTGTGGGGTGCTGGGTGGGGACCAAGCCCACCCCCATCCTGTGCCACTGCTGCCTTCTGAGCTGCTGTGGCTGTGGGTGCAGAGACAGCTTGGGGGGCTGAGAGGGTCACTGGCCCTTTGTGGCTCCCTCCAAGCTGCTCCTGTGGCCTTTCCCCAGCCCCAGGCAGTGCCACCCATGGGTACCCATCCTCTTACTCCCCTCTCTTAGCCTGAGAACTGCACAAGAGCCCCAGCAGCAGCAGCAGCAGCAGCAGCAGCAGCAGCAGCAGCAGCAGCAGCAGCTCCTTTTTGGGAGGGGGAGCAGCTCAGCCTGCCTGGGGTCAGGGTCACCCAGCGTGGTGGGCTTGGCAAATCTTGGAGAGGAAACCCTGGCAGGGGGAGGTGGCTGTGTCCCCTGAGGGGTCCTGGCTGGGACAGTGGTCCTGGGAGGCTGCCAGGGATGCAGCTGGGATGCCCCTCTCCTGAGAGCAGAGGTGGTGTGAGGGCAGATCCCCCAGGTCCAGCTCTGCACTGCAGGTGTCCAGTGGTCTGTCCACACCCATCTCAGGCTGAGGCTAAGTGAAGGGCTAGAGGTGGAATGCAGGTCTTTCCTCCTGCTGGGCTGCAGGAGCCACAGCGGGGCTGCACAGATGGCGCTGCTGGAGCCAGTCCTGTCCCTGGTGCTGCTGCCCTGAGGGACACACACTGCTCGAGTGCACCCTCCGCCTGCTGCTGGTAGTTTTTAGGCTCACCCTGGGTTCAATGAAGCTTGTTCTCCCACTTAATTGTATTTCCTACTTGATTGTAGACTTGCCAGGTTTTACTCCTTGCTCCAGGCCACAAATAAAGAACTTGCCCCCTGAAGCAGTGATGCCTCTCTCTGCTGCATGAGCACCAGTGCCCTGCCCAGCTGACTGGTCCAAACTGGGTGCCAAGGGAGGGGAAGAGCCACTGCTCCCACTGCCAGGGCCTTGTGTGGCTCCAGTCCTTGGCTGTGTGGTGCCCCAGTGCTCCAGGCCATGGGGCTTGGGGACCTGCCAGCTCCTCAGCCCCAGGGCTCTGGGAAGGTGGTTCCACAGCAGAGCTGGTGGGAGGTGTTAAGGGCTTTGGTGAGAGGCCCAGCCCTTCAGGGGCCGGGGGGTGCAGTGCTTGGGCTGGGATCTGGGGGGATCCTTTGCCTGGGCTCTTGGGTTTTGGCTCTGGCTGCAGTATTCCTTTTGCTGGATCACAGGATGTGTTTTCTTCTGGAGAAGGTACTTGTGTGGTGTGTGCTGGCCCTTCTGCCTAGCTGCAGCCTCATCTCTGACCTGCAGCCCTGCTCTGGGAGGCTCCATGGATTTGACTGTTCCACCATGACCAGGTGCTTGGGCACTCAGGGCTGTACTGGCTCCGTGGCGACACCAGGAGGAGGGAGCTGAGTTAGGCCACGTGTCCCCAGCACCAGAGCAAGGACAGAGCTCTGGGCCCAGCCTTGGCATGGCCTGCAGCTGCAGGAGCCCATGCAGGGGTGCAGAGCTGCCTCTCACAGCATCAGGCTGTCACCTCCAGCCCTGCAGGCACCTCATTCCCTGCCAGTCCCATCCAGGGCTGTTACCTCCAGCCCTGCAGGCACCTTGCTCCCTGCCAGCCCCATCCACACAGGAGCCCTGGCTGTTTGAGCTGTCGGGAAACTGGGAATTGTATTGCCCAGGGGATTTTGCAGGGGATGCCTGGGGTAGGTGCAGTCCCTGTGGGACTGACTCAGGAGCCCCATCCTCCCCGCTCACCTTTAGGAGTGGCTGTGCTGAGGAAGAGGATTTGGAGTGGGGGTTCCCATCCTTCTAGTGCTGGGCTGACTGGACAGGGGTGACATCCACCCTGGGGATGCTGCTGAGCTCTGGCTCTCGGGGCTGAGTGTGCTCAGGGACACATTGTGGCCCAACCAGGCTGCTCCTGAGGTGTCACACACATCCGTGGCCTGGGCAGGGTCACTGGGGCCAGGGATGCTCTTGCTCATCAAATTTGCTGCTAATTATACCCAGGGGCTGTAATTCCACCCGCTGGGCTGGCTCCGGGGTGTGTTAGCAGGGACATCCCGGTGCTCCAGCAGAAACTGCAGAAGCACCGAGCCGGCAGGCTGTGAGCCCTAAGCATGGGCATTAATTAATTAACCCATTGAGGTGGTCCCAGGGGTGTCCCGGTGCTCAGGTCCCCCCAGGAGCAACTCAGGCATCCCAGGGCACAGTGCTGCCCCACTGGGGTTGGGGGTCCCGGAGCACGGCTCATCTCCTGGGGGGGATTTGGGGCTCACAGCTGGGCAGTCCTGTTGCACGGTTCCCCCCACAGGGGTTTGGGGTCCCGGAGCGCGGTTTCTCAGCAGGCGGATTTGGGGGTCCCCATTCACGGTGCCCCCCTGGTCCCACGTGCTCGCGCTCCGCCTGGCCCCGCCCCTCTCAGCCGACCCCGCCCCCGCCGCGCGCAAGCCGTGAGGGGGCGTGGCTTCGGCACGGGCTCGAGCCGCGGAGGGGCGGAGCAAACCGGACCGGCAGGCGAGTGACGTCACCGCCCCGGCTACTGCGGCGGGGCCGGGCTGGATCTGCCGCTTGTCCGCGGGCGGCCCCGCAGCGGCGGTGCGGTTGTTCCTCGGCGGCGCCGCCGCCTCCCCCAATCCCCGGTCCCGGGCAGGACCCGCATACCCGGCGCTCGGAGCCGCCGCTCCCCGGGCAGGGCGGGACCGCCCCCGGTGTCGGCGGGCGGGGCCGGCGTTCCTCGCACAAAGCCGTGAGTGCCGCGGGGACCGCACCGGCACCGGCACCGCCCCGATGTGAGCGGGGCATGGCCGCGGGGCATGGCCCGGGGCGGGCGGCGGCGGGCGCGGAGCGCCGGCGGTGAAGATGGAGTCGCGTCCGCCTGGGACCGAGCCCCCGCTGCCCCGGGGGCCGGGACCGGGGCCCGAGCCGGAGCTGGAGCCGGAGCTGGACCTAGAACTCGAGCTGGACCTGGAACTGGAGCCGGACCTGGACTTGCAACGGGAATCGGAGCCGGAGCTGGAACCAGAACCGGAGCCAGAGCTGGACCTGGACCCGGAGCTGGAGCTGGAACAGGAGGCAGATCTGGACCCGGAGCAGGAGCTGGACCTCTGGGCACTTGAGCCCGCCGCTGCCGGCGCGGGGCCGCCGTCCTGGTGCCCGGGGGAGGCCGGGGGCAGCCCGGGCCCGGAGGGCGCCGCCGAGCCCCCGCCCGAGGAGGAGCCGCGCCTCCGCCCGGTCTTCGACGCCCTGGACCGCGACGGCGATGGCTTCGTGCGCGTGGAGGAGTTCGTGCAGTTCGCCACGGCCTACGGCGCCGAGCAGGTGAGCACCGGGCACCGCACCTGCCCACCGTGGGCCCCGGCGCTGGGCCCGGGCCGGGACCCCGGGGGCGGCGGCACCGCTGGGTGCCCAGTGGCCCCGCCGCCCGAGGGTGATGGTGATGGTGGCTTCTGTCCGGGCTGCGGCCCTTGGAGAGCGTCAGTGTCCCCAAGGACAGCGCTGGCATCGCCCCGGGTGAAGGGCACGCGTGGCCCGAGCGGCTCCCGCTGCGCCCGGGAGGAGCCGGAGCCGTCGGGAGCCCGCAGCTCTTTGTTCTCCATCGCTGCCGCCTCGGGGCTCGGGTGGGCACGGGGACATCCCGGCCGGGGGGCTGCTCCGTGCCCCCCTTGCTGACCGTGGGTCACCCCATAACGGGAGCATCCCTGCCCGTGGCGGCGGCTTGAAGCGAGGTGATCCTTCAGGGCCTTTCCAGCCCAGGCCATTCCCTGGCTCCCCGCCTTCCCTTACCTCCCTGGTCGGGCTTTGACAGCCTCAATGGGTATTTTCCCCCTTTTCTGCTGCCCTGTGCCCTGGCGAGCCGGTGTTCCCCTGCAGCAGATCACAGCGATGTAATTTGAAGCTGCCTGGGCTGACCCAAAATGGAGCGAGCTCCGACAGCGCTCACCAGGGCACGGAGATGGATTTGTTGGTGTTTCATGCACTGGCCTGGGCTGGCATCTCTACCAGGAAAAGAAGATTTATTTTTTTTAAGGAACACAGGTATTGCTGTGAAGTTTTCCCGTGCCTGCCCAGGTCTGATCTCGTTCTCCATCCGTGGCTGCTGCGCGGGTATTTAAGTGCCATGACAAAGCAAATCATGTGTGAAGGAGGCTTTCGGTGGAGGAGGGCTTTTTATCCCTGTCCTCCTGCTGGAAACACCTCTCAAAGATAAAACAAAGGCATTTATTTCAGAAAAAACATCCTTGCAGAGTGGAGACAGGGAATTTCTTTGTGTTGCTGAGGGGCCACTGTGTGTGCAGGGGGTCCCAAGGTGTGAGCTCAGGTACCTCGGCTGTTCCTGCCCGTGCCAGCAGAGAGGTTTTATTCCTAAATCCTCTCTTCTGCCCTGTCCTGCCGCGGGCCAGGCTCCCTGTGCCACCACGGTGTCCCACTGCTGTCCCCAGCAGAGGAGGCAGGAGCAGACAGTCCACGGAGGCTCCTGCGCACGGTGTCACCTCCCCGGGGGACCGTGTGCCTTCGTGTCCCTTGGCAGGAGCAGCCCAAGGACGTGGGAAATGGGGACAGGAGGTGGCGTGTGCGTGGCAGGGACGTGGCAGGTGGCTCTGGGGGTGCAGCTCAGGCGGCGTGGGGATGGGGCCAGAGCTCCAGAGGGGCCTCCCTGAGCCGGGAAAACACCTCAGAGCATGGCCTGGGGAGGGGCTGTGGGCTGCTGAGGTCACCCCGAAGCTCAGGGGGTGTCCCCGGAGGGTTTGTGCCATTGGATGGTGTCTGTCCACACGGATCCGGATCCGGCTGGGAAGGGGCTCTCTGCAGCTCCCTGCTCCCTCCTGCTGAGCACAGCCAGTGCAGCCTGTGCTGCCATAAATGATGCCTTGAAAAGCCATTTCTCTTCAGCAGGAGGCTGGCACAGGCAGCTCCTGGCACGCAGGACAGCTGGGCCTGGTACAGCGGGTGCTGAACACCTTGGGGAGGTTGGTGTGGCGGGTCCTGGGCACCCCAGGGGACTGGCACAGGAGGAAAGGGGATGCCTGTATGTGCAGGAGGACTTGGTGTGAGTCTGCAGCTTAGGAAGGACCAGGGCATGCTGAGGGAGAAGGAGAAGGGGCTGGTGATTGTCTGTAAGCTCCCAGCAGCACATCTTTGTTCTTCATGAAGTGCCCTCTGTGATTACCCAGGCAGCCCCCACACCCCCACCCCTCTCTCACAGCACCCCAGGCATGGCTGGGGCACAAGCTTTATTTGCACCTTCAGGGTCCCTTTTAGTCCCACAAGAATCACTGAGTCCAACCCCTGGCCCTGCACAGACCCCCCAACAATCCCACCCTGGGCATCCCTGTCCAAGCACTCCTGGAGCTCTGGCAGCCTCGGGGCTGTGCCCATTCCCTGGGCAATGCCAGCACCTTCTGGGGAAAGAACCTTTCCCGATCTCCAACCTGAGCCCCTGATGTGTGGAGTAGTAAAAGGAGGAGTTTTGGGGGAGTTCCTTGACCTATTTTTTGTGAGGCAGCTGGAACTTGGCCCCAGAGTGGGGCTTCTGGAAAATGGAGATCCAGCTCAGGTGGGGGTTCAAGGGCAGGAACATCCCCGTGGGTAAAACGGTGTTCAGGGGACTGAATGGGACCCTGGAGGTGTAAATAAAGCTTGTGCCCCAGCCATGCCTGGGGTGCTGGGAGAGAGGGGTCGGGGTGTGGGGGCTGCCTGGGTAATCACAGAGGGCACTTGATGAGGAACAAATTCCAGCCCCGTGCTGGAGGTGCCTGCTTCCTTCCCTCCTGCCCTCCTTCCTGCTGCCCGCAGGGGTGGAACTAATGGCCAAACTGAAGCACGACAAGCAGCTGATTCCCGGGGCTGGAGAGGGCTGCAGGAGAGCCTGTGTGTGTGTATCCACATGGATGAGGAGCTGGAGAGCAGCAAGTGTTGTCTTTAGCACTCAGTCAAACACCAGAGGCATTCACGGGCTGCTGAGTGAGCACTGTCAGCTCGTTTGGCTGCAACAATTATTAGCTAAATGTCAAAGGGAAGGCACCAGCTGCCGTTTGTTCCATGGACACCGCAGGATTGTGGTTTCTGATCGGGTGAATTGGGTGTTTTTCCCTCCATGGGGATAAAAAATGGGATTGGGATGGGGTTTTGCTTAAGCAGCTTGGGGTGTTGGAGGGCTGGCTGGGAGAGCTCTGTGGCCGTGCTGCTGGCATGGGGAGGAGATCAAGGCAGAGAGAAAGGCAGTTTGGTTTGATCTGCAGAGATAAGAGCTGATAGGGATTGAGCTCTTGCCAGTACCTTCGTTTTCCAAGGGGTGATGGGAGGGTGGTGCCAGGGGTGACACCGAGGCAAAGGTGGCCTGGAGCAGGGAAGGGACAGCTTTGGGATGGTCCCCCCACAGCCCCTCCCAGGAGGGGGTTTGTCCAACCCAGATTTGCTCCCATGGACCCCTGATACGCTCCATGGATTTACAAACAAGATGTGGGACAGAAAGGTCTTGAGGACAACTTAACTTTCCCTGAGAACCACTTGATTTTTCATCCAAAACCCCTGGACTGCTCCCAAACCACCTGGGAGGTGGCTGCCAGGGGTGCTGTGTTTTTACTGTCTCCTTCCTCCCCCTCTTCCCTGCGTTTCTCTGGGATCTGCTGCTCCCCGGAGCCACTGGCTGGGACAGAAGGATGGACTAAGATTGGCTTAAACAGCGAGCAGGGAGCTGGGGACACACTTGGGGTCACTTTTATGTCACCTTGTCAAGCAGGAGGGGTTGTGTCTGGCACTTCTGGGGGTTGCACAGAACCTAAAGCCATTGTGCAACCACTTTTGGTTTAAATTTTTATTCCAAAACTAAATTTTCCATGTCTTGCCCACTGTAGCCCTGCATTGTGTCTGGCTGGCTGAGGTGACAGAGCCCAAGGCTCTTCTCCCTGGATTTATTTCCAGCAGGCTCAGAGGAGAATGGATTGTTTGTGAGGCTGAGGACAAGCGTCCTGCTGGCACCTTGGGTTGTTTTTCCTTTTCTGTTTGGATCTAACAGACAATTGGAGAAGGAAAAGCCTCTTGCACCACATGATCTCACTGCCTTGGCTCAATTAAGAGAAATCCCAGAGTTTGTCTCACTCACTTCCAAAGGCTCCTGTTCCAAGGGATCTTCAGCCTTTTTTTTTTTTTCCTCTGGATGATCAGTTTGAGCTTCATTCCACTATGGTTTGTTTTGCTTTCTTTAACATTTCCATCCCTCAGTACCTGTCCTGCCACCACATCAGCTCATCCTCAGCTGAGCTCTCCATATTCAGCTTTTAACTTTCCCTCTGAGGGTGGTTCCTGAGGAGTTTTATCAGGTTTTTGTACTTTTCTCATTCTCCTGGAATGGGGTGCCCAGCCTGAGCTGAGAGCTGCAGAACAAATCCCATTTTGGGGCTGGCAGGGACCACTCCAGAGAGCAGCTGCAAAGAATCCTGCCCTTGGTTTTTATTTTTGAATAAAACAATCTGAAAAGCTGGCAGTTATTTCCTGTAGTGAAGTCTGGATAGTGTCAAACTGCAGCTTTTTGAGGTTCCCCTGTGGTGATGCCAGGCTGGCTGTTCCTGCTCCCCTCTGATGGATCCCTTGGGAATTGGGTACCTGCATCCAGGGCTTCCTCCTTCCATCTCCCTTGGCCATGCTGACCTGGCAGCTGATTTGAGATGTCCTCCTTCTTCCCCTTGGTTTTCTCCCACTTCCCTGTGAAATCCAACAATCTCTGTCATGAGGAAACCTCTTAGTTTTTTGTTTTTCCATTTTCTCATGGTTCTCACCCAGTTTGAGCAGAGGAAATGCTGGTTTTATGAAGAGATTTCTAAAATTACCTCTCATGCTTTCACAGGCCAGTGAGGCTTAAATTGCCTCCAACTGTGCTGCTGCTGCTGCACCTTCCAGAGGCTTTAATTGCTGTTTAACTATGTGGAATATCCTGGCCTGGAAGTCCAGGAGCATCAATCCAGCTCCTGGAGAGGGGCTGGGATGGCACTGGGGGATGCTCTGGCTGTGCAGGAGGTACCTCTGGACACTCCTGTGTGCTTTGGAACAGCAACAAATCTGGAATATTTTGCTTGCTTTGACCAAGGGCCCAGTTTTTTCCCCCCCAAATAAAATCATGGCAGGGAATTTGTGGGTTTTGGGAGATTGGGTGGGAGCTCTTTCCTCTCCTCCTCCCTCCTCTCCTCCCTCTTCAAAGGGCTTTTACCACCATCAATAAATAACAGGTCTGTGTGCTCCAGGAGCTCCAAGACAGGAGTTTTTCTTTCTCCCTCAGAGAGGAAAACGCTTCCAAGCCAACATATTTTGTGTAATTTTGGGCGAGGTGGTGGCTGCTTTGCAAATTCCATTTTCAGCTCACTTGATTCACTTATAAATATCCCCAAAGCCTCCAAGGAAGAGATGATTCCTGTGCTCCTGGGTTTTTTTAGCTGCTCCTGCCTGGGTTTGGCTTTAAGCTCCTGGGAGTGGTGGGGAGGGCTGGGAGCAGATCAGAGCTGGGCAGAGCTCTGGTGATGTGTTTGTGGCTGGGATCAGATGGAGGGATGGCTTATCCTGGAGGGAGGGAGCCTGCAGGACTGTGAATGCTCAAAGGCTGGGTTTGTCTGTGTGGGCTGGCAGGAGGGTGCTGCTGGTAATTTTATCCCAGCTCCCAGTTTATTAAATCAACCTTTTCATTCTGCCTGGCTCCTGCAGGTTGAGAGTACAGTGAATGTGGAGGGGGGGTGGATTTTTGGGAGAGCGACTGGGGACAAGGGATGGAGGGACAGGACACAGGGAATGGCTCCCACTGCCAGAGGGCAGGGTTGGATGGGATATTGGGCAGGAATTGTTCCCTGGCAGGGTGGGCAGGCCCTGGCACAGGGTGCCCAGAGCAGCTGTGGCTGCCCCTGGATCCCTGGCAGTGCCCAAGGTGAGACTGGAGCAACCTGGGACAGGGGAAGGTGTCCCTGCCATGGCAGGGGTGGCACTGGATGGGATTTAGGATCCCTTCCAGCCCAAACCATGCTGTGATTTGTTTTGATCAAGTTAGTTGTGTTCCTCTGGAATTGGAGTTCATTCCTGCAAGTAAAGAAGCACTGCTTACCCAGAGGCAGGAGAAGCACCAGCCCCACCTCTGCAGAGCTGAGGGAGCAGCCTGGGCTGTCCTGGGGTGGGCACTGCCCCAGGCTGGGACAGGAGCCCCAGCAGCAGCCAAGGGACCATCTGAGGGTGTTCAGCCTTGGGCTGGAAAGACCTTAAAGCCCATCCCATCCCACACCTGCCATGGGCAGGGACACCTCCCAGTGTCCCAGGCTGCTCTAAGCCCTGCCCAGCCTGGCCTTGGGCACTGCCAGGGATCCAGGGGCAGCCACAGCTGCTCTGGGCACCCTGTGCCAGGGCCTGCCCACCCTGCCAGGGCAGAATCTCTGTAATAGCCAATGTAAATCTCTCAGTTCAAACCCTTCCCCCTGTCCTGTCACTGTCTGCCTGTGTGAAATTCCTTCTGCCTCTCCTTTATAAATCCCCTGTAAACACTGAGAGAGGAGAGGTGGATTCACAAGAAGCTTCCTCACAGGAGCAGATTATTTGCTGAGGCTGTGATTGATTAAAATTGGATTGGGGTCACCATAATTAACTGGAATATGATAGTGCACCACAAGTGAGGGCTCATTTGGAGCTGCTCTTGCCCACAGAGCCCTCTCCCAAAGCATTCCCAGGCTGCTGATAGCATTATGTAACTCAGCCCAGACAATAATTGATAATCATTACAATTGCCCACAGAATTCCTCTGCACTTTATCACTTTATTCCTGTTTGACTTTCGTTTGCTGCTCATTGTCAGAGGAATGATCTGCTGGAAACCCAGGGGCTTTTTTTTTTTTTTTTTTTTTTTTTTTTTTTCCCTTAATTCCTGGCTTTGGAATTTTGCAAAACAAATTACTTCCCTTTAGCCTCAGCTGCTTGGGCAGGGAGAGCTCCTGCTGGGCCAGCCTCAGCAGCCCCTCTGCCATGGCACCATGGCACTAACATTTTTCCTAGGAATGGAACCTGAACAGTAATGAACCCACATTGTGCCAGGTCTGGGAATCTGCTGGCACTGAAGCATGGCTTGCTTCCCCCTGTTCCTCATGCCTGGCTCCATCTTTCCATAATTCCTGTGTGGGTTCCTGGCCTGGCTCCCCAGGCTGGTCCCTGCTGAGCCCTGGGGGAGCAGTGGGAGCCCTTCCCTCTGTGGTTGTGTGAATTCAGGCACCTGTGGAGAATTGAGGTACAAAGCTGCCAGACTGGTTCTGCTGGGCTGGGAGTCAGGGAGGCTCTGAGGAGCTCTGGGATCAAGGAGTCCAGCTGCTCCATCACTGCCTGGGCCTGCCCTGGAACATGTCCCCGGTGCCACAGCCACATCTTCTGTGAACTCTCCCAGGGATGGGGACCCCTCACTGCCCTGGGCAGCTGTGCCAGGGCCTGACCACTCTTCCATGAAGGAATTTCCCCAATATCCAACCTAAACCTCCCCTGGCACAGCCTGGGGCCGTTTCCCTTTGTCCTGTCCCTGTTCCCTGGGACTCCCCCTGGCTGTCCCCTCCTGTCAGGAGTGGTGCAGAGCCACAAGCTCCCCCCTGAGCCTCCTTTTCTCCAGGCTGAGCCCCTTTCCAGCTCTCTCAGCCCCTCCTGGTGCTCCAGCCCCTTCCCCAGCTCCGTTCCCTTCCCTGGACCCCTCCAGGTGTGTTTGGTCAGGAGGGCTCAGAGCTGACCCTGGGGCTGCCCTGTCCCCATCTGCAGGTGCCTGTGGCCACACAGAGGGACTCTGCCCTTGGGGATTTGTGCATTTGGTACCTGCAGTGGCTCTCCCACCTGCCAGAAGCATTCCCAGCTCCTCTCAGAGTGCAGTCCCTGCTCTGGGTGTGCTCTGAGCTGCTCTCCTGACGAGGTTTTTGGGACACCTGCAGTGCAGCTGGTGCTGAGCCAGCCCAGTATGCAGGACATGGTGCTTCCCTCATGGTCCCACGTCAGGCAGAGCCCCTAAAGCTCCTCTCAGCTCTCGTTTTCCACTTTCAAATCTTGGCATCTTTCAGTGCCCTTCCCCTGTGTGGGTTGGTGCTGGGGCTGATGCTTTGGGTCCAGGCCTGAGGCAGAGACAGCAGAGACAGAACTTCAGCTACATGGGGAGGAACATCAGGGCTTTCCTCAGGCTGCTCTCAGAACCACTGGCTGTTCATATCCTTGTGTGTCTGTGCTTTGGATCTTCCAATATTTGGGTGGGAAGGGACCTTAAAGCCCATCCAGTGCCACCCTCTGCCACGGCAGGGACACCTCCCACTGTCCCAGGCTGCTCCAAGCCCTGCCCAGCCTGGCCTTTGGCACTGCCAGGGATCCAGGGGCAGCCACAGCTGCTCTGGGCACCCTGTGCCAGGGCCTGCCCACCCTGCCAGGGAACAATTCCTGCCAATATCCCATCCAGCCCTGCCCTCTGGCAGTGGGAGCCATTCCCTGTGTCCTGTCCCTCCATCCCTTGTCCCCAGTCCCTCTCCAGCTCTCCTGGAGCCCCTTTAGGCCCTGGCAGGGGCTCTGAGGTGTCCCTGGAGCCTTCTCCTCTCCAGGTGAGCACCCCCAGCTCTGCCAGCCTGGCTCCAGAGGGGCTCCAGCCCTGGAGCATCTCCATAGGCTCTGGGATGACTCCAGCTCCATGTCCTTATGGATGTGCTCGTGGCAGCAGACAGCTCCAGGCTGTCTCCAGTCCCAGTTCACATCAGTGGTACCTGGCAGGAACCTTGTTCTGGGATCCCAAGACTTCCAAGCCCAAGGAACAACCCTGAAGATGCCCTGGAGCAATGGCAGTGCCAGCCTGGGCTCCCTGCCTGGCTCACAGCTCTGCAGGAATGCTCTCTTCTCCCAGATTTTGGGTTCTGAAGGCTTCCCCTTCCCTGCAGAGCTTTTGCTGGAGCTGCTGTGGGGCACAGTGAGTTATTAATGAGGGAGGAGGAGGAGGGGACATGACCAAGGAGAGCCATGGGGACAATTCCTGCCAAGTGCCACTGGTGCTGAGCTGGAGTGCTTGGTGTTGGCTCCATGAGGAGAGCAGCTGGAGAGCCCAAATCCCTGTGAGTGGTGGTGGATCCTTCCCTGGCACACAGCCCTCCTGCTTCTGGGGCTGGGCTGGGCTTTTCTCCAGGGAACTGAGGATCTGAGAGCCTGTCCTGGTTTGGAAAGCAGGTGTCTGCTAAGGAAGGCAGGAGCCTCCCTGAAATGGAAAATGCAAACCCCTTCCCTCTGAATTATTGTAATTTTGGAATTAAGGGGCTCTCAGGCAAAGATATGGGAATAACAGTTCTTTACTAGGAAAAATTTAAAAATACAAATGCAATAGTACAAGCAAAAAGAAAAGCCACTGCCAGAGTCAGACAGGCCCTGTCCCCTGTGTGTCAGGGTGGTGGCACAGTCCCATCCCAGGGGGGCTCAGGGTGGTGGCACAGTCCCATCCCAGGGGGGCTCAGGGTGGTGGCACAGTCCCATCCCAGGGGGCTCAGCCCTCCTGCAGTGCCAGCTGTGGCTCTGCTGGAGCAGGGATCCTGCACAAGGGGGGAGTTTTCCTCTGCAGCTCCAGGGCTGCTGGAGATGGGCCTGCTCTCCCTCTGGGAATGCAGGGCAGCAGAAAGCTGCTCCTCTGGGAATGCAGTGGGCAGAGGCTGCTGGGCTGTTCCCAGGGCAGATTGGATCCAGGGAGGAATGCTTGGCTCCTCCCCTGGGCAGAGCATCTCCCCATGGGATGGTGGGATTTGATCAGCCCTGCAGGGACACTCAGTGGCCATGGACAGCAGAGATCTCCTGGAGGGAGGCTGGGCTGTGGGAGAGATAAAGAAAACTGCCCCAGTGAGCAGCAGAGAACTGCCCCAGCTCTGACAGGTGAAATAGAACCCACTGGGCCCCAGGCACAGCTCACAGCCTGAGACAGCCCCAGTGGGTCAGGGATGGGGCTCCAGCACTGCTGGCTCGAGGGTTCCTCATGGCTGTGGGCTTGTCCAGGCACTTCATTCCTGACTTTGGTCAGGATTTTTCCCTCTCTAGGGAGAAAACTGCTCTTAAAGCAGGGAATTGTGGAGGCTGCTGGCAGACTTCTCCCATCCAGCTCCTTCCAATGCCTCAGCAAATCCCCTTTTCCCAGGAATTCCAGTGACTCAAGTGCCTTTGCTCCCTGTTCCCATTCTGTGATCCCGTGGAAGCTGAAGCACTGAGGGACAGTGGTATTTGCTGGGAATTTGTGTGCTGGGTACACAAACATGAACTTCTGAGTTCCTTTGTGTGTCCTGGTGTGTCCCAGCTCTGCGTGGCATGAGCTGGTGACAGCTCTGGGGATATCCTGTGTCCTGTCAGTGTCCCAAGAGGGGTTACAGCTTTGTTTCCAGGCTGTTTCCCTGTTTGGCAGCGTGGTGAGCAGCCTTGGAGCACCTCAATTTATTTATTTTTAATACCACATTGCAGTTTCCCAGAAGAAAAAGCTCCTGTTCCCTCTGTGCAGTGTCCCATGGTGAAGTGCCAGGGCTGTTGCTGTGTTGTGTTTGAGTCACTGCTGCTGCTGGAAGGGCTTCTCAGCCTGTTCTGCTTCCTCCTGTCCCCTGAGGAGGAGGAGGAGGAGGAGGAGGAGGAGGAAAGGCAGAGGGAGAGGAGCTGCTCTGGGGGCTGCGTCATCTGGCAGGGCCTGGCTGTGGAAAATCCATTTGCCAGAGTCCAGGGGGAAGCTGGGCTCCAGCAGGATGTGCACAAGTCCAGGGAGCCCAGAGCAGCAGCTCTTGGAGAGAAGCAGCTGCTGGGGCAGGAAGCAAAGGGTGAGGCTGCTGTGGGCACAGGGCTGCTCTGCCCTCCCACAGTCCCAGACAAACACAGCATAAAACCCCCAGCAAGCACAGGCACCAGGGCTCTGCTTGGAGCAGGGTTCTGCACTGACAGTCCCTGATGGAGGAGTGAGATCCAGCCCCAGCCTGGCTGTGAGGCTGCTGGGGCCATGGAGGCTGCCCTTGGCTGGGCAGGGATGGAGAGGCAGCTGTTGTCTCCCTTTTGCCTGGCCACATTCCCTGTTTTTCCAGGGGAGTGGCTGTTCTTCACCCTGCTCACCGCCTGTAGTTGTGTGTGAGAGGAGTTTACAGCTGGGGGGAAAACAAAATTTGGATATCCTTGTGGAATTTTTTCCCTGTGCTTGCTACATGGATGCAGCAACCAGCTCATCTTCTCTGGCTGCTTGGCACTCTGGGGCTGCTGTCCTGGCAGGGAGGATGCACAGAGCAGAGCAGGGTTTGTGGAACCTTCCCTCAAGGGTCCATGGGCAGTTTTGGAAGCTTTGTCTTTGAACAGGAGCGTGCTGGAGGTGTGGGTGTGCGGTAGGAGACCCTGGTTTGGAGCAGGAGGGAATTCTCTTGTGCTCTGAGCTGCTCCTCCAGGCTGTGTGAGCAGCCACCCACCCCGTGGTGGCACCGTGGGTGGAGGAGGTGGCACAGACACAGAGGTGGGTCCCTGTGCAGGGCAGCCTTGCCTGGCAGCCTGGCACACACCTGCAGGGCCATGGAGCACATCCAGGAGGTGCCATGGGCTGTTTGCTTGGTGTGCTGATGCCTTCATGCCCAGAGCTTACAGTCCCTCAGGTCCTGGGCTTCCCAAACTATGCATGGCATCTCAGCCTCTTCTGCCTTGTCCCAGCAATCTACCTCTGAGCCTTTGATCCCTTCTGGGCTCTTTTCCCCTCTCTGGCAGTCTGCTGTGTGTCCTTCACACAAACAGCCCTTTCTGGAGCTGCCTGAGGAGGTGCCAAAGGGAGGGGAATAACCTGCAGCAGCTCTGAAAAAGAAATGAGTCTTTATGCTCTGGTTCAGGCTGGATTGTGGTACAATAAGCTCAGTTTTGCCAGGGTGGCAGGCACAGCAGGGCTGGGCCAGGCAGGTTCCTTCTCTCCTGCTCAGCTGCTGCTGTTTGCAGCTCCAGCTCGCTGCCCCAGAGGCTCCCTGTGTCCCCCAGCATTTACAGTGAGAGGAGCAGCTCCTGCCCCAGCACAGGAGGGACCTGGAGCTGCTGGAGAGAGCCCAGGGGAGCCCATGGAAATGCCCCAAGGGCTGGAGCCCCTCTGCTCTGGAGCCAGGCTGGCAGAGCTGGGGGTGCTCACCTGGAGAGGAGAAGGCTCCAGGACACCTCAGAACCCCTGCCAGGGCCTAAAGGGGCTCCAGGAGAGCTGGAGAGGGACTGGGGACAAGGGATGGAGGGACAGGACACAGGGAATGGCTCCCAGTGCCAGAGGGCAGGGCTGGATGGGATATGGGGAATTAGGAACTGATCCCTGTGAGGGTGGGCAGGCCCTGGCACAGGGTGCCCAGAGCAACTGTGGCTGCCCCTGGATCCCTGGCAGTGCCCAAGGCCAGGCTGGGCAGGGCTTGGAGCAGCCTGGGACAGTGGGAGGTGTCCCTGCCATGGCAGGGGTGGCACTGGATGGGATTTGAGGTCCCTTCCCACCCAGATAATTCAGTGATTCTCTGACTGTAAGCCATGTATGAGTTCAGCCTGTAGACTGTGCTTGGGGAGGGTGAGTGTGCCAGGCCTTGGGAGGATTCAGTCTGGGATGTGCCATGGGTGTTTTGTGCTGCTTTCCAGCCTGGAGGGGAGCACAGGGAAGCAAACCCCAAAAATCCTGGGCTCACACACTTAGAAATCCTGGATTTCTGAGCCTGGGCAGGCTGTGGCACCAAACAGCCCCATCACACAAACACCTGGGTTTGCTGCAGGGAGCTTTGCCACACCAGGCAAAACATTCAGCATCCTAAAATGGCTCATCCTCATAAATGGTTTGTGACCTCCTGGGCTGTTTGATTGTGTTGGGTTTTTTTTTTTTTTTTTTTTTGTTTCAGATCAGCTCCAAACCCTGGGGAGGCTCCATGTCCCTGTTCTGCAGGACAGCCCAGGGTGGCTCTGTGGTGGCACCGGGCTCTGCCCCCAGGGTGGCTCCACCCAGGTGTGTGTTTTACCTCAGCAGCAGCCAGGCTCTAAACCCTTTCTTCTTTCTTTATTGAACCCTGCCTCCTGCCCCTGAGCCGTGTTTGGAAGGGTGAGGACAGGTTTCCCTTGTCAGCAGAGGAACAGAAGCTGGAAACAAAGGCTCGGAGGGTGGAGGAAGAGCCCTCTTGAAGTTCATTAAACAAATCAATGTTTAGAGTAGAGCATCGTGCCTGCTGAAGCCTTTGAGCACTTAGGGAGGACAGGAAATCTGGAACACTTGAGACAAACAATTTCATTTGGATTAAAACCATCTCAGCGTAACTTCTACTCCTGTTAATGGTTCCAAACCATCCTTGAAGTTGTTTGTTTAAATACATTTTTATGCTTCAGTGGCAACAATTGAGGGATAATTTGGAAATGTCACCCTTGGCATTTGAGAACACACTTAAATACCACACACTGAGGCTCCTGAAGCCCTGCTGAGCATGGAAGTGTTCCTGCCTCCAGGTATCCGTGGAGCTGGTGGGGTCAGTCCAGGAAGGTCCTGTACTGAGCAGAGGAATTTCTACCAGTAGGGGAAATCTTGGGCTCCTGTGGTTGAGATGAGCCCAGGTGATAGAAAGTCTCTTTTTTCCAGCCCTGCTACCAAAGAAGAAGTTGAGATTCCTCAGTTCTGCTTTCCAAGGCTGTTTATTTTCTCTTATCTGTTCCATTCTCTCTCTGCTCTGCTGAGATCTGTCCAGCAGGTCGGGTTGTGGCACAGTCCCTGCCCTGGGGGTGGTGTTGGCTTTTTATACTAAGAACTACCTGTACTTTATTTACAATAATTTCCCAATACCTATCACCTGTGTTAGCCAGTCTGTCTCTGCTCCAAACCAATCCAGAGGTGCCACCATCACAGCAGAAGATGGAGGACAAGAAGAAAAAAGGACAGGACACGCAGATTCCTCCCTCTTGCCTCTTGAACCCCCATTCTAAATCCCCAAAATTCTGCTTTTCACCCTGTGACAAATTCACTGTCATTCTACTCAAACTCTTGTGGCTTGTAACTCCTCACACAAAGTTGGGAATTGTTTCCATGGCTAAAATCCAAGGCACAGGGGTCTTTGACTCTGTGCCAAGGTCTCTGAGCCCCCTGCCAGGGTCTCGAGTCCTCCAGGGCAGCTAGAGCAATGTCCTGGGTTCTGATAGGAAAATACCCCAAAAATTCCAGGTGTGAGTGCTGCAGGTGGAGGAGATCTCCCACAGTTCAGCTCCAGGCTCTGCTCTGGGGCCTGGCTGGGTCTGTTTGTCCTGGTTTCTCGTGGGTGTGGGCAGGAAGGATGTGGGTCCTCAGGCTTCTTTGGCTGCCAACTCTTTGAAACATATTCTGGCTTTTTTTCCTGCTTCCTGGTGAATTTGGAGTGTTTGAAGGAAAGTCTTCTCCTCTGCAGGCTCCAGATGAGCAGAGGGGATCTGGTCCTCAGCATCAGCTTTGGGCTGGTTCTGGCTCACAGCTGGCTTGGAGATCTCTTCCTCCCGCTTCCAAAAGGGGAAAAGAGGAGTTTGGTGGGGAGGGAATTCTCTGCTGTCCATTCTGTATTTGCATTTTCCACTCTGGCATTTCCTGCAGAAGGAGCCTGGGAGAGGCTTTGGGGTTTGGGGCAAGGCTGGGGGAGAAACTGCCCAAGGAGGTGATGAACAGCAAAAGCTGTGGCAGGCTGAGAAGCTTTTCTCTTGGATTCCTGGGAAGAGCAGGATTTGTGAGGCAGGATGGTTTGTAACCCAAGGATCTGGTCTTCCTGGGGAGAGGATCTGCCTTCCCCTTGGGAACTTGCTCACTTTGTTCCTTCTCTGTCTTGGTTTGTGGGTGATCTCTCTCCCATTCCTCTGCTTTCAATACTTGCAGGCTTATCCTCACCACAATTACTCCCCTGGTAAATACAGGAAGTTTATTCCCCTTCTACCTTAAAGAGGAGCTTTGATTGTTTCTTCTGTGGCAGGAAAAGATGAGAACAAGCCAGGCTGGGGCTTCCTTAGTCTCCTGCTCTGGAAGGTGTGTGGATCCTGCAGTGCTGGAGCCTGGGGATGAAGGGATGGGAGGGAGGAGCTGATCTCTGGGCCAGATTAGGGAGGGATTTGGCAGAAAACATCTTCACCAGGCTTGCTTGTGATGGACTTTTAAGTAGAGACCTGAGCAGGCTGGATCTGCGGGCTGAGCTCCTGCTGGAGCTTTGGGAAAGGCTGGGAGAGCAGCCCTGGGTCAGCACTGCCACTTGTGAAATAAATAATGCAGTTCTTGCACTGCTTACTCACAGTTGCCCAGGGCTGCTCCCTGGATTGAGATCCTCCCCTCGGGGGTGTTTTAAAGGTTACTTAATTAGGTGTAATTGCAGCAGAATAGAAACCTGCTTTGAGCTTCTGAGAGCTTTGTGGAGTGCCAGCTCCTTCAGCAAGTGGGGGGCTGAGATGCTGTGAGCAGGGCTGCAGGCAGAGCTGCCAGCCTCCCCCTGGGCCTGGCTGTTCATGGGGAGTGCTGGGAGGCTGCTCCTGCCTTTGGGAATGGTGCAGCTGTGCTTCCCATCCCTGCAGCAGTGTGGGGAGGCAGCTGAGCTCTGCTCCCCCTCTCAGGCTGGGGATGCTCCCTCAGCAGTCAGCACAGGGCACGGGTGTGCTCTGAGCCCACAGAAATGCTGCATTAGCAGGGATCAGAGCATTTCAGCTGATCCCCCTGCAGCCCAGGGGCTTAGGGAGTGGGGGATCTGCAGAGAGCTCTGTGGGGCAGCTGTGGCTTTGGCACAGCCCCTTTGGTTTGGCTGCAGGAGCTCCAGCAGTTCCAGCCCGTTTCCCAATGGTGAAAAAAGGATACTCTGCCTTCTGTCATCAGCATTTAAAAATGTTATACATTGTTCTTTGAAAGGATTGGTTTAGCCCTGAGAGGCAAGTGGGTTTTTAGGGAGCTCTGGCTCATCCCTTGTGTTAAACTCAGAGGGTGGAGGTGCTGCATCCACCTTTGGGTAACCATGATGGTTACACAGGTCTGTTCTCGCTCAGGTGAATTCCTCTGGCCCACTCCAGGTCACACACCTGCCTGAGCAGAGAGGGGAGCAGCTGCTGTGAGCCCTCCCTCCTTTTTAGTGCTAAAATCCCTCAGTTTGGCACTTCTGCCAATGCAGTGCTCGTCCTTCTCTCTGCTTGAGTTCAGGGGCTGGCTCACAGTACAGAGATACAGGATGTTCAGAGCAGATCTGGCCTTCTGGCAGCCAGGGGAGAGTAATTAAAGTTACATGAGAAGTGCTTGGATTTTTATGTCCTGCCACAGCCAAGCAGGACACCAGGACCTTTTTTCCTTTTTTCCTTTTTTTCCTTTTTTTTCCTTTTTTCCCTTTTTTCCCTTTTTTCCCTTTTTTTTTACTTTTTTCCTTTTCTCCTTTTTTCCCTCTTCTCCTTTTTTTGCTTTTCTCCTTTTCCCTTCCCATCTGCCTGGGTATTTTGAGGTCTTTATCAGGAATATGTCAGTACTCTTTCTTCCTCTTTGCCCCCTTTGCATTTGCTTCCAGATTAAAGCATCCCTGCGAGTTGATCTTATTCCCAGGGCAGGACATGGAAGCACCATCCCTGTGAGACTCCACATGATTTGATGCTCTGAGCTCCACCAGCTCTTCTTGGGGGGTGCCTGCCTGCTGTGGCCACTAGAAATCTCCCACTCCCCTTCCCCCTCCAAAGAATGTCTTTTTGGGATCTGGTTCAGCCCTGACCTGTGCCAGGGTGTGAGGGGAAGCTGCTGGCAGGCTTAGGGCTTGCAGGGGGTGTTGGCTGCCCAGCAGAGCCCTGAATTCCCTCAGGGATCCCACCTGAAACAAGCACAGTGGATATTCTGTCCTGCTGAATCCATCTGCTGTGTGCTGCAGACATGGAGCATCCATAAGGATGGAGAGGAGAGGCCCAGAGCTTCCTTTTCCTTTTCTAAACAGGGAATTCACAGCTGGGGAATCCTTCACCTCCCTGGGAAACCTCCACTGCCAAGGCTTTGTGTGTGAGCTGGAACATGGAGCTGTCACTGTTGGAGCTCAGGGTCATTTGCTGAGCTGAGTTCAGTGCTCCAAAGCAAGGGAACTCTTTGAGTGCTGTGAGGGGCCCCTGGCATGGCAGTGTGGGCTCTGAACCCTTGGGCTTGGGAGGTGGAGCAGCCTGGAGTGTGCACAGGATACAGGGGGTGGGATGGGGATGCTGCAAGGAGTCCTTGTGGTGCTGATGGGGTGCCAGGTGACCTCCCCTCATTGTCCCCACCTCCTCCAGGTCCTTTTCCAGGAGGAATCCCTTGGTCTGGGCTGTGTCCCTGGCACAAGGGTGACCAGACCCCCTTTGGCAGATGCCACCCCTGTCACAGGTTTTATGAAAAATCCTTTTGCCAGGACTTTATTCCTGAGAAGCCAAGAGGCCTCAGAAATGAAATGTGAACAATAATTATCTGCTGCTATGGAATGTGGCAGGTGCATCTGTGATTGGTCTCATGTGAATTGTTTCTATTTGATGACCAATCCCAGTCCAGATGTGTCAGGACTCTGGTCACTCACAAGATTTTTATTGTCATTCCTTTCCTTTCAAGCCTTCTGATGAAATCTTTTTCTTCTATTCTTTAGTACCGTTTTAATATATCATTTTCTTTTATTATAATATCTATCATAAAATAATAAATCAGCCTTTTGAAACATGGAGTCAAGATTCTCATCTCTTCCCTTGTCTTGGGGACCCTCAAACACCAGCCCAGTTCCCAGCTGTGCTCCTGCTGCTGAGGCTGTGCTCAGCTCCAGGCAGCCTGGCTGGCTTCAAGCAGTTTAAAGCTCTCACTTTCCAGCAGGATTTAAGTCAGCTACTTAAACCACCTCATCCTCTTTCACTCTTTAATGCTCTGTGTTTCAGCTGCTCAGGCTCCAGGGAGGGTTTGTGACCAGCCACAGGCACACACAGGAAGCAAAACTTCTGTTTGAATTATTTCTTGCTGGCCCAAAGCAGGACTGTGGCTTCTGTCTGGTGGCTTGAGCTTGGTGCTCAGCCTGGTGGAGTGTTCCTGTTTGGGGCTGTGCCTGGAGGAGTGTGCTGGGAGCTGCTGTGCTCAGCCTTCAGCTGGAACCTCAAAGCTGTGAGCTCAGAGCTGCTCACATTTGCTGCCTGCATCTAAAGCACTTTGAGCCTCAGTGCTCTGGTTTTCCCAGCTGCCTGAGAAGGTGCTGGGTTTAGCCCAGTCATCAGAATGAACAAATGAACAATCCCAGGCTGCTCCAAGCCCTTCCCAGCCTGGCCTTGGGCACTGCCAGGGATCCAGGGGCAGCCCCAGCTGCTCTGGGCACCCTGTGCTGGGGCCTGCCCACCCTGCCAGGCAACAATTCCTGCCCAATATCCCATCCAGCCCTGCCCTCTGGCAGTGGGAGCCATTCCCTGTGTCCTGTCCCTCCATCCCCTGTCCCCAGTCCCTCTCCAGCTCTCCTGGAGCCCCTTTAGGCCCTGGCAGGGGCTCTGAGGTGTCCCTGGAGCCTTCTCCTCTCCAGATGAGCACTCCCAGCTCTGCCAGCCTGGCTCCAGAGCAGAGGGGCTCCAGTCCCATTGTTGGGTGATGCTGGCTGAGAGGAGGAGTCCAGGGGCTGTGGGGATCAGGCAGGCACAGCAAATATTCTTGTTTTCTGTCTGTGGGTTCTTTGGAGTGTCAGCAGCCACTCCCCTCAGCCTGGTGGTGTCTCAAGGGGTAATGGGGGTTTTAAGCCTGGCTAGCAAATCCAGGCAGGTTTGGATCAGCACAGACTGATCCAGCTTCTTTACCATGTGCCTTCTGTTGTTTGCATCCATAATGTCCAGGTTGGGAAGTTTTCAGAATCATTTCCCCTCATTTCCCCCTGCCCACAGCCCAATTTAAATACCTTTTTATTTTTTCTCTTTTGCATAGAGCAGATACTGCCCTGTGTGTCCTGCCTGAGCTCTGGGTGGGTGAGGTGCCCTGCTGTGCCACTGGCACCAGGCTCTGAAGCCCTCTGTGGTCCTGAGGAGCTGAAAACCACAGAAACTGTAATTTAGAGTGTGTCATGCTATTCCCTTATAGGCTTATCAAGTCTGATTAAATGTCACTTGCCTTTCTGTTATCTCTGTGCACAGATAACAAATTAAGTGACAGCTTCACCCAGGCAGCTGCAAGATGCATTAACTGGAACTGACACATTCCTCCGAGTTGTTTTGATTAGTCTCAAATACTTTTGTTTAACATACAAGAAACCTGACTCACCCAAGATGATGAGTGCCATGTGAGTTTAGGAGGTCTGTCTGCCAAAAAAGAGTGCTCTAGAAAACTGGAGAAGGTGTTTGTGTTGTCTTCTCCCATTCACAGAATCTCAGGTTAGCTTGGAAAGGGCTCTGAGATCCTCGAGTCCAACCTGTCACCCATCCCTGCCTTGCCACCAGCCCAGAGCCCCTGAGTGCCACTTCCAGCCTTTCCTTGGACACCTGCAGGGATGGGGACTCCAAACCTCCCTGGGCAGCCCCTGGCAATGCCAGCCCAGCCTTTCTGGGAAGAAAGAAAGGAGGAAATTCCTCCTGATATCCAGCCCACTGACTGAGCTGGAGTCAGCTGGCAGGTGGGCACAGCTGTGCCCTGGGGGGTTTGGGTTTCCTCTTGTGGCACTCCCACAGAGGCACAGCCTGCAATTCAGTGACAGGACCAGGGAACAGCTGGGCAGGGCAGGCTCAGGCTGGATTTTGGGAAAGGCTCTTCCCCCAGAGGGTGCTGGGCACAGCCCAGGCTGCCCAGGGAATGGGCACAGCCCCAAGGCTGCCAGAGCTCCAGGAGTGCTTGGGCAGCTCTGCCAGGGATGCCCAAGGTGGGATTGTTGGGGTGTTTGTGCCAGGGCTTGGACTGGATGATCCCTGGGGGTCCCTTCCATCAGGATATTCTGTAATTCCATGTTTTATGGTCTCAGCCCTGTGGGTTCCTCCATGCCAGTGGAATTTTTGCTGCTCCTGTGGCAATGTGGGATGACCAGAGCACGTGGAGCCGTGGGTGAACAGCTCTGAGTGTGCTGTAGATGTGATTTTCCTATAGAAGCACATGGCTGGCTTTCAGAAAACCAAAAAGAGCTCAGAGCAACCCCCCAGTGCTGCTGCAGGGTGAGCAGGGCAGCTCTGAGCTCCATGGGCTGGGGGCTGAGTCTCCTTTGAGACCTGTGTGAAAGGAGAGGTTTGGTGATGCACCAGCTCCTTCCCCAAGAACAAACTGAAAGCCCAAACCGAAACTGCACAAATGCAGCCCTGGAGACTCCCTCCTGTGCATGAGGAAGAGGAGGAGGAAGAGGATGTGTGTGACAGGTGAGGGCAGCTCTGGAGTTTGGAGCTCACCTCTCTCACCTCACCAGCTTCCTCCTGGGCTTGTTCCCCAGCTGAAGATGTGCTGCAAAAATAGACAAAGGTGCCTCAAAAGCTCTTAAAATGAGGGATAAATGTCTGGTTCAGCTTGAGAAGCATCTGGTGTAAAGGATTTTCTGCTCATGGCAGAAGAAAGGAGGGAACCAAATGCACCTTTTGGAGACCCTTTGGGCCCTGTGGTTTTGCCCTTTTCCCATTCTCTTTGAACAGCCCAGACCATCCTCAGCAGGTCTCAGAGTGCCCCTTGCTGCAGCACCCCCATCCCAACCCTGGCCTGACGTGATTCCCTCCCCCTCAGGCATTGTCTAATTGGGAAAATGTTTCAATTATTCGGGCTAAATTTGTAACAAGGAGCAGTTCATTATCACCAGCTCCCCTTAATTGGGCCCTCCTACCAGGCAGCCTATTACAGAGTTTCCCAATTAAGACAGGACCTCTTTAAAACCCATAAAAATAAACAAAGCCCTGGCAAAGCAGGTCCATGTTACAGGAGACGCTGCTTGAAGTGCTGCTTCAAGGCTAAGCAATACTTTCAACACCACCCAAGTCCTAATTAACCCCTTGTACTGATTACTTGTGTTCCCTCCAAGGAGAACAGACACAGGTTGGGGTCAGCTCAAGAAATTCCCTGTTATTTTCTCAAGTCTTTCTGATAAAGTAGAAAAAGTTGGTTCCAAGGTGTTTCTGTGCTGGAAGCTGCTGTCTCCTGCAAGGATTCCATAGGTAACTCTGCTGGTTTTGGTTGCAGGTAAAGGACCTAACAAAATACCTGGATCCCAGTGGATTGGGAGTTATCAGCTTTGAAGATTTCCATCGGGGCATCAGAGCCATCAGAAATGGAGGTGAGCTTCCTGCTGTGCTGTGAGAGAGGATGGGAACAGGCCAAATTTAACACCATGGTTGAGCTGAGAAGATTGTTCAAAGAGGAGGAAAACCATGGAGAAAACCATCTGGGTTTGGTTTTCTGAGAGTTCCTGCTCTGTGCTGGGTGGAGGGGAAGGGGGAGAGGTTGGGGACATTTCATAGGGGTTGAAAAAGGTGGTCCAGCAGTCGTGGTGGTGGTTCCATGCTTTGTTGTTTATCAGGAAAGTTCCTTCCTACAGAGAAGCATCACTGGGGAGTCCCTCCTGGTTGGGTGTCTGTCACCTGTGGTTTTGGGGGTCTTGCTCTGGTGGAGTGGCTGCCGTGCTGCTGGAGGTGTCTGTGACATCTTCCAACACTGGCACTGAGCATGGAATGGTTTGGGTTGGAAGGGCCTTAACACTCATCTCACACCACCCCCTGCCATGGGCAGGGCACCTTCCATGGAATGGGAATTACCATGCATTTACCAATTTACTGATGGATTCACCAATTCATTTATATCCTGCACTCCAAGTGTTTGGAGGATCAACATGCTCAGAGGGTTTTTAGCCAGCAGCACATGAAATCAGAACTTGGAACTCCCTGGCTGGGGTCAAGATGATCTTCCAACAGGCCAATGCCAATCCCCACATGGCTCCTGAGGGCTTCCTGCAAGTGCTTCCAGAGCAGGAGCTTGGTGAAATGTGAAGTTTCTTTCTGGCTGGTTGCCATTTGAGCCCCTTTGCTGCAGAAAAGGTGTTTTTTCAGTTGGTTTTTTTTCGCTTTGGGATTTCTCTCAGAGTGTCAGAGGGTCATTTTGGGCCAGGCATGTTGTTATGGGCAAGGTATGAGGTCTGGGAATCTCCCTTCTGAGCAGCTGGAGTTCTGGATGTGCAAATGTGAATTATCATCCTTGCACAATAGTCAGCTCTGCTCAGAGATGTTTATCTGGGATTCCAGCCCTGCCCATGGAGTGTGCTGCAAGGGTGGCAGAGAACCATCCTTCCCATGCAAACTGTGCTGGTCCAGGAGTAAAAACTCCTCACAGCAGTTTTCTTCTGTTCTTCTGTCAGTTGTCCATCCCTCCTCCTTCTCCCCAGTTCCACCCCCACTTTATTTATTTATTTGTTTATTTATTTATTTATTTACTTCAAGGGTGCTGAGGCCCTGGCACAGGGTGCCCAGAGCAGCTGTGGCTGCCCCTGGATCCCTGGCACTGTCCAAGGCCAGGCTGGGCAGGGCTTGGAGCAACCTGGGATAGTGGAAGGTGTTGGAGTTAGAATGGGATTCCAAAGTTACCTAAAATGGAGTAAGGGGTACCCAAATGCTACAAAAATGCAGCTGCAGAAAAGATGATTGTGGGTTTGGGACTCTCCAGACCTTGGGCTCCTCTTACCTAGAATCCTGGAAGCACAGAATATCCTGAGCTGGGAAGGACTGAGGGGAGCATCCAGTCCCACTGCTGCCCTGCACAGACCCCCCAACAATCCCACCCTGTGCATCCCTGACTGTGCTGTCCAAACCCTTGGAGCTTTGAGCTCCCTTCCTACCCAAACCCCTCCAGGATGATTTGAGCTCAGGGCTGCAATGTTTTATGGCAGCTCCCAAGTTTCCTGAGCAATTCCCAGCTGCCAGGAAGCAGGAGGAGCTGCAGCACACTATTAATTTGTAATAAATTGCCACTGGAGTAGAGCATATGTGAAAGCCCAGGCTCGTGTTTCTCCTCAATAATTCATCACATTGGTGTTGTGTTCTATTAATTGAATGGGAAAAGCAGATCCAGGCAAAGCTTTTAGGGGCTCTATTTATTAAATTTGAAAGAGATTGCTATGTGTTTATTACAGTGGTTTACAGTGGTTAGGAAGGGCTGAGCTCTCTAACAACACATGGCATTAACTGGTTATAAAAGAAGCCCAGGGCAGGGAGCAGAGGAGGTTCTTTGAGTCTCACAGCTGAGCATTGCTCACATTGAAGCCACCTGAAGGATTTGCTGCTGCTCTTGAGACAGTCAATATTGATCATCCCTTTGTAACCAAAGCAGAGGTCATGCTGCTGCTGGGTGTGCCTTTTAACAAGGTTTGTTAATTAGCTGGGCCTATTTTTAGTCAGGGAATGCTCTGCTGGATTTCTTGGTGCTCTGAAATTCCTGGGTCAGCCATAGAAGAGAGAGCTGGTGTCAGCTTGGACCTTTTGGTGTCTGTGTTAATGCAGGGTTTATTTCTGAGGATGTCCCACTCTTCTCTGGAGATCAGCTGGGATGTGCCTGAGCCTGGCCAACTGAAGGTGCAGTTACAAACCCAGCCCCATTTCCTCTGCCAGCTGCATTTCTCCCAACTGCTCTGTGCCCACTTGGCCTTTCCATGCAGGATGCTGAGCTCCCTGTCTGGCCCTGTGCCAGGGCATGTCCCTCTGCCTGAGGAACAGGCTGATCCAGGGCCACCTCTGCAGTGCCCTGGGCCAGCTCTGTGTCTGCCTGGCCAGCTGATGCTGACTGTGAGGGGGCAGAGCAGAGGGATGGGGATTTGGGGCTTTAAGGAGAGGTTTTAGCCACTCCTGGCTGCCTCCTGCCCTCCCACAGTGAAGGCTGGATGGGAAAGCCTGGTTCTCATGGGTGTAGGGTTTGTAGGTTCTCATGGGTGTAGGGTTTGTAGGTTCTCATGGATGTAGGGTTGGTGTTTTTTTTTATGCCTGCAGTGTGGATGGCCAGGGAGTGCTTCCAGAGTAATTTACCAGTAAAATTGGGTAAATCACCCAAATACCAGTAAATCCAGAGGCTTTCCCTGCTCTGGGAAGTGCTGAGCTGTGGTTCTCAGGTGCCTGAGCTCTGTTCTCAGGCCTGGGAGCTGCTGGGACAGGTTCAGCTCCCCGTGGTCTCTGTTCCTGCCCTTCCTGCTCGTGGCTGCTGGATCCTCTTGTCCTTCCCTGATGTTTCCTTATGTTCCCATCAAGGAGAGCAGACAGAGTTTGGGGTCAGCCCAAGAAATTCCCTGTTATTTTCTCAAGTCTTTCTGATTAAGAGGAAAAAGTTGGTTCCAAGGTGTTTCTGTGCTGGAAGCTGCTGTTTCCTGCAAGGATTCCATTGGTAACTCTGCTGGTTTTGGTTGCAGGTAAGGACTTAGATAGCCTTACAAAAAAGACTAAACTAAAGAATAGGCCAAGAAACACTTGTGGTGTGTTGTAATTAGGAAATAGTTGGCTTCTGATTGTGATGGAGTGAATTATAAAATCTGTCTCACCCTTCACACAAGACCAAAAATGGAATAAAATTTTTTTTAAAAAATTTTTATTTAATTTTTTTTTTAATTTTTTTTTTAAATGCCTCTCAACATTTTAAATTTTTTTAAAATGCCCCATCTCTGGGTCAGAAAAAGGCTTAGTGTGACAGGATCCCCTTGTCCTTCCCTGCTCCTCAGGGAGTGCCTTGCCAGCTCTCCCAGTCTGTGTGGCTGGTGCCTGAGGGACTGGGCAGTCTGCAGAGCACAGGGGTGGTGTGGATGCAGCACTGGCAGCGTGTCGGGGGATAAATAACTCTGAGAAATGGAATTTTACAGCCTTGCATTGTAAAACCTGAGAAACTGCAAATGGGGAGAAGGCAGTAATGAAGGAGAGTAGGATGCTTGAAAAAGGGGGTTTTGAGGCCTGGAGAGTTCTCAGCCAGGGGAAGACCTGGTGCATCTGGCTACCATTGTTGGATTTAGGTTTTTTTGATTTAGAGATGGGGTAACTGAGAGGTGGTTTAAAAACTTTTATTTTCAGTCTGATGTGAAGAGTGAGACAATACAGATATTATAATTTATGCTATTATAATTTATGCTATTATAATCAGAAGCTAATTATTTCTTAATTATAATCCATTATAAGCATTTTTTGATCTATCAGGTTTTGGTACACTATACTGTAAATGTCTCAAATCTAATCATTTAAAATTACTCTTCATGGGTCTTACTACAATGTATCTTTTATAGTTCTGTTTCTCTAAAGTATCTAGTTTTATTTGTAAGGTTATTTTTTGAAACTTGTTTCTAGTTCTGTTTCTCTCTTAATAATGTCTGTCTTATTCTAAAGCATTTCTAAGTTAGTATTTTTTATTTCAAGGTTTGTATACACATGTATACTGTGTGAGCCTTCTGTCAGGCTTTGAAAATTCTCTACAAATTCATTTCCCACATTTCCCTCTTTTTCTTGAATGGAAAAAATATTTCCCACAACCATCAGTGAGATGCAGGGGAAAAAAAAGAGGGAGGGAGCCAGAGTGACTGCTGCATCATCACAGTGAGGGACTGCAGCTCCTCAGGGAGAAACGAGCCAGGGGTCACATCCCAGCCCCTTGGAAAGCTCAGCCTGGTAGGAAGAGCCTGATTGTGTGCAAGGAGCTGCCCTGGGATGGGGCAGTGACATTCCAGGGGGGAATCACAAGCTGAGGTGCCTGGACCAAGGAGCAGCTCTGCTCCTCTGGGTCTGGGTGCAGGAGCAGCTGGAGGGGGGGTTTGGTGGCAAACAAGATCAGCCACAGCTTTGGACAGGCACACAGCCAGGCCTGTGCTCACCAGCAGAGCCCTTCCCTTGCCCAGGTGTTAGAAACCTTCACAGCTTCAGACACCTGGTGTTTCTGCAGGGGCCTCTCTGAACATCTCTGCCCTCACACTGCAGCTCACAAGGGTAAGGAGCAACTTGTGTCATGCACACACATCCTAGGAGCTGAAACATCTGGAACATCTGTCTTGCAGTGAGCAGCCTGCAGGGAAGGGGCCCTAGGAGGTGCCTCTGCTGGAGGTGGCAGGCAGTTTAGGGAGCTCTGTGCCAGGCAGGGAAAGGGGCATCCCTGGAGCTCCCAGCCTCATCCAGCCTTTCTGCCTTGGCTTCTGATCCCTGAACAAAGGGGCCCTGTGCACTGAGAACAGACAGTGCATCCACGGAGGGGTGGATGTGTCCAGGAGCTCAGGGAGGGCCCCAGGATGGAAATAATCACAGCTCTTTATTGTTATTTTTGTTTATTTTTTAAATGCTTCAACTAAAAGCCCATTGGATTTGGGGAGATAGAAAATCCAGCTCGAGAGCCAACACCCAAACCTGGAAACTCGAAGAGCATTCCTGTTTGCAAGGAGGAAGACTTGGGAGACCCCTGGCAGTGCCAGCCTTGGAGGAGCTGGATCACAAATCCACTGTGCCAAGGGAAAGATACTCCAGGGGCTGAGTAAGAGGCTTGGAGCAGGAGGAACACCTTCAGCTCCCCAGAGGCACTCCCAAAGGCTGGCTGGAGGGAAAGCCTGGAGCAGGCAGGGCAGGATGCTGAACAGCAAATACAGAGGTGGGGGGTCAGGCTGTGGCTCTGCCTGGAGCTTGGCTGGGAGCACCACACTGTTCCTAACAAAGGCAGAGCCTTTGTGGGGCTGCTGCTCTTCAGTCCCCATCCCAGGAGCATCCCTGGGAGGATCTCAGGGTGTTCCCAAAGTTTCTGCTCTCTGATCCTGGAGCATCCCTGGGAGGATCTCAGGAGGCATTTCCAGGGTTTCTGCTCCCCAATCCTGGAGCATCCCTGGGAGGATCTCAGGAGGCATTTCCAGGGTTTCTGCAGCCCTGTCCAGAAAGGTTGGTGAGCTCCTGGCAGCTGAGTGTCAGCTGGGAATTCCCTGAGAGGAAAGACTACATGCAGCCCTTCTCTGAATGAGGGATGTGAGTGTTGTACCTTGTGGAAAAAATTGTTAAGGTAAGAAGAGGCAGAACCCAATCCACCAATTTTTAGGCATTTTTCAAAAAACACACAGATGAAACTGAAAGAAAATCCCCTGTTTTTATTAGAAACCCTGAGCTTCTCACCTTTACTATTTTTCCCACAACACCTTAAAGGCTTAGAGCAGGGAGGGAGCTGCACATCAGCTCCCAAAACCAGATCCACAGGGTTTTCCCATGTGCAGGCTGTGTGCCACATTCCCTGCTCCCACTGCTCTGGCTGTGCCTCGGGGTCTGACAGTGCTCAGATGTCACCTCAGAGCCCACTGTGCCCAGAAGCCACTCAGTGCCACTCAGAGCCACTGCAGGGCAGCACATGGTGGCACAGGATGGGTCTGGGAGAGGCTGCCCTGGATCCCGCTGGCTCCTGGGGGCATTCCAGGGTGTTGGGTACCCAGTAAGGTAACCCCTGTTTGCTTTGTGTGGAGGCTTTTTCCCCCCTCTGTAGGATCTGCATTGCAGATGGGTTTTGCTACGCAAAAGGAAAGCTTCCCTTGCCCAGGGATAATTCCAGAAGCCAAAGCTCGCATTCCCCTCCACTCCCAATCCTGCAGTTATTTCTGTCTGTGGGCATCCTCAGCCCTCTGCCCCACCTGGCTGCTGCAGGTGCAGTGGATTTGCAACAGGGGGTGGCCGGGCCCAGTTGAATATTGCAGCTTTTGCTTTAGAGAAGGAAAGCCTTGCCCAAGGCTCAGCAGATGGAAGCAGAGCCCGTGTGCCCGTTTGACTAAACTCGGGGAGTAGCTGGCACCGCTTTGAGCACTTCCTACGTTCCCCTGGGATCTGCTGATCCCTGGATTCGTGCAGCACTGCTGCAGTGGAGCCCTCCCTGCTGCTCCTGCTGCTCCTAACCCTGGCTGAAGCAGCATCCACAGGGACACAGCTCCTTTGATGGCTGAAGGTAGGACAGATGCCTCTTTGTGTACAGCTGGCGTGCAGGGAATGGGGGCTGCCGTGAATGGGAAATCAAGATTGATTCATGAGCGAGAATAAAACCCAAATTGCTCTCATTATGTCTTCTGCTTTTTTATTTTTGCCTTTGCATCTTGCTGTGCTCTGGCAGATCCATATGGATGTGCTATACATACTGCTGGTGGGGATAAGGACTTTAGGAAGATGAGTGTTAATTCTGCCCCTGAAAGGAGTGGAGAATTAAATGGCTCTTTAAAATTTATATGGATACTTGAAAAAAATATAATCCCTGTGCTGTTCTTGGGAGCTGGAGATTCTGCTCATCTCCATGGTGCAGGAGGATGATTGTAGCACCAGGATTGTGCTTGTCAGGTTTGGGGTCCATGTGCTTGTGCGTGCCCCCTTCTGCCAGGGACAGGAGCAGCCAAGGCTTTCTTGAAATTAATTTGGATTTTTTCCCTTGAAATAGTGGTGCTTAGAGGGTTATATTGGAAACCACTGGCCTGCCCATAAAAATGTGTGAGGGCTTTGCTGGGGTTCTTTAGTCCAGAGAAAAGGAGGCTCAGGGGGGACCTTCAGGCTCTGCACAACTCCTGACAGGAGGGTGGACACGGGTGGGGGTCGGGCTCTGCTCCCAGGGAACAGGGACAGGAGGAGAGGGAATGGCCTCAAGCTGTGCCAGGGGAGGGTCAGGTTGCACATCAGGAGGAATTTCCTCATGGAAAGGGTGGCCAGGCCTTGGCAGGGGCTGCCCAGGTGGGTGTTGTAGTCCCCATCCCTGGAGGTGTCCAGGGAAAGCCTGGATGTGGCACTCAGTGCTCTGGGCTGGTGACAAGGTGGGCACCGGGCACAGTTTGGACCTGATGATCTCAGAGGTCTTTCCAGACTCAGTGATTTTGGGGTTCTGTTGATTCTGTAACTCTGTGCTCGCAGGGAATGGGGAATTAGGAACGTGAGGGATGGAGCTGAGCTGCTTTGGGGGTGCTTGTGGTCACAAGGACCTGGGGTCTGTCTCCATCCCTCTCCTGACAGGAGGGTTGGGTGTATCCAGGGCACAGAGACCCCTCTGTGAGGGGCTGATCCTCTGTGGAGATGCAAACAGCAGGAGAACCAAGCAGGTGTGGACCCAGCCCAGCTGGAGGCTGTTCCAGGGAAGAGCAGGACACAGGTACAGCCCCAGGGCAGGGGCACTGAGCTGGGTGCTCCTCTCCTCCACCCGCAGTGTTCTTGGAGAAGAAGAGTCCCTCTTCTGCTCCCAGGAGCCCCAAAATGCTCCTGTGTGTGTGGAGAACTTCCTCTCCAGCTGTGCAGCCCCCAGGATCAGCAGATCCTGGCTGCAGGCCTCTTCCCCATGGCAGGGTGAGCAGGGAGCCTTGGATGAGCAGGGGTCATTTTCTGTTCCCCCTGGAAGCTGGAGCCTGTTCTGGGAGTGGAACCACAATCACACCATTCTCCAGCTCTTTTAAATCACTATTTCTGCTATAATACAGACATAAAATCATTTAGGTTGGAAAAGTCCTTCAGAATGACTGAATCCAACCATTAATGGCTTTGATGTAATAACAATGTACCAGGGCAAGGACTCGGGTGCTGGGGGGGGGCACTTCTGGCTCAGCCAAGCAGTTTCTTCACTTGCATTTCTCTTTTGATTTCCATAAACACTTGTTTGTAGTGAATTCATCAGTGTGGCATCTGGGTGAAGGGTGACGGGGGGGAGGCTGCTGTGCTCTGGGTGCTCCATGGCTCAGGGGGAGCTGTGCTTCCCCAAAGCAGCCTGGCACATGACATACTGCATTGACCTACTTTTGGGAGAGGAGCAGAAGTGTTGGGAGAGCTGTGTCTGTAGGCAGTTCTGGGATGAGAGCAGCAAGGAATGGCTAAAACACACTGCTGGAAAATGCTGTGAAGGGGGGCCAGGAATGGGAGATTGGCATGGGAATGTCTTGGTTTGAAAAGCCAGGTGTCTGCTTAGGAAGGCAGGAGCCTTCCTTGAAGTGGAAAATGTAGCCCCCCTCCCTCTGAATTACTGTAATTTTGAAATTAAGGGGCTCTCAGGCAAAGATATGGGAGCAGGAATAACAGCTCTTTATTAGAAAAATAAAAATAAAAATGCAGTAATACAAACCAACCCTGCCAGAGTCAGACCATGCCCTGGCCGCTGTGTGTCAGGGTGGTGGCACAGTCCCATCCCAGGGGGGGCTCAGGGTGGTGGCACAGTCCCATCCCAGGGGGGCTCAGGGTGGTGGCACAGTCCCATCCCAGGGGGGCTCAGGGTGGTGGCACAGTCCCATCCCAGGGGGGCTCAGCCCTCCTGCAGTGCCAGCTGTGGCTCTGCTGGAGCAGGGATCCTGCACAAGGGGGGAGTTTTCCTCTGGAGCTCCAGGGCTGCTGGAGATGGGCCTGCTCTCCCTCTGGGAATGCAGGGCAGCAGAAAGCTGCTCCTCTGGGAATGCAGTGGGCAAAGGCTGCTGTGCTGTTCCCAGGGCAGATTGGATCCAGGGAGGAATGCTTGGCTCCTCCCCTGGGCAGAGCATCTCCCCATGGGATGGTGGGATTTGATCAGCCCTGCAGGGACACTCAGTGGCCATGGACAGCAGAGATCTCCTGGAGGGAGGCTGGGCTGTGGGAGAGATAAAGGAAAAACTGCCCCATGAACAGCAGAGAACTGCCCCACCCTCTAACAGATGGGAAAAGAATAAATACCCCCATCTTCCAACTTCAGAATCTCTGCCCCCCTGAGAACTCCTTCTTTAGGAATCTCTCCCCATACATGAATTCCTGCTTTGGAGCATGTGCCTGAGAAATCTGGCTGTGTCCAGTCACCATCATGGACTATGGACTGTAACATGTCTGAAATACATCCTCAGTTCTGAGGGAGTTCTGGTTCTAAACTGGGATTAAAGCTGGGATCAAATCCCCAAAGAATCATTGTTGGTTCAGCATTCCTTGGGAGGGAAAAGCATTGCTTGTGTAGCCAGATCTCCTGGAAATCAAAGCTAATTCCAGAGTGGAGAGACTTCCATGTGTCCTGAAGTGAAGGAAACCTGTGGTTGCTTTTTGACCCACAGATCACAAACCCAACCTGATAAAGACAAATCTGATGCCCAAAAGAAAGCAAATTTTTCTGGGAAAGGAGGATAAAACCCTCTGCAGGGACTACCTGTTTTCCCAGGAAGATGAAAATAGGGAGCAGTGCTTTATTGGAGCTTTGGAGTAGTTCTTAGTGTGAAAAACGTGTTCACGCTCCTGTGAAAATTTTAAGAGTTTAATGAAGGACAGTAGGAGACCAGGACCATGGAGCAAAGGTTATTATGGCACTCAGCCAAGAGCACCCTGTTATCCTTGGGGATACCCCTTAAATACCTTTCAATTACATCAGCCCTTTGCATATTTATAGGCCCTTATGCATAGTAAACTTTTCCCCAAACTAGTTTCCATGTTCCAAGACCTGTTTAGCACATCTCCTCCTTGGATCCACCTTTTTAGAGCATGGGTATTCCTTGGCTGTGGCTTTAGTCCATTCTTATCCCCTCCAGTTTTTGGGCCCTGGCCCACACTGCCTTCAGACAGTGAGTGCTGATGGTTGGCAGATCTGTGCAGGTGTCCTCATGCTGTGTGCACTGGGTGTTATCCCACCCAAGCAGGCATTTTAACACAAGCATACTTGCATCAGCTATTTCACTGAGGTTAATTAACAGCTGAAATACAAACTATATATTTGTAACAAAGTTACTTTAACATTACAAATATAAAATCTTTTTAATATTTGCAAAAAGCCAGTATTATAATATGTGTCTATAACATTAGCATGCTCTTCTCTGGAGATGATGACTAAAGAGAAAAGAGAGGCAGGTTCTGTTAAATAATAACATTTCTCCTCTTCCATCTCCTGCCTTTGTTTCTCCATTTCAGGATTCCCTTTCTGGTCTGTGCTGTTTCCTCCACAGCTGGAGCTGGGAATGCTTTTGGGAACAGGGCTGGCCTGCAGTTTGGGGAGTGCGTGGGAGGAGGCTGGGCTGAGCTGGGCTGGGCTGGGCTGGGCAGGGCAGGGCAGGGCAGGGCTGGTGGCTTCACGTGGGTGTAGGGGGTGGTTTCTGTCCTGCCTGTTCTGCTGTCTCAGGTTTGGATGTTAGTCCAGAGTGAGGGATTGTCAGTGCTTGGATCAGCCCAGGAAGGTGGGGAATGTGTCCTTCCTCCTGAGCAGGAGCACCTGGACAGGGCTCAGGAGATCCCTGCCCCAGCTTGGGGGAAGGAAAGGAGCCCTGCAGAGCTCTCAGCTGTTTCTCCTGAGGAATCCAGTCAATCCAGAGTTATTAACAAAGGGATAATTACTCACTCAGGACTTCTGCTCCTCCCTGCCCGGCTCTGTCACAGCCTGCTGGCTGGGACTGCACTGGGTGACCTGGCACCCCTGTGACACCCTGGCAGGCTGATGTGGCAAAAGCTTTTTTCTCCAGAATGGTTCCTTGGACAAGAGAGGCCATGTGTGATGTGGATTTTCCCAGGGCTGATTGGGAAGCAGCTGGGTGGGTGAGCAGCAGGTGGGGTGGTTCCAGTGGGCATCCACACACTGGGGAAACCAATTTTCCCATTTCCTTGATGTTCTGGATGAGCACAGCTCACATCATCTCACTCCTATTCTGCCTGTCCCAGGCTGTGTCCCCTCCTGGCCTGGTCCCTGTGTCCCTCAATGTCTTTCTCCTTCATGATCCTCTTTTCCAAGCTCTTACAGTCCAAACTGCTCCTGTAAATCACTGGTCAGTTTATTCCTCTTTAGAACAGGAAGGACTACTGCTAACAAGGCAATAGCAATTTTTATTAATGTAGTTAATAATTCCAGAGAGCTCAGCAGAGATGATGTGATAGTTCTAATAAAACCACCCTTGATGAGGGTGGGCAGTGGCTTGTTTGGACCTTGTTTCCACGTTTGGAATCCATGATCTTGGAGGTCTTCTCCAACCTGAGCAATTCTGTTTGTCACCTCTCAGCCCCTCGGTGCCGTCCTGGAGCCCTGCATTGAAAAGGTCCAATTCTTCCCTGTGCTCCTTCCCCTGCAGGGGAGGGCTCAGGCACAGATAATGGCTTGAAAAAGGATCAAACCCCAATTTTACAGGACCCCCCTCCAAGATTTTGTTTTATTTTGGGTGGTGTTTCCTATACAAAAGCCAGTTGGAGCAAAAGCACTTTAAATAATGCATCTCCCCTGTCCTTCAGTGACAGGTGGCCCATGGTCTGGCTGTGCTTCCATGGGATTTTCTGGCAGTGTTGGAGTTAGGGGGACAAACAGGGAAGGGAATTCAAACATGCACCTTCAGGAGCACTTTCCTGCTACTCTGCATAGCTTTTAGGGGATTTTGGAGGACTGGGACTCCAGACTGGCACAGGGGCTGCTCAACCCTCCCTGTAACATACAGGACATTTTTGAGCAGCACTATCATCACTTCCAAGAGATGGCTCAGAACTGTGGAGTACCACCTTGGGGAGAATTCTTCCTGCAGGTGTAGTTTAGTGCCTCCCCTCTTAGGTATTTTCTGTCCCAAATTTCCCCTAAACCCAGGCTGGGTTCTGATCAGGACATAGAGGGCAAGTCTGAGATCAGAGGCTTTATAAATAACTGTATAAATAATTTTCATTGGTGATTTTGCAGCTCTGTTGTTGAGGTTGGAGCCTAGGCAGGGGGTGTCTGTAGTGCCTGCCCAGGCTCACAGCTCTCCTGTCCATCACATCTTTTCCAGAGGCACGTTGGTGGTTCTGATCCAAACCACTCCCCAGAGCTCAGTGACAGCCTTGGAGAGGCTTGGCATTAATTGTGGTGTGGCTAGTGGAGGGCAGAAATGGCAAGTGAGACCTGACTAATGCCTGCACGTTGATGGAAGTGCTGTAGGTGTTGAAAGTGTTCTCTTTAAGCCTTGTGGGTCTGGAAGCTGTGCCTGGACCGCTCTGAAAATGAAATTCAGCCATGCTTGGGGGTAAGAACATTGTGAGCATTTCCTGGGCCCGGGGTTGGAAGCTCTGAGCTGGGGAGGATTGAACTGGGTTTAACTCTATCCTCATTTCTCCATGTGGGAGCTTTGAGCTGGAAGGCTGAAGCCTTCAGGATGGAATGGGGGCATCCAGTCAGTCCCAGCCTGTGGAAATGCCTGGTTTCTGCCTGTCTTATTTGGGGTGTCACAACCTCTGCTCCATTTGAGTTCCTGAGTCAGGGGTCTCTTTAATTTTATTTTGCTTGTGGGACAATCTTATATAAAGATAAGATAAAATATAAAGATAAAAAGATAAAGATAAAATATATAAAAGACTATATAAAATATTTTGATATTTATTATATATAATTATAAAAATAAAATATATTAATATTAAAATATAGAAGAAAATATATAGAGATAAAGATAAAAGGTAAAGATATCTAAAGATAAGATTGTCTTCTGTAAGCTCCTGGGTGTGGAGCATCTCAAGGAGTTTCTGCTTCAGGGTTCTCAAACCCTGGACAGGAGAGTGGCCCCTGGGTGTCCCCAAGGTTGTGTCAGCACTGATGTGCTCCTGGGAGCTGACTTGGGATGTTCTGCTGGCTCCATGAGCTCCTTCTGGAGGTTCTGCCTCAGTCTTTTCCCAGAGCAGGGAGTGCAGGGCCATGGGGAGTGGTGAGCTTTGCAGTGCTGGGTTAATGGTTGGACTTGATGATCTTGGAGCTTTTCACGATTCTGTGATCTCTGTCTAAAAATCCAGCTTAGGTTGCAGAAGGGTGGAGATTTGGAAGTAGAAGGAATGAAGGAGCTGGAGGACATCAGAAGGTCTCACCAGCAGCAAGTGCTATTTTGGAGGCTCAGTCTCTCCATCAGAAGGTGGCTCTAAGCCACTGCTGGCCCTGTGCAGCACCTCCTTTTCCACACCTCCAGCAGTGAGCTTTTGTTCCTGCACAAGCCTGCAGGAAGCTGAGTTGGGTTTGGTGACTGGACACTCTGAAAAGACCACTCAGATTGCTGGGAATTAAAAATGAGACCCCGTGTTTTAAACTCGGTGCAAATTCCAGGTGTTAAACTCACTGAGCACAAATTCTAGGTGTTAAATTCAGCATAGATTCCAGGTCTTAAACTCAGCACCCAGTTCTGGGTGTTAAACTCAGGACCCAGTTCCAGGTGTTAAACTCAACTCAGCACAGATTCCAGGTGTTAAAACTCAGCACAAATTCCAGGTGTTAAACTCAACTCAGCACAAGTTCCAGGTGTTAAACTCAGCTCAGTTTCCAGGTGCCAGGGGTGGCCTCCTGCTCTGTCTCTGGGGCAGATGCTCACCAGGCCTCTGGGATAAAGGGAGAGTAGCAGGATTTGTGCCTCCAAAGGGCCTCCATGGCAGGAAGGGAATTCCTTTCCATGCTGTGTCTGGAGGAGGCTGCAGGGCCTGTGCCATGGGAAGGGGATCAAAGGGAATGTGTGATGAGCCCTGGTCAGTAAGAGTGATTGTCACATTCACATTTTCTGAAAAACCCCTTTGCCCAGGATTTTTCTCCTGGGAAGCTGAGAAGCCTCAGAGAAAAAGGAAAACTAATTCTTCTCTCATTTGTTTCTCCTGTGTTTTGCTCCTTTGGAATGTGTTTGGAGATTGTTCACCCACAGGTGATTGTTTTATTGGATTCTGCTGGGAGTTGTTTTCACTCTTTGGCCAATCAGAGCCAAGCTGTGTCGGGGCTCTGGAGAGAGTCAGGAGTTTTCATTATTATCTTTTTAGCCTTTTGTAAGTATCCTTTCTGTACTCTTTAGTATAGTTTAGTATAGCATTCTTTAATATAATATAGTATCATAAAATAATAAATTAGCCTTCTGAGAACGTGGAGTCAGATCCATCATTCCTTCCTGCCACGGGGCACCCCACAAATACAATAAGTGATGCTCAGGACACGAGGGGCTGCTGAAGAGCATTAGCCAGGCTTGTGTAAGCAACCTTCATTGTGCCACTGCCTCCTGGGCTGGGAGCCTGGGCTGCCTTTGCTCCCTCCCCTGGGGCATTTTTGGGAAATGATAGTTTGCAGTAAGTGCTCCTGCTCCATTGGCCATCTCTGGGGAAAGCATGGAGGAGAAAGCTGCTCTTTTCTGGGAGCATCAGATTATAAACGTTCTCCTCTGGGGAAGGAAAAGGTGGGTGGGTGGCATTGGTGCTGCCTTTATCCCACAGGGATCACTCCACATGGCTGCTGGAGCACGAGACCCTGAACTGCCTCTGGAAATACTGCATATGGCTTCCCCTATGCAGGATCCTCCTGAATTCCTGCAGCTTTTAAATCCTTGGCTCTGTGTGTTATTTTCCAGCAGCATTCCCAGTAAGGGAGCTGGATTTCTATCACTTATTCTCCCTTAAGCCAAGCAGAACTTCATCCTGCTCCTTTCTGGGGTCTGTTTTGTTCTGTGCCATTCAGGCAGGTTCCAAGCCTTATTCCCACACAGATCAATGCAGGTCTGTGAGCTCACAAAATCCATCCTGTTGGAATCACTCGGGGCTGGAGGCTCTGTGGCTTGCAGCAGTGTGTACAGTGTGTTGGTAGATTACTCAAATGCTCCTGAAAGGCTCTTTTTCTAGGTCACTCCCATATGAAACTGATAAAACTGGCTCTGTGTGACCCATGTGTCACTGCTGTACCCACAGCCCTTCACTCAAGGTGCCTTTCCACTGCCATCCTGCCTTCTGGAAGCAGTTTTTAGAATCTATTTCAGGAGCTTTATCCCAGAACTGCTGTTCCTGAGGGTTCCTGGGAGAGCCAGGTGACTGGCATACCTGAGAGCTCTGAAGCTCAACAAGACATGGGAAGAGGTCTCACCCACCCCCATGGAGAGCCCATGGAATTATTCAGGTTGGGAAAGCCCTCTGAGATCATTGAGACCAACCATTCCCCCAGCACTGCCAAGGCCACCATTGCCCCTTGTCCCCAAGTGCCACATCCACATGGCTTTTAAATGGTGGCTTCCAGTGACAGGACAAGAGGAAACGGCCCCAACCTGTGCCAGGGGAGGTTTAGGTGGGATATTGGGAAAATTCCTTCCTGGAAGGGGTGGTCAGGCACTGGCACAGCTGCCAGGGCAGTGGTGGGGTCACCATCCCTGGAGGGATTTAAAAGTCATGTGGATGTGGCACTTGGGGACATAGATTAATGATGGCCTTGGCAGTGCTGGGAGAGCAGTTGGACTTGATGACCTTGGAAGGCTTTTCCAGCCTGAGTCATTCCATGATTCTGTGGTGGTTTAGCAGTAAAGCTGCCTAGAAGGTCTCTCAGAGCCTGATTTTTACCTTTCAGGTTTTTGGATGTTTATGGATGTGACTGGCCTGGCAGCAGGAGTGATGGATAGAGCTGGAAGTGCAGGAAAAGCTGGTCATGGACACTCAGAGGACGAAAGGCAGTCCCTGATGCCACCCCCAGCCCTGGGCACAGGATGGGTTTGAGCAGAGTAGGGCAGAGGTGACCCCAAGTGTTGTGACCACATCAGCTCTCAGCGAGGAAGGATAAAGAGAAATCAGGGATGAGTGCAAGCAAGGAAAGGCTGCTTTGTGGTGTGAGGGGCAGGGAGAAGGGCACGTGAAGCAGAGTCCCAGGGGTCAGCTGGGACTTGACTTTATTGTCCAAGGTGGAGAGCAGAGGGAATGTGAGGGTCTGAGCTCAGCCTGTGCCACAGATTGAGGCTATTGAGTGCTGCTGCTGGTGGCCCACAGCCACCCCTGGCTCTGTTCCTGGTGTGGGGGGAGCAAACCCCTCCAGCTGTCACCACATGGCTCCCTCTGCACCTGGGGACAGTGCTCTCCACATGGGGAGTGCCACTCCACACCAAAGGTCTCCGAGTTTTTGGCTCCCGGGGTTTTTTTGGCTCTTTTGGGCAGGAATTTGTGAGCCTAATGCAGGCAGTTGTGCTGGCATACTTGCAGGCTCTCCATGGCAACTCTCCCTATACACAAAGCACCATATGGCTTTTTTTGGAGGGGGAGGGAATGAATCCAGCAGAAAAATCAACCTTTGTTTGTGGTGCTGTTTGTCTTTGCTCTCTGTGACTCATGGGGAGGTGGAAACATGGAATGCTGGCTCCTGGGCATGGCTTGTGCTGGCCTTGCCACCACCAGGGTGCAGGTGACCTCTCAGACGGCCTTTCCTGGATTTTTGCACTGGAATTTGCTGTGAAAATAAACCCATGGTACACAGAGACCCCCTCTTTGGGCTGCACACAGACAGAGCAACAAGGATCCTGTTGATGCCCAGCATGTTCATTCCCTGAAGGGCTGGGAAGGCTCCAGAGCCCCTGGTTTGGGCAGGAGCTGGGCAGGAGGCAGGTGATGGATGGCAGGAGCTGCCTGTGCCTGTGCTCTGCCCACACTTCATACCCCTGATTCCAAAGGGAAGTCTTTACTTGCCTGCAAATCCTCCCTTTTCAAGCCCCTCTGGAAGAAACAAGGAGAATAAATATCTTTATATGTGTCTGTAGAAGAGTAGGAAGTGTTTGTGTGTCTACTTGGAGGGGGAGGAAGAGAAATGATGAGGGAATAAGGAGAAGGGAGCAGCCTGTGCCTTTGGGATATGGTTCCAGGGGCTGCTGTGGGGTGCAGCAGGATCTCTGGAGATGGCCTGGAGCTGACCACTGCCCGTGTGTGCTGGTGGGCAGGAGAGGTGGCTGCCTGTCCCCTCTGGGTGGTGTGACACAAGTCCTTCCAGGAGCACTGTTTTTGGTTTTGCCCCCAGACGTGGGCAAAGGCTCCTCTTGGTGGCACCCACTGAGGTGAGCAGGTCATTGTCCCCATCCCCATCCCCTCCCTGCTGTCAGCCACCAGGCTCAAATCCCAGGATAGCACCAGGGATAATTAATGGGAAAACTCCTCCACATTGTAGCCTCAGGCTCATGGGGGGAGCTGTGCAGGTGGGGACAGAGGGACATTTGGGGAGAGGGACAATGCCATCTTCAGTTTATAGAATCATGAAGGTTGGAAAAGACCTCCAAGGTCATGAAGTCCAAGATCCTCCTGTGCTACCCCAATAGTCAGGGCAGGAGTGGTCTTGCCCTGAGCAGAGTGCCCAGGCAGCAGCAACATTTCCAGCTGTATCCCAGGGCCCTGCTCTGGCTTTGCGGCTGCAGGAGAGCTCAGAGCAGCACCGCTGCTGCTGCCACAGTGGGACAGCAGTGGGATATTGAAGTGACCAAGAGCACCTTTCCCCTGCTGCAGCCCTGACCCTGTGGAGCACAGTGTTGGGTCTGGCACTGGAAAAGCAATTTGGGTCATTCCTGGAGTGGATTCACAGCCTGACCCTGGGAGTCAGGCCCTGGTGAGGGGAGGGGTCATTTCTTGGTGCCACATGTTCAGCTTCTCCCACCCCAGGGAGCTCCTCAGGTTGGTGGCTGCAGTATCTCCTGGGTGCCCACCTGTGTGTGCGTTTAGTGGTCAGCTGAGGGGCCCTGGGGATGGTGTTTAGGTGGGAGGTGTTGCTGCAGGCCTGTGCCCTGATCAGAGATTCTCAGAATGCTTTGGGTTGGAAGAGACTGTAAAATTTATCTCATTACATGGGCAGGGACACCTCCCACTGTCCCAGGCTGCTCCAAGCCCTGCCCAGCCTGGCCTTGGGCACTGCCAGGGATCCAGGGACAGCCACAGCTGCTCTGGGCACCCTGTGCCAGGGCCTGCCCACCCTCCAGGCAACAATTCCTTCCCAATATCCCATCCAGCCCTGCCCTCTGGCAGGGTAAAGCCATTCCCTGTGTCCTGTCGCACCAGTCTCTTGTCCCAGGTCCTTCTCTGGCTCTCCTGGAGCCCTTTAGGCCCTGGAAGGTATCCCTGGAGCCTTCTCTTCTCCAGGCTGAGCACCCCCAGTGCCATGACCAGCCCCCCAATCCCTTGACCTTTTACCAGATGTCTGAAATGACCACAACGTGATTCCTTAATGAAAAATGGCCTTTCTTGATACCTGGAGAGGGGCCCAGAGCAGGAGCTCTGCCTGTGCCTCTGGATGAGGCTGTCACTGTCCCATCTGGGCAGCCACAGCAGGACAACCTATGTGTCCCTTTGTGGGGCCGGAGAGGGCTCTGAAGGGCACAGAAAGGTGTCCCCTGTCCCTCCCCAAATCCTTGTGCATTCCCTGGCAGCACTGGTGCCTCCTCCTCCTCTCCGGGCCCGCTTCCTCGGCAGCCATGGCAGCTCCGAGGCTGTGTGGGCTCCAGCCTGCTGTTTATTTTGGGACTGCAGCACTGCTCCCGATCCGGTGCCTCCAGCCCGGGATCTAGGCCGTGTGCCGGATCGGGCATTAGCTGCTGCCTGAGGGAGCACGGGGAATTCTCGCTCCTTTCCTCGCTAGAAGGGCCGGGAGCAATGCTGCAGACGGGGCTGTGGGCTGGGAGGAGGAATTCATGGGGAGGCTGCAAAGCTCCTGGTTTTGTGTGGAGGCTCCTGGTGCGTGTGGCCACGGGAGGAGCAGAATTCCTGTGGAGGCTCTCTCGCTACAAAGCTCCTGTTTTGTGCTCCTGATGCCTGTGGCCACGGGAGGTGCAGGATTCATGTGGAGGCTGCAAAGCTCCTGGTTCTGTGTGGAGGCTCTCTCGCTGCAAAGCTCCTGGTTCTGTGTGGAGGCTCTCTCACTGCTAAGCTCTTATTTTCGTGCTGTCGCTCCTGCTGCGGGTGGCCGCGGGAGGAGCAGGCGCCGCGGAGCTGCAGCCTGCCTTCCCCGCCGTTCCCATGGCACTTGGCTGTCACACACACACACATCCCAGGCATTCCCTGCCCACAGCGGGATTAAAGCCTTCTGGGATAGGAATGAGAGGATGCAGGGAACGGAGATAGGGAAAGGAATGGAGGGCATGGAGGGGTAGGGACGAAGCCAGGATCCGGCCCCATTGGAGCAGCAAGGGCCGTGTAGGATCTGAGGCAGGGCGAAGCGCGGCCATTGCCCTCAGCCCCGGTGCGGGTGGCATGCCTGGGAGCACAGGCCCTTCCTGAGGGCTGGAGGTGCCGGTCCGTGCACACAGAAGCTCCTGTCCCACCGCTGTCACATCTCCCAAACCCACCCTGGGCGTGAGGGTGCAGATTTCCCTTTGGGTGATTGCAGCTGTGTGTTTTTTCCCCCTGCAGACCCTGACAGCCAGCTGTATGATATGGGATATACCCCCGAGGAGGAAGCCCCGGCCTGCCCTGATGAGTTTGATGACTTCGTCACGTTTGAGGCAAGTATGAGATCTGTTCGTTCCCATAAGTGTTGGCTGCACGTGGAGTGGGATTTGGGCATGGAGGCTGTGCCTGGGGAGAGGCTGTGCTGTGACGGGGCTCAGGGATGCTTAACATGTGAACACAAATTCAGTCTCTGGTGACGAGCCCAGAGAACCTGCACCATGCATTTGGTGCTGTTTAAGTTAAAATTGGTGTTGGTAAAACTGAAAGGGCAGAGCACAGTGCTCTAGGTGGAAAGGGAGCTCCTGTCTGTGGTGAAACACTGGTGACACTGGAAGGGGACCTGCTGCTCTTGGGTTTGTCTTCCTGCTGGAGTTTCTGAGCTTCTCAAACCTGAGCTTGGTTTTGAGATGTACCAGCCAGGAGCCTGCCTGAGAGGCACAGCAGAGCAGTTGGATGCTGACATTTGGTGCTGTTTGGCCAGTAAAAGGCAGAGCAGAGGACAAAAATCTACATTTTCTCTCTATTCTTTGGCTTGATGAAGGCTGTTTCTCTGATTTGGGTTGTTTTCATCTAGTTAAATTCTCCAGGCCTTGGTTCCCTCCTGCATTCCTTACCACAGGGACACGTTGCAGCAGTGATCCTGCTGTTCCCAGCTGGAAAGGACAGACCTCTTGTCTGTGCCTGGGGGTTTTGGGCTGGGCTTGGCTTGGAAGACTTCACCCATTCCTGCTCTGTGCCTTCCAGCCTGGAGCAGGAGGTACTGCAGGAGCCTTGGGAGCAAAGGGATGGCTGGGTCCCTGTCCCACGTGGGGACTGAATCACTTCCCTTTTCCCTTTTGGAAAAGTTTCTTTTCCAAACTTTCCTCTTCAGGGATGACACCTGTGTCATGGTAGCCTGCGTGTTTTCAGGGTTGTCCTGTGCAGGACCAGGAGCTGGGCTCTGATCCTTGTGGACCCCTTTTCACTCAGGATATTTTATGATTCTTTGTGATTTTTATCACACTACTTGTTGCTGGCAATGAGACTCCTGACCTACTTTGTATTTGTATGCAAATGTATTTATTTATTTTTGTGTGTATTTTTGCTTGGTATAGTCTGTAGTACATCATTTTGGACTTGTGATTTCTTGATAAAAGGTTAATGAAAGCCCAGGTGTTGGGCAGCTGGTCCTAAAGTTATGGAATGATTTGGGTTGAAGGGACCTCAAAGCTCATCCAGTGCCACCCCCTGCCATGGGCAGGGACACCTTCCACTATGCAACATCACTCCAAGCCCTGTCCAATCTGGCCTTGGGCACTTCCAGGGATCCAGGGGCAGCCACAGCTTTTCCAGGCAAGGTTGAATATTAGTATATTTTTCCTTTTTGAAAGGTAGTTCCAAGCCCCAGGAACAGCTGAGGAGAAGTGGGACAGGAGGGCAAGCAGGGAGATGGATTTCCTTGGTTTTTAGGTGCTGCAGGGTCACAAATGTGCATTTTAACGCTGGACTGAGCAGTGTGGAGGCTGTGACAGGAAAAGGCTTTCACTTTCTGCTCCTCAGACCTGTGTCAAAGGAGCATCTTGCCTGAGATTCCGAGCAGGGATGTTTTCCAAGGGCTAATTTAACATAGATGAGCTCTGTCATCACTGGGAGCTATTCTGGGCAGCAATACCAACAAGGCAGGTGTGTTCCCCACTGGGATGAAATACTTCTGCTGCTGGGCTAGCCTTTCCTTGTAAAGACAAGGTGACCCAAAGGAAAAAGGTGATGAGTCCTGAAATCTCCTTTTCCAAAAGGTCTGTCTGGATTTTTATACTGAATTCAGTGTAGTCATCTAAGGGACATATCTACGTTTAACATGCTGGGGAAGAATTATCCTTGTTGTCTTGGATACATGATTTGAAATCATTTCCAGCCTGCCAGGATTTCGTAGAGGTTCTGCAAATGAGAACACGCTCAAGAAATACCACTCAGCCTTGGGAGTGTAAAAATAAACTGGAGTCTTGGGGAGAGGGGGTTTTTGTTCTCTTCTGGCTGAGCCGTGAGCTCCCAACGTGCCTTTTATCCCACATGTCCTGGAGTGCTGTGCCTTGGAAAGCTGGAGCTGGCCCAGGGAGGGAGAAGCTGTGGCACAAAGCATCCTGCTGGGAGCAGCAAAGGTGTGTTCCTCGTGGGAGCACTGGGAAAAGAGCTGGAGAGGGCTCCAGCAGACCCTTCTTCCTTAGGTGCAGCAGGGAGTCAGCCAGGCAGAGGACAGAAAAAGCAGCTGTTCCCAATACCTGTAGCCCCTCTTGCTTGGAGTCTCCAGAAGAGATTGGGGGGGGTGGTGTGGATCACCTTTCAAAGTGAAACCATCACCTTTCCTCAGAGCAAACTTCTCGCTGCACCAAGCAGCAGTTTTGGGCTCTGTGTCAGCCCTGAGAAGATGCTGCAGCAGGACACACAGCTAAACCCACCCCAAAACACACCTGGGACACCTCAGGCATTGCCTGAACCCCTCTGGCTGTGGCAGGGCTGTGGGGGGAAGTGGCACAGCTGGGGTTTCTCCTCCCCTGTCACATCAGAGCTGAAGGAGTTGCTGCATTTGCAGAAGTGCTGAGAGCAGTTTGTGGTTATTGAGTGGAGCACTGGCTGTGGTCCCTCTTAAACAGCCCAAAATCCCAGTGGCTGGAGTGCTCAGCTCTTCCAAGTGCTGGTTTCTGACAGGAGCTTTTCTCCTCAGTGTTTGTTCAAACAAGTGTAAACAAGTGCTTTAAGCCAGTCTCCAGGAAAATGTCTTCTCTTTGTTAAAAAGGTTGCTCTGCTTGATGAGTCATGTCCTCTTCTGGTGACTGTCATCAGGAGAGCTCAGCATCCATGGAAAGCCCTGAGAGCCCAGAGCTGGGGACTTTCACCCAGTATTTGCTCTCCAGAGAGAACCACCAACACCTGCTTCCTCCAGGAGAAGGCTTTTGAAGGGGACAAGGTGGGAACTCAGGAATTTGTAATGTTGGATACTGCCCCAGTTCAGCCAGTGCTGTGGCTCTGGATGTGCCATGGATCTCCTGGCTCCTCTTGCACCATTCCAGGAGGGTCCAGCAGACAGGGCTATCTGTTAAGGTGCTTCCAGAGGGAATTTCTGCTCCCATGGCTCCACTGAAACAGCAGCTCCTGCAGCCACATGGCTTCTCATGCCTCCAGCTGGGCTTGCAGGGGGCCCATCCCAATCCCTGCAGCTCTTCTGTGGCACATTCAAGAGGAACCTCATCCCTGGGCACCCAGCTGGAGCAGGGAAAGCATCACCTGGCTTGGATCACCTCCCAGTGTGTTCCTCCTGCCTCAGGTGGAAGCGTGGTGGTTGCTGGGTGAGAAACACCAAAAACTAATGACAGCCTTCCTGCTTTGTCAAAGTCACATGTAAGGGAGCTTGGAGCTTTTCCGTCTGGACACCTGAGCCCTGTTTTCCCCCAGGCTGGGCTGGCACAGCTTGGCTGCTGACTGCCTGGAAGGTGGGAGTTCTCCTTGCCTCCCTTGAGAGCTCCTGTGGTGCTTATGACTCAGTGCTGAGGCACAGGACTCGTTTGGAATGCTCTGGGGGACATGGAGGGGAATTTGGAGTTAGTTTTCTTGGGATCATGGAATTATTTAGGCTGGAAAGGAACTCCAAGCTCAACCATCAGCCCAGCAGCACAAGGATACCCACTGTGCCTTGCCCTAGGGTGAGGGCTCTGCCCCTCTGCTCTGCTCCTGGAGCAGGTGAGCCCCTTTGGGCAGTGCAGAGTGGGAAGGATGACTGCAGAAAAAGGAAAACGAGGCATGAAAATGCTGGGATTGGGCTGGGATGGCATGGAGATCTTTAATTTCAGGTGGGCTGGAGGAGAGGCACAGCCAGTGCCCTGTAAAGGCTGTCTGGGAGCACCATAAATATCCCAAATAGAGATTTTTAGCCCTGGAACTCGTGTTTTGGGCCAGCAGGGTCAGAGGAAGGCTCTGGTTGAGCTCTGCAGGACAGGGCAGCCGTCGGTCCTTCGGCTGCAGTGCCTTGTGCAGGACTGTTGCCATCTGCTGGGCAGCTGCCGTGGCTCCTGCTGGGAGCAGCCAGGAAAACACATTCTGCACAGCCACGAGAGGGGAATTTGGCTTTCCCTGGGAGCCTGCACCAGCCCAGGCACGTCCCCTCTGGCTATTTGTCTAGCAGGGAGTTGTGCAGCAGGGGAGTGGATCTGGGGAGGAAAATGGGACTTGGGCACATCCCAAGTTTTGTGTATTTTGGGAGTAGGAGCTACTCCTGGCTCTCTCAGCCTGCCTGCCTACAGGTGCAGCTGGGAGAGCTCCAGCTCAGAATACTCTGTGACATTCTGTGCAACACTGAGCAGCAGCTTTTAGGCCAACACACCAACTCTGTGAAATTTTAACTCCGTTAGAGCCAGGATTTTTTTCCATGTTGAGCAATTGAACTTAAGGCTTCTTTGAGGGCAAAAATCCACATTGCTGTGTTTCTCCAGCTGCTCAGAGCTTCTACAAAGGGGACCAGGGACTTGCAGGGCCCCAGCTGTGTGGGGGTAGCACCAAAGCTGTTGTGGGAGCATGTGGGGACCTGCTTCCAGAGGCTTTGCTGTCATTCCTGGTGCCTTGTGTTTTGCAGGGAGCTCACGTGGGGTGGCTGTAGGATGTCATAGCTGAGACAGTCACAATACAAAGCAACACTCCATTTTCAGAAGGCTTCAAACCTGTTTTTATTTTAGCATGCATGTTTTTTATATATTCTTACAAAACTCCTAAGTTTACACTTTACTCATTGGTCAGGAAAGACAAAGTGCTCATTGGAACAGACAGTTGCAGATTTCTCTTATTTATCCTTCTTTTTTTCTTGGTTTCTCTGTCAACGACCTTGGCTGAAAATTCTTCCGGGGCAAACATGGATCCTCTTATCAAACTTCTCTCTGGCTCACAGAAGTCACTGTAAAACCTCTTCCACAGGAGGAGGCTGCTGCAGGCTCCTTGTGACCCCTCCTAGTAGCCCTGTGGACCTTCTGAGCCCTCCTTTCCCAGTACAGAATTCCCAGGAAAATACTTTCCTTCTCAGAGGCAGAGCTAGGCCTGGTGAGCACAGAGCCTTTGGGAGGGCCCTGCTTTGCAATCTGTAGCATTTTAGGTGAGGCTTTTTCCTCCTCTTCCTCTCCACACCACTGTTACCACCGGGTGCATGTCTGGCAGGGGCCAGCCAGGCTGAAAAGATGAAGTTGAGCTTTGGGACCTCCTCTGAGCTGTGCAAGGGGCTCAAAGCACCAGGGCAGGCCTGGGTTCAGCTGTTCCCTGGCTGTCCTAACCCAGCTGTGAAGGGCTCCTGGTTGGAATGGGGACATGGAGGTGAGAGCTCAGGTTTTCTGTACCAGAGCCATTCCCACCTTCTGGAATGGCCTCAGTAGGTCTCTGCTCACAGGGCTGACCAGAAAGCACCATGAATGAAATGGTCAAAAATTCCAGGGGCCAGCCCCTTTCCAGGGGCTGGCTGCTGGAATTGGTGATCATTTTGTCCTGAGCAGCTGGTGGACTTGAAATCTTGCAGGTGGCTGGAACTGCAGGGCTGTGGAATGTGACAGATGCAGTTCAGTGTCCGTTCATCTGTCCGTAGGGAAGCACATGGAGCCCTGAGCAATGTCCCCATTGCCCCCAAAGCCTTTCTGCTCCCCTGCACCGAGAGACGAAGGGCCATGAACCCTGTGGACAGCAAGTGAACAGTCCCATATTATCCTTGTACTCACAGAATCCTGAAATATTGGAAAGAACCCCAAGGCCCATCCAGTGCCACCCCTGCCATGGGCAAGGACACCTCCCACTCTCCCAGGTTGCTCCAAGCCCCAGTGTCCAGCCTGGCCTTGGGGACTGCCAGGGATCCAGGGGCAGCCCCAGCTGCTCTGGGCACCCTGTGCCAGGGCCTGCCCACCCTCCCAGGGAACAATTCCTAATTCCAAATATCTCATCCAGCCCTGCCCTCTGGCAGTGGAAGCCATTCCCTGTGTCCTGTCCTTCCATCCCTTGTCCCCAGTCCCTCTCCAGCTCTCCTGGAGCCCCTTTAGGCCCTGGCAGGGGCTCTGAGGTGTCCCTGGAACCTTTTCCTCACCAGGTGAGCACTCCCAGCTCTGGCAGCCTGGCTCCAGAGTAGAGGGCTCCAGCTCTCCCAAATCAGTCCATGGTGATAGTTTGATATCTTAAAGCCTGAAAATACTAAGGAAATAATTAATTTATTTTGTAGACTCCAAGCTGTGTAGAGGGAAGGGTGGGAGTGTAAATGGGACAGGGATGTCCCTGAAGGCAGGACCCAGGTGCAGGGCTACTGTGAGAAATTTCTTTGCTGGTCAGAAAAGATCCCAGTTGAAGTGTTTGCCCAGTAGGAAATGGGCTGGAAGGAGTTTGGAAAACAAAGTCCTTGGAGCCTTATCTTGAACCACAAGCAGAGTGTGTGAGATTGGGAACGTGGGAATTGGGCTGTGGGACACGGGAGGGCTGGGAGGTGAGGGGGCAGCAGTGCAAGCCGAGGAGTCTCAATAAGAGTTTGAGAAGTAAAAAGGGCAGGGATTGGGGTTTCCTAATTCGTTTCAGTGTCTGACTTTGTGCTCTCATGGGAGTTCAGATGTTTTTCGAGGTCCTGAGGCACAAGCAGAGGAGCACAGGGGCTGTGACCTGCGGTGTGAGGAGCAGGCACAGGCAGAGCTCGGGTTAAAGCATAACTCCTTGCTGCCGTGCTAGTAGCAGCAATCTGGGCTGGCCTGGGATCGGCTCAGCTCCTATCAGGGTCCGGACACTGCGGGCAGTGCTGCTCAGCAGTGCCCTCTGCTCTGAGCTCCGCGCCTCGGGAGCAATTGGCCCGCAGCACAGCGATGATAACCCAGAGAAAAGGGGAGAACCGGCTTTGGGAAGGTAATGGAAGGAAATCTGTGTGTTTGTGCTGGGTAGGCAGCGCTGAGGAAGCTTGATGTACGTGTGGTTTTTGCGGAGAGTAAACAGAAAACCTGAGGAAACCCTTAGAACTTGTGGGTGCGAGCGGTGCCGAGGCCTCCGTGTGCCATGGAGAGAGGAAGATCCCATGGATCAGCTCTCCCACAGGACTGGGCTCCTGTTTGCAGGGGGCAGGCTGGCATTGGGGTGGTTATAACCTTCTTTGGGGTCAGCATCGTCACTGTCTGCCAGAGACCACACTCTGAGTCACCAAAAGTGCTTCTGACCTGCCCCTGGTGAGCAATCCAAGCTTTATACATCCCTCTATTCGTGGCTATAAGGAAGGAATTTGTCACTTAACGCTTAATTATTCACCAGAAACACCAGGAAGGCCGAGATAAACCTCGACAGGTTGCTTTCAGATTCAACCTTTTTCTTTGGGGATGGATTCCGTGGAAGTGTGAGCAGCCAGAGCCGGGCTGGCCGGAGCAGGGCTCCCAAAACGAGCTTTTATTTTGGAATCCAGGGGAGCGGGAGGAGGCTGTGCTCACCGGCAGGGAAGTGTGCCGGAGCTCCTGCTCCTTATCGGAAGCTCGGGAACAAAAGGCGCTCTGTTGGGATTCCAGCTCGTTCCTTAAGCCTCCCGGCTCCCCTGGACTTTGCTTCCCTCCTGCCTCGCAGAAGCAGCTCCCGGAGCTGGCCCTGGCTCCGGACAGGATGTCTCCACAGGTGGGTTTTTTGAGCTGACACAAAGTGAGGAGGGGTTGGATTTCCAAAGTGACCGGGCTCAGCACTGGAGGTGCCGGGAAGGGGCAGGTTGGGAATGCACCTGACTTGTTACCTGGGCAGATCCACCTGATTTTTTTTCATGGGAATGGTTTAGATTAAAAGAGGAGAGATTTAGATGGGATACTGGGAAGGAATTGTTCCCTGGCAGGGTGGGCAGGCCCTGGCACAGGGTGCCCAGAGCAGCTGTGGCTGCCCCTGGATCCCTGGCAGTGCCCAAGGCCAGGCTGGGCAGGGCTTGGAGCATCCTGGGCTAATGGAAATTGTCCCTCTCTATGGAGAGGTGGGACTGGGCAGAACTTTATTGTCCCTTCTAACCCAAACCATTCCACAATTCTGTGACTCCATGGGCTGTGGTGTAACTTCACACTCCTCTCTGCCAGGGTCTCCCTGGGGAGCTGGACCAGCAGGGACAGTGCTTGCTGGTTTTTGGGGTGCTGGGACAGCCTGCCAGCTGTGGTGTTTTGTGAGTTGGTTTGGGGTTTGGTTTTGGGCTGGGTAAGTTTTCGATTTGCCCAAACAGATGCAGCACATTTCTCTGGCCCAGCCTTGATGGAGTGTAACAACCCCAACTCCAGGGGCTGAGCTGTGCAAGGTGCCTTCACCCAGGGCTGAGCAGAGGCTCCCTGGCTTCCCTGAGAAGCTGGCATTGCCTGGGTGTGTGGGAAGAGGGCAATATTGGGACCCAAAGTGACATTCCAGAGGCTGAGCTGCCCTGGGGCCAGCTGCATTCATGTGGGACTATAAGCACAACTGTGTCCCTTCTCCCTGGCTTTCAGCCTGGCACTGTCACCGCTGTCAGGGCCACAGGGTGTCCTTGGAGGGGGATTTTTGTAGCTGATCTATCTCCTCTACATCCTGTGCACAGTCAGGGCTGGATTCTTCAGGAACAGGCTCACACTGCTGGGAAAACAGAGTTGTTTTTCCTTTTCCTTGTCACTCAGCTCCCCTCCCAACCTTCCGAGGGTTTGTGTTCAAGGACAGCAGAGCTTTGGGATGCCAGGACAGCTCCAGGGACAGTCCTGCCTGGAAGGAACCTCCCTAAGAGCCAGACTTTGCCTTCCTTTACAAGACAACGCCTTGGCTGAGCTTGTGCTGAACCTTCTGTCTCTGCCTGGAGCTTGCAGGTGACTCCCAGGAATCCCTCCCCTCACACTGCAGCAGCTTTTTTAAAAATCCATATGGTTTTATAGCACTCTGCAACATCTAATTAAGCAATCTTTACTCCGAGATGTCATCAGATGCCTGGGATGGATGAGGTGCTGTTGGAGAAAGCTCCTAAAGGCACCTCACCTATCTGATCAGGGCACGTTACATCATCCCAGTGCTGACTTCACTTTTTATTTCCTTTCAGAAGCAGGAGTGCTCACCTGGGCTCTCAGATCCCTGGAGTTTCCCTGAGCAGGCAGAGATGCCTCTGGGTGGCCCCTGTCCTGTCAGCCAGGTGTGGCTCTGAGGAAATACCTGCTGGAGGAGCTGGATTTGGGATTGGTACCTCCATCAAACCCTGATCCTGTTCCAGCTCAGAACTCTGAGTGTGCCTGAGTGCCAGTTTCAGTGTCTGAGGTTTGCCTGAAGCACCTCAGGGTGTGTTTTTTTTTGATAAGAAATCAAAATGCACTGATATTGGTGACACCAGCCCCCCTCTGAACGTGGCACTGATGTTCCTGGCAAGTCCTCTGGGGTGGATGTAGCCCAACCTGGCTGTCCTGAGCCCATGGATGTTTTTAAAGTGTGTATTTGGCTTTTTTTAAGCTGGAAAAAATGTTTACTTTCTGCTCACAGGAAGGCAAAGCTGCCTGAAGGAGAGCTGTGGCAGGGGGTTTGAAGGGTCAGTGCACAAACCAGCTGCTCATGAGGCCATAAATAAGAACTTTCTGTACCTACACTCTTGCCCAGGGACAGAGACTTGGCTCTGTCAGGCATTTGGCAATACCTGAACCCCCTTGGTTTCCCTATCTCCTCCTGGCATCTCTTCTTGAGGTTTAGTTACTGATTCTGTGGTGAAATGTGCAGCAAAGTTCTCCACGCTTGTGCTCAGGGGAAGGACTTTGTTTAGAGTTTCAGCTGTTTCTTAACTCATCGTCCACACAGGTTTAATTTTAATAGGGCTCTCTTGCTTCTGAAACCTCATCTAGGCTGGTATCACAAAAGAAAAATTCAATTTTTAGGTAATAAATTGATGCATACCTTTAGTGTGGCTGAAGGACAATGGTTGATGTGGTGCTTGTGGCTTCTCCTGCTCCAAAAGGGTTGCTCCCAAATCCAGCCTGTCCATGTGTGTATTTCCCACCAGTAAGGTGTTTTGGAACAATTTGATAGAGAAATCATAGAATGGTTTGGGTTGGAAGGGACCTTAAAGGTCCTCTTGTTTCAACATCTGACTAAGGGCACTGTTCAGCTCCTGGTTTTGTGTTGAGAGGGTCAGCAGTAACCACAGCAGGGTTTCTAATCAAATTACTCCGTGAATTTGAGTGTTTGGAGGTTTTTTGGCTTCTTTCAATAGTTGTCTTTATTCTCTGCTTATTATAATACTTCAATTTGCTCATTATAATACTTCAACCTGTGCTTAAATGTAAGCTTTTCCAGTGAGAAGGAGGGGGGTGGGGTTGGTATTTAAAAAGCAGCCTTTATTTTGTAGTGTGCAAGCAAAATTCTTTCCAGTTTGGCATGAAATCTTTTTCAAACAGGCAGAAGGGAGGGGAATATGCAGCTGGGGGTGGCTGCTGTCACCTCTCGGGCTCTCTCTATCTGTGACCAAGCCAAGGCAGGTGAAGCCTCTGCTTCCCCTTGTCCCTCCTGCTGGAGCATTAATGGTGTTTCTAGAAGGTGCAGCATAAATCCAGTAAAGCACTTAAGCATGTCCCAGCTTTAGGTGTGTAAGTGGTTTTGGTGGATTGATGCTTTTTTAAGTGGGTGCGGGCTTTAGAGACTTTTGTTTCTCTCTGCAAGACAGGCACAGGCTCTGCCCTGGTGGAGTTCCCTGGAGCAGTCCCTGACTTCAGACTCCAGCTCTGGGCAGGTTTGTGTCATGTTTAACTTCAGGGAGGTGTCCTGGAGGTGCTGATGTCCACAAACCAGGTGGAAGCTGAGCCAGGCTTCCAAGAGGAGCTCCTGGCTGTGTCCATCCTGCTGAGTGTGGTGGGCACAAGGACTGGGCGAGCAAAGCAGGGCTGGACTGAGTCACCTGGCTGCTCCCGGTGGCCACATGGAGTGGGAATTGCTGGTATCAGCTCTCTCTCCATCCCTTTAGGGTTTTCTATCCCTTTTTGCACCTGGAAGTGTCCAAGGCCAGGCTGGGTGGAGCTTGGAGCAACCTGGGGTAGTGGAGTAGGCAGGGAGTGGAATGAGATGGGCTTTAAAGTTCCTTCCAAGCCAAACCACTCCATGATTTTATGAACACAGTACTTTGAGAAACATAATTTTCTACAAAATCCTTTGGAAAAGCCTTGAAAGCTGTTCTGTGTGCCCTGGCAGAGAAAAGGGTTTTGCTTCAGTCGTGCCCACATTCAAACTGCTGCTGTTTTGCTGTGCTGCTGTGCTGGAGGGGCAGCTGAGCACATGGGATCCCACCAGGTGAACTCCAGGAGGAGCAGGAGGTTTTCCATGGGCAGCTCTTCACCTGGAGGCCTGGCAGGAGGGCTTCCACCCCTCTGCCCAGCCCCTCCAGTGACAGGGGATCAGCTGGAGCTCAGCACCAGCACTGGCAATCCCAAAATTCCTTGATTTGCTCCAAGGCATGCTGGGGAAATCCCCAAATCTTAGGAGAGGGGCTGGCACTGTGAGGGGTAACAAGAGCTTTGGCTTTTGGGGGGTTCTGCTGCTGCTGCCATGGCTCTCCAGAGATCAGGATCAGATGGGATTGTCCCTGCCTGTGTGTGGGATCAGACAGGCAGGACTGAAGCTGAACCTGCCTGGGGTGCCGAACTGGAAAACACAGTTCTCCTTGCTCTATCTGAGTCTCTTAAAGCACAAACCCTGCTGCTTTGCCAGAGCCTGCTCAGTGATGGATTTGAGATGCTGCTCCAGCTGAAGTGTGGGGATTTGAGTTCCTGCAAATCAGAAGCTGTAATGGAGATTTAGAAAGAGTTTATTTGCTGATGAGGGATGGAAGGTTTTACCAGACAGGACAAAAAAAAAGGTGCTCCAAGGGCTAATTGGGAGTTTTGAATGGTGGTTTTTGCAGGGAATTAATAACATGTCCTCTTGGAATGAGGTGGGAGAAAGCAGCAGTGATGGGAACTGCTGAGTCAGCAGTGGTAATCCCTCCTGCCCTGGCCACATCCATTCTGGCTCACAGCAAAACCTCCCTCCAACTCTTATTTAGTCCCTATTTCTGCGATCTGCTTCCCAAGCCCTGCAAAGGCTGAGGTGCACCCCATGGTGCCCACAGAGCAGCACCTGGGCCTGGGGTGATTCCAGAGGTTGGATTTCTGTGCTCAGAAATTCAACACAGCCAAAATTCCCTGCCTCATCCACATTTTGTCCTGCTCTGCTACGAACCCACTCAGCTGTAGGATCTTATAATTTTGCTTCTTGTGTATTTGTTTTAAGCAGGCAAATGAGGTGACTGACAGTGCCTACATGGGCTCGGAGAGCACCTACAGCGAGTGTGAGACCTTCACGGATGAGGACACCAGCACCCTGGTCCAGCACGAGATGCACGACGAGGTGGAGACCGACAGCGCCATCGACTCCGCCGTGCACTCGGAGTTCACGGATCCCATCGAGGAGCCGGAGCATGGGTGAGGAGAAACCCCCACACAGCCCCAGGGTTTCACACCCAGTTTGTCTTGCTGGAACTTGGGTTGTTCTTCTGATGCCTTGTGCAGGCTGACCTACAGAGACTAGACAGAGCTAAAGAATAAAGTAGGGATTTGTTAGGAGGCCTCAATGGATCCACCTTGGGCAGCACAAGAGCCCAGCCAGGGCTGCACCCCAGGTGAACCCAAAATGGTCACAAAATGCACGGCCGGTCACAGGGTCTCTCACTTTGATAAGTTCTGCTCCATTTGTATCTTGGAGTTAATTGTCCAATTCCAGCTTTAGCCCATTCTTCTTGTTTTTCTCTGTTCAGTCCACATTGTTTGTGTTCTTGGGCCTGAGATTTGGATCATTTGTCCTTGGTCCCCAGCTAGAGAAGGAATTGTTGTGTATACCTACTCTGTGAAGAGAGCTCACCATCCCCTAATATGAAGCGCAGACCCACACACTAAAGCTGTACAGATTCTGAAAAATATAAAAGCTAAAACCTGAGGCATCATTTTGTGTTTGTAACAACGTGCAAGACCAAAATAGCTCTTCTGGAGGAATAACGAGAATAATTAGGCTGGTTTGTGTAGGCTGGTTTGGAGCCCAGCCTGGCAATCTCTTTGAGTTAATCGTTGCTTGCCTTGGGAGATCTTCTGTACCCTCATTAGCATCTTTAACCTCTAAAATAGCTTCTCAGGTGATCCAAACACCTGAAAGACTTGCAGTTTTTAATCTATCACTTAAGCCAGAAACACAACATATAATTTTCCAGTCAGGAGGGGAACTCATTCTATTTTTGTTTTCCCTAAAAACATGCATGTGCCCTTTGATGTGCAACCACCTCCTGTAATAACTGGTTTGAAACCTCTGCCTGGAGCACAGAAATGTGAGCCAAGATCTCCTTCCCTGGGTCTGAACTGCTGCTGGCGAAACTGCTCCTGGGCCCACCCCATTTTTGGAAGAAAAGTGGAGTTTGGGGTGAAACTGGGATGCTGGCAGGCAGGAAGGCAGGGAAGAAGTCCTTTGGGATCAGAATCACAGAATGGTTTGGGTTGTAAGGGATCTTAAAGCTCATCTCATTCCACCCTCTGCCATGGGTAGGGACACCTTCAACTAGACCAGGTTTCTCCAAGCCCCATCCTGGACCTGTCCAGGATTGGGACAGCCACAGCTTCCCTGGAAAATCTGTGCCAGTGCCAGGTTAGTGCCCCTAGAACACCAGTCCAAAAAGCTCTGGAATCATCTTTGCTTAAGGTCTGTAACACACAGGATGAGGTTTATCCCAAAACACAAGGCCCAGGGTTAGTGCTCCAGGTAGTGCTTACAGCTCTTACTGCTTTCTGGGAGCTCCAAGCTTCCCTCCCACCCAAAATCCCATCTGGGGACATCAGAGAGGCAGCAAGCAGTGCCAGGCCTGGGGCTGAAAGGGTGCTGTGGATTAGAGCATAAATGGGATTATCCAGCTGGACTCTTCTCACTGCAGCAGGCCAGCTCAGTGACAGTTAAATTGGGAGATAATCAGCTGTGAGCTCCCTGCCAGCAGCCCAGGGTCCCTGCAGGGCCATGGCAGCCTGTGTGCGCTCCCGCCCGCTGGGGAAGGCAGCCTGCCTCGGATTCACCTGCCTGTAGGTACATAACTGCCTGGGGAAACGGGCTTTGGGAGAGCAGCTGGTTCCCCTTGCCTGCCAGGGGTGGGGTCAGCAGGACAGGAAGGACAGGATTGTTGGAGAGAGTCCAGAGGAAGCCACGAGGATGCTCCAAGGGCTGTAGCCCCTCTGCTCTGGAGCCAGGCTGGGAAAGCTGGGGGTGCTCATCTGGAGAGGAGAAGGCTCCAGGGACACCTCAGAGCCCCTGCCAGGGCCTAAAGGGGCTCCAGGAGAGCTGGAGAGGGACTGGGGACAAGGGATGGAGGGACAGGACACAGGGAATGGCTTCCACTGCCAGAGGGCAGAGCTGGATGGGGTATTTGGAATTAGGAATTGTTCCCTGGGAGGGTGGGCAGGCCCTGGCACAGGGTGCCCAGAGCAGCTGTGGCTGCCCCTAAATCCCTGGCAGTGCCAAAGGCCAGGCTGGACACTGGGGCTTGGAGCAGCCTGGGACAGTGGGAGGTGTCCCTGCCATGGCAGGGGGTGGCACTGGATGGGCTTTAAGGTCCCTTCCAACCCAAACCATTCCATGATTCCCTGTTACCCCAGGTGTGGGCTTGGGAAGGTCAGATGTCCTTTGGGTGTTCTGTCCAAGTCTTTTCCCAGATTGTTAAAAGTGTACAAATTCCAGGCAGCCAAAAACTTAGTTTGGTTTATAGATTTGAAAGGTTTGAAATGGGAACCTGTGGGAGTGCTGAGGGTTGGTTTTTGGTGCCATCAGACCTCACACAGGAGGACACCTCTGGTGCCCAGGGACAGCCAGGGAGTACAGCCCCCCCAGGGCAGCTGCTGGGCTGAATCAGAGCTTCAGCATCAGTTCTCAGGAGCTCTCCGAGCTCAACATACCTGACATGGTTTGAGCTTAAAGCTTGTTTAGGCTGTGTGTAGTGAAGATTAGTTGGACTCTGGATCCTGAAGCTGCCTGAGCCTTGAGGTAGGAATAGGAAATATAATTTACTGCCCAGGTTGAGGGTTTCCAGGTGCCTGATCAGATCTGCTTCTGTACAGTGCTTATCAAACCACAACCCCAAATTTAGAGTTCTGGGCTTGGGTTTTGCTTCTGAATTATCAATTCCACCCCCTGGCTTCTATTCCTGGAGAGATTTCCACTGCTTTTGGTAAGAGTCTGACTCACCACAGGGATGGATGGGTTCCAGTGGATCCCACTGTGGAATATTGGTGCTTCTCAAGGGCAGGAGGAGTATGTGCAGATGCCCACAAGCTGGGCTGGATTTATTTGTGGTTAAATAGAGATCTGGAGGGTTGACATGTTTTTATTAGCGGGATATGGACAAATCCTTCAGATGGAGCAGGTTTTTTTTGTCATAAATGGCTTATCTGTAATCTTTTTTTCTTTCTGGTTTAGTCCAGCAATCTGCTCATACCCCATTTCCCTCTCCTAGCCAGTGTATGGAGATAAGGGCATAGCCAATACCAATTTCTGTAATAAAGCAACTTTATTATTGTTTTTAGCCTAGAACTTTGGAGAGCAGAGCATTGTTAAACCCCCCAAAACCCAGAGCTGTTGCTCACAGCCCTGTGGCCACTTTCACAGCCCGGTTGTTGCAAATCCCTCCTGCCTTTTCTCTAGCTTAATTTGAAAACTTCCATAGTCCTGGGCAGGAAAGAAGGCTTGGCTTGGTGGGCAGGCCCTGGCACAGGGAGCCCAGAGCAGCTGTGGCTGCCCCTGGATCCCTGAAGTGTCCAAGGACAGGTTGAACAGGGCTTGGAGCAACCTGAGCTAGTGGAAGGTGTCCCTGCCATGACAGGGGGTGGAATGAGATGGGCTTTAAGGTCCTTCCAGCCCAAACCATTCTGGGATTCAGTGTCTCCATGCATGGAAAGACTCTTCCAGGGACAATGACTCTGTGCTGAGCTGTGTCCCCTCAGGAGCAAGGGACATCCCTGGAGCTGTCCTGGGTGTCTTGAGGGTTTGCACCGAGCCTTAACACGCTGCGGCCTTCTGACTCTGGTGTTAAAAACACATGGAGCAGCATTCCCCACTCCAGGACTGTCACACCCAGTGTTTTCCCAGCAGGAGCGGGGAAAGGGCTCCTTTGTCTTGCAGGGGGTCTATCCCAGCTGCCTGAACCCTCCCCTCCCCAGCACCAATCCCCCAGGGTTATGGGGTTAAAGCCTTGAGAGGATTAGGCAGCTACAAGCAAGTGTGAGCCTGGCACGGGCTGCTGTGGAACTCACAGCATTTCGGATGGGTCTGGGACATGCCCAGCTCTTTCTCTGCCATGCCAATCACAGAAATTGGTATTTTAGTCAAGCAAGGGCTTGTCACCAACCCTGGGCACTGTCCTGCAAGTCCGAGTGTCCCCAAATCCTGTGTTGCAGCTGCCAGTGGAAAAACTTGGTTTATTGAGGGAAAAAATCACCATAAACTACCCAGTGGTGCCTGGTCTGTTTCTGTTCTTTCCTACTCTGCCAAAATGAGACACATCACTCACTTGGTGGGGTGGGTTGACACTGGCTGGACACCAGGAACCCACCAAAGCTGCTCCATCCTTGCCCTCCAGAGATGGACAGGAAAAGAGAATATAACAAAGGGTTCATGAGTTGAGATAAGGACAGGGAGAAATCACTCATCAAATACCATCATGGGCAAAACAGACTCGAATTGGGGATATTAATTGAACTCAGAGCAGGATAATGAGAAGTAAAATCAGACCTTAAAAAATCATTCATCTCCCATCACCCCTCCTTCCCAGTTCCTTCTCCTTCCCCCAGTGGCACAGGGAGATGGGAGTGGGGGTTGTGGTCAGTTCATCACAAATTGTTCCAGCCACTGCTCAGGGAGAGGAGTCAGAGTCCCCCCCTGCCCCAGTGTGGGGTCCCTTGCACAGGAGACAGCTCTCCCTGAACCTCTCCAACCTGAGTCCATCCTATGGGTTCTCCAGGAACTGCTGCCCCATGTGTCACTCTGCTGTGGGCTCACTCCTTCAGGTACAGCCTGGGTCCCCCACAGGGTCACAGATCCAACCAGGACCCTGCTCCAGCATGGGCTCCATGGATCTCCATGGAATTGCAGGTCCCTGCAGGATCCTGTCCCAGCACAGCTTTCCACGGGCTCACAGTCCCTCTCAGGCACCCCCTGCTCCAGGCCTGGGCTCCTACAGGGGCTGCAGGTGCATCTCTGCACCTCCCTGCCCTCCATGGGCTGCTGGGACACAGCTGCCTCCCCATGGGCACAGAATCTCAGTGTCATCCCAGGAATCTCAGTTCTGGTGCTTGGAGCAGCTCTTGCCCCTCTCCTGCCCTGCCCTCTGGAGCTGTTCCTCTCCAGGGTCCTCACCCCACTCTTCTCTGCACTCAGGTCAGCCCCATCCCTTTTTTGTGTTTTCCTCTCACATCTGTTATCCCAGAGGTGCCATTCCTGGTGGGCCCAGCCTCAGCCAGCAGCAGGTCCACCTTGGAGCTACCAGGGATGGGCTCTTCCAGCAGCTTCTCACAGAATCCCCCACTCCCCTGCCAAGTCCAAACCCCATACTCAGAAGGAGGATGTCCTGGATGAATGCTGTGCCCCCTCTCTGACACCTCTCTGTCTGCTCCCCCAGGTCCCATCCCCACGAGCTGGCCCTGGGCTCCGAGCTCAGCCACTCCATTGTCACCGTCATCAGCGGGGAGGAGCATTTCGAGGATTACGGCGAGGGCAACGAGGCCAACCTGTTCCCAGACCCTCTGTGTAATGGGGAAAGCAGCTTTGGCAGCTCCTCTTTCCTCTCTCCCAGGTAATGCCCAGCCCTGGTGCTGCTTCACTCTGCTCTGTGGGACAGGGGTTTCCTTGGGATTTGCCAGCCAGGAGGGGCTGGCAGACTTTGGATCCAACAGGACAATGGGCTTGGAAGTGGAGGAGGAATTCCCTCCCTCGGTGGTGCCTTTCCCTGGTCAGTGCCTGTCCTGTGACGCCCAGCAGGAGGTGGAAGAGCTGTCTGCATTTCCAGTGTCACATTCCCATTCCTGTTAGGGATGTGGCTCCTCACTGAACCTTCCAGGAGAGAAAACCACCTGCAGCTTTACCCCTGATCCTGCAGGATGACTCTAATGGTTTTTTTTCTCTTTTATTATTTTGGGCTTTGATGCAATGTTTGGCTGGATTTGCATGAGCTGCAGGAGCATTCCTTCTCTAGGGATTTGTAGAGCAGGAAGCAGACTGTAGCATTTCCTCCTTACTTTAGGGTCTGAAACCAGGAAAAAGTCCATTTTCCAGCCTGAGTAGGGTGAGCTGGTATGGTGGTACACACCCTATCAGTACTTACTTTCTAAGGAAAATTAGTAAAAGCTGGAATATGATCCAGTGCTACAGCCCACCAGGCATCTGGGATGACAGGTAACACTGGGAATGTGTTCCTGCATTGGAGGCACATCTCTGCACAGGGCAGGAGAGTTCCCTGCCAGCCACACACCTGTGCTAAAGACAAAAATATACTTCTTTCTCTTTGGAATGACACACCTGTGCCTTTCTGCAGCCATGTGAACTTCTCAAAACTTCTTTTACCCCGTCTTCCTGTTTTCTCCCAGCTTCCCAAACCTCTTCACAGAGTTTGGACAATTCTGGTTGCACAAGGCTGGCAGGGAAGAGCAGGTCGGGGCTCATCTCCTTTTGGCTGGTGCAACAGCAATGTTGGAGGTGTTAATGGCAAATAGGAGAGTTACTGTAAAGAATTCCCAACCCTTTTCCTATAGGAAAGCAGTGCTCCAGCACTGGGATACCCTGCACAGTCTCTGATCTGTGCTTGTTCTTGGCTTGCTCCATGCAGGAATTAGGGCTGCCTGTGCTGGTGCTGTGGCACAGGAAGAACTCTGATTAGCCTTGGTGTTCATTTTCTCTTGAGGATGAGCTGCCAGCCTCATTCAGAAGTCTCCTGGCAAGAAAATACCCAGCTAAAGGAGCTTTTCAGTCTCTTGAACTTTTTCTTTAACATCAGGCCAGAGCTCCCAGTTTGCCCACGCTCCCAGTGTTCCAATCTTGCTCTGCCAGGGCCCCATCTCTGCTCTGCTTTGTCTCGGGATCTGAGCCACACCTTATCCCATCTTCCCTCTGCTGGGAGGGGCTCGCTGGGCACATGGCCACACAGGTTGTGGTGGTTTGTGCTGGAGACTCTCTGCTGGGGCTTGCTGGGGAGAGAGGCTGGAGATAAACCCTGCAAAGCCTCTGGAGTAAGGAATGTGGGGCTGTTGCAGCTGAAGGATTTCCTCATGCCTCTCAGGTCTAGCCTCCCCTTGGGTTATTGCTGTGTGTGTGAAGTCCTGCCCTAAACATTCCCTGAGTCTCTGCAGCTCTTCTGACTTTGGATAGGAAGGGACAGGACACAGGGAATGGCTTCCCACTGCCAGAGGGCAGGGCTGTATGGGATATTGGGCAGGAATTGTTCCCTGGCAGGGTGGGCAGGCCCTGGCACAGGGTGCCCAGAGCAGCTGTGGCTGCCTCTGGATCCCTGGCAGTGCCCAAGGCCAGGCTGGGCAGGGCTTGGAGCAACCTGGGAGAGTGGGAGGTGTCCCTGCCCATGGCAGGGGGTGGGATGGGATGAGCTCTGATGTCCTTTTCCACCCAAATCATTCCATGCCTGAGCAGCCCCAGTGTGTTTAAACACACCTGAGAGGACACAGGCTGTCCCTGGTTCAGGCTGAATGGGTTTTGGCTGTATTTTGAATACAAAGAACAGCATCACTTGTAAAGGGCCAATCACTACAGACCCTTTCCATGCTTCAGGAGTCTCTAAATGGGAATAATTTCTAGAAATTCTCCTGCCACAACTCCAGAAGATGAACACAAACCCCATAGCCTTCAGGGAACACTGTGGGATGCAGTGCTTCCCTGCCCAGTTCTTGTATTCTTGTTTGTGATCCCTCTTATTGAGTCTTCCATTGCATATCCATCCAGTAGGAAAAGCCTCTCTGCAGCTCTTGGTGGGGAATAAAGGGAAAAGCTCCTTGAGCCCATCCCAGCCACCAGGAAGTGCTGAGGACCTGGGGAAGACAAATGTTGCTCCAGGAGATGGAGAGAGGCCCTGGGAGGCTCTGTATTGTACAACCACGGAATCTGCTGAGCTGGAGGGGACCCAACAGGATCCTGGAGTGGGTGGGGACAGCCCAGGGCTGAGCTCTCACCCACTCCAGGGGCAGGGAGCCAGGGCAGCAGGAGGCCAGGAGGATCTGCACACACCACAGGAGCTGCCAGGCTGGCCTGGGGCTTCTCCTCCACACTTCTCTTCTCATGTTGATTAATGCTGGTTAAATTTGGGTTCCACCTGGCCCAGGCTGCACCACCTGGGAAGGGAATGCACCCAAGAGCACCCAGAAAAGGGACATCCCTTCCCCCAGGTGCCACACAGCTGCTGTCACCTCTTACCTGCACAAACCCTGAGCCACCAACCTGTCTGCTGCTGGGAGCAGGTTATCCCAGGGCCACACCTGCCCTGAGGGGCAGGGGGAATAGTTTGCAATTGATTTTTTTTTTCCAGGAATGGGAAGAGATGATAATTTGGCATTTGCTGGTGTCCAGCCTGCCTGAAGGGGCTGGGAAATACTGTACAGACAGCGCAGACTCCAGGCCTGACCCTGGGCTGGGGGCTGAGCCAGGGCACCCTTGGGATGCCCCGGGCCAGAAGTTTCTGGTGTGTTTGTGGATCCCAGGATTCACTTTCCTGATGCCTGTTTGAGTTTATCTTGCTTGTGTTTGCTTACACTTTTATCTCTCTCTCTTATGGAACTGCTTGGGTTTTTCGCTATTTAACCTTTCTTTGATTCACGTCCGTGGCTTCCAGAAGCGCATTGTCCTACAGGAAGGATTTGTGGAGTCTGGCCCCAGATGAACACAAACCATTTGCTGTTGAGAATCCTCTCTGTCCTGCCCAAATCAAGAGGAAGTGTCTCCCAGCTTCCCAAGCTGTGAAAGTCCTACAGACCCCCATGGCCCTTCCCAAATAGCATTCCCTGCAAGAGCACAGCCCTGCTGCTCGGCTCCTCTGGGCTGTGCTTTGGAGGAGTGAGGTGTTAAACTGCACCTGTCCATTTCACCTTGGCTTAAAAGTGAAAATTTTCCAGTGAAAATCTGACTCTGTGCTTTGCCAAGGCAGGCCTGCAGCAGCACAGCTGCTCTGCTTTTAAAGCATCCCATTGAAAAATGGGACACTGACCAAAGGATCATAGAATCCCACAATATCCTGAGTGGGAATAAACCCACCAGGATCATCCAGTCCAGCTCCTGGCCCTGCACAGACACCTCAACAATCCCACCCTGTTCCTGAGCATTGTCCAAACACTCCTGGAGCTCTGGCAGCCTCAGGGCCATGCCCATTCCCTGAGGAGCCTGGGCAGTGCCCAGCACCCTCTGGGGGAAGAACCTTTTCCTAAAATCCAGCCTAAACCCCCACTTAGATTCAGCCCTGGCTCACAGCACCCAGTCCTGCAGTGTGCAAGTTCATTCTGCACTTACTGAGGCAAACCAGGAGCCTCCCGAGACAGATTGCCTGGAAAAGCCTTGTTGGAAAATAAACTTTGCAGTGGTAGGTTTGTGGGAAGCACTTACCTCACCTGCCCTGGGCTCTTGGGGATTGAGATTGGCTCAGGGGTTTGGAAATGTGGGCCAAGCTCAGCTGCTGGGAGTCTCTGGAAGGAGAGTGATGGAAGTGTTGCTAATTATCAACTATATAATTCTCCTGTTCTCCTGTGAACTATATAAATTCTGTTGAGCGATTACAAATTATCAATTAGCTGCATATTGTTATAAACTATTCTAAATTATAAATTATCTATATATTATTATAAGCAACCCCACATTGGCTTTAAAAACTGTGGTGGGAGGCGACCCAACCTGCCCTGCGTTTTTAATTCAAATTTCATACCTCTCACCAAAAATTCCCCTACCTTGAGGTACCCTCAGCTTGTGGAAGCCACGGCTGCAGCTGCTCCCTGTGCCTTCTGTGCTGCTGACGTGACCCTTGTGATCTCTCTAGCACCAATCCGCTCGCTGTGAAACTGCACAGCATTCTCGCAGATGAAGCTTTTGAGTTTTACTGTAGCCAGTGCCACAAACAAATCAACCGCCTCGAGGATCTTTCTGCTCGCCTGAATGATCTTGAAATGAATAGGTAACCAAGTGTGCATGGCCATCCCAGCCTGGGAAGGATGTTTTGCCTGGGAAGGCTCTCCTTGTCTGGCCCTCACTCCGCTCTGGTGGGGAGGGGATGAGTTTCACCTGGCCACAGGAGCCTCTGGAGGTGGTGGGGAGCTCATGGAGGGGGAGCAGGAGGTGCCTTTAATGCAGGCAGGGGGCTGGAAGACTAGGAGAGCATTCCCTGCCCTTTGCATGCCTGTGCATGGTGGGTTCCAGGGGAGCGGAGAGCCGGCTGTGTACAGTATTTCTGTCAACAAGGAAAGACTGGGAGTGGTGTGCAAGAGCAGCCTGGGAGGGCAGGGATGGCCCATCCTCCTGCTGCAGGAACAACCTGAAGGCATCAGCCTAATCCACAAGGCTTGGGAGAAGTAAAATCTTGTCTCACCCAGCTTCACCTACAGCCTGCCCACCCCGGTGTCACCATGGGCTGGGGAGATGTGACAGACACCAGGAACATCAGGAGATTTTGAATGGAGTTTTGGATGTCTCCCAGGCAGCAGCTGGATGTGTTGTCTGACAAGTGGAAAGGGATTTCTGCCTGCGATGTGTTCATTCAGAGCTGGTTGCAGCCCTCTGGGTGGAAGGATGGTGGCATTGGTGATAAATCTTTCTTCTCATGGCTGTTGTGGCTATTCAGACCTGGTTTTTGTCATGTTCTTGGTCTCTGTCCTTTGCAGGGACAGTGTGATCTCGGAGCTCTCCTGGTCTATGGGAGGAGAACTGGAAAACAAATAAGAGCTTGAATTTCATTCTTTTTAATGAAAAAAAAGGTCTCTCCCTTTGTTTTTCTTGGCTAAATAGTTGTCTTTGCTGTTGGAGGCCTTGAGGGTCAGTGATGGGTCTCAGGTTATGCAGGTATTAAGGAGAACACTGGTTTTCCCTGGAAGCCCCACTCCATTTCAGGTTTTCTCCACCACATCTACCTGCAAAGCTGAACTAACACCTCAGAGCCTCCTGTGATGGGTGGGATTTCCTGTGGAGCTTCTCTGTGCCGTGGACATGGTGGGAATTCCCACCATGGCTTTGATTTGCCCTGTGAGTAGGTGCAATTCCTCCATCTGCGTTCAGGGCTTCCCAAGTACAGATTTACTGGGAATATGTTCCAAAGGCCTGTGTGGAAGGGGCAGTGCCCCCTGTGGTGTGGAGGTGGGAGGTGTCCTGTGCAGCATGTGGGACGTGCAGGACCTGCTGCTCCTCCCTTCATCACCACTGACGTGAGGCCCTCAGAGAGGGGACAAGTCTTGGAGCAGCAGGAACTGGACCAAAATCTGGGACAAGCCTGAAAACACCTCCTCCAGGGGATTCTGGCAGCTGGGATGAAGCCCAAAGCACCCCAGAACAGCCTCACTCATAAGAGCTGTGGGCACATAGACAGTGTTTTGTCCTTGGAACAAACTGGGGAGCTTGTTCTCAGCATTGGGGTGCTGCTTCCTGAGCCCACAGCATGGGAAAGCAGGGAAGACTCCTCCAGGAGCTTGGCATGCAGTGCTTTGTGCCTCTGTTTTGTTCCAGTGCTCTTGATGGTGTCTCAGCCTTTGGACACTGCAGGTGCTGTCGCTTCCCCAGGAGCTTTTTCCAGAGGAAAATATTTTCCCCCCAGTGCTGGGGCCATTCCTTACAATTCCTGGCAAACACCAGGGCCTGATCTCCTCCCCTTGGGCACCGAGCAGCCTTGAAGCCCAGCCAGCAGCAGCTCTTGTGCTCCCTGGAAGTCTGGGATTTGAGGATGCACTTTGACCCAAGGGCCGGTCACCCTGACAGCAGCCCCCAGTCAGGTTTGGGGGTTGCTTTACAAAACAAATTGTCCTAAGCTATTTTTAATCCCTCCTTCGAAGAACTCGTGTTGCAGCTCCAGGCAGGAGTGGACTTCCAGAGGACTTTATTTGTTATTTTTTCCTAAAACTGAGCTAAGCACCAGGGAATGCAGTTGCTGCTTGTTGGATTGGAGCTGTTCCTGCTGCCATTGCTGAGTGAGGATTTGGTGTGGCCCGGTGACATCTTGTGACACCAGTGTGGGTGGAAGATGAAGAGTGAGATCCAAGCCCTGTCCACTTCCCCAGCACCAGTCAGGACCAGAAGACTGGAAGGAGCATCTCAGCAAGGAGCTGAGTCTGGAAAAGGCTGTTTTTTCTCAGCAGGAAGAGCCTGCAGCCTGTCCCCTGCCATTGGGACACGGTGACACAGCCCTTGGCTGCTCATCCTGTGGTGACGCTGATCCCTGACCGCTGTGGCATGGTGGCAGCTGGCTCAGGCGTGGATCCAAGGAGTGATCCCCATCAGTTATCTGTGAGAAGGAGAGAGCTCATCCCCCTCCCCAGCCACTGCAACAGTGCCGTGCTCAAAATCCAGATGGGGACATCACGAACAGCTCCTGAAGCCTCTGAGCCAAGAGCAGACAGCACTTCCCTGGTGATCCAGAGCCCAGCAGTGGGATGGTGGCTGTGGAAGGGCAGAAGGATGGATGGATCCAGTGGGATCATGGCAGAAGGATGGATGTGCTGTTGGTCCCCAGTCCAGGGGAGCTCTGGGGGTGGCAGGGGTGCCCTGGGGTGCATGACATGTGGCTCAGTCTGCCATCAGCACCGGGCTGGAGCCCCCCCAGGCTCCCTGCTATTATTAGCTCTTTCCTTGGGGATCGGTTTTCAGGCCGGGATCAGCGGGAGAGCAGAGCGTGGCAGGGGGCAGCGAGCTCTTCTCCAGCATTATTCCATGTGCTTTGTTATTCTTGTTCTTCAGCACGGGAGTGGCCCCTCTCCTGCCCTTTCCAGGGGTCTGGGGGTGCATGCCAAGGGCTCCCTGCCAGAGCAGAGGATGTGCCCCAGAGTCCATGCAGTTTCCTGTTTCCCTGGCTCTCCACTGTCAGCTTTTCTAACTCTTTCCTGTTTTTTCTTCATTTTGCAGCCCCAATAAAAGACTTTCCAGCAAGAAGGTGGCAAGGTAAGCTCATACTCCTGTTGTTGTTTGCTTGATCTGTGTGAGCTGCCGGCTCCATGGAAGGAAAACTCAAAATAAGCTTGGAGAGTTGCATTTCTGGATATATTCCATAGTGCTGGGGAAAAGTGGGTTTAATTCTGCGACCTTTTTTCTGGAATGGGGGTTTCTCACTTGTGCACACAGCTGGATCCTGCTGGCACCCTGATTCCTTCCAGAAAAAACTGGGGGGGGGCTTTTCCTCACGCTCTGTCCTGCCAGTGCCCTAGCAGGGGGCACATGGAGGAGGGAAGGAGTCTCTAGAAGGACATACCCCTCTGGGATATGTCCCAGTCTGGGACCCCTCCCAGTATCACCATGTCTGTATAGTTCTGCAGGACCAGACCAGTCAGTACCCCCACCTGGAGGGGGGGTAAAAAATTCCAGCTGCTTCACCCCAAAAATTCCAGCTGCCTCAGACAGCTCTTGGTCTTGTTTTACTTCAGTCCGTGTCCCCCTCAGCACCTGACTTTGTGGGAGCAGCTCCCCCTGCTCAGTCAGGGGCTCGGGCACCTGGGTGGGCTGCATGTAGCTCTGGTTGAATGGTTTAAACCCTGGTTTAGCCCAGATTTAAGCCCAGGTTTAAGGTTGTGCTGCTTTTGTCCTGCACGACCACCTCGTGTGGTGTCAGTCACCTTTCCTGTGTGCGCATTGTGAGCCCTGACTGCACAGGGACATTGGATAAATTGGATATATCTGGGCAATTTGCTCTGGATCTCTGGAGCAGAGGGTCCTTCCCTCCCCTCTCAGTGTCACCTGGTGCTCACCTTTCCTCTCCCAGTTCCCCCATCCCTCCTGTTTCCATGCCATCCCGATTTTAAGGATAAACTGACTCTTACCTCACTGTTCTGCCTCTGCCACGCTCAGGAGGGAGATTTCCCTCTGCACTTGTTGGATTTCTCCTTGCTGGTTTCCCAGCAGGACAGGGACACTGTGGAGGAATGGGCAGCTCAGTTTGGGCATGTTGCTGTTCCTAACACTCACTCTGCTCCCTGTGCTGACCCAAGCAGCTTCCCTGCACCTCTTCCTCCCACTGTGCTCTCACACCTTTCCCTTCTCCGTTTTTCCTGCACTCAGCAATCTCCCCTGGCATGGTTCCCCTCCTGGAAAGGAAGCAGATCCTTGATATTACATTTCCTACTTCCACACATCTTACTTTCTAGAGCTTTGTTAAAAACACTGGCAGGAAGGAGGGCTGAGGGGAGCAGCCTGTCCCCAGGTTTCCTGTTTTAGGACTCGTTTTTGTCCCGGGCCTAGCACAGATAATTCTGGGAGGATTTGAGTTCAACTTTTGGGAACAGAGATACCCTGTCTTATGGGGGATTGAGCCCTCCTGGCCCTTTGCTTTTCTGAGGCAGGGATGTGTGGGCTTGTGTAAATATAAGTTAATTCAAGAGCAGTCAGGTTTGGTTTGTGATAAGGAGGGAGATAAGAGGGTTTTGCCCAGCCAGATCCTTAAGCTCAGCCCAAAGCAAATCCTTTGTTGCAGATACTGTAATTAGTGAATAATCCCAAAACATATGCTTTTAGAAAATTGATTTTATTTCAGTAAGGGCTCTTTCCTCGTTTTTCTTATCCGGGTTCTGCTCGTGCCAAGAAATCTCAGCTGCTTAAGCCCTGTTGTGCTTGGCACCATTTAAATGACAAATGTGCCTGAGACTTTAAAATCTAAATATAAACTGAGGGTGAGGATGCAAAATCAGGCTGTGGTCTCTTGGTAAATGCCAGTTGTGCTTAGCGGGTCCTGGCATGAACACACTGTGTAGTGGGAGGAATTTGAGAGCCAATGGTACAAATCCCTGGGAAAAACAGTTTTAAAGAGACCTCTGTGGTTTTGTCATCCATCCTCTGCTCAAGGCAGGAGTGCAAAGTGTTCTTCTCCTGCCTGGGGTGCCAGGGCTGGAACACACCCCCTCTCCAGGGCAGCCATGCTGAGGGAGCAGCCCCTCCTCAGGGTGTCCTTTAACTTGTCACAAAGCTGGGGACACCAAGCAGCCCCTCCTCAGGGTGTCCTTTAGCTTGTCACAAAGCTGGGGACACCAAGCAGCCCCTCCTCAGGGTGTCCTTTAGCTTGTCACAAAGCTGGGGACACCAAGCAGCCCCTCCTCAGGGTGTCCTTTAGCTTGTCACAAAGCTGGGGACACCAAGCAGCCCCTCCTCAGGGTGTCCTGGGTGTCCTTTAGCTTGTCACAAAGCTGGGACACCGAGCAGCCCTTCTCCAGAGTGCTCTTTAGCTTGTCACAAAGCTGGGGACACTGAGCAACCCCTTCCCAGAGTGCCCTTTAGCTTGTCACAAAGCTGGGACACTGAGCAGCCCCTCTCCAGAGTGCCCTTTAGCTTGTCACAAAGCTGGGACGCCGCTGTCACGAGGCCTCGTTAATGATTAGCTCACCTGGGCTGGGGGGTCACAGCAGCCTCAGGGGCGTTTGCCCCCCTCCATCCCCTTGCACCCCACTTCTTCCCAGCCTTATCAGCATTGGGAGTACTCTGGCCTTTGCTGGATAATCCAGGGCCTTGGGCTGGGCTAAAGAAAGTGGGAAGAGGGAGCTCTTATCTCTCCCCATTCCAAAGAGCAGTGATCCCGGTGTGAAGTCCCAGGAGCATGGCCACGTTGGAGCACTGATTTCCCAGGAGAGCTCCATGATGAGGGGACACGCAGCACTCGAGGAGCAGTGCTGGCAGATCCCTGTGGAGAGGCTGAGGAGGGCGGGAGGTGGTGGCGAGGCCAGCGCTGTCACCTGGTGTCGCCATGGTGCCGGTTCTGGGGCTGATGCCGGTGCTGCTGTGGGTCGGGGTGCTTTGTCTCCGTTTCAGGCAGCTGCACCAGACGAGCTCACTGGCCGTGGGGGTGATGGAGGAATCCTATCGGGAGAGCCTGGAGTGCACCGACGAGGACATCACCGACAAGGTGGGGCCTCCTCCCCTCCTGCCCTTGGCAGGGCCAGCAGGATCCAGCTGGTGCCGTGCTGGTGCCCTGAGCTTTTCTGAGATGTTGAGAGGAAGGGGTTCTAGGGTGAGGTCTGTGTTACCCTGCAGGGTTCAGTGCCTTGCAGTGCTCCAGTGTTCCCAGGCAGGATCAGGCTGAAGCTCCTCCCTGTGCAGATGGGACAGGGGGAGCCCTCCCCATGCAGGGGATGGAGGAGCAGAGGAGCACTCCAGGTGCGGTGCAGGGTCAGGAGGTGACACTGGATCGTCTCCAGGGGCAGTGGCTTCCCCCAGAGTGCTGGGAGGAGGAATGGGCTGTTCACAGGCAGCATTTTCACTTCTCCTTCACAGAAGAAGATGTTCTCGGGTTCTGCTTTTCTGAGGCAACCCACCCAATGTGAAACAGAAACTTCCTCTCCTTGGAACACTCTGCTCATGCTGTCAGGGTAGAATTGATTTTGTGCTGATGCTGATGGGTTTTCCTGGGGTATTACAACAAAAGAGTTGTAGGATAAGATGGGAGCACAGGAAAGATTTTGTTTGAGTATTCCTAGTTAACAAGGAAAAGAAGCTATGGGAAAGAAGCTAAGATTGTGTAGATGTGTACTGAAGTCCTGAAATACCTTGGAAATGGCCTTTTTGGCTCTGGAATATGAATGTCCTGAGGAGCTCTGTGTGAGAGAGAAATGTGTATGTGTGTAGCTGCACTCAGAAATAATTATAATGCAGGGAAAACCTTTAAAATAAATAAAAATAAACATTTTTCCAAGGGGAAGTTGAATAAAATAGTTGGATTCCTTAAGGCATTGACTTGGGAAACCTTTGAGGGAAAAGGCACTTCTGGGAAAGGCCTTGTGTGTCTGCATGGCCTCTTTAATACTCCCATGTCTCCTGCCCTTCTCCCAGAGCCAGGGTTTGGCTTTTCTGGACATGCTCCCCCAGGATTGTTTTATTTGGAATTTGTTCTCCCCCAGGATTGTTTTATTTGGAATTTGAATGAATTTAATGCAAATACAGCTGGAATAAACCTTGTACAGGTATGGGGAGAAAATCCTCACCACTGGTCCTTCCCCCACCAGCTGGCATTGATCCCTCCCATCTGTAAATTCAAGGTTTCCATCCTGTTCCAGGCAGTGGGGAGTTGTTGAGGGAAAAGACAGGGCTGCACATGGAACTCTGGGGATGCACCAGGATCTTTCCCTCTGGGTTCCTTTTAGGATGCCATTAGGAAGGGGTTGAAGAAAGGAAAGAGTGAAGTGTTTGATCCAAACTGGTACATGGGAACCATCAAAACCTGGGAAACCGGGTGGAAAAGGGTGTTTTAAAGGGATGCTTTAAATCAAGGCACGACTGCCCAGTTCCAGTGGGAACCCTGTTTGTTTGGGGATGCTGTGGGGGCTGCTCTGGGTTTGGGGCTGCCCAGAGGCTGATCCCTGTCCCTGCTGGCAGGTGGTGTTCCTGGAGAAGCGGGTGACGGAGCTGGAGAAGGACACGGCTGCCAACGGGGAGCAGCACAGCCGCCTCCGGCAGGAGAACCTGCAGCTGGTGCACAGGTGAGAGCCTCACCTGGGGGGCCTTTGTCCCTCCTCCTGCTTCAGCCTCCTTCCCAAATCCAAACCACAGCCATTTCCAGGGATATTGACTCCATCCCAGCTGAGAACAGGACACAGCAATGTGGAGATTTTATATTTGATGGTCTTAAGTTCTCTGGAGCTCCAGGACTTGGCTTTTGGTGATTTTTACATTTGACTCTTAATTGCTGGAGCTGTGTCAGGGAGAGTCAGGCTGGATTTTGGGAAAGGTTCTTCCCCCAGAGGTGCTGGCACTGCCCAGGCTCCCCAGGGAATGGGCACAGCCCCGAGGCTGCCAGAGCTCCAGGAGTGCTTGGACAATGATTTCAGGGATGCCCAGGGTGGGATTGTTGGGATGTCTGTGCAGGGCCAGCAGCTGGAATCCATGATGCTTGTGGCTCCCCTCCCACTCAGGATTGTTTCTTGTTGTTATTGTTGTTTGTCTTTTGGTCTGGTTTTTTTTTAGTGTGCTTCCCTGCTCTATGTGTCCCCCCCAAAAGGTCTCTGGAACTCTGGGACTTGGCTTTTTAAAATATATTTATATTTATATTTATAGTTATATACTATATTTTCCTGCCTGACATGCCCCTTCCAAATGGTCCCTGGAGCTCCAAGCCTTCCCTCCTGCTGGATCCAGGCCAGGGTGCAGCCCTTTGGAGCCACATGATTTAATCCCTGTGTGTGCTAATCTGCCAGGCTCCTCTCTCCCAGCATGGCTTTACCCTGGGCAGATAAACCCAGCAGAGTTTATCTATAGGGCTGTAATTCTGTTAAGTAACAGTCGTGTCAGGGAACTGAGCCACTCAAACAAATGTTTCCCTAAGCCCTGATAAACTTGGGAGTGAGGGAAATGTTTTCACTTCAGCAGCTTGGCCCGGAAGTGTCAGCTGGCTCTGGGTGAGCTGGGTGCTGGGGAGGGTGGGATCAGCTGGGCAAAGCCTTCTCCTGGGCAAAGCTATTGCAGAAATTCCAGCTCCCAGCCCCATCCCTGCAAGGGGCCTGTCATGGACAGGGCTTGGAGCAACCTGGGATAGTGGAGCCAGGCTGGGAGAGCTGGGGGTGCTCACCTGGAGAGGATAAGGCTCCAGGGACACCTCAGAGCCCCTGCCAGGGCCTTAAGGGGCTCCAGGAGAGCTGGAGAGGGACTGGGGACAAGGGCTGGAGGGACAGGACACTGGGAATGGCTTCCACTGCCAGAGGGCAAGGATGGATGGGATATTGGGAAGGAATTGTTCCCTGGGAGGGTGGGCAGGCCCTGGCACAGGGTGCCCAGAGCAGCTGTGGCTGCCCCTGGATCCCTGGCAGTGCCCAAGGCCAGGCTGGATGGGGCTTGGAGCAGCCTGGGATGGTGGGAGGTGTCCCTGCCCATGGCAGGGGGTGGGATGGGATGGATTTTAAGGTTCCTCCCAGCCCAAACCCTTCTGGGTTCTGTGAGCTGCAGTTCTGCTGACACACAGGGAAGGCTGACCTGCAGATCCCAGTTTTGATTGGGATCACAAGAGAGTGGAAAGAAGGATTGAGGCTGTTGCCTTTTCTCTGAGCAATGAGACCACTTCCTGCTGTAAACAGCTGAAGGAGGATTTCTGTGCCATGGCTACTGCAGGTGGAACCACAGCCCCTGGGATTTGGCTTAGAAGCTGCTGAAGGTCTTTTCCAACCTCAGTGACTCTGAGATTCCCATTAAGAGATGTGTATGTGTGTGGCTGCACTTGGAAATAATTCTAATGCATAAAGACATTTCAAAATAATTAAAAATGAAGTTCTTTCCCAGGCTGGGAATTGAATAACATGCTTGTGTTCCTTAAGGCACCTGACTTGGGAAACCTGTGATGGAAAAGGTGCTGCTTCTCCTGCTGCATCTGCTGGGATGCAGGGAAGCTGTTTGAGATGGTGATTGGTGTGTTTTCCCTGGAAGCTTGTTCTGTTTTACCATCTGCTTCTCCCAGCTCACCTGAGGGGTGGGAAAGGGGCTGGGAAGAGAGTCTGGTCCCTGCCTTGGGATGGCGGCCTGCTCCTAAGGACAGTTTAATCCCCTCTTTGTCCTCTCTGCAGAGCAAATGCACTCGAGGAGCAGCTGAAGGAGCAGGAGCTGAGGGCTGACCAGACCCTGCTGGAGGAGATCAAGAAGCAGAGGGAGCTGCTCAGCAAAATGGAGAGGGAGAAGAGCATTGAGATTGAGAACCTGCAGGCCAGGTGGGGCTGGGGGGGCTCTCTCCTGGAGCCAGCCCAGAATCTGTGCCCAGGCAGCCTTGGGGAGACACAGGGAGGCAGGCAGGGAGTGTAATGGGTTCAAGGTGCAACTAAAATCAGCACAAACCCTGAGTTTTGGTTATTTCCACCTTTGGCCCATAGACCTAATATTGGATTCTTTATTTGAGCTGCTCTGGTGCATTTTATGTTTCGCTCCCACCCTTTATCCATGTGCCTGCCCTGCAGCATGGGGATGAAGAGGGGGTTTGTTAATGCTTCTTCCCATAAATGACCCCTTGGGGTATTTTTAATACCCATATGTTTCCATCTTGATGGAAACAGGCAAATACCTGGGAAGGAGGCAGAGTGTCCCAGCCAGGGTGCTTTGTGCTGCCTGGTGGATTCCAAAGGAAGAAGTGGGGTGGGAGAGATCTCAGTTATTTGACAGGGTTTTCCCAGCTTTCCCAGAGTGTTTTGCTGTTGTTCATCCCATGCAGTCCATGGAAGGTGAAGACAGTGGGCTTCTACCTGGGAATGCAAACCCAAAGCCCTCTCTGACCCCCTGTTCTGTTGTCTCTGCTGCTGAGGCTTGTGCAGGGACTAAAAACCCCTTGGAACAAGGAATAGCACTGGAGCTGATGGATGTCAGGGTTGTGTAGATGCCCCTCTCTTTCCCCCGGCAGCAGAAATATCTCAGGGGTTTGCCTTGAACAGATGAATCCCTGCTGGCTTCCCTTTGGTTTCATATTCCTGGGGAAGTTTTCTCCCCCATGGGGGATGCTGGGGTGAGTCTCACACCCGTTCCCTCTGCAGGCTGCAGCAGCTGGATGATGAGAACAGCGAGCTGAGGTCCTGTGTCCCCTGCCTGAGAGCCAACATCGAGAGGCTTGAGGAGGTGAGGCCAGAGGGTGCCTGGTTTGGGGATGAAATTCTGGCTTTGGGATGAATTTTCATGGACACAAGATCACTTAATGAAACAAACCAGTTGCTTCCATTTTCCAGTCACTACAGACCTCACTTTGGACAGCACTATCCCACACAGTTCTCCTTGCAGGTTCCTACTGTTCAGCCTGGAAGCTGGGAATAAACCCCTGATAAATCTCTGTAGCAGTGCCTGCTCAGGAGGGGACTCGTGCCCTCTTGTGGAAGCTTGTCCCCATCCCTGTCCCCATCCCTGTGGCCAGTCCAGTGCAGGGGAGGAGGAGGAGCAGGGATGCTCCATCTCCATGTCCTGGGGTTTGTCAGTTGAGTTTCCAAAGATCTCTGTGTCACCTCCCAGCCCCTCTCACTGCCACCCTGCTCAGGATCCAAGGCCCTGCAGGACTGGGGCTTCCTGAGGCTTCTTGGGATGGGCAGGAGCCTCACCTTCAGGGATAGAGTGGGTTACAGGTGGGACACCTGGAAGAGGGGCTGCATTTTGTCTCTGCCAAGCTTGGGGCAGAATTAAGGTTAAAATTGAACTGAGATCAAACCACCTCTTCCAGCTGAAGGGCCTGAGGCATTTTATCCCTGTTTAATCCCATGGGAGAGCTCTGCAGCTCCATCCTCCTGATATGGTCTTCATCTGCCAGGGCCTTGTGAGCACAGCTGAGGCTGGGGGCAGGAAAACCCCAGTGGCTCTGAGGATAAGAGTTGGTTTTGACCCATGCAGAGCTGTTCTCCTTTCCTCCACAGTGAATGGGTGAAGGAGGAGCAAGAGCTGCACTCACTGCCCCTGCCTGCCCAGGAGAAGCCTGGCTGATGAGCTGCTCTCCTGTCCAGTGTCCCAAAATCAGGATTTTGTTGTCAGTGTTGCCTTTTCTGCTTGGTGCTGCTCTATGGAGCAGGACACCCCCAAGCTGTGGAGTCTTTGCTTCTTTTCTGCCTGGGCCAGGATTAATCACAAGATATTTCTTGTTGGGATTCAGTTGTTTATTAGTTCTTATCTCTGTTACAGTCTCACAAACCCTGAGTTGTACAGCACTTCACTCTAACAGACTAAAAATGGAGCCCCATCTCTCTCTCTACAAGGCCTTTGAAGGCTAAACTGTCCAATTAAGAAATGACACCTAAATTATTTTTACTTTTAACCCAATAACCAACCACCCATGCCTGCAGTGTGGACTTTTTATCCAGTTACACAAAACCACCCAAACCCATGGAGAAGAAGGTGAAGAAGCAGGAGCAGCCTCCACCCTAAAACCTCCATCTTGCTTTATATCTATTACTGTATTCTAAACCCTGAAACTCTGAGTTTCCCACCCTGTGATATCACACACTTCTGTTCAAACTCCACACCCACAATCCCAGCTCTGACATTCCATTTTGGAAACTTCTCCACAGCCTCAGGTCAGTGCAGTGCTCTCTTGGGGGTCAGTGCCTGGCAGCACAGAAAGTCTCAAGTTCTCAGCAGCCAGGGTTCCAACGCTGAGCCAGCATCTGGAGCTCCCCCATGGAGCTGCTCCTCAGCCCTGCATGCCAGGGGCCATCCATCACCAGCACTGCAGGGGGTCCTGTGGCATTTGTGGAGTTCTGAAAGCCAAAACCTTTCTCATGGGACTGGGAGCTGTGAGGCCAGGGAGATTTGGAAGGCCAACAATTGTAAAACTTGTGGGTTGAGGGAAAAGACAGTTTATTAAGTAAAGCAAAAGCTGCCCACAGAAGCAAAGCAAAACAAGGAGTTAATTCACTGCTTCCCAAGGCAGACAGGTGTTCAGGCATCTCCTGGAAAGCAGGGCTCCATCACCAAGCAGGGAGCCTAAGGGTGACTTGGGAAGACAAATGCCATCACTCCAAACACTCCCTTTTTCTCATTCTTCCCCCAGCTTCTATTGATGAACATGATGTCATTTAGTATTCAAAATCCATTTTGACTTCTGGGATCAGCTGTCCCAGCTGTGTCCCCTCCCAGCTCCTTGTGCACCTCCAGAATCCTTGATGGTAGGGTGGAGTGAGAAGCAGAAAAGGCTGGTCACAGGCAGAAGGTGCTGCTCTAGGGGCTGTTGGCATCTTCACCTGCATCCCAGACATTCAGCCAAGGCTTTGGGGAGGAGAAGGGAACAGAGCTGGGCTGTGTGTTTTACATCCTGGCTTCAGCTGGTCTATTTCTTCTTGGATCAGCCCTCAATTCAAACCTGTCACGTCTGAAACCAAGAGGGAGGTAAAGATCTCAGATTCAGGACTTTTCTGAAATCCAGACATAAGGAGCTTTATGATTTAATGTCTCTCCTTGGCCTGGAGCCCCGTGCTGGCCCCAGCCCATCCCACACCAGCATCGTGCTTCCCAGAAAACAGCACAAGGGTGGATATTCATGTGGATTCACTCTGGAGCCATCCCTGACTGCCTCCCTCAGTGCTGCCAAGCCCCTGGCTCTGAGCAGATGAGATCCCAGCAGGCAGAGCCTCCTGGTGCCTCAGGAGAGAAGCATTCCCTGCAGAGCCAGCACCCAGCTGGGCCCCAGGGCCTCTCACTGCTCGTGTCCTTGCAGGAGAAGCAGAAGCTGCTGGATGAGATTGAGGACCTCACTGTGCAGCTCACAGAGGAGCAGGAGAAAAAGAGGAAGATGGGGGACAAGCTGAGTCAGGAGAGGCACCAGTTCCAGAAGGAGAAGGAGTCAACGCAGGAGGTGAGTGGAGTCTGGGCCTGCCACAGCCCTGTCCCCAAAATGTGGGAATCTGGCCTTGGCAGCCTCTCCAGAAATGGGTGCCTGGAGCAGGGAGTGCTACCTGGGCAGTGGGAAGGGGTTCAGCAGCTGAGCTGCAGCACCTCAGTCACTTGTGCTGCTCTGGAATTCATCCAGCAGTGTCCCTGCAAGGGGCTGTGCCACCCTGGCCCCTTCCCTTACTGCCAAACAGTGGCCACCCTGGCCCCTTCCCTTCCCTCCAGTGCCAGAGGCACATGGAGCCAGCAGGCAGGAGCAGAGGGGTGGGAGCTGAGTGCTGGGGGCTGGATCACACCTGCCCAGTGCTCCCATCATCTGTGCCTGGTGACTCCAGCTGGGGACCCAGGCAGGGCTGGCTGTGGTGGCAGGAAAGGAGCTCTGGCCCAAAGTGGAATTAGTTGTCACTGTGGTGTCACCGAGGCCTCTGGGGTGAGGAGGGGATCCAATCCTGCAGCAGAGGGAGCTGGCTGGGGAGGGACCCACATTGCTGGGGGGTCTGTGCTGCTGCAGACCCAAACCCAGCATCTTTGGCCCTCCAACAAGGTCCTTGCAGGGCTGTGCTCATGTATTTCAGTAGCTCCCCATCTCCTGCTTGCTGGGGGTGTGAGGGAGGAAGAGGAAACCAAGTTCCCCCCAGAAAGGAATTCAGTCATGAAATAGTTTGTGTTGAAAAGGACCTCAAAGTCCAGCTTGTTCCACCCCCTGCCATGGGCAGCGACAGCTCCCACTGTCCCAGATTGCTCCAGGCTCCATCCAGCCTGGCCTTGGACACTTCCAGGGATCCAGGGGCAGCCACTGCTGTGGCCAGCAATCCTGCTGCAGGATTCCATGGAGCTGCTCCCACAGCAGCCACATCCAGAGGGTGCTGCTGGATCTGCCAGGCCTGTGGCACTCAGCTGTCCCCTTGCCTTGCTCTGCAGCTCATCGAGGACCTCAGGAAGCAGCTGGAGCACCTGCAGCTCTTCAAGCTGGAGGCAGAGCAGCGCAGGGGCCGGAGCAGCAGCATGGGCCTGCAGGAGTACAACAGCAGGACACGGGAGACAGAGCTGGAGCAGGAGATCAAGCAGCTCAAGCAGGTAAGGAGGTCTGGGCTAGCAGGGAAACGGTTCCCTGATGCCAAGGGAGGACCAGCAGGGTCCAGGGGCTCTCTCCCAAGGGATGGAGTGGATCCAGGGGTCCAGTGCTGTCTTGCTTTCCTGTCCTGGGAGAGGGAGGTTGGTGCTTTCTCAGGGACAGCAGGAGCCCTTCTCTCTCTGCTGTGTCCCCTGGATCTTCCCAGTGTTCCCATGTTTCCAGAGGTTCTCCAGGCTCTGCTGAGGTGGAGGCAGCAGCCCATGTGCTTTTCCCAGCCATGTGTGAGCTGTGTTAGGGTGAAAGCCCCTGTCTGCCTTTGCTGTTCTGGATGAGCTCTGAGCACCAGCTGCTCCAGCAGTATGTGGTTTGTGTGTGTGAACAGGATAACAGGAACCTGAAGGAGCAGAATGATGAGCTGAATGGGCAGATCATCAACCTGAGCATCCAGGGAGCCAAGAACCTGTTCTCAGCCTCCTTCTCCGAGTCCCTGGCAGCAGAGATCAGCTCTGTCTCCAGAGATGAGGTACGTGCCACGAGGAGCTCACACTGCACCTTCCTGGGTGTCTCCACCTGGCATGGCCTGGGAGGAGTGGATGTGCCCTGTCTGTGGCCCAGCCCATGCTCAAAGTTCCCCTGAAAGTTGGTAAGAGCAAAGAAATCCCCACACAATTTTCTGTAGAGCTCTCAGGACTTACCCTGCCTGCCAGCCCTCCTTCCTGGGAACAGGGGAGCTGCTCCCTGCCCATTTGCTGATCCTGGCAGCTCTGCTTTGCCTGCCCTGGGACAGCCTTCCTCTTCCAGGGCAGAACAGCCACCACAGGCTGTGTCCATCAGTCTGGAGCTGTCTTTAAACCCCTGGGAGCCCGGACATTCCCTCTGGAGATCCCAGCTTCTTCAGCATTTTTTCTCCCTGAGCACCAGCCAGGGGTGGCTGAGCCTGCACAAGCACTGGAATTAAATCTGTAACACCTCAGGAAGTGGGGAAACACACCTGGATATTTTGGGGATCCAATGGAGATGTGATGCTCCCTGCTCTCTCCAGGGCAGCTCTCTCCATCAGGCTGAGATCTTGAGGAAGGACAGGAGTGAGCAGAACGAGTTTTTACCTGGCCATTTAAACAGGGTCAGGAGTGTCCCAGCCAGGAAGTCAGCCATGGATGCACGGAGCCACGGGAAGCCCTGAGCAGTGTCAGGCAGTGACCTCTCCCTCCCTCTCCCCTCTGCTGCAGCTCATGGAAGCAATCCAGAAGCAAGAGGAGATCAACTTCCGCCTGCAGGATTACATCGACAGGATCATCGTGGCCATCATGGAGACCAACCCCTCCATCCTGGAAGTCAAGTAATGCAGCCGGGAGGATTTGGTGCTCTGAGAGGATGAAGAGGGACTCCAAACGTCTTTGCACTTGATGAAGGCACAAGGAAGCCTCAGGTCAGGGAGTGCCTGAGCCATGGACCAGGGAAAAGAAAACCAGCAGCCAGGGTTTGTTGTCTGACTCCCTTATTTTGAAGCCCTCCTGGCTGTGGAGGGGTGAAAGGGAACCTGGAGAAGGAGCTCAGGAAAGGGACACTGCGGGAAGTGCCTGTGGCGCTGGGGACTGTCCCGACAGGCACCGCCCCTCCGAGGGACGCTGCGACCCGACCCGCGGGAGATCGCGATGGAGATTGAAGCGACAGCGCTGACTTTGCCCCGCTGCCCTGCCGGGCCCGAGCGTCTGCTGTGCCAAAGTGTCCCTGACACACCCCCGGGCAGAGCTGGCAGCCAGGGCAGCGCCTTCCAGACTCGCACAGGGTTGGGGTTTGGTTTTGGTTTGGGGTTTTGGGGTTTTTTTTAATTAACTTAATGCAAATGGCCTCATCCAGCTGGCTCGGCCCATCCTTGCCCCGTGCTCCTGCTGTGTGCAGAGCCCTCGGTGGCTGCAGGGGCAGCCCGGGGCTCTTGGGGACAGGGCGTGAGCACGCTCGGTCACCTGCCTCCTTATTTATTTTTGCTGTCTGTGGCTCAGTACTGTCAGCAGGTCTCGGCATCCCGGCTCCACTCCCTCCTCCTCCCTCCTCCTTCTGCCGGGCTCTGCCGCTGAGGTGGCTCCAGGAGGAGCTGTCACTTGTCCCCAGCTGGGGACAGGCTCTGTCTGGCACCGCGACACGGCTGCAGCTCCTCAGCCGGCGCTGGAGGCCGGTCCTGGCCGCCTCTCCTCGTCCTGGGTGGGACACGCAGCACTTTGGGAGCTGCAGCAGAGAGGCCCGAGGTCCCCAGCTCACCTCCCGAAGTCTGGGGACAGTGGCCTGTGCCATTGCCAGCCGGAGCAGGGTTCTGCTGGTGATAGCTGCAGCCCTGGAGTGAGTGCCTGCTCCGGCTGCCTTTCCCCCTGTTCCTGGGCTGGCCAGGGACTGGAGGAGCCCCCTCATTCCTCATCCCTGGCACCGGCCGGGGCTGGAATCTCTGTGCCGATGGGGAGGGGAGCTGGAGAACACCAGCAGCTCCCTGGGAAACAAAAGCCATTTTTACATCAGACAGCTCTGGGCTTGCTGGCACAAGCGGCCGTGGCGCAGCGTGACCCCGGGAGTGGCCGCTGTCCCCCCCTGCTCCTCGGGGCTCCCGGGAGGAGCAGCCAGCGGAATCCCAGGGATCGGCTTCAGCCCCTGGTTCCTCTTCCTGCTCGTCAGGTTTTGGGAATGCCAGGACAGCCTGGGAGCAGAAGCTACAGCAATCCCGGGGGGGGCCTGCTCCCCCCGAGCCCCTTCCAGCCCTCGGGGTGGCCCTGTGCAGGGGGACGTGGCCACTGTCACCGCCTCATCCCAGGGGACAGCGGCCGAGCCACGGCCACGGCGCCTCTGGGGCTGATTCCCCGGAGCCCCTGTGGGGTCGGGGTGAGCCCCAAACCCCGGGGCAGCTCCTGCACCCCAGCCCTCCCTCCCTGCCCCCCTCCCTGCCCCGAGGCCGCGGGAAGAAGCCACGTAATGTACATTTCCAGAGAAGCTTTGGGTGTAAATCAGTGTATACTTGGAGAGGGAAAATTTTTCTATCTTGTAGAGTAGGTATTTTTATAGAATGAAGGTTGATCCATTTTTTTAATACTTTAAAAGAAGAGAGAAATGTATCTGTGTATACACAAAAGCATATATATATATATATATATGTATAAATATATAAATATTTGAGATCTGCCTTTCTCGACTTGGGATCCCAGATCCCCAGGTCTCAAACAATCGTTTGTTTTTTCCTGTCGCTCTCACAGAGGTACTGTAACTGTAAATAAGCACCGGGGAAAAAAAAAGTTTTAAGCAAACAAAAAGCACTGACTTGCACATTCACCATGCTTTAAAGTCCCTATGGAGAGAGAAAAACAAAAGCAAGACAAAAACTGTACATCCTGAAAATGTCCCTCTTTCCCGACTGGTATGTGAAGGAAGTCCCCCAAAAAAGAGGCAAAAATGGTATTGTCTTAACTGATGTATCAATTCTTGTCGGATTAAAAGTTGTTACTATTCCTGCCCAGAGACTGTTTTTCCACAGAGGTGGATTGGAGCATCCTGAGGATCCCAGTTCTGGACTGGACCATCCCAAATATCCAAGTGCTGGATCTCCAGTGGGGCTGGATTGAGTGGAAATGCTCCTGCACCAAGGAGTGCCCTGATTTTGGGAGGATGAGGATGAGGATGAGGATGAGGATGAGGATGAGGATGAGGATGAGGATGAGGATGAGGATGAGGATGAGGATGAGGGAGGCTGGACCTGGCTGGAATGCCCTGATTTTGGGAGGATGAGGATGAGAAAGGCTGGACCCCGCCGATTCCAGAGGGATCAAGGTCGGAGGGAGCCAGAATCTCCCCAGCCAGCCAAGCTGTGTGGGTGGGAATGGGGGAATTCCCCCTTCACCTTCCTGGAGGATCCAGGTGGGACCCTCGGAGCTGATCCTGTTGCCTAGGGACGGGGCAGGCTGGGACAAGGGCTCGTGGGTCTGCTCCAGGCAGGAGCACGGAGCTTTCCCTCCGGGAGAGCCCCCTCGGAGCACTCGGCTGTTCTGAACGGCTCCAAAAATCCCTTAAACGCCCTCACCTCCCTGCTAAGCTGCTCCCCACCCCTCTAAGCCTCCTCCACCCCTCTCCACCCCTTTAAGCTGCCCCAAAGGGCCTGAACGTGCAAAATCCCCTCCCAGCTCCCGCCGTGCCTGCGGATGGCTCCAGACTGTTCCTCTGAACTGCTCCGGGCAGCCCTGGAGCTGCAGCAAAGAGCTGGGAAAGGCTCTGACACACCCTGAGAGCTCTGAAACCCCCCAGATCGCTTCAGACTGCTCCACACTGCTCAGGGCAGCACTGAGCCTCCAAAACATCCCCAGAGCTGCTCCAAAACATCCCAGAGCTGTCCCAAAACATCCCTGCCATGCTCTAAAGTGTCCCTTAGCTGCCTAAACCATCCCTGAGCTGCCCTAAAACATCTCTGAGCACCTTCAAATCATCTGTAAATCACCTCTGAAGCATTCCCAACTGCTCTACACCCTCCAAGCAGCTCTAGAGTGCACCAAAGATTTCCCTAAACACCTCTAAAACTTCCTTTAAAAAATTCCTCTGTAATCTGGACCTCCAACATTTCGAGGCTGCTCTAGAAATGGGGTAGGTAAATAGCTCTGGGGGTATTTCTGTGCTGCTGGGTTGCTTCAAGGGGCTCTGGATCTCCTTGGAGCTGCTCAGGCTCTGGAAGGACGGAGCTCTGGGCATTACTGAGCCACTTGAACTGCTCAAACAGCTCTCGTGCTCCTCCAACCAGCCCTGAAAGGCACCAAGTTGCTCAAACTGCCTCAAAGTAGCACTTGAAGCTCTCTAAACTCTTCTAAAACTCCTTGAAATAGCTCAAAACGGATCATAGAAAAGGTCTCCTGGCAGCTCTGAAGCTCTCCAAGCCTCCTCTGTGCAGCTGTGAAACTCCTTGAGTGCCCCAACAGCCTCCAAAAGACCCTTGAAACCCCTCTGGACCTTCTTCATGGGCCTCTCAAAAGGGTTAAAATTTTTAATAATAAATGTAAACTCAGTTTGCAACTACCCTAAATGACATCAGAGGGGCACAGGCAACCTTAAAACAACTCCAAAGCTTCTCAAAAACTCGTAAAAAATAATCAGAGCTGCTCCAAAGCACTCCAGCTCTTCTGCTGCACCCCCTCTGAAAAGGGCTCTGAATGGCCTAAAACCTCTGCAGCCTTTTCAAAACTGCTCCAGAAAAGTCCCAAAGCTCTGAAGGTCTCTGCATCCTTCAGAACAGCTCCAGAGCTGGTCCCAGCCCAGCCCAGCTCCAGCCCTTCCACCCAGCTGGGGGGGCTGAGCACAGTGACAAACCTCCAGGTTTGGGGGCAGCTCTGAGCCACTCATGGCCAGAAGGATCTGGAGGGGCTGGAGGGAGTCCAGGGAAGGGAACAGAGCTGGGGGAGAGGCTGGAGCACCAGGAGGGGCTGAGGGAGCTGGGAAAGGGGCTCAGCCTGGAGAAAAGGAGGCTCGGGGGGGCCCTTGTGGCTCTGCACAACTCCTGACAGGAGGGGACAGCCAGGGGGGTCAGGCTCTGCTCCCAGGGAACAGGGACAGGACAAGGGGAAATGGCCCCAAGCTGTGCCAGGGGAGGGTCAGGTTGGATACTGGGGAAATTCTTTCATGGAAGGGTGGTCAGGCCCTGGCACAGCTGCCCAGGGCAGAGGGGGAGTCACCATCCCTAGAGGGGTTTGAAGACGTGGATGTGGCACTTGGGGACATGGGTCAGTGGTGGCCTTGGCAGTGCTGAGGGACACTTGGAATCGATAATCTCAGAGGACTTTCCCAACCACAACAATCCTGTGGTTCCATGGGCCAGTGGCACTTCTGAACGCCCCCAAAGCCTGGTCACGACCAAGGCCACCACCCCCATGTCCCCCCTGGTCCCTGTCCTGTGTCTCCACAGCAGGGCTGGGCCCAGCAGGGCTCCGGGGCCGTGTCCCTGTGCCCCAGGAACAGCTCCAGCCCACACAGGGGGCTCTGCTGCAGGAGAAGGGATTGCTCTGGGTGCAGAGGGCATTTCCAGCTCCTTCCCCTTCCCCATCTGCTGCCGACCCCGGGCCGGGGCTGGGAGGGGTTAACCCTTGGCAGCCGGGCTGGGGGGCAAGAGACCCCCAGACCTGGGGGAGGGGGGCAGCCCCAGTGCAGCCCTGACCCCGGGGGCTGCCAGTGCCGCCGTGTGGGCAGAGCACCGGCCTGGCCGGGGGAGCGCAGTCCCCAGGGATGCTCCAGGCGGTCCAGCATGGGACACAGCCCCGGGCAGGGACACCCCGGAGGGTGGTGACACTCCAGCAAAGACCCCACACCCAGCCGGGAGACAGCGACAGCATCCCTGCCTGTTCCAGACAGTTTTCCTCCTCTTGCTCGGAGCTGGGATTTCCTGGTGATGCAGAACTTGGGGAGGACAGGCTACTGGAAACCCCCTGCCCCTGGAGCCGGGAAGGACCCCCCAGCCTGCCCGGGACCCCCAGCCTGGCCAGGCTCCCTCCCCGCTTCTCCGGCACCTTCAGCCTGCCCGGTATCCTCCAGCCCGCCGGGGCCCCCCAGCCTTCCTGGGAGCCCTCCGGCCTGGCCAGGAGCTCCCCCCGTCTCTCCCTGGGACCCCCGGGCTGCCCGGACCCCCAGCCGGGGAATGCAGCATCCCAGGGCCCCGGGACGGGGCGGGCGCGGCGGAGCTGCGGAGGCCGTCCCGGGGGAGACGGGGGGGGGGGGTCCCGGGCCGGGGCGGGGGCGCAGGCAGGACCTCCCCCTCCCCTCCCTCTCCCCTCCCCTCCCTAGGCCGGTCCCCTCCTCCTTCCCCTCCCGCCGAGGGCAGCCGGCGCCGGCCCGTCCCGTCCCGGGGCTCGGTGGGCTCGGCCGCGCTGCCCCCTCCGCATGCGGGTGTCCCGGGTGGGCGGCAGCCCCGGCCCCCCCCGCCCCGCCATGGCCCGGCTCTCGGTCAAGGAGCACCTGGACGGGATCCTCTCCGACTTCGAAGGTGCGGCCCCCCCGCGGGGACCCCCCCTCGGGGCTGGGTGCCGTGGGAGGAACGGGGGATGTCCCTGGGGGGGGGCTCTGCTGCCCAGGCGTCTCGGGGGGCTGGGGTGTCCCCCAAGGGCTGAGCATCGTGGGGGGCTGTACTCCCCCCGCCCGGAGGCTGATTTTGGGGGCGATGCTGCTGGCCGGGCTTTCTGGGGGGGCTGGGGTGTCCCCAAGGGGGGAGCAGCGGACACTGGGGCTCGGTCCGGGGGTTTTGCTGCTGCTGGGCTGGGCACCTTGGGGTGGGCTGAGCATGGTGGAGGCCGCGCTCCCCACAGGGGGCTGCGATTTGGGGGGGGATGCTGAGCTGGGCGTCTTGGGGGTTCTGGGAGCTCCCCGAGGTCTCAGCGCCGGAGGGGCTGCGCTCCGCTCCGGGAGCTGGGTATTGGGGGCGGGGGGTGATGCTCCCGGGGGCTGCACATGGTGGGGGGCTGCACATGGTGGGGACACGGGTGATCCCAGGACTGGGCATCGTGGGGGCTGCTCTGCCCCCCAGCCCGGGGGATGCGGGGCTGTTCTGGGGGGCGCGGCTGTGGGGTGGGCAAGGGGGGCGACCGGGCCTGCGGGGAGCGGGGGAAGGTGCGGGACCCCCGAGCCCGCGATGTCCCCGTGCGCGCTCCCCGCGTGTGCGCGCTCTGCCCGCGGGCCAGGGGCTGCGGGGGGGGCCGGGGCCGGGCCGGGGGCGGGAGGAGAAACCCGACCCCGGGGCTGCTGCTGCCCTCGCCGGGGAGGAATGCGTGCACCTACCCCGGGCACCTTAACCCAGCTGCTGCCGGCCGACACCCCTCAGCCCCCGCCAAACCCCCACATCCCCCCCAAGCCCCCGCTGAACCTCCTGCCACCACTCCTTTACCTCCCACCACCGCCCGAGCACCCTGCCACCCCTCTAAACCTCCTGCCGCCCCGTCTCAACATCTCCCCCTCCACCTCCTGACACTCCACCTTCACCCTCTGCCATTCTTCCGACCCCCCATTCTTCCTAAACCTCCTGCCACCCCCCCTTCGCCCTCTGCCACCCTCCAAGCGCCTGCCACCCCCACCTTGTCCTGCATCCCCTCGTTGCTCCCCCCTGCCCATCACTCCGGACACCTGGATGAGGCCGGGTCAGGAGCCAGAGGCAGGTTTGGGGTAAAAGAGGCATTTTGGGCGGTTACCAAGCACAGACATGGGTGTGGGGAGGGGGTCGCCGGCCCCGTGACCCCGTGGCCCCCGGCAGCCCGGCCGGCGGGGCAGGGCCGGACCGGCCGCGGAATTCCCTGCCCTAGGGAGAGCGGTGATCGGCAGCGCCCACGCCCCGGCCTCTGACCCCTGCCCTGCCCCGGGCACAAGGCACCAGGGGAGGGGACAGGGACGGAGCCTCAGCGCCCCTCTGCCCCCGGCACCGCGGCCGAGGAAGAGGAGGGTGAGGGCGGGCTGGTGCCAGCCCGTGGGTGCCGGGACAGGCTGGCACACGCGGAGAGGATGCAGGGGCACAGCGTGGGCCGCCCCACGGAGCCCCCCGGCGGGAAGCAGCCGCTCGGCGCTTGGCAGCGAGAGCGAGGGAGGCTCTGGGGGGAGCCCGGGCCCCCCGCGCTCTCCCCGGCTGTCGGCACCGTGCGGAGTCCTGCGGGCAGCGCGGGCAGCGGCTCCTGGGGAGCCTCCAGCGGGGCTGGGGGGAAGGAGGGGGCGGCTGCACCGCGGGGGCTTCACGGGGTCACCCCCATGGGGTCGGTGCCACCCGGAGGGGGCCTGCGGGAGCTTTGCACCGGGCCCAGCGCTGCGGTACCCCGGGGAGCCGAGGGGCCCGTGTGGGGAGCGTTGGCAGCCGGGGCTGTGCCGTGGGCTCGTGGCCGCTGTGAAGCCGCGTGGGAGGCGCAGCAGCAGCCACCAGAACGAGATGTGACAGTCCCCGAGCGCGGGGATGGCGCTGCCTCTCTGCCATCAGCGGGCTTCAGGGTTAAGGCCCGGGAAAGGGCAGGAATCCTCCCCGGCTGCCGGGATGGATGTAGGGGAGAGGGGAGAGGGTCAGGCGGGGATCCGGTTACTCGGCCGGATCCCTTTCAGGGGGAATAAAGCGGGCAGTGTGCTGCGAGGGGAGCCGGCGACACCGGCCAGATCAACCGGGGAACAATGATAAAACCCTCGGGGACAGCGCCGCAGGCCTGGGGAGGAGCTGGCGCTGGGGTCCTCGGTGGGGCGAGCTCATGATCAGGGGGCACCTCTGGGTGATGGGGACACACATGGGGCAGGGCAAGGGACGAGTGCCATCGGGGACCACTCTGGTGCCACCATCTCTGTCTCTGTCCCCAGCGCTCAAGAAGTCGTTTGAGGCAGAAGATGGGGACGAGGCACCCGGCTCCTTGCTGTCCTCAGGCGAGAGCCACCAGCCGCTGCAGCCGGGCCACCCGCCCCGACTGGGCAGCGGCCCCGGCCCCAGCCCGGTGCCCAGTCCTGTGCTGCGGACCCGGCTCGGCACCGGCCTGGCCACCGGCCGAGCCAACGGCACCGGCGGCACCGGCATCGCCCGCGCCGCCTCCTTCCAGAACCGCCAGGCCTTGGCCACGGGGCCGGGCAGTGACGGGGAGAGCCAGCGCAGCTCATCCTCCAGCCTGGAGAGTCCCGCGCCCACCGGGCCCCCCCAGCCACCGGGCAGCCCCCCGGCCTCCAGCCCCGGCTTGAAGAAGGTCCCGTCCCACGGCAGCGTCTTCCTGGTGGAGCTGGATCATCCCCTCCGCGGGGCCGCCGCCAGCCACGGCTCCCTGCCGGCGCTGGACCTGCACATCGCCGAGGAACCGGGCTTGGGGACGCCCTGGGGCACCCAGAGCTCTGCAGACCAGCCTCGCAGCCACCAGCCTTCCTCCTCATCCTCCTCCTCCGCCCTGCCCCCATACGATGGCACAGAGACAGCCCCGGGGCTGCCCCCGCTCCCCGAGGGGGGGTGGGACACGGCTCCCCGCACGGTGTCCCGGCCGCCGCGGAGGGTCACCCTCGGCGCCAGCCCCAGCCCGTCCCGCCGGGCCCCTGCTCAGCCCTGGGCACAGGGGGAGGCAGCCCCGGCTGAGGGGAGGGCAGGGGGGCTGCCACCACTGCCAGCCCCCCAGGCGGCCACCTTCAGGCTGGTGTCGCAGCCGCAGACGGTGCAAGTGAGCTCCCAGCCCGCCTTCCTTGGGGGGCTGGTGCTGGTGCCGGCCCTGGGCACCCCCTCCAGCGCCGGGCAGATGGCACCGCGGGGACCCTGCGTGGTGGCAGCGGCCCCTGGAGAGGCTGCGGACGGCGGCGGGGCAGCGGTGACGCCAGAGCACGGTAGGACTCGTTCTTGTTCCCGTCCCTCTCTCCGTCGGGCCCCCCTCGGCGGGTGCAGCGCTGCCAAAACCCCGCGGGAGCCGATGCCGGGATGAGCGTGGAGTGACGGCGACTTTGGGGACAGGCGCCCCGCCAGCTCGCTGCTCCCCCGTGCCGGGGCCCGCGCTGGCTGGGGGGGGGGGCGAAGGAGCCGAGCGCGGAGCTGGCAGCGCTCCCGGCCCGCCCGTCCCCGCGGTGCCTGGCGAGCCGCCCGCACCGCCCCGGCGCTGATTGTTCTCCCGGCGCGGGGAACAGGTCGGGACACATGTGCCCCATCGCGCCGGCCCCGCGCGTGCCGCCTATCGCCGCGATCTTGTCCCGGGTCCAGCGCTTTCTTCCCCTCTCATCCCTCCTGGCTTGGCACGGGGCTGGATCCTGTTCCTCCCTCCCCGTGGGGCGCGGCAGGTGGCGGGGGGCCAAGGTGCGGCGGGGCGTGCTCGGCGTGCGCCCGGTCCCGCGGGGAGCGGTGCCCGGCTCCTCGGCACGGCTGTGTGCCGTCGGCTCCCGCCGTGCCAGGGTGGGCGCTGCCCATCCCCAAGCTTGGGGAGGGCGTAGCCGAGTGTCCCCCTTCCCAGCGGCTGCTCCAGGAGGGCCGGAGGGCGCCGGGGTGGCCGCGACGCGGCCGCCACCGCCGCTGCTCCATGGTTGAGTGCTCGGGGCTCTTTGCCCGTCTCGCTGCGCTGTCGCGGAGCCACCGTGGCCGGGCCCTAAGTACTGACGCGGCGAAGGCATCCATACATCTGCTCCGGGCCGCGCTGAATCATCCCCCAGCAATGCCTGTGGCCCTGCTGCCCAGCCAGCCCGGCTGCCCGCGGCTCCCCGGGCCAGGGATGGGGCTGGGGACAGCTCGGGTCATGGGGACACGGGGGAAGAGAGCTCAAGGCTGAGCCGAGTGATGGGGACACTGTGGGACGGTGCTCAGGGCTGAGGCAGGTGATGGGGACACTGAGGGAAGGTGCTCCGGGCTGAGACAGGTGATGGGGACAAGGATGTGGTGCTCAGGGCTGAGTCAGGAGTGATGGAGACACAAAGGACAGCAGTTGGGGCGGTGCCAAGGTGACAGGGACATGGGGATACGGTACTTGGGGCCAAGCCAGGCCGATGGGGTCACAAAGGGAAAGTGCTCAGGGCTAAGAGGAGGTGACAGGGACACAGTGCTCAGGACCAAGCCGGGGTGATGCAGTCGTGCTCAGGGCTGGGGTCATGGGGACACGGTGCTTGGGGCCAAGCCAGGGTCACAGGGAGACAAGGGACAGTGCTCAGGGTTGTTCAATAGCAAGGAGGGGTGACAGGGAAATGGGGACATGGAGCTCAGGATGGAGCTGGGGTGATGAGGGGACAGTGCTCAGGACAGAGCCGTGTTGGTGGCCGGCAGCCGAGCACGGTGTGCCCAGGCTGGGGGGACACATGAGCTAGCGGGCAGCAGGTGGCACCGGCTGCCCTGCAGATGGCCCGGGACTGGCAGGGGGCTGGCAGGCACTGCTCGGGCACAGCGTTTTTCTGCCAGGAAGAGGTGGGAACGTGCGGTTTCCTCTCCCGGGAGGCCGCCCCGGCCCCCAGCCGTTGCCACCCGTGGGTGGCCCCGGGGTACCGTGGCGCGGTGGGTCCCACACCCCGCAGGAGGAAGCTCCCAGCGAGCCGCCGGCCGCCGCATTTCACTTCCACGCCGGGTCGCCCACGCAGGGCCCGGGGCGAGGAGGAGGAGGAGCGGAGGAGGAGCCGTGGGCAGCAGCCGCCCTCTGCCTCGCACCCCAGGAGCCATTTGGCCCCGGTGACCAGCTCTCGGCGGCAGCAGCCCCGGCTCAGGCCGGCTCGCCCAGGTAGGGATGGCGTGGCGGCAGCGGGCAGGGCGGTGTGCGGGCAGAGGGTGCTGCCACCGGAGCTGGGTGACTTGTCCCCTGTCCCCAGCAGCGCTGCAGGCGCAGGGTTTCGCTTGATGGTTCACTTCTGCTTCTGCTCACCGACGGTCCCCAGCCACCCCAGCCCTGTCCCACGGCCAGACGGACGGGCTGGCTCCGAGTCTGGCAGCAGGTGGGGACTGTCACGACTGTCCCCTTAGGTCGTCTTTGGCACTGGGAGAGGCACTGGTGGTTTTGGGTCGGATGAGCTGGGCAGGCAGAGCTGTGGTGCGGCCGGAGCGGTGGGTGCATGCACAAAACCTCCATCCCTTTGCCAGAAGGGTCAGCTCCCTCGTGCTGGACCCAGAGCCAGGCTCTCCCCATCCTGTGCTCGGCTGGAGCAGCGGTGAGCGGCCGGACAGGGAGCTCCTGTCCCAGCTCATTCTCTCCCAGCACCCTCCACCCTAGAAGCTTTATTACAGGCTTCCCGGGGAACTGGCCAATTAACCCTGCATCGGTAATTAAAATCCATGGAGGAGACCACGGACCCGGGATTACTTGTCCCTGTCTGGAAAATAAGAGCATCCGTGATGAGTCCTGGAACAGGTCTGGCTGCAGGAGCCATTTGCCCCGAGGCTCCTGGGGATGCCAGAGAGCTCCCACGTGGCCAGCCGGCTGCTGGCCATTACCAGCGGGGCTTTTTGGCAGTGAGGGCAGGGCCACGGGGGGCTCCGGACCCGTGGGGGAGGCAGCGGTGGGTGCAGCTCCCAGTGTCACACCGGACGTGCCCTCTGGCTGTGGCTGTCTCCTTGGTGTTGTCTCTGGCAGGGCACAAGGCAGTGGCTGAGTCCCTGCGTGGGGGCTGCACGCTGGGGACCACCCCGGGGAGCTGGGGGATGCAAGCACCAAATCCCACTGCTCCCTGCCTGCAGTGCCCAGTACCCGGGGTATCCCACTGCTCCCTGCCTGCAGTGCCCAGTACCCGGGATATCCCACTGCTCCCTGCCTGCAGTGCCCAGTACCCGGGATATCCCACTGCTCCCTGCCTGCAGTGCCCAGTACCCGGGGTATCCCACTGCTCCCTGCCAGCAGTGCCCAGCCACCCTGGATGGCCCCAGCGGCTGCACCACTTGGTTTTAGATCTGTCCTGGAACTGCCAAGGCTGGCAGAGACTGGGAAGGGGGGCCAGGCTGGGGGCACGGGGGTCGATTTGTCCCGGGGAGGAGGGCTGCAGTAGTTGTCGGGGTCCTCTCGCTGTTGGGGACTTCCCACCCCAGGTCGCTGCCAGCCTGTGGAGCACCCTGTTGGGAAGGTCGGTACTGGGTGGGTGGATCCCCGCTGGAATGGGCATCCTGCCCTCGCCCAGGCCCCCAGCCGGGTGTCACCGCTGTCACCAGGAAATCCGCGCGAGGAACACCCGAACCCAGGGGGCGCTGAGGCAGCTGGGACAAGCGGCAGTGCTGTCCCCAAGCCTGCCGTCATTCTGGCACGCAGTGGGCACAGGGTGCTGGGTGGCTCCCACGCCGGGATGCCGTTGCCATGGCAACGAGAGGGTTCACCTCCATCATCTCCTGGCACCCGGGCTGGCTCAGGCCGGCCCCTGCCCACATGTCCTTGTCCCCTGGCTGCGTGGCACACAGACACGGTCTCAGCAGGTCCCTCGCAGCCTGGGCCATCGCAAGCTGCCGCTCCAGCCTCGGCGGTGCCAAGCACCGGCTGGCACATGCGGGGGAGGCTGCGGCGTGGGGGGACGCAAGCGCCGTGGGGCACTGCGGCAGTGGGGCAGGTGGCAAGGCCACCACCCCTTGTCCTACCCCGCCGTGCCGGGGCCGGGCACGGGTGCTGCTGGGGAGGGCGGTGGGCACAGACAGTGCGGGGTGGTCCCTGGTGCCCGCGGGTGCCCCTGGGGATCGTACCCACGGCCAAGCACTCCCGCTCCCAGTCAGTGCCACCGCGGCCGCTCACGGGGTGATGGGGACAAAGTGAGGACTGGGGGTATCCTCTGCCGTGGGAGGGGTCCCCATCAGTGCTGGCCAGGCCGGGAGGCCGAGCAGTGCCATGCACTGGGTGGGTACAGCCGGGTGGGCACAGCCCTCCCCACCCCCCAGTCAATCGGCAAACTGGGCGCAGGAGCTTGGCTGTGCTGGGGAGGGGGCTGCGGGGGGCGGGCATTGCCATGCTGGTCATGCGTGGGAGCCGCAGCCTCGGCGGAGCCGGGCTGGTGCCAGCCGGGAGCTCCGGAGGGAAGGGGCCTGACTGCAGCGCCGCCGGGGATGGGGATGGCGATGGCGCCCCGGGGACATCCCCGGCCCTAGCGGGGCGCTGAGCGAGGGCACCGCGGCGCCGAGGTAGGACCCGAACAATGGCCGTGCTGGGAAGCAGGAGGAGGAGGAGGAGGAGGAAAAGGAATATAGGGATTTGGGGCTGCCGCACAAAGGGCTGGGGCGGGCACGGGGCTCCGGTGGCCCCCGGTGAGGGGCACGCTCCGGGCTCCGTCCCCCGGGCAAAGCCCACGTGTCCCCGGGGGCTCGGGGTTGTGCCGGGGATCGCGCTGCACCCGCGGCACCCGCGGTGCCCAGTGCCGGGGTACGATGTGGGTGCGCTGTGGGGTGGCACGGCCTGCCCTGGGCCGGCGCCCCCCGGGTATGCCGGGGCGGGCGCGGTGCCGGGTGACCGCGTGGGCTGGGCAAAGGTGCTGGGCAAAGGTGCTGGCCGTGGGCGCGGAGCCCGATGATCGCAGGGCAGCCGGCGGCACCGTGGGGTCCGGTGGCACGACCACCCCAAAGATGCCCCTGGCACCTCCTCGGACCCTGGCGCGGCGCGGGGGTGGCTCCCGTTGCCATGCCGAGCCTCACCGGCTCCCAGGAATGTGCCGGGGCTGCGTGCCCGTCGCCGCGGCCGCTGCTGGGGCAACGCTGCCGGCGCAGGGATGGGCACCGAGGGGTGGGCACCGAGGGGTGGGCACCCGGGGGTCCCGGCTCACCGCCTTTGCCCACCCCGCGGTGCAGGGAGCAACCTGGAGCCCGAGGAGCGCAGCATGGAGCCGCCGGCCGTGCCGGAGGAGGAGGAGGAGGAAGAGGAGGAGGAGGGGGCGGTGCCCCTCTCCATGGCGCCCGGCCCCGTGGGCTGCCAGCTCTTTGGATACGTGGGAATCGAAGCTGTGCTCGACCAGATGAAAATCAAAACCATGAAGACAGGCTTTGAGTTCAACATCATGGTTGTGGGTGAGCACTGAGTGTGGGGTTTGCTCCTGGGTGGGGTGGGAATACTGCCTCTGATTCCACCATGCCAGGGGAAATTATGCTTTTAAGGGATTTTAAGGAAATTTAAGGGATTTTAACTGATTTGAGTAGCAAACAATTGAAAATGAGTAATATCCCATACCGCATAGCATAGTAATGCTGATAGGTGAGCTCACCCCAGCCTCTGAGATGCTCCCAAATGGATGTTGAGGGGCTGTCGCCTTGGGGAATAAATTTTTTGGAAGATAAACCAGACTAGCCCAATCCGGTATGCTTCCAGATGTGTACCAGGCGTTATGACCTTGGGAAACAAATTTGTTCCTGGGATAAAATGGAATGTCCCAACCTCTGGGATGCTCCCAAGTGGATACCAAGGAGTTATTGCCTTGAGGAAAAAATTTATCTGGGGATAAAGCAGAGTTATCCTAAACTCTGGGTTGCTCCCAAGTGGATATCAAGATGTTACTGCCCTGGGGGACAAACCAGAGTTGCTGGTGTACCCTCAGGGCAGAGCGGGCTGGGGAAGTCCACGATGGTGAACACCCTCTTCAAGTCCAAGGTGAGCCGCAAATCCTCGCAGCCTGGCCAGGAGGAACGTATTCCCAAAACAGTGCAGCTCCAGTCCATCACCCACAGTAAGGTCACCACCATGGGGTCGTGTCCCACCAGCCCTCAGGAGAAGCAAGGGACTGGGCTGGGGGTCTGAAGCTGCATTCACAGCCTCAAAACATTCCCCTGCCTGGTCCCCTGCTTTTCCCCAATGTTTCTTCCCCCCTGACCCACCTCTGCCTCACAGTCATCCAGGAGAAGGGGGTGAAGATGAAGCTGACGGTGACCGACACACCAGGCTTTGGGGACCAGATCAACAATGAGAACTGGTAGGACAAAATGGGGAGCAGGAGCCCAGCTCAGTGGCAGTTTGGGGAAGGGGTTGAGCTCAGATGCTGTCCCTCAACTCCTCCTCCTCAGCTGGGACCCCATCATCAAATACATCAACGAGCAGTACGAGAGATACCTGCGGGAGGAGATCCTCATCACCCGCAAGAGGAAGATCCCGGACACCCGTGTCCATGGATGTGTCTACTTTGTGCCCCCAACAGGTCACTGGTGAGTGACCCCCACTCAGAGCACCCACAGGTGATGGGGTCACCAAAGGGTGGTTGTGCCACCCTGGGATGACGGTGGTGGGGTCACCCTGAGGTGATGGTGGTGGAGTCTGGGGTGATAACCCCACCCTGAGGTGATGGTGGTGGAGCCACCTCAGGGTCATTCTGGAGTGGTAGTGGTGTGGTCACCCCATGGTGACAGCGGTTGGGTGGTCACTGTGGGGTGGTTGTGTCACCCTGGGATGATAATGGTGGGATCATCCCAGGGTGACAGAGATAGGGTATGAACCGGCGGTGGTAGTGGGGAAGGTCCCTCAGGGTGGTAGTGCTGGGGTCACCTCAGAGTGACTCTGGTGTGGTAGTGGTGGGGTCACCCCCCAGTGACAGAGGTGGGGACAGCCTGGAGTGATGGTGGCCCTTGTCAGGCTGCGCCCGCTGGACCTGGAGTTCATGCGGCGGCTCAGCAAGATCGTCAACGTGGTGCCGGTGATTGCCAAAGCTGACACGCTCACCCTGGAGGAACGGGCAGAATTCAAGCAGAGGGTGAGGACATGTTCCCAGGGAGATCCCAGGCTGCCCCATGTCCCCCCCACCCTGGCTCAAGCCCTGTGTCCCCCAGATCCAGGAGGACCTGAAGACCCACGCCATCAGCGTGTACCCGCAGGAGGACTTCGACCAGGACCCCGAAGACAGGGCACTGAACGACAGGATTCGTGTGAGTGCCAGGGTGCTGGGATGGAGGGGCCAGCCCCTGGGGGGCGGGGTGGGGGACAGGAACCCTGGGGAGTCTAGGGGACAGCACCTGGGGCAAGCACAGCCTCTGCTGGCAGGAGAAGATTCCCTTCGCCGTGGTGGGGGCAGACCAGGAGCACCAGGTGAATGGCAAGCGGGTGCTGGGCCGCAAGACCAAGTGGGGCATCATTGAAGGTGAGCAGAGCCCCTCACACCCCCAGCCCCCACAGGTGCAGGCAGCAGCACCCACGGTGTGTCCTTGCCTGGGTGGGTGCCGAGCCATGGCAGGTGGCACGGAGCTGTGCTGTGCTCTGGTGGTACCCAGAGGGTGCCAGGATGTGCTGCCTGGGCATCCCAGTGCCACCGAGCCCTCCTGCCAACCCTGCCCCTCTGCCTTGCATTGCAGTGGAGAACCCGGCCCACTGCGAGTTCCCCCTCCTGCGGGACCTGCTGATCCGGTGAGCGGGGACAGGGTAGGGAGTGCTGGACCCCCACGGGGTGACAGCAGGGTGGGGGGGACAGGGACATGATGCCCTTCCTCCCCCTGCCACCCCGGGCAGGTCACACCTGCAGGACCTGAAGGACATCACCCACAACGTCCACTACGAGAGTTACCGCGTGCGGCGGCTGAACGAGAGCAACCGGCCGGGCCTGAGCCCCCTCAATGGGCTGCCCGCCAAGGGCGAGGCCGGCAGCCACCTCTGAGCCACCCTGTGCCCCCCAGACCGCCACTGGACCCCATGGCAGTGCCCACCCCTGCCCACCATGGCTGTGCCAGGAACCTGCCTGGGGTGAAGAGCCCCCTCTCCCCAAGAGTGTCTAGCTGCCCTGACACGGGTCCCTCATCCCCAAGCTCTGCCAAGGGCACAGACCCCCGGACCCTGTGTGACATTAAAGGTTAATCCAGAGCCTTCAGCCTTCACCCTCCTGCTGGAATCCCAACTTTTGATGTGCCACCCCCCTTTTGTGCTGCTCCGGCTGTTGTGGCCCCCAGGCACGGTGGGGAAGTGGAGGTGCTGCCTGTGGGGTGTGACCGGGGTGCAGATGCCCTCCCCATGGCCGCCTCACCCGCCCTGCCCAGCGAGGCAGCTGGCACAGCTGGACTTTGAGCCGTTTATCAGGTGGTGGAGGTGCCGGGAGGGGAGCGGAGGTGCCGGAGGGGTGTGGAGATGTCGCCTGCAAGGGTGTGAAGGGGCCACACCCAGCTGTGGCACCCCCCTGCCAGGGGCACCGCATGGGTGCCGACCCTAAACCCCTCAGAGGGACCCAGTGGGTGCTGCCCCGCTGGCTGCCAAGCCCTGGTACCTGTCAGGGTGTCGGGGTGCCCCCCCGGTACTCTAGGGGTGCATGAAAGGCCCTTTTGTACCTCCTGCCGTGGGCAGGGCTGGGGCTCGCTGCCAGGGCGGTGGCACACGGTGACTTCCTGCCCACCCCGGCCCCACCGTCCCCGCCCTTTGCCCGGCCCCGCGTTAATGATCCACCCGCCGCCGTGGCCGCCAGCCCCAGCAGCCACCGGCGTGGTGGCAGCGGCAGCAGAGCCGGGGGTCCTTGGCACGGGCGGCTCGGGGGGGCTGGCCTTCCCTGCCCTGCGCCCCACCCCTCCTCCCCAGCGGCCGGATAAGAGCGGCCGCGGGCAGCGCCCACCGCCCGGCGCGGCGCGGGCAGAGCGGCCGCACCATGGCCACGGTGAACCTCCGCGCCCTGACCTCCTGGGTGGGCATCGCCCGGCTCCTCGCCGTCGTGCTGTCCTGCCTCACCTTCAGCTTGGTGGCCTCCACCGGGCACTTCGGGGGTCCCTACGGGACGTGGTGCATGTTCACCTGGTGCTTCTGCTTCGCCGTGACGCTGCTGGTGCTGCTGCTGGAGCTGCTGGAGCTCTACCCCCTGCTGCCTCTCTCCTGGGATGACTTCACCTCGGCTTTCTCCATGCTGGCCGCTCTGATGGTCTTCACCTCCTCGCTGGTCTTCCCTATCACCTTCATCAGGAGCCCCTGCAGCAGCAGCCAGTGTGCCCGGCAGGCCGTGGCCACCACCTCCTCCTGCTTCTGCTTCCTCGCCTACGCCCTCGAGGTGTCGCTGACCCGCGCCAAGCCCGGGGACATCAGCAGCTTCCTCTCCACCGTGCCCGGGCTCCTCAAGGTCTTTGAAGCCTACGTGGCTTGCCTGATCTTCTCCTTGCTGGAATACGAGAAGGAATCTGGCCTGATGTGGTGCGTGGCTGTCTACTCCATCTGCTTCATCTTCACCCTCCTCATCATCATCTTCACCATCGGCCGCTGCCTCACCTACATCCCCTGCTCGCTGGAGAAGGTGCTGGTGGGTTACAACTTCTTGGCCCTGCTGATGTACCTCACTGCCATGGTCCTGTGGCCCCTCTACAGCTTCCGGGGCCGGAGCCGCCCTGATCCCTGCGGCACGGACTGCTGGTGGAACAAGGATCTGGGCGTCACCTTCCTCACCATCTTGAACCTCATCGCCTACTTGGTGGACCTGGTCTACTCCACCAGGATGGTCTTTTTCAGGGCACCTCCCTAAGGGCTCGGGGCCGGGCTCGGGGCGGTGGGACGCGGCTGGTGCCGGCGAGTGGCGGTGCGGGGCTGCCGGCGGAGCTGAGGAAGAGGCCGGATGCCTCGGAGAGCTCCTTGTCCCCGTGCTGGGGCAGAGAGCCAGGGGGTGACCCAGGGGTGCGCTGAGCCCGGGGCCCCACGGGCTGCACAGACAGGCTGGAGGGGCCCCGAGGGGCTCCCGAAACCTCGGAGCTTGAGGGGGCTTTGGGATTAAATTGGGTCATTTTTCACTTGTTTCTGCCTCCTCTTTCTTCCTCTTCCCAACCTTCTGCAGGATCCCTGCTGGGGGGTAAGAAACCGAGGGGCACCACTGGCACTGGGAGCCGTGGGTGACTTTGGGGGGCAGCAGCACCGTGGGGGCACCAGGCTCCAGAAAACCTTTCCTACTCCTTGTTGACTCGGCACTGGAGTGAAGCAGGGCATGACCAGGAAAAGCCCAGCCTGGATGCCTCTTTCTTGGCACCTGCACAGGGCCCTGCCAAACAGGTTCAGGAGGAATGCAGCTGTTGGGGGGGCTGAGAGCCCGCCAGGTACCTGTCACCAGCATGGCCGGGTCCTTGTCACCACCACAGTCACCCCAGTGGGAGCCCTGCTGGGTTTGGTCCCAGCCATGTAGGCTGGAGTCCCCCTTTGGGGGCTGCTGTTGTGTCCCCTCTCTGGGGGAAAATGGGGAGGGGGGTGGCTGCCACCCAGTGCCACAAGAGCTGGGGGTGCTGACAAACACCACGGGGGACAGTGACACCACGGGCTGGTATGTGGGAAGAAGGCAGAGGTGCAGGGCAGGCAGGGAAGGTGTGCCTGCGGGCAGAGCTGCTGGCACTGCTCTCCCGGATGTGGGATGGGTGCCCGTGGGGCACCCTGGCAGGTTTTGGGCCACTGTCCCCACACTGCTCCTTCAGCTACTTCTTGTCCTGGCCACAGCCTGGGGCCATCCCTGCTGTCTTGGGACTGCCAGGGCCATGTCAGGGCCCATCATCACTGCCCTGCGGCTCACAGGGTGACACAAGGTGGGGTCCCCACCACCAGGAGGTGGCACAGACTGCAGTCACAAAAGAGCCCACAGGTGCCCCAGTGCCCGGGCAGGTGGGACTTCTATGGCCAGTGCCAGGGCCCCTGCAGTGCTGGGTGCCAGCAGTGCCAGTGATGGCAGCATTACAGGGTGGCCTGGGGGGCGTCCCCTTTACCCGATCCCTGTCCCCACAGGGGACATCACGCTGGCACTGATGGGCCACGCCCCTGCACCCCTGGCAGCGGGGCTGGACGGAACGGCAGAGTTTTGGGAGGAAATAACAGGAAAGTGACAGTGGCGAGGCACAGCCGGGTACAGCAATGCCCAGGATGATGGAAATAGCAGAGGAAGGAGGACGGGAGGCTCAGGGAGTGACAGCGGTGTCACTGGTGATGAGCTGTGCTGGTAGCTGTGGGTGGCACGTGGGCAGTGCCAACACGTGGGGTGTGGTGAGGCTGGGGGGACAGAGGGCAGGCTGGCAGCAGGGTGCAGGTGAGTGGCTGGAGGGGCTTTGGGGGTTCCCGGGGGTGCGCAGCCCAGGAGCCGCACGGGGGCACCTCCCAGCTGGGGCACACGGCGGTGCTGGGGGTCGCTGGGGGGACCTGAGACCTGGTGTGTGCGGGGAGCCCCCACTGCCGGTCTGTGCCGTGCCAGAGGAGCCCCCGTGCCGGTCTGTGCCATGCCAGAGGAGCCCCCGTGCCGGTCTGTGCGGTGCCAGAGGAGCCCCCGTGCCGGTCTGTGCGGTGCCAGAGGAGCCCTGGTGCTGGAGGGGGTCTCGGTGCCGTGCCACGGTGGCGCCGTGCCGGTGTGGCTGTCACTGCGGTGCGGTGCCGTTGCCGGAGCGATGCGGTGCCGGTCCAGGTGCGGTGCCGGTGCATTCCTCCCCCTAGGGGTCGGTGTGCCGCGGCGCGGGAGGCGGTGCGGGGGGCGGCTCGCTCCTGCGCACGGCCCGGGACGGCCGGGGCACGGCGGCGGCGGCGGCGGCGGTGGGAGCGGGCACCGCCGCGGGCCGGTGAGTGCGGGCAGCGGGGGGCGGCGGGGCCCGGCCCGGGGGGGATGCGGCCTCGGACAGCGCTGGGGAAGGGGCGGCTGAGCCCGGCCGGGGGGCTCCTCCTTTTCCAGCTGGCGGGGGCCGGTCTGAGCTGCTGGGATGGGGAGGGGAATGCCGTGCCCTGCAATGTTCCGGTGAGTCCCCGGGGTGTCCCCTCCCGTTTTCCGGGGCTGCTTCTGCCTGCGGTATTTGGGTTCCTGCACCTGGCACCAGCACCCAGCCCTCTGCCCCGTCAGCAGGGTGTCCCTGGGTCCCCCAGCGATGCCCCTCTAGCCTTAAACGGTTCTGTGGTCCCAGGGACACTCCTGTGTCCCCCGGTGCCCTCAAAGGTGGCCTTGTGTCCCGCTATGACCCTGTACCCCCAAGGATGTCCCTGTGTCACCAGCTGAACAAGCTGCCTCCAGACAAAAACCCGTGTGAGCCCCCATCTGCCCTTCCAAGGCCTGACCCCCCATCCGGGGTGACTTTCAGGAGGGCCCACATAGCCTCCCTTCTCTGTGGATCTCAGGGTACATCCAGGAGCCCCCTGAGCTGTCCTGATGCTCACTCTGAGCATCCCCAGCCCTGGCTGGAGAGAGGAGGGAATGTGACAGCCAGTGCCATGGGTGTGGTGGGTGCTGGGGGGCAGCCCCAGGGCGGGTGCTGCCTGGGACAGGTGTTGGGGGGAAGCCTCGGGGAATGGGATCCAGCTCCTGCCCAGGGAAAGGATGTTCTCCATCAGGGACAGGATCATCTGCTCCCGGGGAGCACCCCTCAGGGCAGGACAGTATGGGTGCCCAGAGATGTGTCCCCAGCAGGCAAGTCAGACCCCATCCTCATGTCCCTGCAACCCTCTTGCTGCACTGGCCACCACATCTGGGTGGGGATGTGGCACCCCGAAGGGACAGCACCCTATTCTGGGGGGACACGTGTGCTCCGAGGGGACGCGTTTGTCTGCCTGGCAGGGAAGGGGTTAACGCCGAGAGGGTTTTGGGGTGCCGGGGTGTCCCCAGCTGGGTACACCCAGGCTGCTCCTCGCACGGGTGACCTCACGCCACTGCCATGGCAACGCCTCGTGAAGTCACGGCGAGCGGGGCGGCTGCCTCGAGCTGGGGGTGCGGGGACGGGAGCGTGGGAGGCAGCGCCGCTTCCCCCCCGCTCGCTGCCAGCCGCCCCAGTATGAGCCCGGTCCCCGGCAGCGCCGACGCCTCCGCCTGACCCCCGTCCTGCCCGCCGTGCCCGTGTCACCCCGCCCGAGGTGTCACCATGCTGGTCAAGGAGTACCGCATCTGCATGCCGCTCACCACCGAGGAGGTGAGCGGGGCCGAGCGCGCACGGACACTCCCATGGAGGGGGGTGGCTGCGGGTCTCACGCCCAGGGGATCGGTTCCTGCCCTCGGAGGGACACGGGGACCCCTGTGCTGTCTCCTCGTGGCACGGCTGGTGGCAGGGATGGGATGGGCTCGGGATGTTCCGCGCCAGGGCCGAGCCGCGCTTTGGGCTGCAGGCAGGGGGACAGCCCGTCCCTGGGCACGGCGACATCGGGGCACAGAGCCCAGCGGCAGCACCGGGGCACAGCGGCACCAGGGGATGGACCAGCAGGCAAAGGGTACCGGGGGTTTGGATGCCCGTGGCACAACAGGGACCATAAATTCCATCCCTGCTCCAGTAGGGAGCCTGAATGCCATCGGCAAACAGGGCTGACAGCTGGCAGCATCCCTGGGCAAAGGTTCCTACGTTTTGGGGAGTGGTGCCCACCCTGGGCAGTGCCATCCTTCTTTGGAGGCACCTGGGGAAGGTTTTAACTCCGGCAGAGTGGGGTGGTAAAATCCTGCTGGTGATTGCAGTGGTGGATGGGATCTTCAGCAGAACAGTCCAACCCTTATTGCACAGCTGCATCCCCAAACACACAGGTATAGGTCACATCATACAGACATTTCTCCTTGGCTCCCATCCCCAAACACGCATCTACACCCTCATGGTTATACACCTGACACAGACACATCCAAATATACCATACAGATCATATCATACAGACATTTCTCCCTGGCTCCCAGGTAGTTTGCCTAGCAGAAATCCTCCAGGAATTCTGCAAGGCAGTGGGAGAACATAGGGAGAGCAGGATCCAGCTCTTGCCCGGGAGCTGGGACTGCCTAGGGACACGGGAGGTCACACAGGGTGCCCCAGGAATCCCCTGCCTGCTGCACTGCTCAGGCTCTGCCCCCCCTTGCTCCGTGCCTCAGCTTCCCCTCTGGGCAGCGTGGCTCGGCCCCCAAGCTGTGCCGGGCGGTCACCGGGGCCGGTGGCACTGAGGGCGGGCTCTGTGCTTGCAGTACCGCGTGGGGCAGCTCTACACCATCAGCAAGCACAGCCACCAGGAGAGCGAGAAGGGCGAGGGTGTGGAGGTGGTGAAAAACGAGCCCCACGAGGACCCCGTGCACGGCCCCGGGCAATTCACTGAGAAGCGAGTCCACCTGTCCAGGTGAGCCTGGCATGGCTGCTGGGGGGGCACTGCCAGGGAAGGGTGTGGGCAGGCAGTGGGGTGGCCCCAGCTCTTCCTCCAAAATTCCTGGGGAGCCTCCGTCCTGGGTCCTGGACATGCTGCAGAGTGGCTGATTCCCAGGGTTACCCCCATGATTTCCCAGGCTCCCTCCATCATTTCCCGGGGGTGCCCCCATCTCCTGGGGTGCACTGATCTTGGGGGACTGCACTGATCTTGGGGGCCTGCACCCATCTCCCAGGCACCCACCCATCTTCAAGGGCTGTGTGTGTCTCCCAGTGGGGTCCCCAAGTCCTGGGATGCACCCGTCTTTGGGGTCTGCATCCAATTTTGGAAGCTGCCCTTGCCTCTCAGGGTGTATCCATCTCCTGGGGTGCTCTGATCTTGGGGGGCTGCACCCATCTCCTGGGGTGCACTTGTCTTCAGGGACTGCACCCATCCTTGGGAGCTTTGGGTGCACCCATCCTAGGGGTTCACCCCTTTCTGGGGGGCTGCCCTCTTCTCATGGGGTGCACCCACCCCAGGACATGCACCCACCTCGCAGGGGTGCACCCCCCCTCCCTGGTAGGCACCCACCTCTGAGTGCTGCTGGGTGCCTGATCTGGGGCTTGGCAATGCCCTGGCCCCGGGGGTGTCACCGTGGGGCAGTGGCTGGCCCCCAGCAGCACTGTCCCCATGTCCCCTCAGCTGCCTGCAGGCACGGGCTGCTCCCCACCAGGAGCTGCTGGTGTGAGACAGGTTATTTTTAGCTGCAGCACTCACGATTCCCCTCTCGCCTGAAATTTATTTATAATGCCTGAAAATTAATCAAAACCCACCTCCCGAGCCCCCAGGGGGCCCGATCCTGCCGGGGGGCTGTGGGGGGGACAGGAGCACCCAGGGGACTTGGCCCTGGGGATGTAGAGGGGTCCTCGGGAAGGGGTGAGGGTCCAGGATAGAGGGTGGGTGTTTCTTGGGGAGGGGGTCAGGCTGTCTGGGGAGGAGGTGGGGAACCTGAGGGGCACTGGGGTACAGATGAAGGTGCTGGGGAGGTGGCAGGGGTCTCTGGTGAGGGAAGGCTGGCACACTGGGGAGAGTCCTGGGGAGGTAGCAGGGGTCCCTGAGGGTCCTGTGAGGGGCAGGTGATGATCCAGGGGTATAAAGAAGGGTGCTGGAGAGGTAACAGCAGCTTGGGGGTGTTCTGAGGTGCAGGTGAGGGTGTCTGGAGGCATCCTGGAGTGGAGCTGAGGGTGAATGGTGAGAAGCTGGGGCAGGGGTGAGGTCCTGGGGAGGTGAGGACCCCTGGGAGGACAGGGGTCCCTGGGGGTGTCCTGAGGTGCACATGACAGTGTTGGAATGCAGATGCAGGTGCTGGGGAGGTGGCAGTGCTCCTGGGAGAGGTGCTGGGATGCAGATGAGGGTCCTGAGGTGCAGGTGAGGTCCCTGGTGTGGAGGTAAGGGTGCCAGGTAGCAGGTGGGGTTCCTGGTGTGGGAATGGGGGTCCCAGAGCCAGGCTGTGTTTGGCAGTGCAGGGCTGGGTGGCACCAGCCATGTCCTGTCCTGAGGGGGTCCCCTGACATGGTGCCCACAGCAAACTGCCGAGCTGGGCACGGGCAGTGACCCCCCGCATCTTCTACATCACCGAGAAGGCCTGGAACTACTACCCCTACACCATCACGGGTGAGCCCGGGCAGGGCGTGGGACGGGCACCCCGGGCACCCCCTGTCCCTGCCCACTGTGGGGGGGTGCTGCAGGAGCTGCCTCCGGTCTCACTGCTCCCTCTCTCCCCCGTGATATCACCCGGTGATGCCACCCTGTGATGCCAATGTGCCATGGTGTCCTTGCAGAGTACACGGTAAGGAGTTGGCATGGGATGACCTGTGCCCTCTCCCAGCAGGTGGCTGAGGAGACGTGCTGGGGGGCATTTTTGGGGGTGGGCGTCCTTTGGGATGGGGTGTCCTTTAGGGGTGGGTGTTACTTGGGGCTCAGATTTCCTTGGGGGTGGGAATCCCCTGGAGAGGGTGTCCTTGTGGCTGGGTGTTCCTTGAGGATGAGCATGTTTGGAGGTGGGTGTCCCTTTGGATGGGTGGCCTTCAGGATCAGTGTCCCTGGACTGCACATCTTTTGGGGATGGGCATCCTTGGGTGTGTGGTGTCCCTCGGGGTTGGCATCCCTGGGAGTGATGTCCCTTGGGGCACAGCTGACAGCCACTCCCTGCAGTGCTCCTTCCTGCCCAAGTTCTCCATCTACATCGAGACCAAGTACGAGGACAACTGCGGAGACAGCGAGAATGTGAGTGAGCAGTGCAGCTGAGAACTAGCAAACTCATCGCCTTGTGACTTGTGGTCCGTGTCACTCACCCTCCCTCCCCTTCCCAGATCTTCCACAGTGACAAAATCCTGGGCGACCACGAGGTCTCCTTCCTGGACATCGCCTTTGATGAGATCCCTGAGCGCTACTATCGCAGCCTGGAGGTACCAGGGCTGGGGATGAGGGAGCTCCCTGGAGCCACCCCCTTGTCTCCTGTCCCGAGGGGGGACTCATGATCCTGATGTTCCCCATCCCCCCAGGACCCCCGTTTCTTCAGCTCGGCCAAGACGGGCCGGGGGCCGCTGCGGGAGGGCTGGCGCCAGCACACCAAGCCCATCATGTGCTCCTACAAACTGGTGAGCGTCAAGTTCGAGGTGTGGGGGCTGCAGACGCGGGTGGAGCAGTTCGTGCACAAGGTGAGGGGGGCCCAAGGGGGGCTGGGGGTCACTGGGGGGGCAGTGACAGGGTGCTGACCCCCGTGGTGTTGCAGGTGATCCGGGACATCCTGCTGATCGGGCACCGGCAGGCTTTTGCCTGGGTGGACGAGTGGTGCGGTTAGTCTGTGGGGGCACACGGTGGGGAGGGGACACACGGTGCCAATGGAGGGAAGGGCTGCAGGGCAGACTGCTGATGCCACTGACCCCACCACAGCTCCTGCTCCTCCTCTACCTGTGCTGCTGTCTGCATTGCCTGCGCTGCCTATGCTGTCTGCACTGCCTGCTCTGCCTGCATTCCCTGCCCCGCCTGCACTGCCTTCAGTGCCTGCACTGCCTGTGCTTCCAGCTCACCCCTGCCTGTACCCCCGCACGCTGCACGCACCCCTGCACCCCTCGGGGGGGATGGGCAGAGGGGTCCCAGCACCCTGCCTGTGCTGCCTGCACCCCCGTTCTGGCAGGAACACGCGCTGCAGGCAACTGCCACGTGCGGGCATGGGGATGGGAGACCCGGGTTTGGTGACAGCTGGCGGCGGGTGCCAGGCCATCCGGTGAGTGGCTCTCTGCCTTCCAGACATGTCCCTGGAAGAGGTCCGGGCCTTCGAGACTCAGATGCAAGTGGCCACAAACCAAAAGCTGGGGAGCCAGCACCCCTAAGCCCCTCTGCCTGCCGGGGACAGACCCCAGACCCCGCTTTGTTGCCTGGGGGTGGGTGCAGACAGGGGGGCTTGCGCCCCTTCTGCACCCCGCGGTAGAGTGTACCCCCTCCCAGCTGCCCTCCCTGCGTGTCCCCTGCCTGCGCCGCCTGCATCGCCTGTCCATCCCTTCCCGTCTGCTGTCTGGGCTGGCGCTGGAGCTGGGGAGCTGGCTGTGCTGCCCAGCATCCCCTTCCCTGCCCGCACCCCTGTCCCCAGTCCCTGTCTCCTTCCGGTCCCCCAGCCCGGTGGGGAGCCGGGGCGCAGGCTGCCCGGGATGAGGGGTTACCGGAGACGGCCGTGCCGAGCGGCCCCAAGCCCGGCTGTGCTCGGCAGGGATGACGATGGAGGAGGTGCGGCGCTACGAGCAGGAGACGCAGGAGGCCACCAACGAGCTCATCGGCCTGGTGGCACCGGCCATCTCGGTCAGCGAGGTGGGGCAGCCCACGGCCACGCACTCGGCCCCTGCCAGCGCCCCCTCCACCCCCCTCAGCGACGAGGCCCCCGAGTTCCTGGCTCCCCCCAAGACTCGCCCGCGGAAGAAGTCGGCGCCGGAGACCCTGACTCTGCCCGCGCTGCGGGAACGCGCTGGCGCCGAGTGACACCAGCAGTGCCACTCCATGCCGGACTGTGCCAGCTCTGCCGCCCACCCTGGCCCCGCCGACAGGCGCAGAGCCCAGGGAGGGACCCGGACCCGCTGTCAGGGCGCTGGCAGCCCTGGAGTGTGCTGGCCTCCCTGAGCCAACGTGGGTGCCCACACGGCTCAGTGCCACCACTGCCACGCCAGACCCGCTGGCTGCACCAGGAGGGGACGCCAGGCCAGCGCGGGTCCCCGGCAGCGTCGGGCGATGCCGCAGAGCTGCTTCCCTCGACTCCACCCGCCCCGGTGTCCGCAAGGGCCTCCGAGGCTGGCGAGCAGTGGGGAGGTGCCAGCTGGCGTCCACTTGCCGTGGCCGGCCTGGTGGCCAGTGTCAGGCTGGAGCAGTGCCCTGCAGGGTAGGCGCCAGCGTGGGGGCACGGTGAGGGTGACAGTGACAGCCAAGCACTGGGCTGGGGCTCCCCACAGGACCCAAGGGGCTGCACAGCCCCTTGACGGCTGGTCCTGCAGTCAGGGTCCCCTTCGCTGTCCCTCCAGAGACCGTGGCAGCTCGAGGGGGCCTGGGGTGGGCTCAGCCCCTTGTTTTCTTTAGGAAAACAAAGGCCTTTTTGGAAATAAAGCTCGAGACACGGCAGCTGGCTGCTGATAGTGATTTATTTGGTGCTGTGGAAGGGTGCCGTGCCTGTGCTGGGGTGCTGCATCCCCCAGGCCTGTGCAGTGTGCAGTGAGGCATTTCTGGATCACTGATCCCAGGATGCGGAGATGGGGTCCTGGATGGGCAGCAAGGCTCTGGAGGTCGGGTGGTCAGGGCAGGCAGGAATCAGCCCAGCCCCGGGGCAATGCCCCCAGCCACAGCAGCAGTACTGGGCTCTCCTCCCTGCCAGCCATCATCATCCTCCAGCTCCTCAGCCCCCGGCACAGCCTCTGCTCCCAGCAGGGCGATGTAGTGGGAGCTGCAGTAGACGGGTGGCTTGTTGGGGCTCGAGTAGACCTGCTCGGGCCGCAGGGAGGCAAAGGGGTTGCTGGCATAACCCACAATGTGCATCTCGAGCTCCACAAGTATCTGCAGGGAGGCCTTCAGCTCCTGCTCACTGCCAGAAGAGAGGACAGGCACGGTGACTGCGTGTCTGTGCCGGCTCACCAGGGCTGTGGGTGGGGCTGTGCTCACCTGTACACGGTGAAGAGCACAGGCAGGCGATAGTCCCGCAGCAGCAGCAGGGTGGGCAGCCAGCCTGCCAGCAGGTCTGGGCAGGCATGGAAACCTGTGGGGACACAGCCACAAGGGTTCCACCTCTTTTCCATCCCACCCTGGCCCAGGGGAAAGCCAGCTCCAACTGCATCCACTCTGTGCTGGACACCCCAAGTATGCAGTGAGTTTGGCAGCCCTCAGCAAGGTGGGGTCTGGCTTCCCATCAGCACATGAGGCACCCCAAACTCTGGGTCCTGGGCTAAGCCACAGCACTGAGACCTGAAGGGAAGGATCCATTTCACCTGCAGGTGAGTGACACAGGCAGGACAGAGTGCCTGGTGGAGAGATAGGGCAGCCATGTCCCAGGGGATACCCCCAGCTGCCCATTGTGCCTTGGTGCAAAGCCCTGAGTACATCCCAGGCCACCTTCAGGCCCAGCCACAGGTACTGCCAGGGTGCTCAGCGTGGTCCCTGAGCCCACGTGCCCTGTGGATGTCCCTATTCTGGCAGCAGAGTGTGAAGGTCCAACCCCTCCGTGGCACAGGCACTCACCTGGGTGAAAGCCCACCACCAGGTCAGGAGGGGCGGCCAGCTTGGTCTCCACATGGCTTTCCCAGAAGTCGTGGTAGAGCCCCTTGTAGCTGCTGAGATAGACTTTTCCCCGGGGTGCCAGCGTAGTCAGGGGTGGCCTCATGATGGGTCCGTCCACCACGTCCACCCCCACCATCACCATCTCCACGCCCTGGTGCCCCGGGAACATCCGCGTCAGCTCGTCGTAGTCCGTCAGCCGTGTGTTGAGGGTCTCCACGTGGGAAGCCCCCACCACGTGCACGGTGAGGGGCCTGGTGAGGGGGTCGATGCCGAAAAGCCGCAGTCCCAGGCCGATGGTGAGCGGACGCGAGTGGAAGTCGGTGACCAGGCGCCGGATGGATTCCCGCAGCTCCATGTCCTCCGGCCGCGGCTTCCCCGCGTTGGCCCACAGCAGGGTCATGTAGCGCCCGGCCACGATGGCACCCAGCTTCTCCTCCAGCTGCTCCTGCATGGAGAACCAGTCCTCCCAGCCCTTCACGTCACAGACAGGTTTTGTCCAGGTGTCTGTGGGAAATGGGATGTCTCCTGGGGGGTTAGAAGGAGGTTGGAGGGTACAGTGGTGGTCCCACATGCCCAGGCTGCCTGTCCCACCTGTGCTGTGGGAGTGGGGCTGGAGAATGGACACTACATCCCACCATGGGACCTGTGCAGCCCGGGATGGGGATCCCATGGGGACACATGCCTCACCTGTGAAGATGAGCCACTCCACCAGCCGGTCCAGGGCCACCAGCTTCAGCTTCTTGCAGAACTTCTTGTGCTGTGGCCAGTTGGCACGCTGGCATGCCACGCCACAGTAGTACACATTTTGGCACCTGGGCAGACAGGCAGAATGCCCAGCCATGGGGAGGGCAGGGGCACGATCTAGCCCACCAAGCCTGGCTCCCTGCCACCCCCTCTCAGGGCTGTGTCACTGTTTCTAGGGGTGCCCAGTGGCTGGAGGTGGGCACTGGGGTCAGACACCCCTCACTTCACCCCCACCAGCAGGCTGGAAGTGAGGGATGGATCCATCCCTGTGCCATCAGACTATCTCCCCCCCATACCTCTTGCAACGCCGGAGGCTTTTGGGGTCTGGGACGGCATCAGGGAGCTTCTTGCACTCAACACAAAACTTGAAGGTGTCCTCCATCTTCTGGAACATGTCAAAATATGTCCGGATGCCGAAATCACTGCCGCTCTTCCTCCCATCCATGGCAGACCTGCAGATGCCAGAGGGTGAGCAGAATCCAGCCCACTGCCACAACGGTGGGGCTGATATATTCGGAGGCTGCCAAGATTTTTAGCTCCAGTCAGGAGCATTTTGCCCTGGGTGGGGACAGGGACCCAGGCACTCTGGAGGGGTCCACCCCGAAGCCCATCAGAGCTCCCCGTGGGCTGAGCTGGGAGGGTGGGATAAGCCATGGGAGCTGCTCCAGATGCAGGGGGACACATGGGATGCTCTTGCCGGAGAAGAGGGCGGGGAATAGGCACCCATGGGTGCTCACTCACTTGTAGTCCTCATAGCTCTTCATGTTGAGCTTCTGCAGGATGACGTGGGATAGTCCCGGCACGTTGCGGTCCATGGCCTGGAAGCCCAGCGAGTCCACGTCTGGAGCCCTCGCCGCTGGCTCCTCCGGGGCCTTCTTGGAGCGGCCGGTTTTAGGGGCAGCGCCTGCGTTTGGCTGCGCCGGGGTGGCTGCAGGAGAGAGAGCTGCGGGCGAGGAGGCCGGTCCCCCACGCCGCCCGCCACCCCCACGGCGCCTCCCGCCCGCCATCCCGCTCCTGTCCCGGCAGCGCCCGGAGATCCCGGGCAGTCCCCCGCGCCGCCCCGTCCCGTCCCGTCCCGTCCCGCGGCTGGGCTCAAATGTCAGCCCCCGGAAGCCGGCGGTGCAGACGGCCGCGGCCCCTCGGAATCAGATAGCGGAGCTATTCTGGGCATCCCCTCCCCGGGAACGGGCCAACCCGCTCCGGGGGTCAGGCTCCCGCCCCAAAAGCCCCGCTGGTGGCAGTGGGGGTGCCTCAAAACCCTGTGTAGTGCCCTTCACTGCAAACCTGCAGGGAGCTCGGGGGGCTGCCCAAACCCCTGGGACGCCTTTGTGACCACAGGGACACAAAGTCATTGCCCAGTCCCCCCGCCATAGGGACCCCACCCCGGCCCGCGGGCACCCTCCTCCCATCGCCTCAGGGCCCCCAACGGGGGTGTGAAGGAGTGCCTGGGTGGGCACCACGGCTTGTGCCAGCCGGGGCGGAGGCCAGCCGTGGGCTCTGGCCGCACCCGGGCACACCAGGCTGCAAAGGGGGACCCGGTGGCTGTAGAGCACCGCCCGCTCACACGGGACGGCTCGGGGGGTACCCTGGCCCCAGAGGGGGCTGGTGAGGGCTGCCCACACCCATCATGGCGGCGGCCGCGGCCTCACGGGCACGCCCCCAACACGCGGGGCTGGGCCGGGGTCCCGCGAGGTTTCGGGGGCCTGCGGGAGCCGCCGCGTCGCTGTGGTGACGGGACGCGAGCCCTCCGCTGAGTCGGGCAAGCCGCAGGTTCGAGCCCCGGAGCCGCACCGTGCCCCGGCGGGCTCCCGGTGAGGGACTGTAGGACCCCCCCCCGGGGCGGGAGGGCCTCCAGAGCTGTCGGTGAGGGGCTGCAGAACGAATCTGGGGCAGGAGAGCTTCCAGGCCCGTGGGAGAGGGGCTGCAGGAGCCCTCGAGTCAGCAGAGGGCCTAGGCCCGTGCCTCGGGGGCTGTAGGTGCACCCCGGGTCGAGAAGACCCCCGGGACCGTCGGTGAGGGGCTGCAGGACCGTTCTGGGGCAGGAGAACCGCCAGGCCTGTGGGTGGAGAGCTGCTGGAGACCCCCAGGACTGTCGGTGTGAGGCTGCTGGACCACACCAGGGTGAGAGGAGGCCTGAGCCCATCAATGCTGCCCTGAGGGGGCTGCCAGGCCCTGGGGGTGTGAGACGAGGGGGCTGTGTGGTCCCTTGGGAGCACTGAGGGAATCCTGAGTGATTCATAAACCTGAGGAGCGGAAGGAGCCAGGTCCCCACAGCACTTGGGAGCTGTGAGAGGACGGCTCATGGTTGCCAGCCTTTGTCCCATGGGGTCACCATTAATTTACAAAGGGAGTAAAAGAGAGCCAGGGGTATACTGGGAGCTGAGAGCAGCCTGGCACAACAAACCTTTCCTGGGAGCAGCAGCTGGGTGAAGCTTACAGAGATGGATAATTTTCACATTACATTTTTCCTAGTCCTCCCCCTGCACCTCGTGAGAGATTCGTCACTGCCAAAGCCCTGTGCATTCAATGGTGTTTTGACAGCCAAGCCCTGAATAGCGCTTGCAGCCCGCACTGCTGTGTCCTGCAGAGGTATCTGGGAGAGGAATGGAGCAGTTTCATGTTTCTTTCCTCATTCTTTCTCCTGCAGAGCTGAGGAGGTCCCTGCGGGGCTGACTGGTAGGAAGGAGCCTGCTGCTGCAGCTCTTCCCAGTATGTCACAGCCAATACCAGTACAGATCACGGTCGGGAATGCACAGGACCTGGTAAAGTTCTGAAAATATCTCTACTCATTTAATAAACAAGGCCAGAGCAATTCTGTGTGCACAGGGATCCCCTGTGAGAGCAGGCAGGAGGTGATAAGGCTAAAGGAAGGAGTGGTGGGAGTATCAGAGCTTCAGCAATGCCACACTGTGGCTTCCTCCTCCCTGCTGAGGAGTTCACACAGAGGAAAAATCTGTGTGAGGCACGTAAATTGGGGAACACACCTCCCTAGCAGCAGGCCAGAGATACTGGGTGAAATGTACCTCTCTGCCTCCTCTAACTGTATGGAAATGGCAGGTTTTTTAAGCAGAATACAGCAAAAATGTGATCAGTGAGACAAAAACCTGTGAAAGGACCTCACCTTGGATGTAAAGCCAGATTTTCATCCCAGATCCAGCTGTTTCAATCATATTGAAAGCAATAGGGTGGCTCTGGTTTTAAAAAGGCCGTGGATCCAGTTCAAGGCTATGAGCTGGTGCCAATCAAACCACCGCTGCTGTGATTTCCATGTGATGCACCCAGCTGTCCTTAAAGTCTTCCAGAGGAGCTGGCATTTGGGAGGGAATGTGGAGGAGAAGCTCAGCTCCTGCTGCAAGCAGAAAAAATGCAAATCCCTGCCTCTGCTCCAGCAGCAGACAGAAAAAGCAATCCAAAAGCACCTGCTTGAGGCTTTCACGTTGTAGTATTGAAGTACCTCTTACACTGATGGATTCAGCAAACAGCAGCTTAGGTGAGGTATGAGGTGAGAGGAGGATAAACAATGCTGGGAAGGAAAGACTGCTGGATTGATTGCATCTGGAATGTTGCTTTGTGGTTCTGATTGCTCCACCGTGAGAAAGGGCTGTACAAAAGGGAGGGGGGTTACAAAAGGGCAATAATCACAGCAACAGGATGAAAAAAAACCCGGCTGTAAGAATGTGGAATCCACTTCTAGCTATAAGTGTGGAATCTGCTTAATTAGAGGCAATGTAGAGAAGGATGAGAGAGGAGTCTTGGATAATTAATGGTACAGGGAAAGGTTAATTGGATTCCTCTGTTTAGCCATTCATGGGATGTATGCTCAAGGAGACAGTGAGAAGGGCTGAAAATTAAAACCAAGTGAAAGAGATCTCTTTTTGTGTAAGAACAGTGTGTTCAGCCACTTCTCTGTGGATTGAGAGCTAAACTGTGTTTTTGCTGCAGAGAGCCCTTTGGTACCTGCTGCCCAGCGCTTCCTGTGCTGTGGAGGTGCTCAGTGCTGGCCCTGTGGGTCCCCACTGCCATGTCCTGTGCCCTCACTGTCCCTCTCCAGCCCTGTTTAAGCCCCTCTGTTTAGACATTTGAAATTCAAAGTAAAATCTGAATCTCCTCATCTCTTGACTAAAGCAAGTGGTTTGAAGGTGGTGTAACAACAAATTGCAGAGCTCCCTAAGAACTGCTGGAGCCCTTCCTCTGATTTCACAGAATCATGGAATCATGTAGGTTGGAAAAGGCTTCTGAGACCATCAAGTCCAACTTTAACCCAGCACTGCCCAGGACACCACTAAAGCATGTTCCCAAGTGCCACATGCACGTGTCTTTTGAACACTTGTAGGGATGGGAACTCCCCCACTTCCCTGAGGAACCTGTGCCAGTGCCTGACCAACCTTACAGTGAATAAATTTTCCCTAATATCCAACCTAAACCTGCCCTGGCACAACTCAAGGCTGTTTTCTCTTGTCCATTTCAGGACATTTTGCACTACACGACATCCACAGGTGTCCTGTGAGCTCATCCCTGTAGCTCAAGAGCTGCTTTCTTAGGAGACAGCAAAGGTCTCAAGCTTCCTGGAAGTACAAAAATATCAGTGGAGTATTTTGGGATTTGTTTTAGATGTGCCTTTCCTGAGGTGAAACCTGAACCTCTCTATATCCCTTGCCACAGCTCCTGATAATCTTTGGGGCATCACAGCATGGTGAAACAGGAAATTTCCTTCCTAAAGACAGGGAATGGTGAGGTCTCAGTGTGGCCAAACTCTGCTCTTCCTCCTCATTCCTGTGGTGGAACAGACTCCCACAAGTGAGCCCCATCCTGGTCACTGACCTGAGCTGCTGCCAGAGGAACTCTGATCCTGGGATGCTGCTGCAGAGCCAGCTGCTCTCTGAGCTCTTTTTTTTTTTTGACAGAAAACTCTCAAAAGCAACTTGCTGCATACGTTGGTGCGTGTGGAATACAATGGAGCAGTCCTGGGAGACTCCCCCAAGACTAATGTGCTGACAGATGGGACAGCAGAATATGACTTCAGCACCAGCTTTGAGTACTGCCCCGATGGGCCCAACTCCTTGGACGTCCTTGTGCAGAAACCACTGCTCTGTAAGTAGCTGGTGCCAGATCTCCCACCTTGGAGCTGGGTGCTGTCGCTGCAGGAGTCACTGGTTCAGGAATAGCACTTCAGCAGCAGTGGTGGGAGGCTCTCAGCACTTCTTGTCCATCTCTGCCAGCTGGAAGAATCCCCTTTCATGTTGGCTGGCCCTTGCTCATTTGGCTTTCCTGTGCTTGTCAGCCTTGGGAGGTGAAGAGGAGCTTGTGCCAGAGCTCTCACAGACCCTCCCTGGTGCCTGACCTGCTGGTCCAAGGAATTCTGCCAGCTCCTCTCTTTTTATCTCCCTAGTGACACTGCTAGAAGTGACATCAAAGGACAAGAAAAAAACAGATAAAATCGCTCCTCTTGCCCAAGCTGTGGTGGACCTTCTACCTCTGCTGCAAGGTACAGTATTGAGTTTTACAGCCTCCATGACCACGCCTTGCTCCCTGGCACTCTCTGATCTCTGCTAATGGACCCCTAACTACAATTTATCTCCTTTGGACAAAGTAACCTTCATAGTTCTGCAAAATCTGACTCGGGAGGGAGAGAGAAGCTCAGCATTCAGAATTCATTCAGAATGAAATCAAAATTCAGAACCATGATTTTGCCTCATGTAAGGTGTTCCTGCCCATGGCAGGGGGCTGGAACAAGGTGATCTTTAAGGTCCCTTCCAACCCAGACCATTCCATGACTGTGATTCTTTGCAGAGGGTCTCACTTCAGGCTGTTCTCATTCCTGTTTCTTCCCAGGAGTGCGTTCACTGAAGGTCTTAGCTCCTTTGTATGCAGTGCCTGCCTCCCCATCAGCAAAGCTTTACCCTGAGGCCACGGTATGTGGAATTTGGAACTGTTCCTTCCCTCATTCAGCTCTCTGCTGCTTTTTAATGGGAGGGAGAACATGACTCAGCTGCCTGGCTCATCACGGATGTGGTACAGCCCTATATGTTACAGGCTTGGAGGCCTTTCCCGCTCCCTCTGACGTCTGTCCCTGCTTCCCTCTGATAGGTGAGGTCGTGCTGGGAAGTGTTAATGTGTGCAGCTACCCAATTGCTCTGCAAAAAATAACAAAGATGGAAAGCACAGTGCTGAAAACCCCCCAAAAGGCAGTGGCGGGGTCACCTGCCCAGCTTTATTAGCCTTCCTTTCTGCAGATGAAATGTCTGAGTCCATTATTGTACAAACTCTGACTGCCTTTCCTGCAAGGTCCTTATTCATTCAGCAGGTTGCAAAGTACCCAGTCACTAAAATAGGGAATGAAGTATGAGGCTGGGAAAATGTGTCCAATTTTGCTGCTGAGCCTGCCTGCAGTGAGCACCGGGAGCAAACTGGAGGGGTGGATATCCCATTAACAGCTCTGTGTTTAAGAGGAGTTCACAGTGAGCAAGGTGGGGGGGCACTCATTAGGGAGGACAGGTAATAAATGCTGACCAGCTGGTTTTCCCTCATACACCATACATCCAGGGATGGGACAGGTAATTAAAGGCTGCACACAGAGCATGGAGATAGGGCAGAGGCAAAGCTGTGGCTCTCTGAATCACCAGGGGAAAAGCATCATTTTCCACCCTTGATGTTCTTTCTCTGTGGCTCCTTTCATGAGACCCTGCCTCTTTCTCCACAGCTCATTTTGTGAGACCCTTGGGGCATGTGCCATACCTCAGCCAGGCTGTGATTTAAACAAATACCACAACTGAGCCAAATTGGTCCTGATTCCTTTCCTGTGCTAAGCTGTTTTCTTTTACATCCAAGATGAGGCACAAGATAACATTATATGTTCTGGCCTTGGGTTTCTGCTTGCTTCTCTCTAAGAGCAGGCAAGCTATAATTGTTTGCTGGCTCGATTTTATCTTTGTCTCACAGGCTGGCCTTGAAGTGACAGTGAGCGCCAAAGAGCTCCTGCTCTCTGCCACCCAGTTCTCAAGTGGGAACCTCCTGAGCATCACGCTGGAGGCAGCTTATTCTGTCCCTGAAGCCTTTACCGCTGACGCCCAGCAAAACTACATGGCTTGCTTGCAAATGCCAGCAGCTGGTGAGGTGAGAATGGCCCAGGCCCAGTGGCAGGGGGTTTGGCTGGGTTTGGGTTGTTCTCCCACCCCATGGAACAAGTGTCGAGGCACGTGGGGTGCACAGCTTCTGTGCTTGTGCACCAGCAGCCTTTGTTGGGAGGTCTCAGAGTCTCTGTGGCGTGATGTGTTTCGTTAACACAAACAAAGGTCTGTTTGGAAAGATTTGGATTCAAACTGGCAGGGTTTTTTCCACGTGGCTCTTTATTTTTATTCCATTCTTTGTATGCGTGCAGTGGAGTGCATTTTCCAAGCCAGGCACCCTGTACTGTTGCTTTGCTTTTTTATCCCAGCTTGGAGCAGCTGGCTCTTGCTCCTGCTCCTATTAGAAATGCAAATCCTTTGTTTCTTCTGTCTCTCTAGAAAGAATTGCCATTGCTCTTCAAGAATGGCATCCTGAAGGCTGATGGTGAAAAGGAACCATTTCCCCGGCCCAAAAACTGGCCCCTTGGCCCCATCCTGGCCTCTGATGCTCTGAACATACCTGACTCCTTCATTGTTGGTGGGCCCTATGAGGATGAGGATGGAGAGCTCAACAAAAGTGAGGTGAGGAAGGACTGGCAAGTTTGCAATAGAACCAGGAGGGATGGAGAGACTTGGTACGAGAGGGAGGTGGGTGGTCGCTGTGCAGTGTCCAGCACAGAGGTGGTTTTCCTGGGACATGCTGACTCACTGCTGGAGACATCCCAAGGGAGAATGTGGCAGGTCTGGTCCCAGAATACACCCACACTGAGCTGCTGGGCTGGGAGCTGGGTTATCTCCTGTGAGCCAGGCACTTAACGCTGATGGTATCTGCAGGAAAGGCTGTCAGCCTCTCTTCAGGGCTGGCCTGCCTTTGGGCACTTGGACACCTCTGACTCACATTCTCTCCTGGGGACACTTTTGAGGATGATGCAGGCTGTGGAGTTTGCTGTCCTGCCTTTGACTGCACGCTGTTTCTCACAGGACAAGGAATTCAGGAGCCAGGCCGAGAGTGCGAGGAGGGTCGTGTGGGACATGGAAACACGCTGTTTCCTGGACGCTGATGCCGTGGCCGTGTAAGGGACCTGAGCAAGCCAGCCCAGAACATGCTCAGAATGACCTGAGGCAAGGAGCTGCAACATGCAGGTGCTCTTGGACCACTTAGGGGTCAAACTGCGGCTCTGCCTCACCTGCCATGGCTGCTGTGACTGTCTCTTGGCCACAAGCATTCACCTGAGCAAGGGCACGGCTCTTGAAGTGCCTTGAACTGCTGGCAGCAGCTTTGTTCTGCTGTGCTGGGAAAAGATGAATTGTCTGGAGCTGCTATCTCCAGGCCACAAATGCTCTTTCCTGCTGCCAGCAGCTGGGGCTGGGGGCTGGTCCCTGCATAGCTTGAAGGAAGGGGCAGCAGTTATGGTGAGCAGACCTGGACTAGAGTTGCATCCACAGCTCTCCTCTGAGCTGCTAATTAAGTTTTTACTGAATCCTAAATACGTTCAAACCTTTCACTCCATGTGGGCACTCTTCATTTGCTTTTTTATTGGATAAGTGTTGCCTTTAGCAGCTCCAGATACGCTCAAGATCAGGATGAGTGTTCCATTTATCTTTGAATCCTGCTATTTTCTGGCCTCAGCTGCATCATAGCTGTGCATTTCACAGCCAAATTACTCCTTGTGGAAATACTCACTTCTATCTCATTTGATTTTTTTAAATTCTTTTCCCTACACATCATCCACCTGCCTGCTGGTGTCAGAGTCACCAGCCACATTGAATGCAAGCTCAGGAACCACTTGCTCTGTACAATTCAGGTTTTATACCAAAGTTACATTCCTTCTTACTTGTTTCTGAAGTAACTGGGGGAGAGAGAAAGCCCAATGTGTTGCTCTCACTGTTGTTTTAAAGTTGGCTGTGCCATAAATGCACACAGCAGTGGGTAGAGCACAAAATGTACCCCGTCTGCCCCAAATCACAGTGTTCCCATGGCATGAGGCTGTTTGCTGAGGGAACAGGGTGAAGCAAACCCAAGGGGAGCTGCTGGGGCACAGAGGAGGGGGCTCTCCAGCTGGGTTTCTGCATCTCCTCAGTGCATCCTGCATCCTTTGTGCCCAGCCTGCAGACACGCATTGCCGAGTGCCGCCACTGGCCCGTGGAGCTCTGCAGGATGTCCTCAGGTGGAAAGGGGAAAGGCAGCAAATCTGACAAGGTAAAAGTAGGGTCTGGCTTGTGGAGTAGCATTGCATTTTCAGGTGTTTTCCTCTTGTGATACCAAAATTGGCCTTGAAGCTGCCAAGGTGAGTCAGAGAGCAGGAGGCTTTGTGAAAAATCAGCTTTATAGGGCTGCTAAATAATTACAGAGTCATATTTTTTCTTAAAGCTCTCACTGATGGTCTGTGGTAGCTCACTGGAAAGAGGACAGGGTGACTTTTAAAATCACAGAATAGTTTGGGTTGGAAGGGACCCTGGACTCCATCTCCTTCCAACCCCCTACCACAGGCAGGGACACTTTCCACTAGACCAGGTGGCTCAGAGGCTTGTCCAGCCTGGCTCTGAAGAGAATTAAAAGTAATTCACTGAGCTGATCTGTGGTCAGTGGGGTTTTGAAACAGCTTGAGGAAGTTCTTGCATCCTTTCTCAGGCTGCAGGTAAGTTATGCTTTTGCATCTAAACCAGGGTGGTTTAACAGAGAAACAGCCCCTTAGAGAATGGTTCTGCTCCTGGCAGACGATTGTGTGAGAGCTCCTAATCTATCCCAGGGCAGAGCCATATAAATTGGTGTAAATCCTTTTCAGCACTCACAATGCCAGGATTTAACAGCTCTGATGGTGATCCTTCTAGCCAGGCCTCCCACGCCTCCTAAGCCACTTGGTGTCTGTCCAACCTGAGATGCACAACTCTGGTAGGGTCACCTGGATTTCTAACCACACACAGCTGATAATTTTCCAGCTGTATCTCAACAAGAGCACGCTGAGGAGCAGCAGAGTGCAGGAATTAGAGAGAAAAGCTGCCCCATGGGGATTGGGATAAAATTAATATTCTACATATGGAATGACTCCAGTGTATTCATCCAGGTTGTCTCGGCTGCATGCCAGTGACAGAACCATGGGCTCATCAGGTGCATCAGTTTGCTGCGTGGCCTTCTCTTAATGAGATTGGTGACCTTGTTCCCTTAAGGGAACAAGATCTGTTCAGGATCTCAGTCCCTTGCTCTGTGTTTCCAGAAAGATGAGGACAAGCAGATTGCCTTCCATGGTGTGGCATATGTCAACATGATGCATTTGCTGTGCCCTGGGGTGAAGCAGATCCGAGGGGCCTTCCGTGTCTTTAACTACGAGGACAGCGAGGTGTTTGAGAAGGTGAGAGCAGCAGGCTCTGCTCCAGCTCTGCAGCTGGGTTTGCACTGAGGCCTTGGGAGCTGGGACAGTGGACAGAGGGTGTTTGGGAGCAGGCAGAGTGAACAGTGGGTGTTTGGGAGCAGGAAGGGTGGACAGGGGGTGTTTGGGAGCAGGAAGGGTGGACAGTGGGTGTTTGGGAGCAGGAAGGGTGGACAGAGGGTGTTTGGGAGCAGGAAGGGTGGACAGTGGGTGTTTGGGAGCAGGAAGGGTGGACAGGGGGTGTTTGGGAGCAGGAAGGGTGGACAGAGGGTGTTTGGGAGCAGGGACAGTGGACAGGGGATGTTTGGGAGCAGGCAGAGTGAACAGTGGGTGTTTGGGAGCAGGAAGGGTGGACAGGGGGTGTTTGGGAGCAGGAAGGGTGGACAGGGGGTGTTTGGGAGCAGGGAGGGTGGACAGGGGGTGTTTGGGAGCAGGGACAGTGGACAGGGGATGTTTGGGAGCAGGAAGGGTGGACAGGGGATGTTTGGGAGCAGACAGGATTGACAGTGTGCTAGTTGGAGCTGGATCTGAACCTTGAGTGCCCTTTTGGTGATGGAGAAAATTAATGACACAAGCTTTTAGGTGCAGGTTTTTCCAAGGCAGGGAATTTCTAGGGGGCGGGGGGTGAGCAGGTCTTGGAGCTGAGAGAGGCTTTGAATCTCACTCCACTCCCTCCTATGCCAGCATGATCCACTCTCCCCAGGCTGGAACATGGGCAAGGGAACAGTGTTGCTGGGAAGAGCAAACAGTGGCTTTAAAAGGATTGCGTTACCCCCGGCAACCACCAAAAAAGCTGTCACTGGAGCTCTTTCAGCTCTAGCTCACCGAGGTTTATTTGTCTTTTCGTTTTTCCCTCTCTGTTACTAAGAGTGACAGTTACATCTCCATTTTCCCACAGTCTCTCCCTCCTGGAACAGACCTGAGCTTGTTTCAGGACGGCAGATGTACAGCCTGGTTTTACCCTCCATGTTCCCTGTTGGGCTGTGGTCCAGGTGCAGGGGCTGGAGTGAATTCCAGCCCTTCTCCTGCCTCCCTGCTCCCACTAGCTGCTACAGAGCTGGGCTGGGCACGAGTGTGTCTGCTGGGCTCTGCTTCCCTGCCATGAATAATGACCCCTGGGCTGTGTGGTGCTGCTTGTCCTGTGCCATTAATCTGTCACAAGTGAAGTCCTTCTTGCTCCCCAGGTGCTTTGGGTTGCCTCTTGGTCTAAGGAGTTTCCCTACAGCTGCTCCATCCTCTCCCCAGGAACCCCATAACTCTTGCTAGCCCAATTCCTTTAACCAGGATGTGTGGGAGGGGACAGCCTGTCTGAGTGGTCAAACGCTGTGGAAACACAAAGTCTTGCAATTCTCTGATGTGTGTCAGGGAAGCTGCTTCATCCTAGAAAATGAGCTGGGAGCCAGGGGATGCTGTCAGGCAGGTGGGGACCCCCAAAAATGTGTGGAGCAAGCCTGATGAGAGAAGCTAGATTAATCCAGCAGCCTTCATCACCAGGCAAATCCATAGCTGTGAGACAGGTCTAGGATCCTACCAGGAATTCAGGATCACAGGTCTGGGTTGCAGCATGTTCAGCACGTATCTCAGGCAAGGACCAAGGGCCAGTCCTCAGTAAAAATACAGCTCTTTGAGGGAAGATGGAGAGACCCCCACTGAGTCTCATAGTCTGACCTGAGGCTTCACAGCTCTGACATCAGAGCTGGGCTGGAGCACCAGCAGCTGAACTCTAGGAGGAGAGAATGAGGTTACAACACTTCTTAAGGCATTTAAGACCCTGACAGTGTGTTTTGTGATGAGAGAGGTTAAGGCCAGCGAGTGAGGAAGCCTCCTTTGTCCCTTGATTCTCTCTATTTTTCAGACCAGAGTTCAGTACAGTATTTTCCGGGATCGCAGGTCACAGCTCAGTCTGGGCAAGGAAAGGCTGGGGACCTCTCCTTCCAACAAAGCTGCTCCCAGTAAGACTCAGAGGGAAGATTCCAATGCAATGGTAAGGTCTGGGGAGGCACGTGGCACTGTGGTTGCTCTGGTTCTGTGTCACAAGAAGTTGGCACAAACAGGAACCAGGGATGGATGAGAAATACTCATTATCCTAGACCCATAGAATCTTCTCAACATGAAGGGATCCACAAGGACCATGAGTCCAACTCCTGCCCATGCACAGACACCCCAACAATCCCACCCTGTGCCTGACAGTGTTGTCGAAGTACTCCTGGAGCTCTGATAGCCTTGGGATTGTGACAGTGCCCAGCCACCCTGTGGGGGAAGAATCTTTCCCTGACATGCAGCCTAATCCATCCCTGGCACAGCTCCAGCCATTCTCTAAGGTCCTGTCACTGGTCACAGAGAGCAGACATTGGAGCTGGTTCTTGTAAGGAAGCTACAGCTTTCCCTTGTCTGAAATCCCAGGATGTGCTGCTTGAACTTGCAAAGATTTGAGATTTATTGAGTCTGAAACAAGAGACATCTTTTCTTTTGCCCAGTAGTTACTCAGCCCATCCAAAATCCAGTTGTCAGATGGCACTGGAGAATCTGAAAATGTCACAAATCTCAGCCTTGAAGGACAGGTAATTATGTCTCTCCAAAGAGAAGGAGAGACTGTAGAGCATCACTGTGCTGGTGTCTCACACCTTTCACACAATTAAATCCTCAAGAGTGAGTTGGACAAGGGATGTTTTACGTAGATGTTGTCCCAGAGTTCTTCCAGTGACGTCCACCTGGAGACCAGGCTGGCACACTGGGCTAGAAGGTCTCTGTAAATTGTCAGGCATTTATTTAAATTATCCCTTCATATTTTAGCTTTTTCCTCTGGAATGCACATTCATTCTGCAGGCAGATTGATTATCTGGGCTCTCTCCTTTTCCCTAGCCTGGTTTCTTGAGCTGGATTTTGCTGCTGTAACTCATTCCGAGGGCGGGTTATAAAACAAGCTGGATCTCTGCAGTTGGGAGATCTGTGGCTGTATGCTCAGTATTTCACTGTGCCAGCACTGGCTGCAGACAGCACGACACAGGGAGCAATGTTTCTCTCCACAGCAATACAGCGAGGCAGGAACGTTCCTGGTGATGGAGATAAAGCTGGACAGGCCCTTGGTCCCAAAGCGGCTGCGGGAGGAGCTGGTCCAGCGGTGCGTAAGGATGGGCTGTGGGGCTGACAGCTCCTCTCTGCAGGCTGGAGAGAGGCTTGTACAGCAACCCCCCTTGGAATACTCCATAAAGAGGGCCTGAGACAAAGCCCACAGGAATCAGGAGGAGGATTTGGCCAGACTGCTTTAGACGTGGCATCTGGTGTGTTGGGAAAACACTTGTTCATCCCAGCTGGCATCTCCCTGCCATTCCTCTCAAAACAAGAGACACCAGAGCAGCACAGCAATGTCTGTGTTCCTGTCTGGGCTTTGTTTCCCTCTAATCCTCATGTGCTTGCCTCTTGCATGTGATGTTCAGTGGCTTGGTCAGTCCTGGCCACCAGCATTGACTGCCCTGGGTAGTGCTGCTGTTGCTTCATCAGAGCATTCTCTCATTTTTAGCTTTCCAGAACTTTTCTCACAATGTTTTACCCATTCCTCAGCTTTTATGTTAGTTTTCATGTTGTTCTGCTGCAGAGCTGCTCTTTCATCTCTGTTGCTTTGAGACTTCAGTTCCTGTCCAGTGGCAGCCCTGCTGTGTTATGGGTTAGAAAGGCATAAAACACCTAATTTATGGAATAAAATAAAAAAAAAAAAAAAAAAAAGAAAATGCAGCAGATGATAAGGCATAAGAGATGCAGGTTTATATCTCTCAAACAGGAATGTCATCCATTCATTGAAGATATATGTGTTGTCGTCAGTGCTCCCTGCTGTCTTCCAGGAGGAACAGACTGAGGAGGGTGAACCCCTCTTAGAACAGAGGGGTTCACCCCCTTAGAACCCCTCTTTTCCTGGCCTATTTTATAGATTTCTACTCTTCTGCGGTGTGTGTGGATTCAGTGTCACTTCTCCTTGCTTGTGTGCCCCTGAACAAGGCCTGTGGCACCTTGGCTTGGTGGGATGGATCATGTTCTGAGGACTGAGGGTGTTCTGGAGTCCAGCAAGCAGGAAACAGTGAAAAAAAAATTAAATTAATTAAGGCTGGTTGGGCACCAGGGATTTTAATTCCAGAATCCCAAAATGATTCTGTTTGCAAGTGACCCGTGAAGGTCACTTAGACCACTGTTCCTGTTAAATGGGGCTCCCCAGAGCACATTACTCTGTGTCCAGATGCTTTTTGAATATATCCAAGGAAGGAGACTCCACAGAGAATCCTGCCCCAGTGCTCAGCCACCCTCACCTTAATAAAATCTTAGTTAAAAACATGCTAATCCTAATGGAAGGTCATTGTAACTCCACAGAGGCCCAGGCAGGGCTGGTGGTGTCTGGGGGTCTGAGGTTGGTGTCTGGGGGTCGATGTGTGGCCAAGGGTGCCACAGCCAAACTGGGCAGTGTTGGAACTGATGGATCAGGTGGTCTGGGCTGTTTAGTGACCCAATTCTACAGAGCTTTCCTCAGGCTGGTTCCTTCCTTAAACCTGTTCTGCAGAACCAGGAGCTCCAAGATCCAGCTCTGCTGCTCCAGGAGAGCAGTTTGGGTTGGCAGTAAATGTTAACCCTGTCATGACAAGCCACAACCATCAGTTGTAGGCACCTGTTCACTCTTGGTCTGAGACTTCAGGCTTCCTCCCAGGTGCCTGTGAGGTGTCTCATGGACACGATGGAAGGGTGGAGCCCTCACACTGCACAAACCAACATCCCTGGCAGTGGCTCTGCTGATGTCCCCTCTGCTCTCACTGACAGGGTCAAGGAGCTGATTCCTCCCCGTCCTGCGCTGGCCCCGCGGACGGAAGGAGCCAAGAAGGTAGGTGTGAGAGCCTGTGGCCTTGCCACCATTCTGCCACCCCACCCTGCCCTCATGGCCTTCATTCTCAGCCCACAGCAACATGGGGATGAGGTTTGAAGAGATCAGGGTTGCAGGGCCACAAAGGTGGTGAAGATTCTAGAAGGGAATAGGGAAATATGAGGAGTGTGAGGTCACTTGGAATGTTCAGCCAGGAGAAGAGAGACTGAGGGTGGAGCTCATTGGGGCCTGCAGCTTCCTCACTAGGGGGAGCTTCAATCTCTGCTGTCTGTGAGCAGTGACAGGACTCAAGGGAACAGCTGGAGCTGTGTCAGGGGAGTTTTTAATGGATTTTAGGAATGGGCACGGCCCCAAGGCTGCCAGAGCTCCAGGAGTGTTTGGACAACACTCTCAGGGATGCCCAGGGTGGGATTGTTGGGGTGTCTGTGCAGAGCCAGGAGCTGGACTTGATCCTTGTGAATCCCTTCCAGTCAACATCTTGTATGAAATACACAGAAAAGGAAACTTCTGTATGGGTTATCTCCACAGCAGTGTGCCTTGGGAACCCATCCATCACTCGTGTTCACATCCCATTCAAAGGGAAGCCATGAAGAGATGGAGCAAAGGGAGGGAAGGCAGCCATGGGAGAATGTTTGGAAGGAAATGGGATGCTGGGAAAAGAGGCTGCCAGCACCTTACATTTATATCCTGGGCAGTCCCAACAGTTCCTTGTCAGACCAGCCCCTGTGCTTCATCAGACTCAGACAAACCCGAACAGAGTCAGCCCTGACCTTTCTCATGTCACCAAGAAGTTTTGAGGACCAAGATTATGGAGATTACAGGTTCTGCTGAAGAGGGCTGGCCATGGGTTTCAAGGCTCCCAGTAAATGAGATATATTTTACTTACTGCCAATTATATTGCTATAGGAGAGATAGCAGTGACTGGAATACTGGGTTGTGATGGAAAATCCTAGCAGGGAGGAGCTCTTTTATGTTTACCTGCAGATATTTTCTCAGCCCTCAGGCGTGGACAGGAAAGGATGTGTGACAGACTAATTGAGACTTGAGTCAGGTGGAGTTAATGGGAGGCTTGGGCTGTGGCAAATCAAATACATATCAAGGTTGATTGCATAAGTGGCTTGTGAAATTTATTTCTTTCCTAGGTGGTGGAAAATTATCACAAACGTGTCACCAGTGTTGCTGTTGCCATCCTGGAGGAGTACCATGAGCTTTTTGGGAAGCAGCTGCTTGACCAGGGAGTGATGGACCACGAAACCATGGAGGAACAAAAACGTCAGCTCAACTATGAGCTCAATACCTCTGGGAAATATTTTGCTTTTAAGGAACAGCTTAAGGTGAAGGCTCCTTTGTGCTTTTTGCTTTCCTGCTTGTTTTGTCCAGACAATTTCTCAGTGAGGAACTGCTGCTCTGTGGTGGTAACTCAGGATGATGTGGTGCTCTAGAATCCCTTCCTGCCACCTGGAGCTGTTGCAGTGAGCACTGAGAGACAGGACTCCTCTCTAATGGAGCAGGCACCAAGCTGCTTTGGTCCCATAGCAAGAGAACCCTTCCTATCAATGGGAGCTACTCCCATCCATTTGCACCATGCTCATAACCTGAGAAGGGCAAAGCTGGCTGCTCTCACATTCCCAGTCTGCCCTGGAAGGGAAAGGAGGTTCCACATTCTTCCTGAGGAGATGAGCCATCCACATGCTGTCCCTAAAGGCTGTCAGGGAGGTGGGAAAGGAAATTCCCCTTGCTTGCTTTTTTTTGCTTTTATCAGTGGTGGGCTGGATTTATTTCTCAGAGCTAAGTTGGAGCTTCAGGCCCTGTCTGTGTGTGATTACAGAGCAGGTGAGGGGCACGGGAGGGAACCTGCCTTGTGCAATGTCCCTTGTCTCCACAGTATTCTGTGGTGAAGATTGTGAGGGAGAAATACCTGAAGACCACAGCATTTGAGACCAAGGAGCAACTCCAGGCATTCCTCAGTGAGCTCTATGTGTACCTCGTGGACCACATGCACATGGCCCTGAACAAGGTGGGGGAAGCTGGGGTCACTCGGGCCATGGCTTCACTCTGGGTCCAGGGCAGGGGAAGGACTTTTGCCTTCAAGGCAGAAGAAGGCTCATGCTTTCATCTGCTGGAGTTGTCACTTGTAGATCATGAGCCACACTTGAGGCAGGGATTCAGTCTCTTTGTATCCCACTGCTCAAAATCTTGGGATAGGTGTGAGATGGTACTGGTGAAGTTGCTGTAGCACATGGGGAGGGTGGCTGGGCAGAGCAGGAGCTGAGGTCACCAGTGGGTGGTCCCACTGAAGTTTGACATCACTTTGATCTAGGGAATGCTGTGAATAATCATAAGATCACAGACAAGTTTGGGTTGGAAGGGACATTAAAGCTCACCTCATTCACCCCCTGCCATGGGCAGGGACATCTTCCGCTATCTCGGGTTGCTCCAAACCCCATCCAGCCTGGCCCTGGACACTTCCAGGGATCCAGGGGCAGCCACAGCTTCTGTGGGCAACCTGTGCCAGCGCCTGCCCACCCTCACAGGGAAGAATTCCTTTCCAATATCTAACCCTACCCTCTGGCAGTGGGAAGTCTTTTCCCCTTGTCCTGCCCTTCCATGTCCTTGTAAAAATTGATATTGCCCTGTGCCTGTGTGGCAGAGGTACCTGGGAATGGTGGGAATGTGTCCCAGCACAGAGCAGCTTGCCCTTGCCAGTGCCAGCCCCAGCCATACTGGTCTGTACTGTGTGCAGTGCTGGTGTGCGACCTGCTGCCATGCTGGGATCACACAAAGCACTCTTCCGTTCCCCAGGGCTAACACTTTCTCCTTCCCTACCAGCTCCTGTCTGGGGAAGATGTTTCTCCTGCCCCTCCACCCAACTCGACCAGGAAGCAGCTCTTGCTCTTTGCTCGTGAAGCTGAAGCCAACAAGGACCTCAAACTGGCCTCTCTCTTCTACAATCAGGTGATGGAGCCCCAGATCTCTCCTGCCATCACCTGTGTGGGCTGGCACAGCCCACCAGCACAGTGGGGCCTCTGCTCACAGCTCAGCCAGCCCCCACTGTGGTGGAGGGAGGAAGGAACTGAGTGTCACCAGGATACTCGGGCTGAAATAGGATTTGGGAGGGATTTCCCAGGGAAATGCTGCTCTCTGCAGGATGTGAGATTGTCCCTGGCCAGGTCACTGAGGACTCCAGCCTCGAGGCCAGGGGAAATGGGATGTACTGGGTCAGTTTTGGGGACACTGGGCCCTAGGAGGTGTCAGCTGGAGCTGGAGGACACGTGTTAGGTGGAGAAGGCTTAGAGGAAGTGGGCTTCCAACATGATCCCATTAGGGGACACCCTTGCATGTGACAGACAAGGTCTTGATTCCTGCTCAGCTGGGCTGGGGTGGCTAGGGAAGCTTTGGTCATTCCAGAATTGCCTGCCCAGTCCATGGCATGTGCTGAGCCTGCCTGCAGTGATGATCTCTGTTGTGCAGAGAATAGCTCGGGACCAGCACAGCATCCAGGCCTGGCTGGACTATGGAGCCTTCTGCCTCCTGTATGAGGATGCCACCAAAGCCCAGGAATGCTTCCAGCAGGCCGTTTGTCTGGACCCCCAGCACACCCAAAGGTGCTGAGTGCTGCTGGTGGGTGGGTGGGGAGGGTGTGGAGTGTATCCCCCACACCACTGCTGGGGCTGCAAGGCTGACTGCTCTGCCCCTGCCCCAGCTTGCTGCTCTGTGGGATTGTGTGTGTCAAGCTGCAAACCTATGAAGAGGCAGAAATTTTCTTTGAGGATGCCTGCTGCTTGGAGCCATCCAGCATCATAGCCTGGACCCTCGCAGGTACAAAACCAAGCCAGTCTGGTGCTCAAGGTATTCCTGTAGAGCCAAGCATTGTTCCTGCCCCCAGTCCTCTTCTCCCTGCTCCAAGCTGAGGGCTAAGGGAAGCATTTTACTTCCTTGGGGTGGCTGCTGATGCTGTTCTGTCTCTCCCACAGGTTTGTTTTATGAGCTGCAGAATAATTACATTCAGGCAGAAAGGAGCTTCCGTGAGGCTAAGAAGCTCCTGCGAGCCAAGCTTGAGGAGGAGAGGAGAATCCTTGAGGCTGCTGAGGGAGAAGGGAAAAAGCCCAGTTCTCCCAGCACAGAGCCAGGTAACAGATAAACCCAGGAGGTGCCCTGACACCAGCAAGGAGGGGTGAATCTGTGTGGTGAACAGTGGAAGGAAGAGAGTTTTGAAGAGGAGAAGTATAAAGGGTAAAGGTAGAAGATGTGGACTGTGAGCTAGAACAGAATTCCATGGAAGCTGTCACTGTGAGTTCCCAACACAGCAATCCAAAGGGCAAACCAGCTGCTTGGCAGTGACCCTGAGGCCAAGGCTTCCTTTGGAACCCCTCTGAGTCCAGCCTAAGCTGAGGCTGTCTGTCCTGAGTCCCAAATATTTGGCCAGGCTGCAGGAAATGCTGACTGGCTTTATTTTTAACATTATCACCACTCATGCACAGTGCCTCAGGCAGGCAGGCTCGTGACACATGCGGGGTTTTGTCCCTTCTGATTATGAGGAAAGGGATATTCATAGAATCATGGCATGACTAAGGCTGGAAAGGACCTCCAAGAACGAGTCCAACTGTTAACCCAGCACTGCTGTGTTCATCACTAGCCCATATCCCCAGCTGTGACAGCCACATGGCCTTTGAGCACTTCCAGGGATGGGGACTCCACCACTGCCATGGGCAGCCTGATCCAATGCCTGACCACTCTTTCTGTGAATAAACTTTTTGCTATCATTGAACATAGACCTCCCAACTTGAGGCTGTTTCCTCTCATCCTGCCTCATTTATACCTGTTTCTGGCTTCACATGGTAATCTTGTGCTAAAACCTCAGCCCCAGGTATTGCCTTCTGCAAAAAAATTTCTTCCCAGCTTTGAGAACCTGATAGATCTTTTATATTTTCTCTCTTCTTTTTTTTTTTTTTTTTTTTAAATTTATGGCTTTCCACCTAATGGTTGTTGGGGGTTTTATTCCAGAGAAGATTCCAGATGGCTCAGCTGACAATCCACCAGAGCTCGTGGAAGGTGTGACACCCAAGGAAGAGGCTACAGCAGTGCAGGAAGCCCCAGAAGGTTTGGGAATGGGGATGTGGAGAGCTGAGAGATGGTCCTGTGGGAATGGTGGGGAGTAATGTGGGAGCAGTGAGCCATGGCCCCCGTGCTGCCAGGGCCTGTTGTCTCTCCTGAGCCAGGGGATCTGCAGGCAAAGCAGGTTCACTCTGATTTTCAGAGCAGCACATCTCAGGATGGACAGCCAGCAGGTGAATGCAGCTCTCTCTCTCACATCACTGCACCCTGCACCTTCCTCTTCTTCCTCCTGAGGTGACAGCTCTTAAAGTGTCCCTCGGGATCTCCTCTGGGTGTGTGGTGTGGGATCTGTCTCCTCCACAGCCCTTGTGGTGGTGGAAATGGCAGTGTTGGGTGCCTCAGGGCCCCCTGTTTGCTTTGAGGAGACAGGAGCCTCACTGTAGTTATCTCTGACACACATCATTCATAAATTTCCACCTTTTTTCCTCTAGGTTTGGACTGGAAAATTAGTGGGTGAAGAGTGTAATTTCTCTTCAGATCTCCTACAAAACTTAAGCCCTTCATAAAGAAATGCTGAGTTAATCTCTGCTTCAGCCTTCCCTGCCACCTCCTGGGTTTTGCTCCATGTTGCAGGGATTTTTCTGTCCCCATTGGGATGCCAGGACCTGCTTTGGCTCCAGAAATAAACCCCCCACTTTGGGACTGACAGAGACACATTTTCTTGCAGCTCCAGAACCTCAGCCACCTCCCTGCACAATCTTCATGAAGACAGTGGAATTCCTGATGCAATTCAATGCTGTCCGGGTCAGTTTAGCAGGAGGAGTGGGGAGGGAGGCTGGTTTATTCCCAAAATGTCCAGCCAGCCCCTTTCTGGGCCTCAGGGAATGAGACATGGCTACTCCAGAGGCTGAGCACAAGAGGGAGCAAAGCCACCACTGCCCAGAGATGCAAAAGTGTGGCCAGGCAGAGAATGGAGCCCACAGTGCTGGCTGTGGACACACAGCCCAGTACTGACTGCTGCAGAGGAACAGCTCAGAAATGGTGCATGGTGCTCTTCCCTGTGCATTCAGAGATGGGATCCATTCTTGTGATGCTTCCAAGATGCCTGAACTCCTGTGATTCAGACACTTGTGTATGCTGGAGGGATTTTTGTATCAGCTGTGGAATGTGCCTGTCCTACCAAGTCATCTCTGGGACATTTCTGGTTGTCACATTGTGCTGCCTGCCTAAACTTGACATGGCACAAAGAGTTGCTTAAAGCAACTGAATGGAATCCTAGAATGGTTTGGTATGGAAGGGACCTTGAAGTTCATCTCATTTCAAACCCCTGCTCTGGGCAGAGACATTTTCCGCTAGATCAGGGATACCTTCCACTAGACCAACATTCAAAAGATGGGAAAAAGAAATTTCCTTTGTGTTTTCTGTTTGTGGAAGTCAGAGAGGTGTCAGTCAGCTCTCCTGCCCTGTCCTGCTGGGCTGTCCATGGTGTCCCTGCTCTCCTAACCACCCTCTGTGCTGTTCCTCCCCAGTTTGTTCACAAGGCACTGGCCCACGAGCTGCTGAGCCTTCAGGGAGGCCCCACCTGTGCCTACTACCTGGCTCTGGGCTGGACCTACCAGCTGCGGGAGGACTTGCCCAGATGGGAGGAGTGTCTGCTGGAGGCCGTGCGCATCGACCCCTTGGTGTGTGAGAGCCCTGAGCCCCTGCTTCCTTCCCACTTTACCATTCCACTGCCAGTCCAGAGCATTCAGTGGGAGGGCAGTCACACCAAGCTGTGGCTGCAGCACTGCTTTCTTTGTTATCCTGTTGTCACAGCCTCCTGCCACTCCCTGCACGGGCAGGCAGCATCTCAGAGCCTGTCTCTGCCTCTCCCTCTCTACATCTGCCTTTCTTTTCTCTCTCAATAGGTATATCCTGATCCTCTGTCCCTGGGTGGGGGAGTCAGGTTCTGTTTCATGACAAACAAGGTTGCTATTGAGCTCTCTTTGGAGAGGCAGAGTGAAAGGAAAGCAGGGGAAAGATGATACCTGGGAATGCTGTGTGCAGGCAGGACACTGGGCAGGGAGCTGGAGGGGAATCCCATTGCTGGTGTCCTGCAGGCAGCCCACTGACCTTAACTCTGTCCATAAACCTTGCCCTGATATCACAGAATCATGGAATTGTTTAGGTTGGAAAAGCCGTCTAAGATCATCAAATCCACCATTCATCAGCACCACCATGTTCACAGTTAAACAATGTCCCCAGGTGCCACTTCCACACAGCTTTTAAATCCCTCCAGGGATGGTAAATCCCCCACTGCCCTGGGCAGCTGTGCCAGTGCCTGACCACCCTTTCCATGAGGAAATTCTCCCAATATCCAATGTGAACCTATCTTGGCATAACTTGAGGCTGTTTCCTCTTGTCCTGTCCCTGTTCCCAGGGAGCAGAGCCTGACCCCCCCGGCTGTCCCCTCCTGTCAGGAGTTATGCAGAGCCACAAGGTCCCCCCGAGCCTCCTTTTCTCCAGGCTGAGCCCCTTTTCCAGCTCCCTCAGCTGCTCATGGTGTTCCAGCCCCTTCCCCAACTCTGTTCCCTTTCCTGCACCTGCTCCAGCCCCTCCAGGGCTTTCCTGTCATGAGGGGCCCAGGACTGGACACAGCACTGAGGCTGTGGCCTCCCCAGTGCCCAGCACAGGGCCACAAGCACTGCCCTGCTCCTGCCAGCCATGCCATGGCTGACACAGGCCAGGGGCCATTGGCCTGCTTGCCCACCTGGGCACACCTAACTCAGGTTCAGCTGCTGCCAACCAGCACCCCCAGGTCCTTCCTTTGCCACCAGGCAGCTTCCAGCCACACTGTCCCCAGCCTGGAGCACTGCCCAGGGAGTTGTAATAATACAATGAAACACTGCTCAGCTCCTCCTTTCTGCTGCCTGCAGTGTCCCAGCCCCTCCTCAGGTGTTTCTCCCATCCGTGTCTGACTCCTGGTTTTTGGTGCACAGAATCCAAATGTCTGGGCTCAGAAAGGGCACCTGTGCTACCTGAAGAAGGACTTTGACAAAGCAAAGGATTGCTATGAGCGAGTCATCAGCTTTGAGGAGGATGCTGCTGATATGCACTTTGTGTACCTGCGCCTGGGCTCCATCTACCTGGATGAGAAAGAGGTGAGTAGCCAGCAGGGATGTGGGGGGCAAGTTACCACAAAACAAATCACTTCTGCAGCAGCAGTGGGGCCACTGGCTGTCTGAGCCCCATGGCACAAGAGGCTGTTTGGCAAAGCCCTGTCTGTGAAGTGATGCAGAGGATGTGTCTGTCTCTCTCCTGGCAGTACGGCCGGGCCAAGCACATCTACCTGCTCGCCTGTGACAACTCTGCCTCCTGTCTCACCTGGCTGGGCGTGGGCATCGCTTGCTACAGGGTGAGTGCAGCTGCCTTTGTGTCCTCTGGACTTCACTTGGTGGCACAGGACACAGGCCTGGCTTTTGCAGGATCCCCTTGTTTAAAGCAACTCTTGGCTGCCTGTGAGCCAGTGCTCCCAAATGCCATTGTGTCCTGTGTGCTGTGACAGCCCCAGCGTGGTGCCCGGGTGGTGTCACCTTCAGCCCCTGCTCTGGGAACTGTGGTGGTGTTTGAGGGTCCCCAGGACAAGGGAAGAGATGAGAATCTTGACTCCATGTTTCAGAAGGCTGATTTAATATTTTATGATATATATTATTAAAAGAAAATTATATACTAAAGCTATAGTAAAAGAATAGAAGAAAGGATTTCATCAGAAGGCTAGCAAGGAATGAATAATAAAATCTTATGACAGACCAGAGAGTCTGACACAGCTGAAGTGGGGTTGGTCATTTAGCAAAAACAATCCACATGAGACCAATCAAAGATGCACCTGTTGGTAAACCATCTCCAGACCACATTCCACAGCCACCAGACAGTTATTGTTTACATTTCCTTTCTGAGGCTTCTCAGCTTCTCAGGAGAAAAATCCTAGTGAAAGGATTTTCATAAAATATCACAGTGACAGGGAACAGCCATCCTTTCCCCTCATCCCAGCTCCTGCCAGCACCTCCTTCCCCAGGGTGTCATGGCAAACAAGCTGGGCTCTGCTCTGAGTTCCATGACCTGCATGTCACCAAGGCATCACTGAGTGGGACGTCAGCAGGGAGGAATCTCGGTGCTTTCGCTGTCCAAGGGAATCCAGCATTTCTGAAGGCTGCCTAGCACACCCAGCCACCAGCAGTGCAGTGTCTCCCCAAGGGACACCTTGCCCGGTTCCTCCAAGGGAGTTTGGCTGCGGAAGCAATCAAGGAAGGAATTTAAACCTCTTTTCCCCCTTGGCCAAGTTACCTCCTGGGAGGCTGTGGAATTGCGTTGTGGAGGTGAGTGGTGGCCTGGGCCCCACCTACCCCTGCATGCCCAGAGCGGCTGCACAGCAGGAATAGGGAGCAGAAACACAGCCATGTTTCCTCATGGAGCGGGATCACTGAGTTCCTGGAGGTGAAGGGGTTTGTGCTGCGTTCCTTACAGCTGGAGGCTAATTTAGAAATAGTGTGATCCCACAGGGGTCAACAGTGGGAAACTCCTGCTCCAGACTGGAGAGCTGGGTGCTCTGGCACTGAGAGTAACTCCTTGTCTGTGCCCTAAATCCTTTCCCCCACATTTCTCTCAGGGAAGCCCTCCTAGGAGCTTCTGTTGCACTTCTGCTGTTAGAGCAATGCCTGTTCAGTTGGGAAGCCCTTTCTGCCTATTCTCTGTCATTTCTCCATGCCTCTCCTTCTCTCCCTCAAGCTGGGAGAGATGCTGGAAGCAGAAGATGCTCTCTCTGAAGCCAATGCCCTAAATAACACCAACGCTGAAGTGTGGGGATATCTTGCCCTCATCTGCCTGCAGGTGAGTGCCCAGCCCGTGCCAGCCTGATGGAGTGGGGGTTCATGGGGGGTTTATTGGGCTCCTGGGGGTGGCATCTGCTCATGAACCTGAAGAGCTGGTGTAGAGCTCTGTGATAAAAAGTTTGGGGCTGTTCTTAGGGAAAGCTCAGGGGCAAAGTAAGTGCTTGGATGGCAAAAGCAGCACCCTAGGGCACCGACTGCCCCAGGGCATGTCCTCCCTGCTGAGCTTCTTACAAATGTCATTCCACAGAGATCCCATGTCTTTTCTGGGGTGCTGGCCACTGCTGAGGCACCCTAAATCCTGGGATCCTATTGGGTTCCCTCATGACAAGACAGACATTGAGGGGCTGGAGCGTGTCTAGAGAAGGGAACAGAGCTGGGGAAGGGGCTGGAACACCAGGAGGGGCTGAGGGAGCTGGGAAAGGGGCTCAGCCTGGAGAAAAGGAGGCTCAGGGGGGAGCTTGTTGCTCTGCACAACTCCTAACAGGAGGGGACAGCCGGGGGAATCATAGGGAACAGGGACAGGACAAGGGGAAACGGCCTCAAGTTATGCCAAGACAGGTTCAGATTGGATATTGGGAGAATTTCTTCATGGAAAGGGTGGTCAGGCACTGGCACAGCTGCCCAGGGCAGTGGGGGATTTAAAAGCCGTTTGGATGTAGCACCTGGGGACATGTTTTAGTGGTCGCCTTGGCAGTGCTGAGCGAATGGGGGGATTTGATGGTCTCAGGGTCTTTTCCTGCCTGAAGCACCCCAGCATTCGCTCCCCGGTGCTGTGTTGCAGGGCGGGCGGGAGCTGGAGGCGGAGCAGTGTTACAAATACACCGTCAAGGTTCGTGTCCGTGGCCTGCGGGCGGCACCAACCGCTCACCCCGCTCCCTGGCCAGCTGGGAGCGCAGCGGTGCCGCGGGACGGTCCCTGTCCCGCCGGTGTCGCAGCCGAGCCACCGAACAGTCAGTCCCGCGCAGCCCGGCCCTGACCCCGCTCCCCTTTCCCACAGCTCGGCCTGCAGAACGACTCGCTGCTGCAGGAGATCCGCGACGCCCAGAACCGCTTCGGCTTCGGCGACCCTTCCCTCTGAGTCCCGGGCACATAAAGTCCCCTCGCCCCGAGCGCTCGTGCCCGGCTCTGTCGCGATCGCGTCGCGACCGCGGGGAGGGGAAGGGGGCGGGGTCAGCGCCCGGGGGGCGGGGCTGGTGCGGGACATTATCACGTGACAGAGGTATCGCGCCGCTGATTGGCTGCCGCCGCGCGGGACGGTTGATCCGGCGGCGCTCGCCATGGCGGCAGGTGGGGGGGACCGGGGGCGACAGTGGGGACTGGAGGGGGGACACGGGGTAACGGGGGTGTGCCCGGGGGTGGGGGACACAGGGTAACGGAGGTGTGCCCGAGGATGGGGGGACATGGGGTAACGGGGGTGTGCCCGGGGATGGGGAGACACGGGGTAACGGAGGTGTGACCGAGGATGGGGGGACGCGGGATAATGGGGGTGTAACCGGGGATGGGGGGACACGGGGTAACAGGGGTGTGCCCGGGGATGGGCGGACACAGGGTAACAGGGGTGTGACGGGGGATGGGGGACACAGAGTAATGGGGGTGTGCCCGGGGATGGGCGGACACAGGGTAACAGGGGTGTGACGGGGGATGGGGGACACAGAGTAATGGGGGTGTGCCCGGGGATGGGCGGACACGGGGCGCCAGTGGGGTGCGGGAACCGAGGCTAACCGGGAATGGGAGTTCGGGGCACGGGAGTGTCACCGCGGATGGGGCAACTCCGGCGGGGCACGGAGCACAGTGGTAACGGGGGCGTCACAGGGGTGCGGGGTGGTGCCGGGGATGGGGGACATCTGGAGCACGGGGGTGCCGGGGGTGAGGGGCCTGTGCGTTTGGAGAGCGGCGGTAACGGGGATGTCACTCGGGCTGGGGCTGGTTGGATTCGGGCTCAGGGTCCTCACTGGGGCTGGGGGCTCGGGGCACTGTCACCGGGCAGGGGGGTACCGGGGGTATCACTGGGCACAGGGGCGTCGCTGGATCTGGGGGGCTGCATCATCACTGGGCATGGGGGCTCTGGACATGGAGGTAAAGGGGTGCCACCAGGGCTGGGGAGCCTTGGAATGTGGAGATGCTGGGCTGTCACGGGGGGAGGATGCGGAACATGAGCAGGTCTGTCACCATGCTTGGGGCACAGGGACAGCACAGGGGCTGCAGGGTCAGGGGTGTGGAGGTGGTGGGGATGTCATTGGGGCTGGAGGAGCTCAGGGCTTGGAAGTTCAAGGGGTGTTCCTGGGGCTGGAAGGGCCTGGAGGAGGGGTGTAATGGGATTCTCAGCAGGACTCTGGGGCTTGGGGGTGTCACCAGGGCTGGGGGATTGGGGTAAAGAGATAATAGGGGCATGACCAGGCTTGCATCATGGGGTTGGCGCGGGCTGGGGAGACTCAGGACATGCAGATAGTGGGGTGGGTGATAATGGGACAGGGGACATCGGGGCATACAGGGGGGTGTCTAGGCTGGGGTTCCATCCTCGGATGATCCTGGTGCTGGCAGCCTGGCAGCGTCCCTACCTGAACATCTTCAAGCACTTCCATGTGGAGGAGTGGAAGCGCTCTGCCAAGGAGGGGGATGTGGCCGCCCTCACGGTAACGGGGCCACCATGGGGTGGGGGACACTGGCCAAGGGTGGACAGTGCTGACCCACCTCCATCCTTCCCTGGTTTCCAAAGGACACGAGGATGAAGGGAACAATCTACCGGATCCGAGGCTCCAACCCAGCCAGCAGCTACCTGCAGCTGCCCCGGGCAGGGACGCAGTCCCTGGGGCTGACAGGGCGCTACCTCTACCTGCTCTTCAGGCCCCTGCCCCGCAAGCACTTCCTCGTGCACCTGGATGTCACCACCGAGGTCCGTGACATGGGGTGGACTCTTACGCTGCCATCACCGATTGAAGGACTGGGACGGGCTTGGGGGCTGCAGGATGTGGCTGCCCTTTGGTGCTGGTGGGTCACTTCAGGCTGGAGATGGTTTCCATCCTGGTTACATCTCTGCCGGGGCCAGGGGACGTGGAGGGGACAGGAGACAGGGCCACATGCCTCCTCCTCTGCAGCACTTCCCTGCCGAAGCCACCAGGGTGACTAAAGCTCCGTGTGTGTGTCTCTTCCCAGGAAAACCAGGTGGTTCGCATCTCCTTCTCCAACCTCTTCAAGGAATTCAAATCCTCGGCCACCTGGCTCCAGTTCCCCTTTGTGTGTGGGGCAGCCAGCGAGGGCACAGCTCGGCAGGGTGAGGAGCTGGGGCTGGGCTGGCACACCACCACCAGAACTAATTGTTAGAAAGTAAACCGAGTTCTCAAGTTGGCTCGATGCATTTAAGCTGTGGCTGCCTCATCCCTGGGATGGTCCAAGGCCAGGTTGGATGGGGCGTGGAACAACCTGGACTAGTGGGAGGTGTCCCTGCCCATGGCAGGGGATAGAATGAGATGGCTTTAAGGGTTGTCCCTCCCAACCCAAACCACTTCAGGATTTTATGACAGCAGTGGTTGACCTGAGCAGGAGCCCCTCTGCAGCCAGGTCAGAGCTGTAGCTCCTGGTTGTACTGTCTCCTATCCCTGTTCTCCCAAACAGTGGGATGCAGTGTCAGGCCAGCCCCAGCCCCATGGGCTCAACTCCATGAGCCCATGGAGATGATGGGATGCCTGTCTGTCCTTCCCCACTCTGAGCCTACAAGACATGTTTTCCCACCTCCCACTTGGCACAGGCCTGGTGGGAGTCTTGCCTGGTAAATACTTCATTCTGAACCCTGTGACCTGTCTCCTGTCCAGCAAGGTCCCTGTCTGTAGCCTCTTTCCCACCATCCCTCTCGTCCCCAGGTGTCCCCGGAGCAGCCCCGGCTGACGCGCGCTGGACGTGCCTGGTGCTGGACCTGTCCTCCATCCTGGCCCTGTACCTGGGCCGCAGCTACAGCCACCTCAGGGGGGTCAAACTCTGCTGCAACCTGCTCGTGAAAAACCTCTGCACCAGCGACCTGCTGTTCGAGCCAGGTGAGGAGCCCAGAGCCTGGGCTGGCCTCTGCTTCCTCCTGAGACTCCAGCCCAGCCTGGGGGGAGCCCATGGGGGCTCAAAGCTGAGTTTGCAGCCCTGGCAGAGCACTGGTGCTTGATGATGTGAACAAAAGGGCAAAATACTTGGTACAATGTTAAGCTTCCACACAGGCAGGGACACCTTCCACTATCCCAGGTGGCTCCAAACCCTGTCCAACCTGGTCTTGGATACTTCCAGGGGCAGCCACAGCTGCTCTGGGCACCCTGTGCCAGGACCTGCCTTCCCAGAGAACAATTCCTTCCCAATATCCCCTCTTACTGTGCCCTCTGGCAGTGGGAAGCCATTCCCTGTATCCTTTCCCTCCAGGCCCTTTGTCCAAAGTCCTTCCCCTCCTCTCTTGGAGCCCCTTTAGGCACTGGAAGGAAATCTGGAATGGAATACAGCCTCCCAAACTCTGGAGGAAAGTATCCTCTCATTTTCCAGCTGTAAAAGTGAATGAAAAGAGCAAAGTTAAGTATCTTTCTAAGGTTAGAAATTTTTTCAGGGGTAAAAATGAAAGGTGTCATCAAGCCATCAAGCCTCACTTCTGTAAGACTTGTGCTTTTATCTGCTGGAAGAGCCTGTGCTTTTTTTATGTCAAAAATCTTCCAACCTGCTTTTTTTATCCACCCGCTCAGTGTGGCAGAGGTACTTTGGTCAAATCCTTTGTTTTCTCTCTTTCCTTTTTTGTGCTGGAATTCTGTCTGAACTGCCTGGCCTGCTGGGAAGCATCAGTGAGGAAGAAGTTATAGGGGCTGCTTTGAAATTCCTGAAACTTACTGTATCTTTCCTGAAACCTTTTCTGTTTCACTTACCTAAATTTAAAAATTTGTGGAGTAAGTAAGAAAATGGGCAATAAACCTTAAGAGAAATCATGTGAAACTTCTGAATCAGTGAACAGAAATGACATGATTCTTGAGCCTGGGAGTTTATAACTGAAACCCAAGGGTTTATGCTCTGGGCTCTTCTTTGGAGGTTGAGAGTTACAGGAATACACCTGTGCAAGGTGGGTTTGTTGCAAACCTCAGGCTTGTGCTCTTTGTTTCTCTAGTGGGAAGTGGTGTGTGCCTGTATCCCTCAGGGAGTGGGATTTCAGGCAGCTCCCTGGGCTTGGAGAGCTCAGAGTGTGTGTGTCCCTGTCCTGCCAGGTATGACATTGGCCAAGGCCCGTCTGGGTGACCTGTCCTGCCGTGGGGTGGCTCCCATGCCCCGGGAATTGGCCTTCCCTGTGCCCAAGGGGGAGAAGTGGCATGACCTCTATGACTACATCAGGTATGGCTGCTCCCATCCCACTGCAGCTCCCAGACCTCCCCATGCCCCTGGGAGGGGCAGGATGGACAGTGCCACTTAAGGAATGACACATCAGGTGAACCTGGGACTGGGTTTTGGTCCCCACACCTCCAGCATTTAGGTGTTGGTAACAAAGTCACCTTTAGTGCCACCTGCCTTTGGTACTCCTGTGTTTGGAGGACCATGAGGCACAAGGGGAGGGATCTTGTGACAGTAAAGAGGCCTCTGTGCCAGACTGAGGTGCCAGGTGATATTGCCAGGTGCCAATGCACTATGCCAGTGACACGGTGCCTTCCTCTGGTTCTGCTCAGGTTCCCATCTGAGGGGGCTAAGCTGCTGCACCACTCCATCCAGAAGAGCTTCCCACATCCTGCAGGTGGGAATGCTGGGGATGGCAGTCAAGGCTCTGCCAGCCCAGTTGGGTGCCCTGGGTTTCCAGAAGAGCTTGACCTGCTCCTTGTGTTGCCCAGGTGACCAAGTCCTGGAGGAGCCCGGCCACCCACCAACCCAGCTGGTGACACACTCCAGAGCAGTCTGTGACCTGCCCCTTGTCCAGCAGATCAGCATTCCCAAAGCTGTAAGTGCACCTTGAAGGAGGCTGCAGCTCCTTCCTTCCTGCTTCCCATGGAGCTTTCCCCTGTGTCTTAATTTAAGAGGTAGAAGCTGCTTGTTGTCATTGGCAGCTGCTCCAGGCACGGTCTGGTGACCACAGCCCTGCAGTGACTGCCTGGGGGTGCAGTTGGTGCAGCGCAGAGACAGGAGATGTGCCAAGTACCTTGCAATCTCCAGACATCCATCTTCCCTGTCTCTGTGGAGGCAGCACATCCCAAGTTATAGATAAGGCAGTGAGGTGTGGAGACTGAGGAGTGTGAGCAATGCCCTCGGGGAGCAGAGCAGGGCATGGAGCTGGCATTGCTGGGGCTGCAGGCAGCTGCCCTCAGCTTGGTTTCCCCTTCCCCACTGAGGTGATGTGAGAGCTGGTGTGCAGGCTGGCTTACCAGTGTGCTGGTGGGTGCTGGGAGAGGGACTGGGGGAAGAGAGAGAACTGAGGAGCACAACCTCTCTTATTAGAGGGTGTCCAAAGGATGGCTGTGAGGGTGGTGAAGGGTCTAGAGGGGAAGGGTAAGAGGTACAGCAGCCACTTGTTTTTATCAGATGGAGAAAAAGAGACTGAGGTCAGACCTTGTCAGGGGCTGCAGCTCCTCCCAAGGGGCAGCTCAGATCTCTGCTCCCTGTGACAGGGAGCAGGACCCAGGGAATGGCTGGAGCTGTGTCAGGGCAGGTTTTAATGGATTTAAAGGTTCTTCCCCCAGAGGGTGGTTGGGCACTGACTCCCAGAGCAGTGTTCAAACCTGCCAGAGCCCCAGGAGCATTTGGACAAAGCTCTGGTTTGCTGTCTGGAGGAGATGAGCTGTGCACAGACAATGCTGGGGATGTAAGGAGAGGGCTGGTTACAACCTGGCCCAGCCAGGTACCCACAGGGCTGCTCTCCCTCCACATTTTTTCCTCCTTGTTTGTGTTGCTATGAAGAGCCCTTAGGAGAGACATGGGTGTCTCCCTGTCTCTGCCCCTGGGCAGGTGGAGGGCACTGGGAGGAGAACTGAGCTCTGTCTGAGGCTTTGCTCATTCTCAGGTGCCACGTCGGTGTCCTGTGATCACAAAAAGCATCCCTGAGGTTCACCTGGCAGTCCCAGGGCCTGGGGGAGCTGTGCCTGCTGGAGACCCCATGCTGGAGGAGAAGCTGCACAGTGCAGGGGACACAAGGCAGCCACTGCCACTCAGTGATGGTGGCATCCATGTCTATGCTCATCAGAGGAGGGGACAGACAACCCGAGCTGTCCCTGGCTCAGAGGAGGTGTGTGAAGTTCTGGAGGGTCACAAGGGGGCTGGGGTGTTCATTTCTGATGAAGGGAGAGAGGGAACACAAGGTTCATGCTGGGGTTTCAGTTAAACTCATGGAGTCCCAGAGATGCAAAGGAGCAGTTCTTGCCACTAGCACCCTACTGGCCTTGACAGAGGGACCTGGGTTCACATGTGCTGACCTTAAGCCACAGGTTTGCCCAGGTGTGTACAGGAAGGGCTCTGGCCCTTTTGCCATCCCACAGGTGAGCCCCAGCCTGCAGGACAGCCACGGAAGTGCCCAAGGCCAGGCTGGACAGGGCTTGGAGCCACCTGGGCTAGTGGAAGGTGTCCATGGCCGGGGGGGTGGAAGTGGGTGGACTTTAAGGTCCCTTCCAGCCCCAACCAGTCTGGGATTGTCACAGTGGCCCCAGGGCATTGCTGGGGCTGGATGGGAGAGCTGCTTAACTCAGAAACCACAGCTCCTCCTGCTGCCATCTTTGACTCTGCCAGGTTAAATGCTTTCAAGTTGTCCCCTCTGACAGGAGAAACCCAAAGCTGCCTCTGTTTCAGAGAGCCAAGCACTGGGGCTGGGGTGCCCATGGAGGATGGACCCCAGCCTGGCGCCGAGCATGATGGTGCTGTCTGGTTTTCTTTTGCAGGGGCTTGTACCAGATCCCATCCTGAAGCTGAGAACAATTATTGGCTTTGGAGGCTGCCGCACCAAATGGGTCAGTGGCTTGGGTTATCTGGGGAGTTGATCTGTCATTGTGTGGCCAGGATATGGATGTTTTGGAAGTGTGAAATGCAGCTGAGTGTGACACTGCTTGATGTGGAAAATGATCCCAAAGTGGGTGAGCCTGAGCATCTGTGACAATTGCTCTGCTGTTAGGATGGTGAACTAAAAATTATGGCACCCATAAGAGAGAATTATAGGATGGAAAAGCCCTCTAAGGACATCAGTTCCAGCTGGTTTTCCCAGAAATCCCAGGCCTTCCACTGACCCATGTCTTCAAGTTTCACATGTCTTTTAAATCCCTCCAGGGATGGTGACTCCACCACTGCCCTGGGCAGCTGTGCCAAAGCCTGACAACCCTTTCTGTGAAGAAGTTTTCCCAATATCCAATCTAAACTTCCCCTGACAAAACTTGAAGCCCTCCCTTCTTCCCTGGGAGCAGAGCCTGACCCTCACCTGGCTGCCCCCTCCTGTCAGGGAGTTGTGGAGACCCAGAAGGTCCAGGCTGAGGCTCCCCAGCTGCTTCTCATTAGACTTGTGCTCCAGACCCTTCACTACATTCCACTTCTTTTAAAAACTGGTGCTGGTTTGTTGGAGGCTGAAAGGAAGGGCTGTGGTTTGGATTGTTTCTGTGGCACACTGGGCCTTGCCTGTGGTCTGTGTTGGAGTAAAGGAAGTGTTGGTTTGGTTCAGTCAGTTTGAGGCTCTGCCAACAATGTCATTTTCCTTGGCTCTGCTGTTCAGTAGTAGGGAAGGGATCTTAAAGCCCATCCCATTCCATCCTCTGCCACAGCCAGGGCCACCTTGCACTAGCCCAGGTTGTTCCACACCCCATCCAACCCAGCCTTGGACACTTCCAGGGCTGGGGAAGAGCTGTTCCTGGGCTGTGGAGTGGTTCTGGAGCTGTGTCCTCATATATGGTCTGTTTGAGCTAGGTCTCATAAGCTTTTGGAGATTTATATCACACCCAAGATAGCTCAGCTACCTTAGAAGGCATAAAATCAGCAGGATGGCTTCTGTGGTAGTGTTGGAAACAGAAAAGTTTTAAGAAAAGGCAAAATAATAAAGCTCTTTACAGAGAAAAACCAAGCCAGGTGCAAGAGGCTCTTGCCCCTGATAAAACACCCCACAAAAGCAATTAGTTTCTTTGTTCTCTTCTTTTTCTAGTAAATTGCTCAGGCAATTTGGCTCCTGTCCAATTGGCCATCCTTAAGTTTGAGGTGAAGTCCCCCAGATCCTATGACGTGTCTTTCCCTAATCGAGGAGAGAAACTTCTGAGCTTTTTTTCCTTTTTAAGGAGACAAAGGATAGTTTTGTCACCCCCTCAAGGGGGCACATTGCTACAGTGTCCCCCTGTGTCGGTGCTGCAGGCCCTGTGGACGCGGGACAGCACGGCTGTGGTGTACCCCTGCCACGCCGTCATCGTGGCCCTGCTCCTCGAGACTGGCGAGCAGAGGTTCTTCCTTGGCCACACAGACAAGGTGAGTGAGAGCCCTCGCCTCCCTGCTCCAGCCCTGCCGTGGCCCTGTCCGGGCTCTCGGGGCTCCCGTGTGGCCGTGCCTCCCGCAGGTGGCGGCGCTGGCCCTCAGCGGGAGCGGCTCCGTGCTGGCCTCGGTGCAGGCCGGGCCCTGCAGCCTCGGCCGCCTCTGGGACTTCCCCACGGGAACCTGCCTGTGCCTCTTCAAAACCCACCTGCATGCCCTCGTGTCCCTCAGGTGGGTGCTCAGCATTGCAGCACAGCGGCTTTACCCTGCCTGCTGAGGCAGGGATGAATTACAGCTGTGTTTGTCACCGAACCTGCTGGCAGCTGGCCTGGGTGTGCTGCCAGCTCTGTGCTGAGCTTATCCCTCAGGTCTTGCTGTCTCCCCATCCCCGCTACTTGTCCCCTTTAATGCCCTGTGAGGATGAACCTAGGGTACAAGGAGCTGTTTTTCACCAGGTCTCTCTTCCTGCAGCTTTTCCCACAGTGGAGCTGTTCTGTGTGGTGTGGGGAAGGACGTGCACAGCAAAACGGTGAGAGCTGCCACAGGCTGGGAGGTTTCCCTGAGAGACCTGTTCTCCCAGATTCTGTAGTTATTTTCCAGGCAAACCTCTGCTCTCAGCTTTCCTAGACATTTTCTTGAGGGACATCCCTTTCTCATTAGCTGCCTAGAGAATACTTTCCCTCTGCCTGATGCTTGTGGGTGTTCCTCAGCTGCAAGTGAACAAATCCTTTTGGAAGCAGCTGGAGAGACCTGCTGGGACTGTGCTTTGGGACTGTTCTATCCCTGTAGTGGTCCCATCTAGGACCTAGGCAGGGTGATGGGATTATAGCTTTATTTTAAGAGCATTTAGGGCAAGATGTGAGGTGAAATCTTCCAGCTCCAGGCATCACTGTGGGAAGGGATGCCAGGCACTCGAGCTGCTACCCAGCTTTGTAGCTGGGGATGACGCAGATCCCACGTGGAGCAGTCAAAAATAAACTTGTTCCATGGGACTGGGGGTTTTGTTTTGTCAGTGGAACTGGTTTTTATCCTTTAGGGACGACCATCAGCAATTAGCTGTGCCATCACTAAGTGAAGGAAAAGCCACACAGATTTTTTCCCAGCACATGGCAGTGTTCTGTGATCCGTGTGGGAGCGGGGGAGGTGGGATCAGTGGGGTGAAAGCTGGGTGGGGGAACGGGGGTGCTGGGGGAGTATCTCCCCCAGGGTGATGCCTCAGCCCAGCATCACCTCATGCCATCAGCTGAGGTGATGCTGGGTTTGGTTTAACACTGTGCTGGAATGCAGAGCATCCTCCTACATTTCTGCAGGCATCTTTCCCTTAGCTTTGGGCAGAGGGTTTGACTCTTGCCCCTGGTGATGGGCACTGGGGACACACAGACCTGTACTGAGCAGTGGGCACATGCTGCCTCCTGCTCCCTCAGCCCTGGGACAGCTCCTATATCCCAGCAGGCAGAGTTCCACTGCTCTGTGGATTTTCTTTCCAAGTCTCAGCCCTGTTGCCAGGCAGCCCTGGGATTTAGAACCTCTAATTATGGATTGCAGACAAGGATATCACCATGAAGCTTTGCAAAGCTGTTGGACTGTCCTAAACCCTCTGTGCAAGGGGTTTTATTTCCGTGCTCCAGCTCTGTTATCAATACTTTGTGCCCAGCTCTGGAGCAGCTGTGGGATGAAAAGCTCTTTTGCTGCCAAGGTTTTGAGCAGCTCTCCCATCATATTTTCTTGCTTCAGATGGTGGTGGTGTGGAACACTGCTCAGGTGACCCATGGTGGAGGCGTGACTGTGCTGGCCAAAGCACACACAGATGTGGATATCCAGGCCATGAAGATTGCTTGCTTTGATGATACCAGGTAGTGTGCCAGGAAAAGAAATTGAAAGTATTGATTCTTATATGTTGGGAAGGAATATTCCCTGGGAGAGTGGGGAGGCCCTGGCACAGGGTGCCCAGAGGAGCTGTGGCTGCCCCTGGATCCCTGGCAGTGTCCAAGGCCAGGTTGGATGGGGCTTGGAGCAGCCTGGGACAGTGGAAGGTCCCCATGGCAGGGGTGGAATGAGATGAGCTTTAAAGTCCCTTCACCCCAAACCCCTTTTATTTGATAACTCTGGCACAGCTCGGGGGAACTGTGGTGCTGCAGCCACCTGGTTGCCATTCCTGCTCTCAGTCCTTGCTGTCAGCGGCCCTTGGGGCACTGCCCTTCCCTCAGGGGCCTGGGGAGCCCTGCCCTGGTGCTCAGGCCGTGTCTCCCTGAACAGGATGGTGTCGTGTGGCCGGGACAACATCAGGCTGTGGCGAGTGCGGAGCGGAGCCCTGCGCTCGTGTCCCGTCAGCCTGGGCCAGTGCCACGCCCTGGAGTTCACCGACCTGGCCTTCGAGGAGGGGCCTGGGACCCCGCAGGAGCCAGAGAACCGTGCACTGTAAGGGGCTGTGAGGGGCTGGGTGTGCCCTGTGAGGGGCTGGGTGTGCCCTGTGAGGGGCTGGGTGTGCCCTGTAAGGGGCTGTGTTGTGATGTTTCCTTAACTGATCTCAGAGTGCAAAAACAACACAGAGGGGATTTCAGTATTAATCAAAACAAATGCACCTTTACTGAGTGCCCACAGCAAATGCCATGGAAGGATTAGAAAGGAGAATAAAGGATAGTGAGAGAGAGAAAGAGGGGAAGGGGTATAGCTACCAACGGAGAGATGACATCCTCGTGGTCTAGCCAATAGATCCATCTTGTGACATTAGGGAAAATCTCAAAGTCTTGGTTAACTCAGGGGTCTCTTATGGTCCTCTACTGAGGGAGGAACAGGTAAAGGACAGTGGAGAATGAGTCTATTGAAAATGGTGACTTATCCTGTTCCAAAACAGGATAAGTCAATCTCAGCAGTGAGTGAGTGAGACCCATTGTCTCAGGACTCGTTTCCCATGGAAACCAGCAAACACACCTGCAGGCAACACTTGGAAAGCATCTCGCTTCAGTCAGGCCAGCCCCCTCCATGTCAGAATTATGGGGGTCTCAGTCCTTTGGAGGGGGCTTCAATCTCTGTCCATCACAGTGGTTGCAAGGCAGATGAGGGATTTTCCATCACCAAAGTTACCCCAGAAAGTTCATTTAGCCAGGAGGTGGGGAGTTCATGGGCTATTTGTGATGAGTGGGTATCAAGCTTGCCAGCCCCTGTCCAAAGCAGTGCACCATGGCAGCACTTCAAACACACCTGCAGTCACTTGGCAGGCATCCACCCCAGGCAGGCTGGAACTCCAGTCAGGGTCCTCAGGGTCTTGGTCCCTGTCTTTGTGACGGTCGTGAGGCAGATGAGGGAAATTTCAGACCATGAGGGAAACTTCAGACCGTCTCTTACAGCCTGTCACTGTCATCTGTTCGGGCAGCCCAGCAGGAAGGAGCTCTGCAGCTCTCCCTGTTAGCATTCACCTTCCCCCTCCACCATGGCACTGTGCTGGGGTTCTCCCTCAAAATACAGCTGCCCTCTGGAGCTGGGAGAGGCTCTCCCCACTCATCACGTGTCACCTCCCAAAAGGGCTTTGGCTGCTCGCAGAACTGCCTCTTTCCTCTTGCCGTGCTGCTGTTGTGCCATATTTAGTGACTCTCTCCCCACCTGAAACTCTCTGTTGGATTCCTGGGTCAGTGGGAGGAGCCTGGTACACATCCTCTTGCATACAGACACGCACTTTGTTGTTTTATTTTAATCATCAAAGCCAGACCTTTGTTGCCACCCCATGTTGTCCCACAAAGGCAGAGCTGTCAGCTCAGCCAGCCTGTGGCAGAGGGAGGATTCTTTCTGGAGTTTATGGCAAGCTTTTAGCTCTTTTACTAATTTCTATTGCAAAGGGTCAGGAAACTAAATAGGAAGCTCTCACTTCTTTTGAGGTGTGTGGAACACTTGGACACCTTCTTGACCTCTTATATTACTTGTGAGCCAGGATTGCTTTACACAAACAAGGTAAACCAAGGTGTTTTTTCACTAAAAGCAGGTCTCTCCTGGCTTTTTTTTTCACAGCTTTGTGTGCAGCAGGAGTGGCCACGTGCTGGAGGTGGACTACAAGAATGTCTGTGTGCGGAGTGCACGGCGCCTGCTGCCTGCACAGCCCCGGGAGGACGGGCAGGAGCAGGCAGGGGGCAGCTCAGGTGAGAGCAGGAGCAGGCAGGGAACAGCTCAGGTGGGAGCAGGAACAGGCAGGGAGCAGCTCAGGTGAGAGCAGGAGCAGGCAGGGAACAGCTCAGGTGAGAGCAGGAGCAGGCAGGGACCAGCTCAGGTGAGAGCAGGCAGGCAGCCGTGGACGGGCAGGGACAGCTCAGGTGGAGCAGGACAGCAGGAACAGCTCAGGTGGGAGCAGGAGCAGGCAGGGAACAGCTCAGGTGGGAGCAGGAGCAGGCAGGGAACAGCTCAGGTGAGAGCAGGAGCTAGCGGGGACAGGGGGACCAATAACCAGGGACCACCACCACCACCATGGGGGTCAGAAATCTGCTCAAACCAACCAGCTCTTTACCTACTGCTGAAGGATTATTTTGGAGTTGTTTAGATCATTGCTATTTGCCTCTTAGGGACTGCAAATAATCTTCCTTAGTACAGCAAAGTATCATTTTAAGAAAGATTTTAGCATTTTAAATGCTGATTGCACTTTCAGAGAAACACTACTTTTAGAAACATGAGACAAGGTCTTCATTTGCTGATGGGAGACTTAATGGGGAGATGGAAAAAGAACTAAGATTAACGAAAAAGATGAATTTGGGGATTTTTTTCATTATTCAGCTGCTGCAGAGCATTCAGGGAATCTTTGTTGCTCTACGTTAAGTAGACCAACTTTCAGCTCTTCCATTAACTTGAGCAGCAGGAAGAATTCACTTTCAAGTGTGATTGCTCTGATATCTTAAAAGTTAATGCATAGTTTGCTTTGGCAAATTGAGCTAATTAATCTATAATGCCTTTGAGAGGTGTGCAACTGCAGTTCTCACTTCACAGGCAAGAAAGGGCCCAAGAGGAGATGAAACAAAGTCCTTGATGCCTCCTGGTCTCAGTGCTGGCTCTGATTTATGGCCTTTAGACCTGAATTTAGGTTGGATATTGGGGAAAATTTCTTGACTGAAAGTGTGATAAGGCATTGGAACAAGCTGCCCAATCTATCCCTGGAATGTTCAAAAAGCCCATGGTGGCACCTGAGTGTGGCACCTGGGGACATGGGCTGGTGGGGGGATAATGGTTGGGCTCAGTGATGTTTTCCAACCTTAATGATTCTCTGAATCAAAAACTCCCAGTCTATGGATCTGTATCTCCCTTCTGCAGAGAGGCTTTGGGACAGGGCAGTGAAAGGGTTTGTACCTCAGGCAGTTAATGTGGGATATCCTTTGCTATAGGATCCTGTTTGAGGCAAAAATATGTAAGAGGTGGGAATCTTCTATGCCTGGCAAGAGTTTCACAATGGTCAAGAGCAGTTTGGAGCCCTGAGAGCCCTTCAGCCTGTTCTGCCTGTCACTGTGGGGTTCCTGCATCCTCCTCAGGCTCAGCTGGGTGCGGGTGGACTACCAGCCTCAGCTCTTGGATGGGCCCCTGTCAGGTGGAGTTTTCTTGTTTCACCTGCATAAGGAGCTGTTGTTTTTTGGGTTTCCAGGCCCTGGCATTGCTATAAACAGCATCAGCATGTCCTTGACCTTCTGTGCCACGGGATCAGAGGATGGCTACGTGAGGCTGTGGCAACTGGACTTCTCAGCTGCTGTCCTAGAGGCAGGTAAGTAGAGGTGGGAGTGGTGCTTCTGAGCTCCACATCTCCTGCTGCAGATCCAGAGCTCCACTGCCACAGCTCCCACAGCCATCCTCATGAGTCAGGGCTGTGTGACATGTGCTGCCTCCAGGGCTGACTGCCTTGGAAGTCTTCAGTGGCAATTATTCATGTTTATTCTTGTAACTCATAGGAGAAAGGCAGGATCTCCTGGGAAGGAACAGACCTTCCATCTTGATTTCTGTCCTCTTCTAGCCACGGCTCATCTGTCCATGAAAATTAGGGGAGAAGTCAAGCAGTCCTTGATTGCTTTTGAAACAATCACCATTACAGCAGAGCCCAGGGATGTTAGGAAGGGCAGAGACTAATCTCTCTAATCTGTCACAACTCACACCTGCAAGCATTCAGTCTTTGGGTCGTGGGCATTGCTTTCCTATATCTGGGTCTGTAGCTGTGCTCCAACTGCTCCTCTCCCAGTGGATTTGTTGACTCCTGTGTCTTTCCCCAGAGCATGAGGCTTCAGTGAGTTCTGTCTGCATCAGCCCAGATGGCCGCAAAGTCCTGTCCACGACAGCTGCTGGGAGCCTGGGCTACCTGGATGTCCAGGCCCGGGACTACAGCACGCTGATGCGCTCCCACGGGGGCTCCGTGCTGGGCTTCTCAGTGGAGGGCAAGTGCAATCAGATGGCAACAGTGTCCCAGGACAGCACCATCCGAGTGTGGGACCTCGCCTCCAGGCAGCAGGTGGGTGACACAAGAGGCAGGGGGTGTCTCAGGTTTGTTAAGAGTCTCCCTGGTCTCTGTTTGGTCCAGTTATCCAAGCACCACAGTTCAGGAGCCCTCCCTGAAGCGTCAGGGGCATCGTGGGCAAGAGACCCTTTGGAAGTACAGAGTTCTGGAGTTGTGGAATTCACATTCTCTGAACCTGAGAGAAGCAGAGAAATGAGTGGTCAAAACGATTCTTATCTCATTCACTGCTCCTGTGTTGTGCCAAAGTAAAATACAATATAGAATTGTTTACCAAAAGTGATGGTGGTTTGTTTCCTTGGCCTATCAGGGCCAAGCACGTGTGCAGACTGTCAGTCAGCAGACAGTCACAAAATTCTAAGCAGTTCAGTTAAGTACGTGTACAAATTCAGTTTAAATGTAATATAATATAGTGTAATAGAGTATAAAATAATATAGTATAATAAAGTAATTAATTAACCTTTTAATAAGATAAAGTCCTCCTCATCATTCCTCCCGGACATCAGGCAAAAATATCACCGATATGAGGTATTGTTGGACACAGCTATTTCCCTTTCCTCCATCTTTTGAAGATTGCTTTTTAGCACAAACCATAACACCCAAGGCCTTTATCTGAGTGCCCAAAGACCCAGGACTTCAGTGGGCTTTGGATCCATCCAGGAGCAGCAGGGACATGCTCATGGTGGAGATGTGAGGCTGATCAGTTGTTGGGTCCAGCTGCAGCTCCAGTCCTCTCCAGCTTCATGCCTGTGGTGTCTGTTCCCTGCAGCTTTATGACTTCTCAGCTGCAGAGGAAACTCCCTGTACTGTGGCCTTCCACCCCTTCTGGAAGATGCTGGCCTGTGGCTTCGACAGTGGGGTGGTGAGGATCTTCAGCCTGGCTGCCTCTGACCTCATGCTGGAGCACAAGTGAGTGAAGTGGGAGTTCCACGGGGTCTGACGGGGTGTCCTGATGATGAGACAGAGTCACAGTGACACTCCTGGAGCTCCACAAGCCTCAGGTCCCATCTGGGTGGGGTTGGGGCAGATCCACTGTGCCGAAGCTCTGGGTGGTGAAAGCCCAAGCTGTGAAAGCCATGAGGGCTTTCTTTGTGACTTCCCAGTGGCCAGCAGTAGGAAGGAGCTTGTCCTAGAGAGCAGCTGGGCAGGGAACCCTTGTGAGCCTCAGTGTGGGGTTTGGAGGATGCTCCAAAGGGAGAAGGAGCAGGTTCCATCCAGGCTGGAGCCTGTGCTCACTGCTCGGTTTTGCTTGTCCTGGGCTGCTGCAGGGGTGAGCACAGTGGGCTCCTGCTCTGTTCCTGGTTAGTTTATTCCCTTGGGCTCTTCACTATGTTACACTCAAGATCACCACTGTTCCCTCTGTCTGTGATTCCTTTTTCTCTTCCCCTTTTCCACATTTTCTGCCCCCTTTCAGGCAGCACCGCACCGCGGTCACCGGGCTGACCTTCTCTCCACATGGCAATTTGATGTTCAGCTCCTGCTTGCAGGGAACTCTGGCTCTGTACAGACTTGTGGCACAGAAAATCCAGGTTCTGAGAGTCCTGGGTAAGACTCTGGGGTTGGGATCGCCTTTCTTCTTTTTTTGTATTAGCACAGACATCCTGACACCAGAGCCACCCAAGCTCAGCCTGCTTGGAGTGATATTTCCCAATGAACCTTCTGAGCTTTGGCATTTCCCCCTGCTCTGGGCATTGCTACGGCACCTCCAGTCCTGGGGGCACTTCTGGGCCCCTCACAAGACAGACACTGAGGGGCTGGAGCTTGTCCAGAGAGGGGAACAGAGCTGGGGAGGGGCTGGAGCACCAGGAGGGGCTAAAGGAGATGGGAAGGGGCTCAGCCTGGAGAAAAGGAGGCTCAGGGGGGACCTTGTGGCTCTGCATAACTCCTGACAGGAGGGGACAGCCAGGGGGGTCAGGCTCTGCTCCCAGGGAACAGGGACAGGACAAGGGGAAATGGCCTCAAGCTGTGCCAGGGGAAGTTTAGATTTGATAATGGGAAAATTTCTTCATTGGAAGAGTGGTCAGGCACTGGCACAGCTGCCCAGGGCAGTGGTGGAGCCACCATCCCTGGAAGGATTTAAAAGATGCAGATGTGGCACCTGGGAACGTTTTAGAGGACTTAATGATCTTAGAGGGCTTTCCCAACCTCAATGATTCTGTGATTTCTGTTTGTACCTTCTGTGTGAGCAAACCCCAGGGACTGCCAGCCCTTCCCTACCTGTCCTCGTTCAAACCCTCTCATCCTGCTGGTCTTATGATTTCATTAATGTGCTGGGGTCACAGAGATTTATCCATGCCCAAGCCCTGACTCTTTCCATTCTGTGCATGTGCAATTTAATTTGTTTGAAGTGGATTGTTGCCCTAATCCTGCCTGCAGCAGAGCTGCTCTGTGCTGCTGAATGAAGCTGGTGGAGAGCTGGAGGCAGGGCAGGGGCAAGGCAGTTTGGAGAAATTAGTGTCACATTTAATGTACACTTTGGAAATTAGTTGTGACAGCACAATCTTGGGCAGGGAAAGGGAACTCTTGATTTTTATACAGTGCAATATTGCACAAAGAGGAGGAACCTGCCCCAGGAGATGTGCAGGAGAAGGAACAGGGGTTGGAGGAATCAGGGAATTCATCCAAAATCACCCAGGTTTGGTGTCAGTGCTGCAGCTGGACCTTCATGTGGTGCCTCTGCTCTGAAACTGTGTTTGCTGCCTGGTCACGTTCCAGAACAGTGGAATTATGGTCATGGAATAAATACAGAGAATTGCTGTAATTTCTGTGGTTTTCAGACCTCTGGGTCTCTCTGCCCTCTAGACTGACATCAGTGTGGTGGTGTTGAGCACTGACCTCATTCTGCTCTGGGTTCAAACACCCAGGCTGCAGCTGAGATCTCCCAGAGCTCCTCATCACAGCCTCTTGTAACACTAAAAAAATAAGCCCTAAAATGAGTTTTATTCCTTTGACTTTGTTCTGCTCTCCTTGAAAACACTGCCTGTTCACTCAGGCAACAAGCTGTGCATCTCAACCTTGTTTTTGAAGTGGTTCACTGCACATTCTGGGTGTGTAAATAAAATTTGTAGCATCTCCTACAGCACAGGTTGCTTTTTTCTCAGGCTGCAGGAGAAGCTGCAGCTGCTGCTCAGCAGCACCATCAGAGTGGGCTTTGCTGCTCCTCACTGTCTTGCTGTGTCCCCCAGGCAATGTGGTGGCCCGGGATGCTGGCAGTGGCATGGACACTCTGGTGGTCAGTGGGGACAGTCGCCTGCTGGCCTTCGTGGGGCCCTCCAAGTACGTGGTGACAGTGATGGAGGCCTGCTCACTTGATGAGGTACCCAGCAGAGTCCCCTCCCTCCTGGAGCCAGGGCTGTCCCCTGGAAACCCCACAGGCAGCATCCAGGGAGGTGGATCAGGGCGTGGGGCTGACAATAAGCTCCTTGTTTTCCCTTCTGTGAGACAGAAATAACAAATTCAAGGTTTCTTCTCCTCTGCCTTCATTCTCTGCTGGAAAGATAATTTGGGAGGTGCTGTGGAGGCTGTCAGCTTTCACCCCTCTCTTGACCTGCTCTCCTGGACGTTGCCTGAACCTGCAGCCCCTCATTAAGTGGGAAGGGAAGGGTCCAGGGGGCTCCATAGCTTTGTGTTAGGAGCACGGGAGCAATCCTGAGGCTCTTGCAGTGGTTGTTCAGTGGCTCTTTGTTCCACAGCTGCTGAGGGTGGACATCAGCATCCTGGACCTGCACAGCACCATCTTGGACTCTGCAGTGAAGGTCTGCTTTGGTCCTGTGCCTCAGGGAGAGCTCCTGGTATCCACTTTTTCCAATAAAATCCTTGTGCTTGATGCAAAAACCGGACGGCTGGTGCGAGAGGTAGGACACTGAAATTCATCCACCAGGTCTCCTGTGGGGGCTGGGCACTTCTTGTCTTTCTGGGAGGTTAAATGAGAGAAAAACTCCTCCTGGAGCTCACAGGCTTCAAAGAAACACAAGTGAGAAGCCTGCAGCTGTCCCAGTGCGCTCGTGCTCAGGGTGAGCCTGAGCTTGTCCCTGTTTTCCACACTGTCACACTACTGTTCTCTTGCTGAAGTGTAAATAAGGATATGAACCAGCTCAGCTAAGGTTGCTGGTGCCATTTCTTGTCCTCAGGTGTCCCCTGTGCACAAGCTGAGCTGTTCCTCCTTGGCACTGAGCAAGGATGGCCAGTACCTGCTCACTGCTGGTGACAAGGTCATCAAAGTGTGGGACTACAGGATGCGCTTCAACATCAACTTCCAGGTACTGCCCACCCAGGGGGGGAAGGGGGTGGTGCTGCACTGCTGAATCCCCAGAGAAGAGAGCAGCAAATGGGCTCTGTATGACCTGGCCCAGTGTCCCCAGTCCCAGTTTGTCCAGCAGAGAAATGCAGCCCTGATCCCACATTATAACAGTGCTTGGCAGTGGGCACAGGCTGGGGCTGCCAGAGCACCCCAGTGAGAGCCTCTGCAATGGACAGAGGTAGGTGATAGCTCTGTGTTAGGGACAGAGGAAGAAAATGGAAAAGAAAATGGTTCACCCATGGCTTCAGAGGCAGGATAAGACTCTGGACTCCTCAGCTTTTGCTTCCTTCCCAGAGTGAGTGTGTTGGAGGTCAGCCCCAGGTTGATCGGCCCACAGGTGTGAGAACTGTAGGTGTGATAGATCTTCTGGACTTTCTGCTGAGGCCTGTAGACCCTGGCTGTGCAGGACAAGGAGTGGAGTAACCCCATGCTGATAGGACAGGTGGTGATGGGGATTCAAGGCCTGCTCTCTCCCAGGTGTTCATCGGGCACTCAGAGCCTGTGCACCAGGTCGCCTTCACCCCAAACCAAGAGCATGTCATCAGCGTTGGGGACGCCATCTTCCTCTGGGATTTCCTAGCTCCACCTCCAGTCAAGTCATCCCCAGCCAGGTAATGGTGCTGGCAGTGCCTGTCTGTTTCCCCTCTCCCTGCCCTGACCCTATGTGACTCCAGTCTCCTCACCTTCCCAGGGCTCGTTCCCCCGCGTCCACTCTGGTGCTGAGCTCAGGTGAGTTTGCCTCTTCCCATGAGTTGTGCTGGCAGCTTTTCCAGAGGGTAGGGGTGTGGGGGGATTGTTCCTTCCCTGAGGGGGTCATGTAGTGGGGGGCAAACCAGCTAATTAGCCTTGAGGGACAATCTCAATTAATTGACAGCACTTCTCAGTCTGCCTAGGTGGGGATGTTCTGAGCAGAGCCACTCTGGGCTTTCTGGTAGATTTTCAGCTTTTGCCTTCTGTCTTTCTCTGCCTCCATCTCCTCTGTCTTCTTTCTCCCTCATTGTCCCTTTCTGTCCCTCTCTTTCTTAAAACACAGAGAAGTGGCTTCTATGGAAGCTGGAAAGCTGAGGTGTCCCCATCCAGAAGGATGAGAGGAGCATGGGCTGAAGGAAGTGACACCAAGCCCTTTTCTTTCCCAGAGAGCAGCTCTGAGAAGCCCAAGGATGGCTCTGAGACCCCTCGGCAGACAGTGCCTCTTCCATTGCTGTCCTCCCCACCATGCCTGGATATCAGCTCTGTCCACCCAGCAGGGTTTCAAAGTAAGAGAAACTTCTTGCAGAAAAGGGAAAAATTAATCTTGCTTTAGGAAAAACTTGCCTAGTTCAGAAGCATCCTTGGAGCCTTCCCTACCTGTGACTCCTTCCAGCAGACCAGTCTGCAATTCCTTCCCCTAAGCTGAGCTTAGCTGGGGTTCAGCACCCCTTTATCCTCTGCCCTCCTCCACATATTGAGGTGCTGGCACAGCCTTTCTGACTATGCCAAACACCTTGTTGGTCATTCCTAATAGGAATTGTCTGCTTTGCCCCCCCCCAACAGCTGAGCTGTTCCTCAGAGCAGGGGTCAGGCACACGTGAAGTGGTCCTGAAGGACATGGATGGCTCCATCTTCCCGCTGATTTCTCTCCCCAGGTATTTCTTCTGAGTCGGACAGGGAGGAGGAAGCAGGACTGCCAGGCAGCAGCAGGAAGGTGGCAAATGAGCACAGGGATGCCTCAGTCATTGTGGTGGAATCAGATGGGAATGAGGAGCCTGTTGTGAGGCCCAAAGTGAGGCAGGAGAGCTTGAGGTCTCCTGAAAAAGCAGCAAACGGTAAATCAGGGTTATTGCCAGGTTGTACAGAGCTGCAGGCCTGCATGGCAGCTTGGTCTATTCCCCAAAACCAAAGAAAGATTATTATTATTGTTATTATTGTTATTATTGTTATTATTACTATTAGGCAGAGAGACCCAGACACGTGCTCTGAGCTGTGAGGTGAAAGGCTGCAATGTGTTCCTTAGGAATTTTCCCTTGGGCATGACCTTCCAAGGGCAGTCAGTATTGAGGGAGGCTCACATTGATCCCTAAAACTGCTCGTTTTTCTGGCTCTTTCCCTTCTGCTGCTTCTGGGCACACCAGAAGCCTGCCTACAGCCTGGAGCCAGTATAATCTCTGAGTGGCACATCCCACTAAATCCAGCTGCAATTAAAGCTCCCAATGGCTCTATTAATAGCTGCACAGCCTGGGAGCTGCAGTGGTGTGTGGCAACCTGCCAGGAGAGGCAGCTGCCAGTGCTCAGCCCCTGCAGGACTTGTTGGAAAGCCTCAGGATAAAACTGCCCCAAAGCTCCTGTTACAGTGCTGGAGCCATGGGGCTCGTGGTTTCACAGGAGAGCACGAGGTGTGGGTGTCCTTAAGCTGTTTGCAGTGGGGTGTGGGAAATTTAGGATTCTTGGATAACTAATTAATATGATTTAGTATAAGCTGTTTATTGTTTACATTAAGTACTTATTTATATATTCTAACTCTACTGATTATGGTTTTTTTATTGGTGTTTTTGTTTGTCTATGTGTTTTGCATGTACTTTTCAGAATATGTGATTGGTTATAGTTTAGGTGGTTGACAGTTCTTTGTTTTCTCTTTCTTGTGGTCTTGGAATTCAATGTTTTAGCTTCTTCTTTCTTATTTTAGTACAGTGTATGTCTTAGTAACTTTGATGAATTTTAGAGAGCTTTGAGAAAATTCTGGTAAGAACAGTTACAAGTGAAATGACTGGTGCACACTGTGGTCTAAGTTGTTCAGATACATTGCTACCAGTGGGAAAGGAGCTGACCCAGGGAATGGCTGGAGCTGAGTCAGGGAGGGTCAGGCTGGAGATCAGGAGAAGGTTCTTCCCCCAGAAGGTGCTGGGCATTGATTGAACAGGCTCCCCAGGGAATGGGCATGGCTGCCAGAGCTCCAGGAACGCTTGGACGATGCTCTGAGGTGCAGGGTGGGACTGTTGGGGTGTCTGTGCTGGGCCAGGGTTTGGACTCACCATCCTTCTGGGTCCCTTCCCACTTGGGATATGCTACATGTGACACTGCAGTTTGCTTTTTGCCTCGTGTGTGTTCACACGTGCACAGCACCTGAATATAAGCAAGCCACAGCCTGGGTGCTGCTCCCAAATCCTTCCCAGAAGCAGCATCCCATGGGTACCATTTTCTCCTTTGTGTGGCAGAGCCCAGGAAGGGGACCAGAACTCCCAAGTCCCAGTGTTGCATCCGCCCAGATTCCTACCGGCATTTCACTCCTCGCTTCAAGGCATCAGTGCTCCCCCAGGTGAGAGTTGTGCTGGTTACCAGGTGGAGAACAGGCATTTTGGGGCTGGGGTAGGTGGATTTTCCAAATTGTTTCCATTTTGTTCTCTGTTGGAAAGCAATTTGGGAAATATACCCCTGGGCTGATGCTCAGCACAGAAATCTTAATGTTAATTCCCTGTTCTCCTCTACATGTAACTCTTCCCAGACTAGTAAAAAGTGAGTTGTGCTCAACTCTTTTTGTGTTGCCCAAATCTGCATGCATTTTTATTCAAAAGGAGTGGAAATAGCATGTGTTATTGAGAGTGAAAGACGAGTGAGCAATGGAGTGATTCATTGTGCTCCCAGATTTGCGAGCAGCTGCATTGGCAGAGCAGGCTGGGGAAGGCAAATCCATGGAGCGTAGTGAGGAGAGACACACAGCACAGCTCCTGCTCTGTTAACAAACAGAGCAGGGATAAAACAGAAACTTAACTCAGCCCTTCCCTAAGCTCTGCTGCTAGTGCTGGGGGAACAGCTACATCCAGATTTCACCCCCAGCCCTCTCCTCTGTCCCTCCACCTGGCAGCATTTTTCTCCCAGTTCTCTTCCTGTGTTGAAATATCTGCATCCCAAGTCAGCCAAACCCGTGGAACTCTTTCCCAGCAGGATTAGCAGCTGCTCCTCGGCTGGGCATTTGCTGCCAGCCTGTTTTGTACCCTATCTGAAAGCATCTGTGCCTGGCTGTGCTGGGGCAGTGCCTCTTTTGTTATGCAATGTTATTTGTCTCTTCCGTTATGGAATTGTGTGAGTGTTGGCATAGATCTGTGTGGGATGTGTGTTTGAGGACACTCACTTTTTCCTGTGTGGGTGTTGATGCATCTGACCAGACCATTCTTCCAGAGATTATTTTAAGCCAGTGTCTGTTTTTCTTGCAGAGTTTCTTGTCTCCTCCAGTGGGCAGTGAGGTGCTGAAGCTGAAAGCAGTGATTGGCTACAATGGGAATGGCAGAGGGAATATGGTGTGGAACCCAGATACAGGTACACTGGGAATGCTCTGCAGTGGTGGGATGTGTTGCCAGAGAAGCTGTAGCTGCCCCTGGATCCCTGAAGTGCCCAATGCCAGGTTGGACAGGACTTGGAGCAGCCTGGGATAGTGGAAGTTGTCCCTGCCCATGGCAAGGGGTGGAAGGAGATGGGCTTTAAGGTCCCTTCCAACCCAACCCATGTGTGATTCTATTCTGTGATTCTGGAGGTGTGTACTGAGTGAGGTCATGATCTGACTGTTGGATTGGGATCTTTGCTTGAACACAGAGCTTCTTTGTGTTGGTAAAATCCGGTAGCTCTTTGCTGTTTGCAAGCTTTAGTTGGTGGGACAGACTCAGGTTCCAGCTGTTGAGTGGACAGAGCAGGAGGGGAGTTCACAAAGCCCATCCTGCCTCCTTTCTCCAGCTGGAATGGTGGCCAGCGGCTCTTCTTTACTCAGGTTAGGGAAAGTGAGATTTCACCCTGCTCCCAACCTGCTGCTGCTGAGCTGCATCAGAGAGTCAGCTTTTACGTATTAATGAATCATGGAATTTTCCACGTGGGTTGTGGTGGGGGCTGTATGTGCAGCCTTTCCATGAAAACATCCCCTCTCCTCCCCCTCCTCTGCCAGGCTTCTTTGCCTACTCCTGTGGCTGCGTCATCGTGGTTGAAGACCTGCACTCGGGCTGCCAGAGCCACTGGCTGGGCCACGCTGAGGAGATCTCCACTCTCACCCTCAGCCACCACGCCCAGGTGGGAGGGGCTGCTCTGCCCCAGGCCAGAGCAGTCCCACAACCTAAAATCCCATTTGTTGTTCCTCCTCCTGCCTGGAGGCTAAGGAGATTGTTTTGGAGTCAGCCATCTGCTGTGCTGGCTCAGTGTGGGCTGGAGCATGTCCAGGCAGCAGAGCTGGGGAAGGGGCTGGAGCACAAGTCTGATGTGGAGCAGCTGGGAAGGGGGCTCAGTCTGGTTCAGGGAGGGGACCTTGTGGCTCTCCACAACTCCCTGACAGGAGGGGGCAGCTGGCAGGCGTCAGGCTCTGCTCCCAGGGAGCAGGGACAGGATGAGAGGGAATGGCTTCAAGTTGTGTCAGGGGAGGTTCAGGAAGAATTTCTCCATGGAAAGGGTGGCTAGGCATTGGAAGGGGCTGCCTAGGAGTGGTGAAGTAAGTCCCCATCCCTGGAGGTGTCCAAGGAGGAGCTGGATGTGGCACTCCATGCCCTGAGCTGGGTGACAAAGTGGGGATCAGTCACAGGTTGGACTTGATCTTGGAGATCTTTCCCAACCTCAGTGATTCTGTGAGTCTGTAAAGGCTGTTCTCTTCCTCTGGGTGATGCTGCCTTTCCTCCTGCCATCAGCTGAATGGTTGTTTCTCACTGAATTCTCCATTTGCCAGCCTCATCCCTCTAATGTGGGATAACTGAAAAAGCCATTAAGGCTAACGAGCATTCTCGAATTACTTACACATTGTTCTGTTAGGTTCTTGCCTCTGCCTCAGGGCAGAAGGATGGAGACTCCCACTGTCAGATTTGCATCTGGAGCACCCAGGATGGGGCCTGCACAGCAGAGCTGTTCCACCACAAGACACAAGTGCAAGCCATGGCATTCTCCTGGGATGACAGATTCCTTGTCACCATAGGTGAGCACTCCTGTCACAGCAGCTGTGGGTGCAGGGGTGCACCCCAGAGCAGACAGCTCATGGCAGGAGGGTGCTGTGAGCAGCAAATACCTGCCAGATCTGCAGCAGGCTCGTGGGTAGGAAGCTGTTCTGTGGTATCCTTGGGACAGCAGGGAATGCAGCAGTTACAGCTTTCTTCTCCTGACTCACTGGTGCTTCTTAGACCCCCTGTAAATGGTTTGTGGTTACTATTTATAGAGTGCAGAGGGAAAAGCCTTCTTCTGGACTTGTTATTGCTGCCTAGATGGACTTGGACAGAAGTAGACAGGCTCCCAACTGTGAGCCTCCTGCCAGGCAGCCATGCCAGCACAGGATGGATGCTCAAGCTGTCTGTTTTGTTCAGGCAGGGGACATTTAAAGGACAACATGCAATTAGGAAGCTCTTGTTTTGCATGAGAGGGGACCTGTGGAGCAGGCAATACACTCTCTCCAGGCTGGTGAGGCTGCCTTTGGAAAGAAAAGCAGGCTTTGCTGGAGAGAAAGGGAGCTTTGTGCTCTTCAGGGAGCAGTGTGGGAGAGGAGCTCTCCTCCTCCAGCTCTGGTCTGGGCTGCAGGGGAGGTAAAAGCTGAAAGTCTCCACAGAGCTTGTGGAGCCTGGGAAAGGCAACAAGAGAGCACTGTCTTCCTAAGCTCTCTGGAAGCTTGGGAATTTTGCTATCACTGAGGCCAATGCCTTCTGGTCCCACCCAGCTGTGGTGGCTTCCATGGAGGTCAGCTCCCACCTCAGCTGGGACCTTGGCACAGGTGACATCCCATTCTTTGTCAAGACAGGGTTAGCCCTGAGTGCCCAGTGTTACTGGAGAGTTTGCGTGGGGCATTCCTCAAGGTGTGCAGAGACTCCCAAGGATCGACATTGCTCTGCCTGCTCAGTCCCAGCCCTGGCTGCTCCAAAGGACTCCCCTGCCAGGACAGCTTTGCTACAATCTCCAGTGTGAAGTGATGGGCCAGTTCTGTCTGTCCTTAACTTGGCCAAGCATCTGTCGTGTTGTGCAGCTTGTGCTGAGCAGAGGAGGAGTTGTGTCCATGCCTGGAATGATGTTTGGGACAGCTGTCTCCCAACGGCTGGATGAGGGGTGGCACAGTTGATGTGTGTGTGCTGTGTGGATGCTCACAAGCATCCTGAGGCAGCACAGTTCTTCCTGCTGTCCTTCCCTTTCTCCTTAGGGGACTACAGTGACCAGACCATGGCTCTGTGGAGCACCCACACCTATGAGCTCGTGCTGTCCACTCGTATCTCAGAGCCTCTCCACGATGTGGCTTTTAGCCCTTTCTCTCACCAAGACCTTGCCTGTGTGGGGAGGGGAGCTGTGACATTCTGGGTGTTGGAGCAGCAGGAAGCAGCTGTCAGACTCAAGGTAAACCTTCCCTTTACCTTTTAAGATTTATTTTCAGCATCTCTGACTTATTTTCCAAGCCCCTGGTGAGGGCTCTGTGAGAGCTGATGATTTCTCTCAGTGAGGTGATACCGACTGTGCACAAACAGCTTTTGGTTGTATTTGAGGCATTAACTGCAGGAATTGAGGGGAGGAGGATGTTTTTTCTCTTGGTGCATCTAAGCATGTTCATTGCGTTTGACATTGCTGGTTGTTGTGCTCTGGCAGGTTCATCGTGGCCCTGCCCCGGACGTGCTGGGGCTGGTGGAGCTGACATCTCTCTGTTACGGTGCTGAGGCTCTCCTTTACAGTGGGACCAACTCAGGCCAGATCTGTGTGTGGGACACAGAGACCAATTCCTGCTTCATGACGTGGGAGGCTGATGAGGGCGAGATCGGTGGGTGCAGTGCCAGGGCTGAAAGGGGAATGTGCTGGGAAAGGAGCCCTGAGCTCACAGACTTCCCATTTCAGTTGTGCTTGGAAACAACACAGTTTGCTGTGTTGCATGCAAGATGTGTGGGGTGGCAATGGATCTGTAACCTGGGTTTCCTCAGGCTCCTGGGTTTCCTGGGGGCTTCATAGAATCATTAAGGTTGGAAAAAATCTCTAAGATCATCAGGTCCAACCACTAACCCAGCACTGCCAGGTCCATTAAAACATGTTTCTGAACACCACATCCACAATCTGTTTGAATCTTGCAGGGATGGTGACTCCTCCACTGCTCTGGGCAGCCTGTGCCAAAGCACCTCTAGTCTGTAAAACAGTGCTGGGCTGTAGAGCCCTCCCACTTTGCTGCCCGAGTGGCTGTCAGGAGTACCCTGATGACAGGGTAGCATTGTCACCACCTGTAATAAAGAGATGGGACCATTGTCGGGATAAGAATGATTTATAGCTCGGGCAAACATCAGTCTCAGAGGCCATGAGATATTAGAGGAGCAGGCAGTCAGCCATAGCGCAAAGCAGTCACAAGTTCTTTGTTACAAGGCAATACAGAACTTTATAACCCAATGGACAGTTGCCACAGGGTTTATTTTGCTTTTCTACTCTATCACCTTTACTTACTTCTGCTGCACTGTGGGTACTTTGCCCAGTGGGCTTCTGTCTCACATGCACGCATATGCTTCTGTTATAACTTCTGAACTCCCAGCCCACTCCATACTATTACATTACTACACTATAAACCCTTCACCATTTTACCCATACAGTTTCTCACTTACTTGAGGCATATTCTTACTTACAACTATAGAAACATAAATTCATGCTTTTTCTACTCAATGTCTGTGTATTGTATTTTTACATCAATCCAAGCTTCTCCCAAGGAGGCAGGTCAAACCCTTCAGTGTCTGTGGAAGTTTCTATTTTTCCAATTCCCACATGTCTTGGTTTGAACAGACAGGTGTCTGCTAAGGAAGGCAGGAGCCTTCCTTGAAATGGAAAATGTAGCCCCTCCTCCCTCTGAATTATCATAATTTTTAAATTAAGGGGCTCTCAGGCAAAGATATGGGAATAACAGTTCTTTACTAGGAAAAATTAAAAAATACAAATGCAATAGTACAAAAAACCCAGAAAACAAAGCACTGGCAGAGTCAGAGCAGGTCCTCACTCCCTATGGGTCAGGGTGGTGGCACAGTCCCATCCCATGGGGGCTCAGCCCTCCTGCAGTGCCAGCTGTGGTTCTGCTGGAGCAGGGATCCTGCACAAGGGGGGAGTTTTCTTCTGGAGCTCCAGGGCTGCTGGAGATGGGCCTGCTCTCCCTCTGGGAATGCAGGGCAGCAGAAAGCTGTTCCTCTGGGAATGCAGTGGGCAAAGGCTGCTGGGCTGTTCCCAGGGCAGATTGGATCCAGGTAGGAATGCTTGGCTCCTCCCCTGGGCAGAGCATCTCCCCATGGGATGGTGGGATTTGATCAGCCCTGCAGGGACACTCAGTGGCCATGGACAGCAGAGATCTCCTGGAGGGAGGCTGGGCTGTGGGAGAGATAAAGAAAACTGCCCCGTGAGCAGCAGAGAGCTACCCCAGCTCTGACAGCTGGCAAATAGCCTACACACATCTCTTAGCCCCAGGACACCCCAGCAGGGAGCCCTGCACACTGACAGGTGCCCTTCCTCCCCAGGGGTGCTGCTGTGTCGGCACCAGCGCCTGCTCAGCGGCAGCAACACCAAGCGCATCCGCCTGTGGTCCGTGGCCACCGTGCAGGAGCTGAGGCTGAAAGGGCCCAGTGCCAGGTAGGAGCTCGTGGCCCCTCAGCTGGCAGCCCCCAGGGCCTGTCTGAGAGTTGGCTTTTTGCAGACAGACAGCACGTGCAACCACGCTGCTCCTGCTGCTCTTCATCCTTAGCTTTTTCTCTCCATCCCGTGACTGCTGTTTCTTTCTGTCTGGATCTTTTGACTGAATTTTTGCCACAGGTAGCTGAACCCTCTTGATAGTGGAAGTGGGTGTTTATTGTGCCTGAACTTTGTGTCTGTGGTTTGTAGGAATTCCTTTAGGAGAATTGGAGAAAATACATTGCCTTTGTTTCTTCTCTCATGCTATTGCATGCCCTATTTTTTTCTTTCCTGTAAAATGATGGTTGAAGTACAAATCACAGAATCATGGAATGGTTTGGATGGGAAGAAACCTTCAAGACCATCCCATTCCAACCCTCCCTGCCATGGGCAGGGACACTTTTCATTATCCCAGGTTGCTCCAAGCTCTGTCCAGCCTGGCCATGGGCACTGCCAGGGATCCAGGGGCAGCCACAGCTTCTCTGGGCACCCTGTGCCAGGGCCTCCCCACTCTCACAGGGAACAACTCCTTCCCAATATCCCATCCAACCCTGCCCTCTGGCAGTGGGAAGCCCCTCTCCCTTGTCCTGTCACTCCAGGCTCTTATCCAAAGTCCTCCAGCTCTCCTGGAGTCTCTTTAGGCACTGGAAGGGGCTCTGAGGGCTCCCAGGATGAACAACCCCAGCTCTCTCAGTCACTGTTCCATGGACAGGAGCCCCTCATTGAACTGGCTCATTAGAAAGTTGGATTTAAAGCAGGCAGAGTGGCTGTTCCAACATCTGAGCCAGTCCTTCTCCCACCCTGCCTTTCTGCAGGTCTGGCTCAGTCCTGCTGGAGCACGAGATCACCCTGGATGGGACCATTGTGAGCGCAGCCTTTGACGACTCCCTGGAAATGGGAATTGTGGGCACCACGGCAGGGACCCTGTGGTACATCAACTGGGTGGAGAGCACCAGTATCCGACTCATCAGCGGCCACAAGAACAAGGTCAGAGGGGCTGGGCCTGCTCTGAGTTTTGCTGTTGCTTCAGGGTCTCTGTCTGCTACAGAAAAAAAAGGTTCAAATGGTGGGAGAGAAGGTATTTTATGACAACTTGGAGTGCACCTCGCCTGGTCCTACCTTTCGGGTTAGGTTTACTGTGCAGAGTGCCTGGTCCTGCCTTTGGGGCTGGGTTTACTCTTTGCCAGGATTGATAAGATTGGAAAAGACCTTTAAGATCATCAAGTCCAAGCACCAGCCCAGCACCATCATGACATTCACCATTAAACCAAGTCCCCAAGTGCCACACCTACACATTTTTTGAATACTCTTGGGTGTGGTGACTCCACCACTGCCGTGGGCAGCGTGTGCCAGTGCTTTTACAACCATTTCTGTGAAGAAATTCTTCCTAATATTCAATCTAAATCTTCCCTGGTGCAAGTTGAGAACTTTTCCTCGTGTCCTGTTCGCCTAAAAGCAAAGCTTTGCACCTTCTTTTACATTCCCTCTCATCTGGTGTGTCCCATGAGCACAATCCTGGGTCTGAAGGGGCAGGGCAGCTGATGTGCTCTGGGCTGTGGCACCCATAGAGCCCTGCTTTCTGCCTTTTCTCTGGAGCAGGTGACTGAGGTGTGCTTTAGTCCTGACGAGAGTCACTGTGCCACGTGCGGGGAGGACGGCAGCGTGAGGATCTGGACTCTGGGCAGCACCGAGCTGGTGGTGCAGTTCCAGGTGCTCAACCAGGTGAGCGTTCACATCGGTCCCTTCCTCTTGGCACAGGGAAGTGTCCCCTGTGTCACCAGGTGTCTGCCAATTTCCTTGCAGAGCTGCCAGTGCCTGGCCTGGAAGCCTCGTCCCGTCGGGGTGTGGCCTCATCCCGGTGAGAGCCAGCACGTGGTGGCAGGGTACAGTGATGGCACTGTCCGTGTGTTCAGTGTTTCCAAGACGGAGATGGAGCTGAAAATGCACCCCCACGCTGCTGCACTGACAGCAGTCACCTACTCCACTGATGGTGAGGCTGCCTGAGGTGACACTGGGGACATGTGACCTTGGGGAACGTGGCTTTTTTGCTGAGTTTACCCTGGCCTCCAGCTGCTCTGTGTCCTGGCCACCTGCCCAAAACCCCAGGGTCAGGGAGAGCCACAGAACTTGTCTCATTGAGCTCTGGTGACTCTGCCAGCTGGACATGTGGTGGGTAGGACACAGGAGGTGGATTGGCTCTAGGATAGCCAAGGGGGTTGAGTACAACAAACACCTTTGTTTTATGACCTACTGTGGCTCTTCTTCAGTGTGGGGTTGTAATGGGTGTCTCTGAGACATCTCATCATACCCAGCCCTTGACTGGGACCTTCCCAGACTTTAACAGTGTTTCAGGACACTGGTATCCCATCGCCTTGGACATTTCTCCTCTGACCTTTTTTCCTCCTACAAGAAGTGTCCCATTCTTTCCTCTCCTCTTCTACCAGGGGAAATGATCCTGTCAGGGGGCAAGGATGGGATAGTGGCTGTCAGCAGCCCTCGCACTGGAATGACCATCCATGTCCTGGCTGACCACAAAGGCTCCCCCATCACTGTTCTCCAGTGCACCAGGAAGCAGGTGAGACCTCAGGAGTGACTCCAGTCCCCACCTGTCACTGCACACCTCTGGTCAGCAAGTCTGCGTTGGTGTCCCTTGCTTTTCCTCTTTGGAAATCTTCCTCCATACCCTCCAGCAACTTCTGATCAGTTTTTCCAGGGATATATTCAATGGAATAAATCTCCACGTGTCGCAGGTGCAGCCCAAGTGAGGCTGTGCCTGCAGGGGAGCCTTTGGTAGCAGTTGTTGACACCCTGCACACAGGTGTGACATGAACCTGTGCCACAGGTTCTTGGAGAGCAGCACCCCTCAGGAGCAGCCCAGGCTGTCAGCCTGCAGCCCCTGTGCCCCCCAAAAAGGGTCATTGGCAGCCTGTACCATTCCTCTGTGGAGCTGGGAAGACTTGGCTGTGCAGCAGTGGGATGGTTTGAGTACCTCCTTTGTCCTGCTCTTCATGGAGAGTTTTTTTCCCTTTGCACAGCAGAAATGGGAATAGTTTTCCCTAAGCTCTCAGGCTTTAAGATCATCTACACTGCAAGGCTGTGTTTCCTGGTATCCTGAGACTGAGGAAATCTTTGATTTGAGGTGAAGGACATTAGGGGACACATGGTATTGGAAAAACTCCCCTAGGAGATGTGCAGATCCAGAGGTGTCCCAAGGAAGAGAACTGAGTTGTTCAGACCAGGATCTGGGTTGGAAACAACCTTAAAAATCAACAATTTCCAGTCCCCTGCCACAGGCAGGTTCCCCTCTCACTAGACCAGGTTGCTCCAAGCCCTGTCCAGCCCGGCTTTGGACACTTCCAGGGATGGAGCAGCCACAAACAGAGGTTAATCCTGGCTGTCATCCCCTAAACACAAGCCCCATGTTCCCATGAGTTCCTGTTCCACGCTTTACTGTCCCCCTCCTTCAAAGCCTCTGTGCCCCCAGAAGGACAGGGCTGTGTTTCTGCTCCCAGTACCACGAGCTCGGGGTGGAAGGAGGGGAGCTGTGGCTGGCAGCCAGCTCCGACCGCCGTGTCAGCGTCTGGGGCTCCGACTGGCTCCGGGACAAGTGTGAGCTCCTCGACTGGCTCAGCTTCCCAGCCCCTGCTGGCCCTGAGGTGAGTGTGGCACCTGCCAGGCCCTGCCTGCTCCTGGTGTGAGGCTGGGCACCAGTAGAGATGGAGGAGGGAGGCAGAGGGCTCTGAGAGTGAGTGTGTGCTTAGGGAACACATCTCTGTTAGTCCAGTTCACAGAGTGTCTTGCCAGTGTATCTTCTTGGGTGTGGAAGTAAAGTGTAGCAGTGCCAGACTGCCCTGCAGCACTGACTTTAAGCATGGGAGCCCTAAACTGCATCTGCAAAGAGCTGAGAGCCCTGTGCCAGCAAAGCAGAGCCCAGGCAGCAGTGAGCATGGTGTGCAGGAGGGAGAGCTAATTATGAGCGTACTGCTAATTCTGACACTCCTGAGGAGTGTGAGTGCTCTGAGCCAGGAGCATGGTGATGGCTTCCCAGAGCCAAGTACTCAGCCCTGTGTGTCTCTGCTGCTTGGCAGAAGCCTCTGGCTCCGGCCCAGGGGTAGGGTTTGGGCAGCAGGACACCTGCTAGAAAAGCTGGAGGATCTGTGTTGGAGAGGATGGAGATGGTCCCTGGTGCAGGTGACATTGGCAGACAGAGGGGAGCTGGGTTTTTTTGGGGGGCAAGAGGCAGTGCCTCAGCCTGGGTCTATACAGCACGTCGGTTCTGTCAATAATTCTTCTGTTCATTTCCAAAAAGATGGATTTGCTCTGGAAAGCTCACTACAGCTCTCCCTACACTGTGAAGGTTTGATCTTGCATCCCCTGCTCAAGATCTGCCTCCTGGGCCCTGTTTTCTTGTGTTGAGCTGATCCATAACCAAGTCCCAGCTTCAAGCCCATGTAGCGGTAATATTTCAGTGGGAATTCAACCTGTTGAACCCTCATGGGACTTGCTCCTACAACACTAAACTATTTGCTTCAGGTTTCCATGGCAGGGTATGGCTGTTTCTTGCTTTCCCTGAGCCAGAGATGGGAATGCAAGAGGGGGGAAGCAGCCTCCACCATACTCATGTCCCACTGCTCAAACACTCACAGCCCTGGGGTCCCTCTGTGCTCTCTTTTTATCTCTCATTGATCCAAAAAGAGGATCCAGCCCCAGTTTTGTTGCCTTTGGTTTCCCTCACCAGGGTCTGGACAGCCTCCCTCCCAGCCTGGCTGCGTTCTGCCCTTGGGAACATGGTGTCTTGGTCTACGTGGGCTTTGGGCTGCAGAAGGAAGCTTTGTTCTACAGCCTGAGGAAGAAACAGGTACCTGTCCCCTATCAGGGCAGTGGGGACAGGGAAGGCTCGCAGAGCTGCCCTGTGTATTACCCTCAGTGACAGAAGTGGGGTGGGCTCAGGCAGCTGCTGAGGGAACAGATTTTCATCTTGGAAACTCCGAGTGTGGCCCAGGTGAGCAGCAGAGCCCTGCCCCTGCCTCAGGCTGCATCCAGGCAGGCAGCCAGTCCCTGATCCCAGGGAGGGGAAGGCAGCTGCTTCCAGAGCATCAACACTCTCTCCATTGTCTGCTGGATGCCTGGGGCAGCTTTAGGAGCTGTGCACCTTCAGCCTCCCCATCAGCCTCCTTAGGGGTGTGGCTGCACAGCTGTGGGTGCTGCCTTCCCCTTTGAGCTGCCCATGTTTCTCTTGCTGGGCTGCAGGTGCTCAGGAAGATGTCCCTGCCAGCCTTTGCCATGTCCCTCAGCCTGTCCCCAGCTGCACCTTTCATGGCCCTCGGCTTCGGTGGTGAGTGCTGGGGGTGCCAGAGGGGAAACAAGTGTCCTTATTCCTCCAAACAAGAGACATGACATGTTCTCAAACCTGGGAGCTACGGTCCAGGGCAAGGAGAAATCTCCAGGAGGTTCCTGGGTCAGAAATGAGATGCATGAGGTCAATCCTGCTTGGCCACAGGCAGGGTTTAGCACTGGAATGACTTCCTGGGGTTCTGGGCTGTCTCCATTTCTGTGGCTGTGTGAGCTGCAGCCTCTGAGGCAGCAGGGACCTTCCCACAGCATTGGGACAGGCACGACCCTGCTCCTGGCAAGGACACCTCGCTCCTGGAGCAGTTTGGGTCTGTCTGTCCTGAGTCACTCAGCTCAGCAACTCACCTTCCAGCTCAGCAGTGGGGAGAGAGCCTGGGGAGTGACGGGGAATGGCGCTTGTGGCTGGGAAAGGACAGGGACAGGGGCTGAGGAATGGTGCTTCTGGCCTGAACAAAACATGGAAAGGGGGTAGGAGGGAGCACGAATAGTGCTTCTGGCAGGGAGTAGAGATGGAGAAGGTCTGTGAGTGACAGGGAAGGGTGGTCGTGGCACGTCCACGGTCTGGAGCGCGACCGAAGCCTCTGGGGCAGCCCTGAACCGCTGTTCTCCCCAGACCGGCTGCTGCGGCTGCAGCCCTGTCCCGCCGGGGCCCCGCAGGACTACGCCGGCCATGACGACACCGTGCACCTTTGCCGCTTCGCGCCCTCCGGCCGCCGCCTCCTCACGGCCTCGCACAGCGCCGTGCTCGTGTGGGAGCTCCCGGGCGCCTGAGCCGGGCTGGCCCTGCACCAGCGACGCTTCTCCGGCGGGGCCCGCCCCGGGACAGGCCCCGGCTCCGGCCGCAACCGGGCCCGAACCGCCGCCCCCACGGCTGCAGCGGCCGGCCCGCCTGCGGCCCCGCCCGCCCTGGAATGTGTTTCACAGCCCCGTTCGCCGTTTGTTGCCGTTAAACGTTTTGTTCTCTTTAATAAACCATCGAAAGACCGACGCAGGAGGTCCGGGTGTGCTGGCGCCGCTAGGGGCGCCGCGCTGCCCCGCGCCGCTCTGCGCCGCCGCTCGATGGTGCGACCGGAAGTGGGGGGGGTGCTGGGGAGGCGGCGGCGCCGCCATGAAACGGGACGTCCGGATCCTCCTGCTCGGGGAGGGTGAGGGGCGCGGGGGGCACGGGAGGCTCCCCCGGCACAGCAAGGGGGAGGGGCACGGGGATCCCGGGGGAGAGGGTTCTCCTGCAGGGGAGGGGCGAGGGCGAGCGGGGGACTCAGGTGGACCCTCCCCCGTCACTGGCGTGACCAGGGGAGAGACCGGGCCCGTCATTGTCACCGGGCGATCCGTGGCGTCACGGCTCCGGTCGTGACTCCCACCTGCCGCTGTCCCCCTCAAGCTCTGCCGTGCCGGTGCCAATGTCAACGTCCTCCCTTTATTTCCTAGCCCAGGTGGGGAAGACGTCCCTGATCATGGCTCTGGTGGGAGAGGAGTTTCCTGAAGAGGTGAGTGGGGAGGGGACACGCACGGCCCCAGCCCAGGCCCCCTCGCTGGGTGGGACAGCTCTGTCCCCAGTGTCCCCGCTGGAGGTGGGGCTGTCTGGGAGGTGCTCGCAGCTCCCGGGGCTGTGACAGCCACGGGGCTGGTTCAGGTGAGGTCAGTGAGGACCACACGGAGCTCCAGCTGAGGTGGTGTTTTCCTCAGTCTGTGCTCTGCTTCCGACTTGGGGCTGATCCTGACTTGCAGCTCTCTCTGCCCTGAAGAGGGTGTTGGTGCATCCCAGGGCCCCACTTGCTGCTGCTGAGGGTCCTTGTCACCAGCACAGCAGGGCTGGCACCACCACAGGGACCTTGGAAGGGGCCAGCCCCATTCCCTGCCCGCTGCATCCTCTGGAGATGGGTTTGGTGCTCTGAGCCAGGCCGCTGTGAGCAGCAACATCCAGTCAGCTGTGCCCCTTGACAGCTTGCTGTCCCAGCACATTTTGGGTAGGGAAATGGGATTAATCTGTCCAGACCCATTTTCCCTGAGCCTCAGATGGTTTCTCCCACTTGCCCATATGTGCTCTCTGTGATGTTGTGCTGGGCAGCATCAGCTCAGGGGTTTGGGGGGGACCAGCCCTTCACCCCTTCCCTGCTCCCAGCTCAGCCCACACAGTCAGCTCAGCTCTGCTCCCAGTGGAGCCCAGGGAGTGCCCAGGGCTTATCTCCACCAGGATCAGGAGCTTCGTGTGAGGAAGGCAGGTGGAAGTTCCACCTGGAGGACACTGCCTGTGTTGGGGCTGGAGTGCAGGGGGCTGCTGCAGCCTGGTGGGCCAAGCTTATCCTGCCCTGGCAGTGGCCAAGGCCCTGAAGCCCCTTGTCACCTGTGCTGCTTGGCTGGACGGGGTGTGCTGCCTTTGCAGGTGCCCCCCCGGGCGGAGGAGATCACCATCCCGGCTGATGTCACCCCTGAGAAGGTCCCTACACACATAGTGGACTACTCAGGTAGGGCCCTGTCCTGCCTGGCTTCTCCCCTTCCCTGCCTGGGTGAGAGGATTGGGACAGGGTGGCTCTGCCTGGGCAGGTGATGATGGCTTCATTCCCCTTCCAGAGTCAGAGCAGACGGAGGAGGAGCTGCAGGAGGAGATCGCCAAGGTGAGCAGGGCTGGCCAGGACTGGGCAGGAGGCTGTGGTCCCCAGGGGACACATGGCTGCTCCCCTCCCTGTTAGCCACCCAGAGAGGCGGAGGCAGTTGGTTATCCACGGATTAATGCTCCTGGTTTGTTTAGAGGCTTGTTTAATCCTGCTCTGTCTTGTAAGCTGTTGTGTGTGGCTTGTCCGAGCCCTCCGGGGAGCCTCCAGAAGGCGAGCGGTGGGGGCAGCTTGCTGTCCACGGGAGGATGAGGAGGCAGGAGCAGACACTGCTCTCAGCCTCAGGATATTCTCCACGGACTCAGAAAAGGGAGGAGCAGTTGCTGGGTTTGGGCAAGACCCCTTCTCATTGCATTAGATCCCTATGGCTGCCTGGTGAAGCTTTGGCACAGAGGAGTTAATTTGGGAGCTGCAGCCCCTGGTGAGCACTGGGCAGGGAGGGATGAGGGAGCCCTCAGAGCAGCCGTGGAGGAATAATTAAGTTGTCTGGCTGGGTTGGACCCAGCTGCTCTTTGCCCTGGGATTAACCTTGACTCTGCAGACATGAGGACCTTTTAATTATGGATAATAAAACCATCTCTCTCACATGAGTAAAGCTATTTAATCTCCCAACCCCAGAGGCTAACGGTCGAGGTGGTGGGCTCAGAGGTCCTGCTCCCTCCACCCAGACAGCAGGAGTACACAGAAGCTTTAAATGGCTCCAGGAAATCCTGCCTAAACCCTTGTGTGTCCTCGGATTAGCATTAAACTCTCTGCTGAAAGGACCAGTGATCCCTCCTGTCTGCTTCCGATGAAGCCTCGGAGCTGGCCCTGCCTGCAGGGGTCAGGAGGGGAGGAGGGCTGGGACCCGGCTGCTGTGGCAGGGGGATCTGGGCCAGCGAGCGTGGGAGCAGCAGCTCCTGAGGCTGAGGAACTTCTCCCAGCAGCTCCTGAGGCAGAGGAGCTGCTCCCAGCAGCTCATGGAATTGTGCTGAGGGCACGGGGGGCTGTGTACGTGTCCATGCTCACGTGCGCTCAGCTGAGTGCTTCTCTGGCAGCTCAGGCAGTGTTTCCTGCTGCCCTGGCATTCCCTGCCTCCGTGGCATTCTTTGCTTCCCTGGCATTCCCTGCAGCCCTGGCCTTCCCTGCTGCCCTGAGTGTGGCAGGGACCCCTTCACCACCCTTTCCTGCTTCTCTTGCAGGCCAATGTGGTCTGTGTGGTGTACGATGTCACCAAGGAGGCCACCATTGACAAGGTAATGGGTCCCCACCACGGCCCCACTCCAGCAGCAGGGCCAGAGGGGGTTCCCAGTGCTGGGGTTTCCCTGCTGTCCTGTGGTGTGGGCATGTACTGGCTCGGTGGGATTTTGGGTCAGAGATTCCTTCAAGGAGGAGCTGAGCCCCACCCAGGGTTGCTCCCTCACAGCAGGACAACAGGCTTGTTGCATCCTGGTGCTGGCATCCAGCATCCCTGGGGCTGCTCTGCCTGCTGGTGTGAGGGAATGCCGGGGAGCAGATGGCTGCTCCTGCCTGCCTGGGAGCTCCCGCCCCAGGCTGTGCTGACAGCCCTTTCCCTCTGCTCACCTTCCAGATTCGCACAAAGTGGATCCCCATGGTGAACGGGGGACTTGAAAAGGGATCCAGGTACCGTGTGGGGTGTGGTCTGTGGGTGCAGAATTGGGGGATTCTGGGGGCTGTGGGGTGCCCACCATCCTCACCTTCTGAGGGTACTGAGAGCAAACCAGTTTGTGGTTTGATTCAGGCCAGGTTGAATGGGGCTTGGAGCCTTGGTCTAAGGGAGGTGTCCCTGCCTATGGCAGGGGGTGGGATGAGATGAACTTTAAGGTCCCTCCCAGCCAAAACCATTCCGGGACTGTGGTTTGTGGCCTGACCACTTAGAGCAGAAGCACATGGGCACTTTCCTCCACCAGAGATCCAGTTGAGGCAGGGGGTCACTGAGGAGGGATCCTTCTTCCCCCTTGATCTCATCTCAGCCAGACAGGGAGAGGAGGCTGCCAGGGGGGGTCTGGGAGCGCAGAAGCTTTAGTTTGTGTGTGGATCTCTTGGGCAGAAGGCTGTTATGCCGGATTAAAGGCTCCTGAGCATATTGTTGCTGGGTGAAAGCATAAGCAGGATCAGGCAGTCTGTTTCTCCAGATGGATGCTCCTGGCTGTGGGAGGCAGGAAAGCTGCTCTGGACCTTATAGAGGAGAGCTGGGGCCTCCCTGACCTGCCCAGGGGAGCACCAATGGCTGGGACAGTGCTGGGACCAAGAGAGGGGTGGCCTCACTTGTTCTCTGTGTCTTTCCCAGAATCCCCATTATTTTAGTGGGAAACAAGTCTGACCTGCAGGTGGGCAGCTCCATGGAGGTCATCCTGCCCATCATGAACCAGTTCTCGGAGATTGAGACCTGTGTGGAGGTGAGGGAGCTCGGGGGTGTGCAGGGCCTCCCTGAGGGGTTGGAATGCTGGTTTGGTGGGAGTTAGGGAACCTCTGTGCTCCTGGAGAGCTGCCCTGATGGTGTTGCTCTACACAAGTCCCCATGTCCAGGTGTTGAGAGCCTGTCCTTGGCCTTTCTGTCCTTTACCCCTTGCCAAGGAGCAGCTTTCTGTGTCTGCCCTCTGTGGCTCTCTAGTTGGAGCTCTACACAGTCCCTCTTGGTTCTGGGGCTGTGGAATGGGCACAGCAAAGCCAGAAAAAAACCCAGGAGATTGTCTGTTTGGATTTTTCCTCATGGTGGACAAATATTGCTCTGGGCTTTGAGGCACAGCTAGTCTGATTGGGGGAGATTGTATCATCCTCCTCCTGCCCTTTTCATCAGGGCTGTCTCTTTTTCTGAATCCCCAGTGCTCTGCCAAGAACCTCAAGAACATCTCTGAGCTCTTCTACTACGCCCAGAAAGCTGTGCTGCACCCCACTGCCCCGCTCTACGACCCGGAGGAGAAACAGGTGGGCTCCTGGGGGAGTCTCCTTCCCTCATACTGCTCTGGGCTGGAGGTTCTGGAATGCAGATGGAAGGTTTGGGCTGGCACTGACAGGCCAAGGGATCAGTGCCCATCTCCTGTGCTCAGTACAGCCAGCTGGGCAGACAGACACCTGCAGGGACTTGGGTGTGTTGGGGCAGAAGCCCTCATGCTCCAGGCTGTGTCTTGGTTGTGGTGGGAAGGGTCTGGAAGAAAAATTCCCTGTGGATTGTCCTCTCTGACTTGAGATGGGATATTAAGATCTCTTCAGTGGTCAGGCACTGGCACAGGTGGAGTGGTGGAGTCAGCATTCCTGGAAGGATTGAAAAGCTCTGTGGATGTGGCACTTGGGGACGTGGGCTAGTGGTGGCCTTGGCAGTGCTGGGGGAACAGCTGGACTCAGATCTTGAAGTGGTTTTCCAGCCTTAATGATTCCATGATTCCCACCTCCAAGGAGGCTGTGGTACTGGCCTAGAAGTGCAGGAAGGGAACCCTCTGTGTGTGGGGCTGCTGGAGGAAGGGCCAGGCTGTGGCTGGCCCTGTCATTGTCACCGTGTTTGGTCCTTGCAGCTCAAACCCGCCTGTGCTCGAGCACTGACCCGAATCTTCAACCTCTCAGACCAGGACAACAACCAGATCCTCAGTGATGATGAGCTCAACTACTTCCAGGTAGGGTGGCTGCAGAGCTTGGGATTCCCTCTCCAGCAGGGAGGCTGCCCCTCTCCTGGCACAGCCATCCTCTTCCTGTTTGGTGTTTCTGTGGCACAGCTGAAGCACTGCAGGGTGCATCTCTGGGCATGTGGGGTTCCATCTTCCTAAACTTGGGCTGAGTTTGCTCTGCCATGGGAAGACCAGGAGACTCTGGAGATGCTGAGAGCCCTAAATTATTGGAAGGACAGGGGTTTGGTCAAGGCATAAGACAGAAATCTGTGAGCTGGGTGGATTTTCCCTCTCTGAAACCCTAATCCTTGCCAGGGGAGAGGGAGCCTGGTGAGACAGGATTGTGCTCTCTGAGTGCTTTTCTGACAATGGTCTTCATTCTCCTGGGAGGCAGAAGTCTTGTTTTGGAAACCCCCTGGCTCCCCAGGCCCTGGAGGATGTGAAGATGGTTGTGTGGAAGAACACGACAGACGGGGTGCAGGACAACGGCCTCACCTTGAATGGTAACAGCCCGAGGGCTCCTCCCCAGGGGAGGGGGGGACCCTCCTCGTTCAGCACACCCCAGGGGCCCTGCCCTTGGCCTGAACCTCCTGGCTCTCATTCCAGGCCTAGTTAGTCCCTCTTGTTAAAGCAAGCCTGCTGTGGCTCTCTGTCCCAGCAGTCTGTTTTCCCAGGGAAAGCATGGCTGAGGAGTGGACCCCTGAGCCTGAGCTGACTCCCCTGTGGCTGAGCCCCCTGATCTCTCCTGCAGGCTTCCTCTTCCTCAACACCCTCTTCATCCAGAGGGGCCGACACGAGACCACCTGGACCATCCTGCGCCGCTTCGGCTACGACGACGAGCTGGAGCTGACAGATGACTACCTGTACCCACAGTGAGTGTCCAGGGCTGGGCAGGGGCCACATCCCCCTGGTGCCTGGCTCAGTATCCCCAGCACCCTGGCTGCATCCTTCCTGCAGCCCAGGAGCTGCTCTGGGCCCTTAGGTCGGGGTCAGGTTCGCAGTCTCACCTTCCCCTGGGGCAGGAGCTGACATGTGGGGTCAGGGACAAATACAGCAGGCCTGGGGCTGCTGATTTAGGCGGACAGGAAGGTGAGGAATGAAATCCAGACTTGCCTTGACATCAGCAAGGGGTTCTTGGAGGCTGCTGTGTGCCTGGCTGAGCAAGGCAGAGCGGCTCTGTTGGGAGCAGTGAGCTGTCAGCACAGCCCTCATGGCGGATTGTGTGGCTGCTGTCTCCTCTCTGCTCCCTGCCACTCTGGAGATGGGGAGATGGCAGGAATGGAGGGGTTTGGCTTGGGAGCTGCCTCCTTCTCTTCCCAGAGAGCAGGCTGCAGGGAGGTGACAGGGACACGCTGGTGGATGGCACCCAGGGCACCGCTGTGCCCTGCTGAAGCCCTGGGCATGAGGCAAAGCAAGGGCACAGCATCTCCTGGGCTGCTTGGGATGTGCCAGGGAAAGGCCACTGTGCATCCTCAGGGGATTCTCCCCAAAATAAAGGGGCTGTGTCAAGGAACAGCCAGGCCTGGCAGCAACAGCTGACCTTGAGCAGGGAGGGAGTGGGGAGCTGCTTCCCCTGGGTGAGATGTGCTCACACACTGCCCTTCGTTCAGGGCTTGAGGAGGTTCATTTGGGTGTCTGAGCTGGAGAATAAGATATGAAAGATAAAAGGGAGGTTTTAGGTTGGGTAGTAGGAAAAATTTTTCTGCTGAAAGGGTTATCAGGCACTGGCACAGCTGCCCAGGGCAGTGGTGGAGTCTCCCCGTCACTGGAGGGTTTTAAAGCCATGTGGATGTGGCACTTGGGGACATGGGTGAGTGGTAGCCTTTACGGTGTTGGAACAGTTGGACTCAATCAGAGAGGGCTTTTCCAACCTAAATAATTCCATGATTTTCCCAACAGGATCCGTGTGCCCCCCGGCTGCTCCACAGAGCTCAACCACTTGGGATACCAGTTCCTGCAGAGGCTCTTCGAGAAGCACGACAAGGTAGGCAGCAGGGCAGGGACTGCAGGGGAGGGGATGCTCTGCTGGGCCTGCACACCTGGGCTCAGCTGCTCCCCTAAACACCCCTCTGTGCCAGGGAGCACCAGGGAAGGGCTTTCCTTTGCCACAGCATTTCCTCTTTGGAGGCTTTGGGAGCAGGAAGTGGCCACAGCAAGCTGTAGGTAGTCTGATGACCTGTCAGGGATCTGGGGTTTGGTCATTACTCCTGGCCAAAGCACAGTTTGGACTTTGAGGCACTGGGTCTGAGTCGGCATCAAGCTGGCATGGCCCTTGTAGTGCCTGGCTGCAGCAGGGGGAGGCAGGGAATTGGGCAGGGAGGCAGGGAATTGGGCAGGGAGGCAGGCAGAGAAGCGGGCACAGCTGCTGGCCAGCAGCCATGGACCAAACACCAGCATCTGCCAGCCTGGTGGAGGGCTGCCAGGCTGGAGAGAGAAAGCAACACATTTGTGCCAAACTCGGGCTCTTGGAGAGTGGGAGAAAGGGTTGTATTGGATCAGCATGCACCTGCTCGGACTGGCTATTCAGATGTTGATGTGCATCTGGGGTATGGCAGCTCTGTGACAACAGGGAGTGGCTCAGGAATGGCAGCAGAGAGTGGAGGCACATCCCTGGGTGCCCAGGTGCCAGCAGGTTCCCTTCAGGGCTCAGCTGAGTGCTGAGTTGGCCTGTGGAAGGCCATGCTGCCCTGATGCAGGCTGCTGTGGGACAGCTGGCTCCAGGAATGCCAGGAACAGCAGCTCAGGGCTGTGGGGTGGGCGTGGACAAGTCCTGCCTGGTTGCAGCTGCAATCCCACGGCATGTCTGCTGTTGTGCAGTGCTGGCAGTCCCTGAGACAGGGGCTCTGAGCTCGCCCAGCTCCGGCCTCGCTGCGGTCGATCGATTCCTGCCATTGACAGGATCCCTGTGACAGTGCACAGCGGGGAGGTGGCCCCCTCTGGGCAGGGGCTGGGTCCTGCCTCCCCTGGTGACTCCCTGTGTTTTGGCAGGACCAGGACGGAGCCCTGTCGCACACAGAGCTGCAGAACTTCTTCAGTGTGTTCCCCTGCGTGCCCTGGGGCCCCGAGCTCTACAACACGGTATGCACCACTGATAAAGGCCTGCTTTCCCTGCATGGATTCCTCTGCCAGTGGACGTAAGCTCAGTCCCTCTCCCTAGCCCTTGGTCACATCACTCAGCCCTTGCTGACCCTCCTGGTGTGGTCTGTCTTTCCAGGCTCGTGGCTTACCTGGACGTACGGCACTGCCTGGAGTGCCTGGGCTACTTGGGCTACCCCATCCTCTCGGAGCAGGACTCCCAGACCCAAGCCCTCACAGGTACAGCCATGCCCTCCCCTTCTTTCACAACTCGGCTCCCTCCTGGCTCTCACCACCCTCTCTCCTGCCAGTGACCCGGGAGAAGAGGATTGACCTGGAGAAAGGGCAGACCCAGAGGAATGTCTTCCTGTGCAAGGTGCTGGGAGCGCGGGGCGCAGGCAAGTCTGCCTTCCTGCAGGCCTTCCTCGGCAGGAGCCTGGCGGTGAGTGGCTGCTCCCTGCCTGGCCACGCTCCCAGGGCGGAGCAGGAGGCACAGCTGGGCGTCCTGGAGCGATCTGTCCCATGGTGGCACCTCCCTGCCCTGGCCAGGCCCCTCTGTGTGATGCCCTCCCTGCCCACGCTTCACACCCCCTCTGTGCTGGTGGCTTTGGTGTCCTTATTGTGGCTAAAGCAGCGGGTCTGCTCCCTCTGCTTGTCCCGAGGGGCTGTGCCTTTCCCTGGTCTGACCACAGCAGTGCTGACTTTCCCTGCCTGTTAAGAGTAGCCCCACATCTCATGACAGGGCCTGGCTGCCCTTCAGGGGGCTGTCAGGCCATGGGGGTGCAGTGTGAAATAGTCCCTCACCCAGCACTGCTCCTGGCTCCACTGCCTGAGATGGTGTTCTCCTTGTGACAGGCCCAGAGGGAGAAGCCAGGACAGCCATCCCTCTACACCATCAACACAGTGCAGGTCAACGGCCAGGAGAAGTACCTCATAGTAAGTCTGGGAGGGCAGGGAATTGTGCTGTGCCTGGCTCTTAGCAGGGCTGGGCCTTGTCCCCGTACCCTGGCACATGTGGCTGTGCCTGTGCTGGCAGGGTCCTTGTGCTGCCGTGAGGAGCAGCTGAGCCCTGGGACACTGCAGTGCCACAGCCCTGTCCCCTGTGCTGCAGCTGTACGAGGTCAGTGCTGACACCACGTTCTCCAAGCCGTCGGACGCAGCCTGCGACGTCGCCTGCTTCATCTACAGCCTGAGCGACCCCAAATCCTTCAGTTACTGTGCCAGCATCTATAAGGTAGCTGGCAGGGACCCTGGGGGCCTTCACAGTGGTCCTGGGCAACCACAGGGGTCCTGTTGGACTTCACCAGGGGCACAGGGGATATCTGCCTTAGTGGCAGCCCCGCCTCTCCCGAGGTTGGTCCTTAACCCCTCGCTGGGGTTTCTGTCTCTGCAGCAGCACTACTTGGACAGCCAGATCCCCTGTGTCTTCGTGGCCTCCAAGACAGACCTGCCAGAAGCCAGCCAGCAGCCAGGGCTCTTCCCAGCTGAGTTCTGCTACAAGCACTGCCTCCCTCCACCCTTCCCCTTCTCCTGCCACAGCCAGGGACCACCCAGCACCGCTGTCTACACCAAACTGGCCACTGCTGCCACCTTCCCGTTAGTATCCTTCACGTGGTGGGGCTTTGCTGGGAGCACAGCCTGGGGAGGGGGCCGTGTCCCAGCCCTGCCTCTGCCACATTGCTTTTGCTTTGGTTTCTCTGCAGCTTTTGGTGTCATCTAGGGCATGCAGTGACAGGACAAGAGGGGATGACCTTATGCTGAAGGAGGACAGGGTTAGATGGGATATTGGGAATTAGGAATTGTTCCCTGGCAGGGTGGGCAGGCCCTGGCACAGGGTGCCCAGAACAGCTGGGGCTGCCCCTGGATCCCTGGCAGTGCCCAAGGCCAGGCTGGATGGGGCTTGGAGCACCTGGGACAGTGGGAGGTGTCCCTGCCATGGCAGGGGTAGAACGAGATGAGCTGTAAGGTTCCTTTCCAGTCAAACCATTCCAGGGTTCTGTGATCTGTTCATACAAATAATTGAAACAGAAAAGCCACTTCTTCTCTAATTGCAGAGAGGGGAGGTTTTCTTCTGCCTGTGTGTATGTCTCTGGCAGATTTAGTAGATAGATCCTGCCACAGGAGTGTTTATTTTTGAAGCCTAAGATAAAAAATGCTGAAGAGGAGTAGCCAGCTTAGTTTGCCAAGGCCCACGGTGGGGGGGGGGTGGCAGCTATTTTCTCCCGATGAGATGGATCAGGCTAAAAAAGAGGTCAGTGAAGTGAGACCTCTGTTACAGCCTCTCTCTGGGAGGAACTGCACCCCAGAAGGGCTGGGAAGGGGGTAGGACAGCACCAGGCTGGTCACAGGAGGTGAGGGTGGCTCTGGGGAAGGAGGAAGCTCCCTGTGAGTGGAATCACTCTGCTCCAGGGCTGGGAAGGGCCAGCACAGCTCCAGGGGCCGAGCCCTGGTGGGGAGAGCGTGTGGGAGCGTTGGAAGGCAGGACGGGATTACTAGTGAGTAGTTTTCCCTCCAGCTTCTTTTCAATAAACAACTTTATTTTTAGAGCTGACGCTTTTTTTCCCCTCCCCTCTGCAGTATTAAAATTTAAATATTCTTAATATATCTTAGGGTATGTGGTATAAATAAATAACAGCGTAATGGAGGGCGGGGGATTGGCTGTGCTCCCCAGATGTAGTGGGGAATGAATTATGGATGGAGGGAGAGAGAGGAATGGAGCTCATTAGTGCAGGACAGCACGTGTTTGGGAAGGGAATGTGTACACTGGGGCAGCACCGGGCCCTGTCCCTCACTGCCCTTTGGTCCCTGGCACCAGTGTCCCCGTGGTGGCATCCTGGCTCTCCGTGCACGGGGAGTTGGAAAGGCAGCTTGACCTAGAAAGGCAGATACCTGTATAATTATTTAGGTGTTGGAGAGCTGTTTCCAGGGCAGGGGAGGGGACAGCCCCATCCGTCCCACAGCCCTCCCTTGGCTTGATGGTGATGCCGAGTGATGAGAGCTCTGCTTGCAGGGACGGGGAATCTCTCAGTTTCTCACTGGGCTGTTCCCCCATGTGCTGGGCTCACCCCTGGCACTCCCTGCCTCCCTGTGTGGGGTGGGAGCAGCGGGACAGCCGCACTCACCGGCCTCTCCTGTGTTTGCAGCCACCTGAACGCCGTGGAGCTGGGAGTCGCGTCCTTCTGGCTGCGGGTGGCGCTGGGGGCGGCGGTGACGGCGCTGGTGGGCTTCACCCTGTACCGCCTGCTGGCCAAGAACAAATGAGAGCCACGCCCCACTCCTTCCCCGTGACACCAGCTCCCCGTCCCCAGCGATGCCCAGAGGGGCCCCGCCTCAAGCTGGCCCCTGGTAGGAAATTCTCCTTTGCCCCCAGCCTGGATTGCAGGACCAGTGAAGCCAGAGCTGCCAGCACCAGCAGGATCCATCCCTGGCACCGGGCAGCCTCAGCGTGGCCTCCTGGCCCCCATGGCCACAGAGCAGGCAGCTCTGCCAGGAGAGCTCTGCCTCACCAGCAGCTGGAGGATCACCCTCATCTTTATTCTGTTCAGTTTTTTTAACGCTTGTTTTTAAGCTCAAACACGAGTGTTTCAGTGTCTGTTGGACTGGGCACACCCCCTCCCCAGAGGGCTGTGCTGGTGCCCTCAATTCTGGAGGGCGCAACGCTCCCGGGGCCTTGGGGAGCTCCAGCAGCAGCTGAGCTGTCAGATGAGCTCATGGCTGCAGCTCCCTGGGGCACAGCTCCAGCTCCTGTCCCGGTTTCCCTCAGCCAGAGCCAGCAAAGGGAGCCAGGGAGGGAGGGCCAGGCACAGGCACCCCCAGCCCAGTGTGTGGGGTCAGGTCTGGCCCCTCCTGCTGGGCCACAGTGGCTGCTGTCCTGGGCTGAGAGGGGGCAGTGACATCCAGGGTTTGTCCTGAGCTCCTTTCCGTTTTTGCACAAAAATCTTGTGAGTCCTGCAGCGTGTGCCAGGCTCCAGGTCCATCCTTTCCTGCCTCCCGTTTGGCCCGTCCCCTCCCCACCCTGGCCACCAGTATTCATGGCCAGCAGTGTTTGCCGGGCTCTGGGAGCCCTGGTAAGGACTGGGAGGGCGTTGGATGCCCACTGTGTGCCCAGTCTTTTCAAGGCAGTGCCGTCACCAAGCTGGTGCCACGCTGTGCCCTAGGTCCTGTGACCTGCTGTCCCCTCTGTGGGGCTCTGTCTGGAGCATGAGGCTCTGGGCATTGCATCTCCTGGCACCACTGGAAACTCCTTCCTGTCCTGTCCCCTGCCCACACCTGAGCTGGTTTCACCTGCTGGGACTGAGCTCAGCGCCCATTGGACTGAGGCCCAACGGTGTCCCTGTCTGCAAGTCCCAAAGAGCCAGGTCAGCACCCATCCCTGCCTTCCTGTCCTCCCAGGGGAGCCTGGATCAGCCCTGGCTGAGCCACCAGCCTGGTCATGTCACCAGCCTGACTCACCAGCCTGGCTGTGTCACCAGCCTGGCTGGCACCAGCCTGGCCTTCTCCAGCACACTCAGGGTTGGTCCCCAGGCAGCTGCCGGGGCAGATCCTAGGTAGCACCCAGATCTGCTTTTTCTGTGTTTTGTCTATTTAAATGTTTTGTGGTGGCCTGGAGCCAGCGAGGGGATGGAGGAATCGCTGGGCAGCACCGGTGTCTCTCCCAGGGACAGCCCCAGGGTGGTATCCCCATCCTGCTGTCCCCAGCACTGGCCAGCCAGGTGTCCCTGCCTGTGCAGGAGCTGCTCTGCCAGTCAGGCACACACTCACTGCTGGCACTGCCAGGGCCACATTCCTTGTGTTCAATGTCCTTCTCTGTGCCCACCGTGCGTGGCTCTGCCAGCCGGGCCCGTGCCTGGTGTCTCCCTGCTCCACATCCGCCGGAGCTGTATTGTTTTAGGTTTGTTCTCTACAGCAAAATAAATTTTTACACACCTTGCGCTTGCACACCATGTTCTGTGTCACCTGGGGAGCAGGACCCTTGTCCCTGCCCAGGCTGCAGGGGGAGCAGGGCCACCCCGAGAGCCTGGGCTGCCCCGTCTGAGGGCACTTTCAGGGACTTAGGGCCTGGCGTGGTGGGAGGAGGCTTTGGGCTGGCCAGGACTCCTTGGTGCTTGGGGACACGGATCCCTGTACAAGTGCCAGCCAGGGTGCAGAGACAGGGGAGGAGGTGATGGATCCCGTGGTTCTCTGCCCGGGATCCACGGGAAGCAGGAGCTTTGGCTGCCCTGGGAGCTGTGGATCTGTGTGCCCATCCCTGTGTGGGGTTTGGGGCTCCCCATTTCCCTGCAGACACCTTCCCCCTGCACCTGCAGCTCCCAGGGCTGTGCCACCTCCCCTCCTTGCTCCTGTTTTCCCATGGCAGCTTTTCCCTCAGCTATTTCTGTCCCTGCCTCAGCCACGGGCGCTGGGCACAGGGAATGTGGGCGCAGCCGGAGAAAAGGATTTTCCAGAGCCTCTGCACTGCTCTGCATGGGGTCAGACTGCTCCCACATGGGGGGGATCCCTGTGGGGTGGGAGAGGAGACCCTTCCCACACGGCCAGCCAGGGGACAGGGAGGGTGGAGACACAGCCGTGCGGCCATGCGGGCAGAGGGGGCGCTCCCAGGGCGAACGGGACACACGGTGCTCCCTGGTGACTCCAAACCAGGCTGGATCCCTCGGGAGCTGCGGCCCACGTGCCCTGGTGTGCATTAATAACTCTGGTGTGCGGGGCACGGGCGCTGGGCTGGGACAGGCACGGGTGTGGGGCAGGGCACACGCATGGCAGGGCCATGGGACACCAGCCGTGGTCACACACAGTCCCCAGGGAAGGAGCCTGGCAGGCCTGGGCAGCCCAGAGCTCCCTGGGCACTTCAGTGGGGCTGAGCTGTGGCCCTGGAAGTCAGGACGGTACCAGGGATGGGTCCTGGGGACACCCCTGCCCTGCCTGGGGATCCAGGGGAGCCTGGCCTGGGTGACACTGGGCACGTCCCATTGCAGTGCCAGCTCCAGGGACCCAGTGCCAGGCTGTCCCATGAGCACTGTGCTGGGGCAGGGGACAGCACTGGAGGCTCTGTGGGCCCTGTGCCATGGGGGGTGTACCCGGGCTGTGCTGGCCTGTGGGTGCAGGGACAGTTTGGAGGGAATGTTTGCAATCTGCGCCAGATTCAGCAGGTACCTGGTGCTGGCATTCTGGTGTCCATTCTGGAACACTGGTGTCCATTCTGGCATGCTGGTACTGTACCAGGGTATGGATTCCTCAAGCAGGGTACAGCTGCAAAGCCATGTACCAGGAAGTGGGTACTGGAATACAGGTACCTGTACTGGGATGCAGTACTGGAAATGGAATACAGGTTCCCATTCCAGGATGCAGATCCTGTACTGGGACACAGGGATCACACCAGGATGGGACATGGGGACCAGGATGCAGGTATCCACAGCAGGATGCACAGAGGGGCTCTGGGATGCAGGAACTGGGCCAGGATGTGGATACCAGTACTGGGATGTGAGTGCCAATACTGGGGTGTAGATACCACACTGAGAAGCAGGTATCACGCCAGGAAGCAGTTACCATATTGGGGTGTGGGTACCAGTACCGAGATGCAGGTTCCCGTACCGGGATGCAGGTTCCCGCACCGCGATGTCCGCAGCCGTACCGGGATGCCGGCACCGTCCCACGCTGCGAGCGCCGGGTGTCGGCTCGCTGCCCGTGCCGTGGGCCGTGTCCCGGCGCTGCCGGCGGGGCGGGGCGGGGAGGGGCGGGTCCCGGTTCCCCGCGCGGCGGCGGCGGCGGCGGGGGGTGCTGGGAGGGGGGGGCGCTGCGCCGCGCGCTGCGGCGGGGGCGGCTCCGCTCGGCTCCGCTCCCGCCCCCGCCGCCGCCGTCGCCCCGCTGCCATCGGCGGCTCCCGGCGCCGCCGCTCGCCGCTAGCTCCCGGGCCCGCCGCAACGCGGGGCTGGCGGGGAGAGCCGCCCCCGCCGCCGCCCCCGCCGCCCGCGCCGCTCCCCTGCCCGGTTCGCCGGCCCCGGGCGCGGGGGAGCGGCGGAGCCCTCAGCCCGCCGGGTGCATGGACAGGAGCTCCCTGCTGCAGCTCATCCAGGAGCAGGTGAGGCCGCCCGGGCGGCGCCGGGCACCGGGCAGCGCTCGGGGGGGGCCGCCAGACACCGGCCATCGCTACCGGGGTCGGGGGTGCCCGCACGCTCCGGGCACGGCTGGCGCGCAGCGGGCAGCGCTGCCCACCCAGGGCGGCCACCGCGGCCATGCCAGCCCCGCCAGCGTCCCTTGGTGCCCCTCGTCACCGCCCTGGGGACCCCCCCGCCTTGTGCCGCCGAGAACGCGCCACTCATCTCACTTGTGGCCTCTCCCTCCGTCAGCGCCGGGTCGGATCCTGCCCGCTGCTCCCTCAAGGACGAGGGGTTCTGGGCACGGAACCCCAGCGCCCCCGCCGGGATCTGGGTGCCGCATGGAGCCCCGGGGGTGTCGTGGGCTCGGTCCCGCCGGCGAGGCGGGGGTCTGCACCCACCCCTGTGACCTGATTGCGGGATGAGGCCGTAGAGCATCAGCGCTGCGCGGCGTGGGGCTCTGCTCACTGCACGATGGGGCCTCGAGGGGTTTCCACCCGCGCTCCCCCGGCCCCCACCAGCCCCCCTTGAGCTCCATCGCCTCGTCCCTCCATCCCCACCCAGCCCTGGCCCAGATGGCGGCTCTCCCCTGGGCATGGGGAAAGAATTCCTGGGGCTCAGGAAAAGAAACTGATCCCCCACTCGTCCCCCGCTGATTCCATGACCTTGGCTGAGTCCCCCGGCCCGGGAGCCCCGGTGCTGTCCCCCGTGTCACCCCCCCTCGGGCACAGGGACTCCATGTGAACCCGAGCTCCTCGAGAACTAGCAGCCTCATCCCCGGGAATGAGCAGTGCTGAGAGGGCTGGGGCCTGGGGATTGGGCCCTCCGGGGGGGGGCGTAGGGTGCCAGTGAGGTTGGGGTGGGGGGAGATACACCCCAAAAGCAGAAAGGGGCTCCCCGGCCGCTGACAGGGCTCTTGGTGCTCTTGGGGCAGGTGCCTCAGCGTGTGCCAGTGTGGGGACAGCTTGTGCCAGGTTCTGGCGTGACACACACACGTGGAGCCTGTGGGGTGACGGCTGTGGGGCAGGGGGACGGTGACACCAGGGTGCTCCCGCCCCCCACGGCTGGGGCTGCTCCCATGGGCTGGTGGCCTCTGAGATGTTGCAGGTGCTGTCTGCACCCCTCATCCTACCCTGCACCCCTCATCCCACCCTGCACCCCTCATCCCACCCTGCACCCCTCATCCCACCCTGCAACCCGCTCCGGGCAGCCAAAGCCCTTAGGAATGAGGCTGGGGCTGTTTCCTGCCCGGGGAACAGGGAGGGATGGGATCCCCACCCGGTGGGGATACGATCCCATGTCCCAAGCACTCCCTTTCCTGCCCATCCCAGGAGGATGAGGCTCCTCTCCCTCATTCCCTCCCTGCAGGAGCAAGGAGCAAACCCCACCCGACCTCAGGGTGATTGCAGGGGCTGTGCTCTGGCCGTGGGTGCCCCCTCCCCATCTCCACCCTCCTGTGCCATCCCGGCTCCCTGTCCCCATGAGAGGTCCCGTGTCGGGCGCCCCGTGGCCGCTGTCCCCGGAGGGCTCGGGGCGCCCGGCCTGCTCTGGGAGCCCCGGGGATGGCACAGGGTGCCCCGGGCAGGGCGCGGTGGATGCCAGCGGCCGGCGGCAAGGGCGGCGGGAGGAGGAGGAGGAGGAGAAGAGGAGGAGGAGGAGGAGCCTGGTGCCAGGGCTGCGCGTGTGTTTAGCTTGGTGGCTTCCTGGCTGGCAGGCTGCTGGCGGCGAGAAATAACTGAGTGGGAGAGTGTTGGCTGCGCCGCGGGGAGTTGGGGACAGCGGCACGGCACGGGCAGCAGCGTGGCACAGGGCACCTCTCGGGAGACGGGCCGGGGTGGCTGCGGGCTGCGGTGCCCCCCGCAGAGGCAGGGACAGGTGCCACGGAGCCAGGCGGGAGGCACCAGGGGCAGCAGGAGGTGTCCCCAGGCGAGCAGGGAGCCGCAGCAGTGGCGCCCCGGTGATGCTCCGTGCCGTGCCCGCAGCTCGACCCCGAGAACACCGGCTTCATCGGCGTGGAGACCTTCGCCAGCCTGGTGCACAGCCATGAGCTGCCCCTGGACCCCGCCAAGCTCGACATGCTGGTGGCCCTGGCACAGGGCAACGACGAGGGCCAGGTCTGCTACCAGGAGCTGGTAGACCTGGTCAGTGCCGGGCGGCGGCGGGGACTGGGCGGGTACCAGCCCGGGGTGGGCACCGGGCGCCTCCCTGTGTCCCCGGGGAGGGGGGCGGACTGCGGCGGTGCCCAGGGTCTGCCCTAGCCCGGGATGGCTGCGAGGCCTCGGGGAGGCTCGTCGGGGCTGTGGCACCGGAGGGTGGCACCGGGGGGTGGCCCCAGGCCGGGGGTCCCGAGCTGCCCCCGGGGCACGGCCTCTCCCCGCAGATCAGCAGCAAGCGCTCCAGCAGCTTCAAGCGCGCCATCGCCAACGGGCAGCGGGCGCTGCCCCGCGACGTCCTGCTGGACGAGACCGGCCTCGGCATCTACAAACGCTTCGTCCGCTACGTGGCCTACGAGATCCTGCCCTGCGAGATGGACCGGCGCTGGTACTTCTACCAGCACCGCACCTGCCCGCCGCCCGTGTTCATGGCAGCCGTCACCCTCACCCAGGTACGGGCACGGGGGCGGCGCCCCGCTGGTCCCGGCTGCAGAGCTCGGCAGGGATCAGACTCGGGGAGGGCCGGGCGTGAGCCTGGCTGTGAGCTCCCGGTGCACACAGCTGACATGAAGGGATGTGTGACCCGGGATGTGTCATCTTTGAGCCCACGTGGGTGCCCGCCTGGGGGCAGTGGGGCTGGGTGGTCCCAGTTAGGATGTTCTGGTGCCCACAGAGTGTCTCTGATATGGGGTAAGGGGTTGGGTGACCCCAGCTGTGACTCCTGGTGCCCATGGTGGTGCTGAGACCCCGGACGGTGACCCCAGTCGTGATGTCCTTGTGCCTTGGATGGGACCCAGGAAGGGGCCCAGGTCCAGGGTAGAAGGAATGGGTGACCCCAGCTGTGATGTCCTGGTGCTTTGGCGGACTCACATCTGGGGTGAAGGGATGGAGGACCCTGTTTGTGATGCCCTTGTGCCCACATGTGTGACTCACACCCAGAGCAGTGGGGATGGGTGACCCCAGCTGTGACACCCAGTGGGACTCAGATGTGGGGTGAAGGGGGTAGACAAGCATGGGGTTTGTCACAGATCATCGTGTTCCTGTGCTATGGGGCCCGGCTGAACAAGTGGGTGCTGCAGACCTACCACCCCGAGTACATGAAGAGCCCCCTGGTCTATCACCCCGGGCACCGGGCGCGCGCCTGGCGCTTCCTCACCTACATGTTCATGCACGTGGGGTAGGTCCTGCCGGGGGGGGACACGGGGACACCCCGGGGGCTGCACAGGCTGAGCCCCCCTGTCCCCTCCTGTGTCCGGGCAGGCTGGAGCAGCTGGGGTTCAACGCCCTCCTGCAGCTGATGATCGGGGTGCCCCTGGAGATGGTGCATGGCATCCTGCGCATCAGCTTCCTCTACCTGGCCGGGGTCCTGGCAGGTGGGTGCTGCCCTGGGGGGGGGGGATGACGACTGTCCCCATCCCCCTGTCAGTCCCTGTCACCACCCTGGGAGGGCACAGGGAGGAGCACACCAAGTTGGGTGGGGACGCTGGGCTCTGCTGGCAGTGCCAGCATCACTTGGCCAGGGGCTGGGGGGCAACGCAGGCTGTAATTAATTAATGTAGGCAGTAATTAATTAATGCTGTGGGGGCAAGACCCCATGCTGAGCCCTGTCTGTGCCCCCAGGCTCCCTCACCGTCTCCATCACGGACATGAGGGCCCCCCTGGTTGGGGGCTCGGGGGGGGTCTACGCCCTCTGCTCTGCTCACCTCGCCAACGTCGTCATGGTCAGCCAGGGGACAAGGGGACACGGTGGGGGACAGGGGTGGATGGCTTTGTAGGGTGGGCAGCATGCTGGGGGATGCCATTGCCATGGGGTGACAGCAGGTATGGGATCTGTCTGCAGATTGGGCAGGGTGGTGGAACATTAGGGGGGGATGCCATGGGGTGGCTGGCTCTGTGGGGTGGGCAGCAGTGGTGGGGGATGCTGTGGGTGGCATTAGGGGTGGCACTGTCACAGGGGGACTGCCTTGTGTGACATCATGGAGTGGGTGTGGGTGGGGAGGAGCAGGGGCCTGAGGAGGCTCCATGGAGCACTCCAGGGGCTCTGGCAGAAGCCCCCACCTCAGTGCTGGAGCATCGCGGGGCCAGCCTGTCATCCCTCCATCCATCCATCCATCCATCCATCCATCCATCCATCCATCCATCCATCCATCCATCCATCCGTCCGTCCGTCCGTCCGTCCGTCCGTCCGTCCGTCCATCCATCCATCCATCCATCCGTCCATCCCTCCCTCTCTCTCTCTCCCTTTCCCGCAGAACTGGGCCGGGATGCGCTGTCCCTACAAGCTGCTGCGGATGGTGCTGGCGCTGGTGTGCAGTGAGTACCGCCCCCCGCCCCCCCGGCCGTGCGGGCCCCGCCGCGGGCTCAGCCGCTCCCGCTGTCCCGCAGTGAGCTCCGAGGTCGGTCGCGCCGTCTGGCTCCGCTTCTCGCCGCCGCTGCCGGCCTCGGGCCCGCAGCCCAGCTTCATGGCGCACCTGGCGGGGGCCATCGTGGGCATCAGCATGGGGCTGACCATCCTGCGCAGTTACGAGGAGAGTCTGCAGGACCAGTGCGGCTGGTGGGTGCTGCTGCTGTCCTACGGCACCTTCCTGCTCTTCGCCGTCTTCTGGAACATCTTCGCCTACGACCTGCTGGGGGCACAGATCCCCCCCCCGCCCTAGCCAGCTCCCCCCCGCCCCGACTCCACGGTTGATTTGGTTTCCGAGCCCCCGGTGGAGGGGCTGGGAGGGTCCCCGCGCGTGACATGGGGACAGGCCACCCCCCGCCCGCCTGTCCCCTCGGTGCTAGCGATCGCGCCGCCCTCCGCCCCGGGCTGCGCCCCTCGATGTCCCCTGCCGCCCCCCCCGCCGTAGCCCCGTCCCCAAAGGATGCTTCGGCCCTGCCCTGGCACCGCCAAGCCCCCGGGGTGCCCGCAGGGCTCGGAACGCACCTCTCGGGAGGGAGCCGGAGCAGCGGGACCCCCCGCCGGCTCCCGGACCCCCTTCCCAGGGTGGGGGCTGCCTCGCTGCCCCCCAGGACCTGCACTTTCACACGAAGGACTGGTGCCAAAAGAGGAGCGATTTATTTTTCTATGCCAAAATAAATATAAATAAAAGAAAGAGGAATTTAACGAGAAGAAGGATATGGGGAGAGCCCGGCAGGAACCAGCTGAGACAGGCACGACTCGTTTTGGCGGTGCCCTCGGCGGCACAGCCCCCCCGCTCCCTTCCCGGCCCCCCCCGCTTTGCTGCCGGCCGCCCTCCCGGGACAGGGGCTGGCCCCGGGATGGGGGCGCGGGGGGTCCCCGCTCTAAACCCCACCCCCCCCAGACCTTTTTGGAGTATAAATAAATATTTTGCACACTGCGGGGCTCGTGTCTCTGTCGGGGGAGGGGATTTTGGGGTGCCCCCCATCCTTGATGGGAGGAATGCGGGTGCCGGGGCTGGCTGGTCCAGGGGCGGGGGGCGTGGCGGAGGGGGGCACAGCCGGGCTCGGGGCTTACTGGAGCAGAAAACTGCGGGAGAAGTGGAGCGGCACCCGGCCGAGCCCCCGGGGCTGGCAGCGAGGGGGGCACATGGGTGCGGGGGAGTCGGCACTGAGACCCCCCCGGCCCACCCCGCCCCTCCCGCCGTGGTGCACAGCGCGCTGGCTGCAGGCGGCCGAGCCCCCCACTCACACCCTGCACCCCCTATTCACACCCACCCCTCATCCAGACCCCCGGCTCCCCACCCCCATCACTCCATGGCATCTCCTCCCTGGACCGTCACATCCCCACCGCCCCTTTTCACCCCTGTCCCCTCCAGCCAGGCCCTCACCCATCCTCCCACGCCCTGCTCCCATCAACCCCGCTCAACCCCCTAAACCGCCCCCCAGTCCCTCCATCCATCCATCCATCCATCCATCCATCCATCCATCCATCCATCCATCCATCCATCCATCCATCCAACCCCACTGAACCCCACAAACCACCCCCAATCCCCCCCACCCATCCATCATCCCCGTTCAACACCATAAACCACATATAGGCCACGCCCACTCGCCACTGACCACGCCCCCAGTACCCTCCCATTCTTAGCCCCGCCCCTTTTCCAGGCGCACCCTGTCCCCACCCTCTGCCCGATAGACCACGCCCACAAGATAAAGTCCCTCCCCTTATCATATTAGCCCCGCCCTCCGCTCGGCAACCCGTCCCTGCCCTGAGGCCCCGCCCCCTCCCTACAAGCCCCGCCTTACCCCAGTCCCTGCCCAGCAGGCCCCGCCCTCAGCCCCCGCCCCCCGGCGCGCGCGGCCCCGCCCCGCCCCGGAAGCGGCGCTGTCGCAGTGCGCGGCCGGAGCGGCGGAGCCGGAGCCGCCGGGGCCGCCCGAGCCAGCGGAGCCGCGGCCCCAGCGCCGGCCCGGGCCGCGCCATGAAGGGCAAGGAGGAGCGCGAGGGCGGCGCGGCGGGGCCCGGCGCGGCGGGGCCGGGCGCGGGGGGCGCGGGCGGCGGCAGCCCCGAGAAGAGCCACAGCGCGCAGGAGCACAAGGAGCAGGGGAACCGGCTCTTCGGCGGCCGCAAGTACCCCGAGGCCGCTGCCTGCTACGGCCGCGCCATCGTGAGTCCCAGCGGCGCCCCCGGCCCGAGCGGGACCGGCCCCCGGGACGGGAGTGCCGGCGAGGGGACGTCCGCACCGCCGTCCCCAAGGGCCTGGCCTGGGCACCCCCGGGACGGGACACACCAACCTCCCCCTGGCCTCGATGGCCCAGGCTGGAACCTCCCCCTTGGCCTGGACACCGTCCCGGAGCTGGCCTGGCCAACCCTGGGGTGGGGTCCCCAGGGAAGGGACACCCCCGCCACACACCGGGCCTGGACGCCTGCAAGATGGGCCTTCCCGCAGGCTGGACATCTCCCGAGCCCTGGCCTGCGTATCACCAGGGTGGAACCTCCTTGGGCTGGGCACTGTTCCTCCTTAGGGCCTGGCCAAGATACCCCTGAGATGGGACCCTTTTAATTTGGACACTGTTCCCTCACTGGGCCTGGCTCCTGCTGGAGGGGCTGGACACAGCTCTGGGCCTGATTCCCCCTTCCTGGGCCCTGACTGCCACCCCTAGGCCTGGTCTAGGCACCCCCGGCCCTGGCCCCCTCTCAGGACTTGGACATCCCCAGCCCATCCTCTCCCCAACCCAGCTCCAAGCTGGACTCCAAGCCCTACAACCCCCACGGAGTGCCCCCACCCTGAGCCTGTTTCCTCTAAACCCTACACTGTCCCTGGGCTGTGCTGGCTAGGGCAGAGCCACCCTGGGACATTCGGGGTGTCAGGGGGACAGTCCCCTCTGGGGGCAGGGACATGGGCTGCCCTATGGGGACCGGCCCCAGCCTGTCCCCAATCCATGGCAGCACCTCCCCATGGGGTGCACGCCCTGGCTGGCACTGCTGGCCCTCCCTGCCCAGGGTGACAGCGCCACGCCGCTGGCTCACCGAGTCACCGGGCTGTCACCCGGCTGTCACCCAGCGCGTCCTGGCCACCAACATGGGCCTGTCCCCACAGAACCGGAACCCCTTGGTGGCCGTGTACTACACCAACCGGGCCCTGTGCTACCTGAAGATGCAGCAGCATGACAAGGCGCTGGCCGACTGCAAGCGGGCGCTGGAGCTGGACGGGCAGTCGGTGAAGGCTCACTTCTTCCTGGGCCAGTGCCAGATGGAGATGGAAAACTACGACGAGGCCATCGCCAACCTGCAGAGAGGTGAGCGGGCATGCTGCCACTGTCCCCTACTCCTGTCTGCTGGGAAAGGGCCAGGGAGGGTGACGGGGATGCCGCTGCTGGCGCTGAGGTGCCCTTTCTCTCCTCAGCTTACAACCTGGCCAAGGAGCAGCGGCTGAATTTCGGGGACGACATCCCCAGCGCGCTGCGCATCGCCAAGAAGAAACGCTGGAACAGCATCGAGGAGAAACGCATCAACCAGGAGAATGAGCTGCACTCCCACCTGACCAAGCTGATTGTGGCCGAGAAGGAGAGGTACCGGGGCACCTGGAAGGGCTTTTTGAGTGCCACCGGGCTGTCACAGCTCTGTGTGAGGTGCCTCTGCCAAGCCCTGTAGCAGGGAAGGGAGTGACAATGTTCGGGTGGGGGGGGGAAGTTGATTGACACCTGGGAAAGGACAGGGATACCTGAGACAAGCTATGACATCACACTGCTACATCCCATCCTCCTGATCTTCCACTCTGTCCTAGGGAGCTGGCAGAGTGCCGAAAGACTCAGCAGGAGGAGAACACAGACGAGAGCCGGAGCCGTGTTCAGCTGGCCAGCATCGAGGCCAAACACGTGAGTGAGGGGCTGGGGGCTTCCTCATTTCATCCTCATCGCCATCCTCATGCTCTGCTGCAGCCAGGGAAGCTGTGGGGCTGCAGCTGTGCAGGTGAAAGCTGGGAGACCTTGGGACACAGCACAGTAGCCTTCATTCTGTAGCTCAAGCCACCAGTGCAGGGCTGTTGTGTCCCCCCATGATAACTTTTCCTGCTCTGTCACCTCTTGTCCCAGCCTGGCAGCAGTGACACCTGCTGTGCCTGTTGTTCCCTGAGGAAATACAAGTGGCTCTTGGCCACATGTGGGTCTGGGTGCTGGGGACTAATCCCAGATAAAAATAGGCCCACGAGGGAAGGTTATTTGTAAGCTGGATCACTCCTGCCAGGTTCAGCCAGGAGCTGCACAGGCAGAGGGGCCACCAAGGACCTGCCCCAGTACCCATGGTGGGAGGCTTTGGGGCTCTCCCTGGGGACCTGTAGCCCCTGCACACCAAGGACCCCTTCTCCTCAAGGGCTTCTCTTTCAGGACAAATATCTGGCAGACATGGACGAGCTCTTCTCCCAGGTGGATGAGAAGAGGAAGGTGAGTGTGGCTTAGCCTGTGTTCCTGTAAACCTGCTGTGTACCCTGCTCCCCGCTCTGAGCCAGCACCACCTCCCAGCCCACTCTCCTGACCCAGCTGTGCCTCTCTCGAGCCAGAAGCGGGACATCCCTGACTACCTGTGTGGGAAGATCAGTTTTGAGCTGATGAGAGAGCCCTGCATCACACCCAGCGGGATCACCTACGACAGGAAGGACATTGAGGAGCATCTCCAGGTATTGCCAGGCCAGGGGCAGGGGGCTTTCCCAGGACCTTGCCTGGGTGGGAAGGCATCTCTTTGCTCAACTCAGGGCTCCGCAGGCTCCTTGGGTTTGCTCCCAGTTACCTGCCCAGGCAGCTCCCTGTGGAGCAGGTGCTGCCAGGCCCTGCCCAAAGCGGAGGTGGCTCTTGGCAGGGGTCTCGCACCTTGGCCTGCCCTCATCCTGCTGGGAGGCACCTCCCAGGGGCTCTCTCCTTGCCGTGGGCAGGTGCCCGGTTGGTGGGGCAGATGCCACGCGGCGCTGGCCTCACGGCCACCCGCGCCCCGGGGCCGAGCCCGGGCACGTGGAGTAACCGGTTCCACCGCGCCTCCTCCCCTGCAGCGTGTGGGGCATTTCGACCCGGTGACGCGGAGCCCCCTGACCCAGGACCAGCTGATCCCCAACCTCGCCATGAAGGAGGTGATAGATGCCTTCATCTCGGAGAACGGCTGGGTGGAGGATTACTGAGGGGCCGGGGGTGGTGCTGGCCCGCCGGGTGTGCTGGCACAGCTGGCTCTCCCCGGACTGGCACCATGCCTTACTCGCTCTCCGGCTGTCCCCCCTCTGTCCCAGCTGCCCCGGGCCTGGCGCTGGGCGAGGGCATGTCACCATGTCCCCTTCCCAAGGAGCTGCAGCGGCTGGGCGGGCACCACGGCTCCCTGGCTCCCCGTCCCGCTCCAGGACGTGCCTGGGGGTTGGAATGCTGGCTCCTCGGCAGTGGCCTCACCACCATGTCTGTCACCCCCTCAGCCAGGGCAGCCACAGTCCCCACAGAGCACGTCCTGCTCCAGGGATTGCCACAGGGGCTCGCCGGGATGAGCACCTGGAGCTCCATCCTTCCCTGTGTTTAGAGTTGTTTCCTCCTCCTTCCACCTCCGGCCTGGCCAGGGTTGGGTCCTCTTCTCAGTAAACAGCCACTTACCGGGATGCTGCTGCACCCTCTGGCTTTTCCTGGGAAACAACTGCCCCAGGGCTGGAAGGGGCTGGTTCACACCTCCCCTTCCCCACTGGGGCTGTGGTTCCCTTAAGAACGACCACCTGGGTTCAAGTTCATCTTCCTTTTAATGAAATCCCTTTAAAACCCCACAAAAAATAAGAGATTTGCATCCAACTGAGATTCCAGCGTTTCGGTCGGCCGATGGCCTGCCTGGCTTTTGAGTGCCCTCTGGAAGTTTGCCAATGTCCATTAAAAAAAAAAATATATATAAAAGAATAAAAAAAAATTCAGCAATAAACGTGGAAAAGGATCTGGAGTGGTTCACAGCAGCCATTTCTCGGGATATCCTGGCTGGGGAATCAGTGTCATCCCATGGGGAGCAGGTTTGCTCCAGGGATGTAGCAACACACAGCGTGCTTCAGTAAAACAACTTTAATCTGGGGGGGAGGGCAAAGACCAGTAAAAACCAGAACTTTCTCAGGCAGTTGGTCCCAATACCAGTGTCCTGTCCCTGAGGGTGGCAGGAGCTGGAGCTTCTGGCCTGGCTGGCACGGTGGTGACGTGTCCTTGTCCCTGCCAGTCCTAGCCCAGGAAGGTGGAGATGAAGACGCTGGTGTCCAGGTTGAGTGTGGCGTGCCACCAGCGGTCAGGGAAGTACAGCACCTGCAGGGGACACCAGTGGGGTCCCACGGCTCTGTCTGGGGAGCCTGGGGTCCCCCCAGCCCTGGCCTCACCTCCCCAGGGCGCAGGGTGCACTCCAGCGGGCGCTGGGCCGGGGGCAGCGTGGGGTAGGTGTGCTGGAGCCAGGCCAGCGTGCTCTCGTTGGGGTGGAAGTGCGGGGTTCGATCCGGCGGGTACAGAAACCAGCGCTGGAAGACACCGCGGGCACAGCCCCTCCCAATTCCCCTCCGGCCCCTCGGGCTCGGGGACACCTGGGAGGGGCTTGTTTCTCTCTCCCCTCCCCAAATCCTTCCTTCCCCTAGGGCTCAGCTCTCACCTTCCTGCCGAAAATCACCTCGGAGAAACCAGGGCCGTGCCAGTGGAAGGGAACGCCAGAGCCTGAGCCTGGTGGGAGCGGAGGGGTGGTGCTGGGGAGAGCCCCCAACTCTGCCCCAATCCCATCCCAATCCCATCCCAATCCCGTCCCACACCCACCTGCGATCCCAAAACTGTAGGCGGGGCTGGTGCCCGGGATGCGGAAGGGAGGGGGCACGTAGTGCTGGAAGAGGGGACCCCACTCGGTGAAGTTGTTGTCCCCGAAGAAGTAGAGGGTGTCTGGAGGGACACGGGAGCTGAGCCCGGCGAGGGGAGGGGGCTGCATGGGACGGGACGGCGCTACCCACCGCTGGGCACTACCCACCGCTGCCCAGCCGGGCCGGGTCCTGCGGCTTCAGCAAGTGCTCCACGTACTCCTGGAACGGCACATCCACTGCGGGAACGGAGGGATGAGCGGGAGAACGGGAGGGATTGAGCGGGGAACGGGAGGGATGAGCTGGGGAACGGCAGGGATGAGCGGAGAACGGCAGGGATGAGCGGGGGCAGCGGCAGCCCGGCGGCCGGGCAGGGCCCCGCACTCACCTTTGCGGTACGAGTAGGTGTTGGCCGTGCTGAGCCGCACCGGGAAGGGCCCGAAGGCCGCCAGCAGCTTCTCCCGGGTGCAGAGGGCTCGGAACGCCTGGGGATGGAGCGCGGGGAGCCGGGATGCTGCCGCCGCTCCCGGTGCCCCGGGAGGTGCGACCCACCCCTGTTCCCTCGCGGCACTCACCGAATTGTCCGTGACCCCACCGAGGATCACTGGCCGGGAGAAGGCGAACCTGGGGGCGACATCCAGAGGGGTCCCGCACGGGCGGAGCACCGGGACCGACACTGAGCCATCCCGGGACACCGGGACCGGCCCCGACCCACCCCGGGGCATCGGGACTGGCTCCAAACCACCCCCGGGGCACCGGGATCCGTCCCGACAGCCTTCCACCAGGTTCTCCCCTAGGACTCCCGGGTCTGCCCCCCCATTTCCCCCGCCGCTCCCCGTTAGCCCTCCCGGTGCTCCCGAACTGACCCCGGCCCTCTGTCTCGGCGCCGGGACCGTGCCGGGTCCCCCGTACCGCTGCAGGAAGAGGGAATAGGTGAGGGAGGCATCGGCTCGTTCCACGGTGCAGCGTGGTTCCTCCGGCACCGTGCCCGCCAGCCTGCAACGGGAGACTCCGCTCGGCACCGGCACCGGCACCAGGACCGGCACAGGGGCCGGTTCCGGGGCAGACCCTGTCCTTACCAGCCGCCGCCCGGAGGGTCGGTGCAGGCGTCGGGCCGGACCCAGCCCAGCGGCAGCAGCAGCAGCGGCAGCAGCCGCGCCGCCGCCGCCGCCATCGGGACCGGCGCCGGAGACAGCGGGAACTACAATTCCCGGCATGCACCGCGAACACACGAAAAACGCGGTCCCGGGCCAGGCGCGTCGCTACGGGTCCCCGTAAAGGCCATCACTTAAAGGGGCAGCGGAAAGCGACACCACGCTGGCTTAAAGTGGCCTCCCGACACAAGGGGACAACAGCAGGGGACACCGAGGACACCGCAGGGCCGGGACCTCCCGCCCGAGCGGGTCCGGGGCCCATCCCAGGGGTCACTGCATCCAGGCGAAGCAAAGACAGGAGTCAGGGCTCGAATCAACTGCTGGTTTGTTTTAATCCAGTAAAAAACGGCGGGGCAGGGGGTTGCCCCCCCCAGCCCTTATTTACACAAATAAATACAGGGAGGGCGGTGCCAGGGGTAGCGGGCAGGGCCCTACTCCCCCCCTGCCCCACCCCGCTGCCAGCTCCCCTGCGGGCTCGGGGGGGCTCAGGTGTACTCGCAGAGGTGGCCGCAGCCGGCGGGGCAGTGGGAGCTGGTCTCCAGCCACTTCATGATGTGCTGCAGGTGGCCGCCGTGGCTGCAGCCCTGGCACCAGACGAAGAGCCCCTTCACCACGTGGTGACACACGGCACACATGCTGGCACACTGCCGACACCTGCAAGGGGACATTCGGGTGGGTGTGGGCAGAGAGAGCCCTCGGGGGGCAACAAGAGGGAACAGGGGCACCCAGCCCATCCCCCTGTCCCCACAAGCCCCTCTGGGACCCCTCACCTGTCGCAGATCCAGCCCCTGTTGCTCATGGGCCGCTTGCAGTTGCTGCAGTTGACGTGTAGGGTGGTGGAAGCCTGGTTGAGGCAGTTGATGGCACGGCAGGTGCTCAGCTTGATCACCTCGTTGGAGATGTTCCAGAGCTGGAAGCGCTGCAGCAGGTCGATGTAGGATGTGTACCAGTGCTCCTAGGGACAGCCACAGACAGCTGAGCCTCCACAACCACCCTGAAACCCCCTCAGGACCCCAGCCCTGCATCCCAAAGGCAAGATTCCCCTGGGGGGCTCAGCCTGGAGAAAAGGAGGCTTGGGGGGACCTTCTCACTCTACAAGGCCCTGACAGGAGGGTGGAGCAAGGTGGGGGTCAGGCTCTGCTCCCAGGGAACAGGGACAGGACAAGAGGAAATGGCCTCAAGTTGTGCCAGAGGAGGTTTAGTTTGGATATTAGGGAGAATTTCTTCATGGAAAGGGTGGTCAAGCAGTGTCACATTGCAGTGGTGGAGTCACCATTGCTTGGGGATATCTAAAAGCTGTGTTGAGGTGGCAGCTGGGGACGTGGTTTAGAAGTGACCTTGGCAGTGCTGGGGGAATGGTTGGACTCGATGATCTTAGAGGCCTTTTCCAACCTAAAGGATTCTGTGATCCTCTGATCCCTGTAGTGGGAGAACAGCTCTGCAATGCTGGGGAACAGCATCAACAGGGCTTGGGCACCTCCCCATCCTGGCCCTGCAGAGCCCACCTGAAATCCCTGCCAGGACTATTGGTGGGGCAGGTACCAGAACCCCGGAGCTGCTCACTCTGCCTCAGAGCTGGCCTGCCAGGGGCTGGAGGAGAAGGGACGTGCCCCAACCCCAGGCAGGACCCCATGACATCGGGATGCACCCCCTGCGGGTCCCAGCAAGGCATGGCCCTGCCCTCAGGGGCTGTACCTGCGTCTGCTCATCGATCTCCTTGCGGATGCGCTCTCCCAGCACGATGAGCACGGACACAGCCGTCTGCACGTCGCCCTGCTCGGCGTAGAAGAGCAGCGTGTCCCGCACGATGGGGTTGAAGAAGTCGGAGGGCAGGCGGTTCTCGTAGAGAGAGTGGGAGATGGAGATCAGCGAGAAGGACTCCACGGGGGTCAGCGACACCGTCTCGGCCTCGTTGCCGCTGACATGAGGGGAGTCGGCCTTGTCCTGCAGGTGGTCCAAGGCCGACGGGTTGTCTACGATTTCGTGGCGCAGGGGAAAGGCTTCCTGGGGAAGGCTGTATTCCTGCTCTTCGGCTGCAGGGATCAGCAGGAGAAAACCCGACTGTGTGGCCCCGCATTTCTCTTCACAGAGAAAAGCAAGACACAATTCTTCCCAAGAACAATTCTTATCATTAGCTGTGCCTGTGTTGTGCCAAAGTGGAAATCAATATGGAGATTGTTTACCCAAAGCCGTGGTGTTTTTTTTTCCTAGGCCTATCAGGCCTAGGAAAAAAAAAGAGTGTTTGTGTGCTGGGACTGTTGGGTGACAGTCACGAGATTCAGTGCAGTGTGTGCAGGGTTGAATGCTTGGCAGACTCAGTTTTAGGTGTATAGAATAATACAGTATAATAAAGTAATTAATTAGCCTTCTGATATCCATGGAAGTCCTCCTCATCATTCTCTCCCCTCCTTGGGGCCATCACAGCGTTGCTATACAGCTGGGACAGACAACACCTCCCCCTGTGTGCTCACCATGCGGGTTCTCGTGGTCCATCATGTACAGGTCATCCTCGTCTGCCTCCACATCCCCGAGCAGATAATCCGCAGGGACATCACTGCCCTCTGTCTCCTCATTGTCTGTGTGTCCAGGGAAAGAGAAATCAGCTCATTACACCACTGGATCCACCCTCCCAGTGTCCTGCCTGGCATGCCAGGCTGTGCCTGAGCCACACAGCTCAGTCCCCCACCACTGTCACTGTCACCCCAGGTCATGGGGGAAAGCACCCTGGGGCTCGGTGCCCTTCACCCTGGGGCTGCAGCACATCCAGCCACCCCAATCCACAGGATGAATGCCCCAGTTTATGCCCTGTCTATGGCTGAGGATGGAACAGCCGTGGGACTGGACTGTGCCCACCCAGAAGCGTTACCCTCATTGTTGATCAGGGTGGAGGAGGAATCCATGAGGATGTTTTCTGAGCGGCTTTCTCCTTTGCTGCGGTCCAGCCTGGACTCGCTGCCCAGCCCAGCAGGGATATCTTTCAGGTTAAAGCTGGGGAAAAAAGCCAGATTTAACAGTCAGAGGAATATAAAGTTTCCATTTCAGCCAGCAAACAGCCTGGATCCAGGTGTCCAGTTGCAATTTGAATGGAGAAACATGAGATAGGGCAATATCCCTTTGTGGGCAGAAGCCACCAGTGGCCACTGTGTGACTTACAAATAAAGACACATTGTGACTGTGATCACAGCCCTTCCTCCAAGCCTGGTAGCACTGCACATGCACTGCAAAGGTCTCCCTGAAGAATTCCTGAGCTGAGCAGGTTCTTGGCTCCATCTCCTTCCCCTCAGAGGCAGGTGAACAGGAGCTGCCTTGCTCCAAGTTGCCTGGCTGTTAGTTATGCATCACCAGCTTGGCCTTCACTGAGCTGGAGAAGGGAAGGGCTGGGGCTGGAGCAGAGCCCAGCTCCCCAGGCTGCTGCCTGCCGTGTCTCAGACAGGCACAGCCACCCAGCTGGAGGCAGAGCTTGGTCAAGGACAGGGCTTGTTTCCTTTGTGTTATTTGAGGATCTGTCACTCAGTGTGGGAACCCGGTCCTGCGAGGTCTGACAGCTCATTTGGAGTCCTCGCCCCACACGTTTATGTCATTGAGAAGAGGAAAAACAAGTTTTCCTGCTCCATCAGCCCACAGCAGGCTCCACGCCAGCGAGCTGCTGGCAGAGCTGGGCTGTGCTCTACCTTGGAAAGGCTCCAGAAGAAAACCTCTGCACACCAGCAGTTCCAGCTCCAGCCATGAGACACCTCCTCCATCCCCAGCCCTTGGTCACCATCACTGCCCTGGGCACTGCTGAGGCCTCACCTCAGATCCTGGGGGCACTTTTGGGGCCCTCATGACAGGAAAGACATTGAGGGGCTGGAGCATGTCCAGGGAAGGGAACAGAGCTGGGGAAGGGGCTGGAGCACCAGGAGCAGCTGAGGGAGCTGGGGGGGGCTCATGCTGGAGAAAAGGAGGCTCAGTGGGGGCCTTCTGGCTCTGAACAACTCCTGACAGGAGGGGGGAACTAGGGGAGTCGGGCTCTGCTCCCAGGGAACAGGGACAGGAGAAGAGGAAATGGCCTCAAAATGGCCAGAGGAGGTTTAGGTTGGATCTTTGGAAAATTTCTTCATGGGAAGGGTGGTCAGGCACTGAAACAGCTCCCCAGGGCAGTGGTGGAGTCTCCACCCCTGCAGATGTTCAACATCATGTAGATGTGGTACTTAGGGACTTGGTTTAGTGATGGCCTTGGCAGTGCTGCTGGGGGAATGATCTCAGAGGACTTTTCCAACGTTAGAGATTCTGTGATTCATGAATTCAGTAACTGCAAAGCCGGTCCCAGCCCCATGCCCCACCACAGGCCAAACTTTGGTTGAAGGAGAGAAGGGAGCAGTGTGTGAGGCTGCACAGATTGAGGCCAGGCTGGCCACACCAACATGTAAAATGGCTTCGTTCAAACAATGCCAACATGTAAACCAGCACAGCCTGAGGCTGAGGGAGAGCTGTCCCTGCTTGCTCCCTGTGTCTGGGGCAGGTTAGTTATTATGTAGAAATTGTTCCCTGTGAGGGTGGGCAGGCCCTGGCACAGGCTGCCCCTGGATCCCTGGCAGTGCCCAAGGCCAGGCTGGACAGAGCTTGGAGCCACCTGGGATAGTGGAAGGTGTCCCGCCCACAGCAGGGGTGGGATGAGATGAGTTTTAAGGCCCCTTCCAACCCAAACCATTCAGGTATTCCATGATGTGATTCTATAACCCTATCCCAGCCAAGGAGCCATTCCCACTCCCCCCCTCACAGAGCTATCCCCCTCATCTCACTGCTCCCTGCAGCTCCCACCCCCTGTACCTGTTCATGAGCGGCAGGGCAGTGCTGCCTTTCCCCATGCTGTGGTTGAGGTTCGTGGACGACACGGTGCCGAGGCTGGAGTAGATAATCCTCAGCATCGTCCACGTCTGAGCCACCTGTGCAGAACACATTCCCTGTCAGACCTTCCCAGGCCACCACCCCCTGCAGCAGCCATCCCACAGCTCACCTGGTTGCGGTCCAGCCCCTTGGCCACCTTGGCGTTGTGGTCGCAGAGCTCGGCCAGCGGCCGGCCAGCCAGCGCGTACTGCTTGGCCGTGTGCACGAACCAGTCCATGCTACCGCTCTCCACGTCCGTCTCGAACACGCTCAGGGCGCTGGAGGACGAGATGTACTCAAACTGCTCCGTGGGGTCCAGCTTGCGCTTGAAGAAGATGGGGTGGCGCCGGTCGCCGATGTAGGGCTTGCGGTTGGAGTCGGAGGAGATGAGGCTCTCTTTGGCGGCGAAGGCCAGGTCCCCATAGAGGCTGTAGCACAGCCCCTCGGGGTTGGCCCGCTCGATGGGCTGGCTGGCGTCCTTGAAGATGTGCTGGTAAAGGGTGCTGTCCTTGGAGCCCGAGAGGAGGAAATAGGGGTCGTGGAGGTGCCGCCACACGATGCCCGTGGTGACGTCCTTGTGCTCCTCGAACATGGCGGAGGGGATGAAGGGGCGGCGCACGTCCCACACGTAGATGTTGTGGTCCACCATCATGGAGCAGGTGGCAATGTGGTGCTTGCACTCGGGGCGCCACTTCACCCGCGCCACCGAGGCGATGGTCTGCACGCAGTAGATCTCCTTGGCCCGCGTCGTGTTCATGTCCCACACCTTCACCATCTTGTCGCGGCCGCCCGTGGCCAGCCAGCCCCTGGGACAAGGAGGGATCAGCGTTCACCTCTGTCCCCACCGTGGCACAGAGATGCTCACAGCACAGGTGTGACCACATCCACACCGCAGGAAGGCAGCTGGGCTGCAATCCCATCCTCCCATGAGCTCCCATGGCACCTCTGCTCTGCAACAACCAGGTCAGGCAGAACCTCCTTCCTGCCCCCAGTTATGGCTCTGTACCTCTAGAGCCACGTCCCAGCCAGACCAGTTCCCTCTGGCTCTGCTTTCCACTGGCCAGGCACAGCAGAGAGGAAAAGGCCATTCTGAATGTATTTCAATGCCTCTCCAAGATCAGGAGCAGTGGCAGCACTGCCTGGCAGGGAGTGAGGAGGGACCTACACACTGTAGCAGCTCCTTCCAGGTCTTTCCCAGCAACTTCCCAGGAAAGGCAGGAGGCAAACACGACTGAACACAAGCAAGCTGTGTCACTGAGCAGCCAAGTAGTGCCTTCCTCAAGCTGAGCACTGGAGCAAGAGGCTGCTGTGACACTGCTATACACAACCATAAGACACCCAGTGTCTCAAACACCCCTAATTTATCAAAAAACAAACCCCAAACACTCTTACACTACCCCAAATGCTCAAAGCAACAATCACTTCTATCTCCCAGCAACTTCCCAGCCCCTGACACAAGGGGACAGGGTATCACAGACAGTGCTTTCCCCCACAAAATCACAGTCCTGTTTTTAGGGTCTCTCCTGTCCTGCAAGGCTGGGTGGCTGGCAGGGGCAGGCCCCACACCCACCTGTCCTCTGGGTGCCAGTCACAGCAGAAGACGGGCCCGTTGTGGGCCGTGAACATCCTCTCGTAGCGGTCGGGCCGGCGGATGTCCCACAGCTGCACGTTCCCATTCTCGAAGGTGGCGGCGAAGGTGAAATAGTCCCGGATGCTGAACTGCACATCACGCACGCTCTCTGACTGGCCTGGCAGGGGACACAAGGTAAGAGCTCCAGCAAAGCTAAAAATCCCACTGCAAGAGCAGAGAGAAGGTAGCAGGAAGTGCTGTGACTGTCTTCCATCTCCCACACAGACCCAGCTAGTACTGAGAGGCAAGAAAAGGCACCAAAATGCCTCTCAGCTCCTTCTTTCCCTGCTCCGGGCATCACACCCTGAGCAAACCCTCCTCTTGGGCAAGGGGAAAGACAAAGCCCCCAACGCCTGCCCCTCCTAAGGGTGAGGGGACAAGCAAGGAAAGGACAAAGCTCCCAAACTCTGCTACCCCACAGGGAAACAGGACAACAAGAGCCAGGTTTGTACCAGAGAAGGTGCTGACAGAGTCCTTCTTGCGCAGGTCAAAGCACTTCATGTAGCCATCCTGGGAGCCGCTGAGCAGCATGTAGACCTCGGTGGGGTGGAAGCACACCTTGTTGACAGTGCGCTTGTGCTCCGTGAACAGCTGGTCCTGCTTGTTGCGGGACGGCTTGCCCAGGTTCCAGGTGACCACCACGCCGTTGGTGGCGGCGGTGGCCAGCAGGTTCTCGTCCATCTGGTGCCACACCACGTCGGCGCAGCTGAAGTTCAGGGAGGGTTTGCGGCCCACACGCAGGTTCAGCTTCTCCACAAACTGCTCCTCCTCGATGGAGTAGATCTTGAAGATGTTGCGGCCGGCTACCACCACCTGGGCAGCGTCCCGGCACACGCTGATGGCGTTGGCAGGGGCATCCAGGTGGCAGAACATGGTGCGGCCAGTCAGCGCATTGCCCCCCAGGGCAGTGGTGACCCTGGCCATCTTCTCCATGGCTGTCCTCGGGGCGCTGTCCCCTCTCCAGCAGGCTGCCTGCACACCCACACGACCACCCTGCTCCACCTCAGCCAGAGCTGGGCAGGAACAGGCTGGGCTCCTGCCAGGCCCTGGTGGCTTGGACTGCGGCTTCTTGCGGCTGCATCAATGGGCTGTGGAGGTGAGAGGCCACAGAGCTGCCTGTGGGAGGCAGATACAGCCCCACTCCAGGTTCTCCTCCTGCCACCCTCTGTGGCTTCCTCTCAGGGAGCTCCTGAAAACCCTCTCTGGGTTCCTTCTTCCCTCCTTGGCCACAACCTGAGATGTTTTGCTGTTGCTGATAATCTAGGTCAAGTACAGCGCTGTGGCTGAAGTGAGCAGCGTCTTCAGCACAAGGTGGGGTGAAGTGAGGCCACAGTCACCTCCGTGGGGCACTCGGAGCTTTAGAGCCTGCAAGAACCAGGGGATGACCCTTCTCTAGCAGGGGGGGCAGCAGTTACTCCAGGCTTCCTGGAGGGATCACAGGGTCCACGGGCTGTGTCCTTCAGAGCCAGGCTGAGCTCCTGCCACAGCACTGCCCTCTCCTGCCAGGTCCCACTGATCCCTCATAGCTCACATTCCCACCTGCTCAGGGCCCCTTCCCACCCTCAGAGCACCCTTAGGGTCCCGTCCTACTCCTGAGGCCACTCCCAGCCCCTCATATCCCACATTCCCACTCTGTCAGGGTCCTCTCCTGACTCACAGCCCTCTCACACTCCACATCCCCCTCCGGCTGACCCACAGCCTCCCGGACCCCTCAGACCCCACACTTCCCTCTCTGCAGGACCCGCTCCTGACCCAGAGCCCCTTCAGGACCCCCTCCAGCCCCTCAGAGCCCACTCAGTGCTCCCTCAGAGGCTCCCCCACCCTATACCCTCCTCAGGGCCCCTTCCCACACCTCAGAGCCCCCGGGGCCCCTTCACAACCTCCTCCCGCCTCACAGAGTCCGCTGCCGCTGCCTCTCGGTCCCGCACCCCTCCGTGCGAGGCCCCGGTGCCGCTCACGAAGCCATACCCGGTGCCGGTTCCCGCGCCGGCAGCTCGGGCCGAGCAGGCCCCGCCGCCGCCGCCGCCGAAGTCCCGCCAGGCCACGCCCCCTTCCGCCCTGGGATCGCCCCAGCTGCCAGACCACGCCCCGTTCCACCACTGGGGCCCGCCCCCACCAGACAGACAACGCCCTTTCCGATGGCTGGTCACTGCCCCTGGCCCCAGGCCACGCCCCATTACGCTGCCTGGATCCTCCCCCTGTCGACTGACCACGCCCCTTCAGTCTTTCTTGTGGTTCAGCCCCGCCCATCTGTGGAAAGACCACGCCTCCCCAGCTCTGGTCCGCCCCTGCCCGTAGACCACGCCCTCGTCATAGACCACTCCTCTTTTCCGTACCGGACCCGCCCCCCTGCATCAGGCCACGCCTCTTTTCCGACCCGGATATCCATCAGGCCCGGCCCACCCCCATGTCCCTCGAGGCCCCGCCCCATGTGGAGCCCCGCCCATCCCCAAGCCCCGCCCCCGGCATCGGGCGCGCCGGGGACGTGGGGCCTTGGGAGCCCGGGCGGACGTGGGCTGCAGTGGGAATAGGGGTGCGAGGGGACAGATGGGAATTGAGGTGTCCAGGGCGCCTTGGCGAGGGTGCCGGAGGGATGTGGAGTGCACTGGCAGTGGGGCGCGCTGGGATGAAGTGGGGGGCTGGAGGGATGGGAGCTATACTGGGGGTGCAGGAGGAGAACGAGAGCACGGGAGGGTTCCGGGGGTATCAGGGCTGGGAGTGTCAGGGGGCTGTAGGAGCCGGGGGGAGCGGGGATGCCAGAGGTGCACCCCAGAGGGACGGGGAGCGCAGCAGAAAACTGCTAGGGGGTTTAGGGGCGTGTGGGGGGCATTAGGGGTCAGGGTGGGCAATGGGATTGCCGAGGGGATATGGGGTGCATTGGGGGTGTAGGAGTGAGCTGGAGCGTTACCGGGGTGCACAGGGGTGTCTGGGTGCACTGGGGGACTTGGGGCACGCTGCCGGGAGGGGTGTGCATTGGGGGGTGCCAGGAGATGTGGGGTCCAGGGGACTGGGGGTGCCAGAGGGATGTGGGTGCATGGGGAATGGGGAAGCAGGGGGATAAAGGGGGGTCAGGGGTCTGTGGGAGCCTTGTGGGTCAGGCGGCAGTGGGAAATTGGGGTGCTGGGAGGATATGGGGTGCACTGGAGGGATATAGGGATGCACAGGGGAGTTGGGGTGCAGGGGGTCACTGCCACGGGGGGTGCCGAGGGTATGGGGGCTTTGTTGGGGTTGTCTGTGTAACCTGGGACTTGTGCAGGGCTATGGCACCCAAAACTGCTGCTGTCACCTGCGGGGGTGGGGGGGGACCCTCTGTGTGCTGCTGTCCTGCCCGGCCCCTTGCCCGGGGGCACTGCTGGCTTTGGGGGCGCGGCCAGCCCTCCACCCCCGTGCCGGGGTGCTCCGGACCCCGGCAGTGCCACCCTGTCCCGCAGCCCCAGGGACTTTCAAAAGCCCTTCCAGGGCCACTTGGTGCCATTTTGGGGTGAGAAAGGGGCGTTTCGGACAAAGCAGGGAGCGGAGGCGGCGGTTGGTGCAGCAGTTCCTTCCCGGCCGGTACAAAGGCAAAACAAACCGAAAGCGTGTCCGTGTCCGTGTCCGTGTCCGTGTCCGTGCCCATCCCGTGCCCGTGCCCGTGTCCGTGTCCATGTCCATGTCCATGCCCACTCTCCTCCCACGGCTGCTGTGGCATGGGGCGGGCACTGCCCCGGGGGGCACCGAGCCCCTCCCGCGCCGGTCCCCGCGGGCTCCCAGCCCCGCGCCGGCTCGGTCCCATCTCGGCTCAGCCCGGGGGTCCCCCCGGTGCCCCGCTTGCCGCTGGCATGGGGGCGATGGCTTTTCAGCTGGAAGAGCGGTGGCGGTGGCAGTGTGTCCGAGGTGCCACCTCCCGTGGTCTCTCTGTGCTGCCGGTGTCGCTGCGGTGGCTCAGACCCGGCCCTGGTGCCCCGGGATGTCCCATCCCAGACGGATGGGTCGCTCCCCGACGGTGGCATCGCCCTCCCAGCCCCACGGAGTGCAGGGGGGTCCACCGGGCGGCGGGGGATGCTTGCCAGGGGAGCCCGGCTTCCGGGGCGGGATCCGGCCGGGGCGAAGCCGCGTGGAGGGGCTCAGTGGAGCTGTCACTTGTCACCATCCCCCCGGGTACCCCGAAACCTGCCGTAGCACGAGACTGAAGCAAGCGAGCATGCGAGGGCAGCGGGCGGGCAGAGAGGGACATCCTATTCACCAGGAGAAAGGGCCCCAAAAGCGGAGCTGGGGTCTGGAGGGGACACGCAGCGCGGGGGGGGGGGGGGGTGAGCTCGGTGACCCGCTCTGGGGACGTGAGGGGACCCATCCAGCCTCTGCCGCCACCCCAAAATCAGCATCCTCCTCTGGCCCATCCCTGGGAGCATCCTTTGGTCGCCAGGAGCATCCTTGGTGGCGGGTCCGTGTGCCCGCTGGCACCGGGGCGGGGGAAGCAGGATGCGGCCGGGGGGGGTCACACAGCGTCGCCTTCCCACTTTAGGCTTCCATGATGTCCGTTCGTCTGTCCGGAGGGGACTGGCAGGACACCGGCAGGAGCACGGGCGATGGCGGCGGCGTGGGGGGAATTTACATGGTACCGGGGGGGGCTCCGGCCGGGGACGACGCCGTGCCCCCATCTCCCCCCGGAGCCCCGCGTCCCTCGGGGGCGTCGATGCGGGGGATGTCCGGGCTCGGTTGGATTCGGGGGCGTCTCTCGAATTCCCCCGCAGCCGGAGGGAGATGGGGGGGGGCGATGGTGGCCGGGGTGGGCGCGGGGTGGGCCGGCTCCGCGCTACTCGATCACCATGCAGCACGGGAGGTGCTGGGAGAAGTACTTGAAGAGCTCCGGTGTGGCCCCGGGGCAGTTGGTGAGCTCCAGCTCCTCCAGTTCCTGCAGCTGCACCAGCCCCGAGAGCCCTGTGGTGGTCAGCAAGGGGCAGCCTGCAAGGGGACAGGGTGCACTGTCAGCCCAGATCACTAATGCCCCCCCAAAAATAGCATCCCCAAAAATAGCATGTGAAAGGCATCAACATCCCAGAACACAAAAAATCCCCCAAAACAGAACCAAAGGGTCAGGACCTCAAAGTCCCAGCACCTCAAAACTCACCACATCCAAAAGACAGAACCCAAAAACCCAGTGTGCTGAAAAAAAGGTACCCCAAAACCCCCAATACTATGAAAAAATCACTCAAAATATCAGCATCCAAAAAAATCCAGCACTCAAAAATGCACGCAAAAACCGGTACCTTACAGCACCAGCACCCCAAAATACCAAAACCATCAACATTAGCACCCAAAAACCCCCCACCAGAACCCAGAAAACCAGCACGCTAAAGAATAGTGCTCCAAAACACCTGCACCCCAAGGTCAGCCTAAAATCCCAGCATCTTAAAGCACCTGTATTCAAAAAAAACCCAACAAAACAACCCCAAAATAGAGTGTCTCCAGGAGCAGCTCCTCAGAAACCAACACCCCAGAACACTTGAATGGCAAAAACATAGCTCCCAAAACACCACCACCCCAAAAAACACGGCACCCCAAGAGCCCAGTGTGGATCTTTCCCGACAGGCTGGGCTGGGTGCAGGTGCCTGCTGGTCTGGGGGGGATGTTGGCTGTCCCCAGGGTGTCCCCAGGGCTCTCTCTGTCCCCATGCCCAGTGCCTCCCCAGCCCCGTGGGGTCTCTGGTCCCTAGTAGAGGGTCAGGGTCTCACCAGCCAGCGAGAGGAGGCGCAGGCTGCCCATGCCCAGGAGGTGCTTCAGGCCAAAATCCTGCACCTGGAAAAGAAGATGGGATGGGGATGAGGGGGGGGACAGTGGGGACAACCATAGCACCATGGCTCAGCATTGCCCAGCTGGGGTAAGGAACTGGTGCCAGGCCTGGGAACCTGAAGCAGGGCGCAGGATGCTGGGGCAGTGTGCTGGCTCTGGGTGCCAGGGCAGGGAACTGTGATGGGACAGACTGCAGGGAGGGGAGCCTGAGCAGGATGTAGGATGTTGCAGCGGGATGCTGGGGCAGGATTTTGGGTGCAGGGCTGGGGTACTGGCTCTGTGCGACAGGGAGCAGGGAGCCAGGGCAGGGAGCCTGCAGCAGGTACCGGCTCTGGGGATGCAGGGTGAGGGTGCCAGGGCTGAGTCCTGCTGAGCTCACAGGAGCTCTCTGCTTCCTGGCACCGACTCTTGGGGTCTTCCGCCAGCCCTGGGAGCCCGGCCTGAGCTCATGGCCCATCCCCAGGGAGGTGCCACCATGCCCTCTCTGCCGTGCTGAGCCAGGACGGGCACAGCCGTGTTCCACACCTACCTGGCAGCACCAGCGCAGGTAGAGGCTCCGCAGGGATGACATGGTGGACAGGTAGCTGAGGCCGGTGTCGGTGATCCGCACGCACCTGCCGGGACACGGGGTGTCAGGGCCAGCTGGTCACCCGTGGGTGTCCCCAAACCATGGCCCCCATGCTGCACCCTCTGCTTCCAGCATGGCTCAGCATGGCACGGCTCGGCACGGCATGGTTTGTCATGGGGTGACACGGCACAGAGCAGCTCAACATGGCATGGCATGGCGTGCATGGCATGGCATGGCTCAGCACGGTATGGCATGACTTGGCATGGCTTGGCATAGCTTAGCATGGCATGGCATGGCCTGGCACGGCTCAACATGGCATGGCATGGCTTGGCATGGCACAGCGCGGCTCAGCACAGCCCTTTACCTGTCGAGCACCAGCTCCTCCAGCTTGTGCAGGTCGCAGGCGATGTACTCCAGGGCCATGTCAGTGATGCGGGGGCACCAGGACAGGTCGAGGCTGCGCAGCTTCCGCAGGTTCTCGGCCACCAGCTCCACGCCATCATCCGTCACCTTGGAGCAGCCCGAGAGGCTGAGCACGCTCAGGTTGGGCAGGCTGTGGACCATGTTGACCACACCGTGGTTGGTGATCTCCCAGCAGGAGTTGAGGCGCAAGGTGTGGGTGGTGTAGCCCTGCTTGGCGGTGAAGTAGGCGAGCGCCGTGTCCGTCACGTGGTAAGCTTGCAGGTTGAGCTCGGTGAGGTTGGGCAGGAGCTGCGAGATGGCGGCGATGGCATCGTCGGCCACATTGATGCAGTCGCTGACGCTCAGCGCCGTGATGCGGGCGTTGAGGCTGGACCACAGCCCGGCCTCCGTGAAGTCGTTGCAGCCCGACAGCTCCAGCCGCACCACGCCCTGCATCTGCTCCAGCATCACCTGCCGAGGGCAGGGGGTCAGGCCGTGCTGGGCACTGCCACCCACCCTTGCGTGTTCCTGTGCCCCGGCTCACTCTGGGTGGCTCCTCCCACTGCTCCCAGTCTTGCCTGGGTCCGGTCTTCTCCCCTGGGACCTCCCTGGTGTAGCTTCAATGCCTGCCTTAGGGCACGCCAGCATCAGTGGGGAATGGGAGGGGACAGACAGGGACCCCTGGCTGCAGCCCCAGCACTGTCCCAGGTGCTGCTGGCAGGGTTGGGATTGATGCCGCTCCCAGCACGGGTGAGATGTGCCCACGGAGCAGCTGGCACTGTGTTTGGCTGTGGCACAGGGCAAGCATCTCGGTGGGGACCTTCCCCAGTCCACTGGATGGCCCCATCTCTATGTGACCCTCAGCCCCCTGCTTGGGTGACCCCCTTGCTGGGAAGCAGCCAGCCAAGCAGGAACATCCTGTTCCTAGAGCTTGTCACCCACTACCACATCACTGCCCAGCACACGGCCACCCCACCTGGCCCTGCCTTCCTGCAGCACCCACAGGCAGCAGGGATGAAGCCCTGACAGCCTCCTGACTCTACACGGGCTGCACCCATCCCACCGCCCAGACCACAGGCAGGGCCTCCCTGTGCTGCCAGCACCTGTGGGGTGGCCACGCCACCTGTCTGCTCCTTCACTGTGATAGGACCACTCTGCCTGCGTGCGTGTCCCCAAGGCCACCAAGACTGACCCACCACCAGCACACTCAGCCACCCTGGTGACTTCAGCAGGGTCACCTACCTCCAGCCCCGCATCTGTGATGGTCGACCTCTTAAGGCTCATGGACTTGACCCCCTTCTTGGAGAGGGGGTAGTTGTCAATGAACTCACAAATGTCCAGGTCAGAGACGCCCACGAGGCAGAAGCCGTCGAAGCCGCGGACGGCGAAGCCCTGCAGGCTGATGAACTCCTTCTCTCCACCAGGCAGGACGTTGTAGAGCTCTTTGGTGTGCAGGACGGGTGTCAAGCCCACCCAGAACTTGGGCTGGTAGAGCACCCTCCGCCATGCCTTGCACACCTGTGCCAGCACGCACTTCTCGCACGCTGAAAAGTACCAGAACAAGCGGTTGAGGATCTTCTCGTCCACGGCCAGCTGCCTTTCCGAGGGCGAGCCTGGCAGCCGCTCCGGGGAGGGCTGCTCTGAGCCTTCGCTGGCGTTCAGTCCCACCAAGGAAGCGCCGGGAGGGGAGGACACGCTGGCCAGGGTGGCCAAGGAGAGCGGGGAGGCCAGGCTGGGGATGGGCAGGTCGCTGCGGTGGGCTAAGGCCGGGCTGAGGATGGCAGGCACGGAGGAAGGCTGGCACAGGCGGTTTTTCACGGCGGGGGTGCCTTTGGTGATGCTGGCGGAGCCGAGGCCGTTGGGTTGCGTGGGGATCTTCACCAGTCCATTGCGGGGCAAACATGGGGGCTTGGTGTCACCGTTTCTCGGGTTCGACATCTTCCACAGATCTCTCTGTAACACAGGAGTGTGGGATCAGGGGCTGTGGGTCTGCTTGGAGGGGTGGCCGTGGCTGCGGGAGGTGGTGGCACCAGGGAGGGGGGAGATCCTGGGGGCCTTGGCAGGGTGGCACATGGGACTGGGTGGTGCAGGGCTGGTGGGCACAGCCACAGAGGGGACGTGTCTGGGACACAGAGCAGGCTGCATGGCCCTGGTGCCCCCTGTGATGAGGAACAGATGGGGATTTGTCCCTGGGCATTCACATCCCTCTCTGAGCCCAGAAACAAGCATGGCCAGTGGCAGATGGAGAAGGATCCACAGACTGGTTTGGGTTGGAAGGGACGTCAAAGCCCACCTCATTCCACATCCACACCATGGGCAGGGACACCTTCCACTAGCCCAAGGTGATCCAGCCTGGCCTTGGACACTGCCAGGGATCCAGGGGCAGCCACAGCTGCTCTGGGCACCCTGTGCCAGGGCCTGCCCACCCTGCCAGGGAACAATTCCTTCCCAATATCCTATCCTGCCCTGCCCTCTGGCAGTGGAAGCCATTCCCTGTGTCCTGTGCCTCCATGCTTTGTCCCCAGTCCCTCTCCAGCTCTCCTGGAGCCCCTTTAGGGGGGGCAGGGGCTCTGAGGTGTCCCTGGAGCCTTCTCCTCTCCAGGTGAGCACTCCCAGCTCTGCCAGCCTGGCTCCAGAGCAGAGGGGCTCCATCCCCCAGTGCATTTTTGTGGAGGGCAGTGGGCAGAGGCAGAGGAGCAGAGCTGCCTGTGCCCACCATGCCAGCCAAGCCCTCAGCAGTGAACCTGTGCCAGTCCTAGTGCCGCCAATCCTTGCAGAGCCTCGAGGCAGCCGGGCAGCACCAGGCAAACCGGGCCAATAAATATTGCAGTGGCAGCAAGGCCGGCTTCCCAAGGGCCCTCCTCACCTACCATCCATTATGCAACGCATTTCCCTCTATAAATATGGAGGTGAATTATTGATGGGGGCTCAGCCCCCTCCCTCTGCCCAGCCGGGGCCTGGCACAGGGCCCTGCCCGAGAGCTGCCTACCCTGCCCGCACCCCCTGTGTGCCAATGCAGTGCCAAACCCTGCCATAAAAATGATCCTGGCAACCCCTGGGGGCACAAGAGGCTGAAGCACTGGAATGCAGCTTGCAGTGCATGGAGCAGGGCACAGGGAGCTGCCCCTGAAGACCCAAAGGGTGGTTGGCACGTCTGTGCATCAGTGACAGTGACCTTCTTGCCTGCCAGCTCTTCCCAGACCTGAGATTAAAACAAGGGGATTATTACAGCAGCTTGATTTGGGATGGAGAAAGTCAAGCCCTGATGGAGGGATACAGAAGGAAGGGCATCCTGCTCATGTCCAAGCACCATGGTCCCTGAGCCTGTAAGCAGGATGCAGCCTAGACCCCCTGCTGCCCATCCCTTTCACTGTCACAGCAGCCCTGGCCTCATCCAGCTTTCCTGGAGCAGCCAGGGAGGGCGCAGCCACCCAAAAAAGAGCTCGGCAGCGCAGTCAGGTTCCGGGGGCACACCTTGAGGACCCGCGGGATGCAGGGCACACCGCACCTCCCGAGGACACCTCCCGTTCCCGGCACGGTGGGGCCGTGGCACGGGGCTGGTGGAGCTGCCGCAGCCTCTGCCGGGCTGCCAGCCAAGGTGCCAGCAGCCAGCCCGGCTCGGTGGCAGCGTCCCGGCGAGATCCAGCCTCCGGGGACGAGCCCAGCCCTGTGCAGACAGTCTGGCGCCGCTCCCGGCTTGGATGCAGCCGCTGCTGCCTCCGCTCACGCCGCCGACAGCGGAGCTGGGCCGCCGATGCTTGGACATGTGTTAAATTCGCTTGAAAGCAGGAGAAAGGGAGGGGGGAGAAGAGAGAAACTTGAAACCAGCGGCTCGGTGCTTGGCCGCAATTAGGGAAGCAAACAGAACGGGCAGCGGGGCGTCTCAGGGCCACAGAGCACCAGTCCAAACAGATAATGACCAGGTGGCGGGAGAAGCTGTCACTGCAGCGAGTGGCACCGAGCCCCAGAGCCGCTGGGCACGCTGGCCGGCCCCGGGGAGAGGGTAGGGGGTGGCAGAGGGACAGCCCAGGGCCTCGGGAGCCCAAGGGGACAGTCACAGCAGGAGACAGATGCTGACAAGTCGCCGAACTCACAGCAGCCAGCGGGAGGTTTTGGCACTGCATCCAACCTGCTCAGAGCTCGGCTGGTCCCCGAGGCCGAGCTCGGGGGCGCTCAGGGGAGCTCAGGGGGCTCAGGGGGCTCAGGGGGGCCCAGGGGGCCCAAGAGCTTTCTCTGGAAGGCTGAGCCAGGCCCCCTGCCCAGGGAGCTCAGGCTGCCTGAACAGAGCACAGAAATCCTGAAGTCTGAAGTCACTTCAAAGAGAAACATGCACAGAGATTCGAGCCTCTGGGCACAGGAGGATCTGGGCAGCGGTGGGGGGAAGGCATGCAGGCATTTCTCTCTGGGGAGATGATCAGGGAAGAATTTGGGTGCTCCTACCACCCCCAGGAACAGGTATTTCCCCTGTGCTTGGGGAAATACCCCAGTGTGGAGAGGGTGGGCTGGGGGCATGGGCTGGGAGGGGATGGGTCCAATGGCTGCTGTCTCTGGCACCAAGGGCCTGTGCTGGCATCTGTCCTCCTGTGCCATGGGAGAGCCCCAGCTCCTGCAGCCCAGGGCTGAGGCCACATTGCTCTGGTGTCCAGAGTGACGCTCCCACAACCCCTGGGGGTCACAGCTGCTGAGTGCAGGGACACCCAGAGCCCGCCCTGCGCCTCCCCAGGCACTTCCAGCCCAGAGACAGGGATGGACAGACAAACCCAAAGCCTTGGAGGTGTCAGCACAGACTCTCCCAGATGGTCCAGCAGTCCTATGAACACCTCCATATGCTTTTTGGCCACTCCAAAGCAGAGATTTGTCCCTTTCCCTTCTCCCTGTCATCTCAGTGTTTGCAGAGTGCATGACTGGGCCCAGCACATCATCATTATCATCATCAGGATTGTTCAGCACTTGGTGCAACCACCCTTGCTCTGGGGTCCTGCAAGAAGGGCCCAGATTTGCAGCCCCCCTCTGTCTCAGCCCCCCTTTGCTCTCTCATGGGGAAGCCTCTCCCAGCAGTGGAGGGCCAGCTCTAGCCCAGAGGGAGAAACCTGACAAAAGCAAAGGCCAGAGCCCTTCAGGCTCCCGAATGCACTCCTGGGTGCACATCTCACGGGATACGTCACTGGCAGAGAGGTTTGGAGGGGTTTGTCACCCACGGGAAGCGATGATGCAGTGCTGGGGGGGCGGGTTTGACGCAGGGAGAGAGGAGAAAGCCAGGGTCTGAGAGCCTGTCACCACAAACACTGCACAGACAGCGAGGATGCTGGGATGAACGGCACGGAAACTGCCAGGAAAACAGAGCTTGCCCAACCTGTTGGCGAGTTTACTGTCTCCACGTGGTGGTGCAGAGGGATGAGGGCCTTGAGACACGGGCAGGGCCATCAGCCGCCCTGTCAGTGCACGGCCTGGGACATCCCTGGCTTCTGGAGCAGTTATCCTGCTGCAGCAGGGATCGGGGCTGAGCTCCGGGACAGCCGGGCTGCAGCCGGACCGGAGGCCAAGGGACATCCCGGACTGGCCGGCGTGGGAGCCGCCGGGACTGCGGGTGTGCTGGGTCAGCACCGCGGCCAGCGGCCCCGGTCACCGGCCCCGGTCAGCACCGAGGACAGCGGTCCCGGTCAGCGGGCTCGGTCAGCACCGAGGATAGCGGCGCCCCTCAAGGACACCGCGCTCGTGTCCCCGCCAGCATCCGGCCCTGTCGCGCCGGGCCCTGGGAGGGAGGATCCACCTCTGCCGCACCGGCTCCTTTAAGGGAACCTCCATCACCCCTCAGGGCCCTGCCAAGATCCAGTATTGCTCCAGCAGATCCTTGTCAGAGATCCTACTGTAACCAAGCAGGCAGGTCTGCTGCTGCCCCAGCAGATCCCAGACAGAATCCATGACTGCCCCACAAACTGCCCGTGAGACCCTGCTGCCACCCACCTGGTCCCTGCTGCCCCCAGCCCGCCTCGGATCCTTATTATGGCCCTGACAGGACCCAGAGCTGCTGCCAAAGGGTTTCAGGTGGCAGAGCCAAAGGGAGAGAGCAGCCATCGCTGCCTGCTCACACTCACACACCCACGGGGTGTACACACAAACCCTGCTCACACTCACACTCACACACCCACAGGTGTACACACACACAAGCCCTGCTCACACTCACACACACACTCGCAGTCACACACCCACGGGATGCACACATAACCCTGCTCACACTCACATTCACACACCCACGGGGTGTACACACACACACACACACACACACAGCCCCGGGGAGGGGGGGAATGCCCTGACACAGCCCGGCTCACAATCGCACTCACATGGGATGCACACATAACCCTGCTCACACTCACTCTCACACTCACACACCCACGGGATGCACACACACAATCCCTCTCACACTCACACACACTCACACAGGATGCACACACACACAAGCCCCTCTCACACTTACACTCACACAATCCCTCTCACATTCACACACACACAATCCCTCTCACACTCACACTCACACTCACACAATCCCTCTCACACACAATCCCACTCCCACTCCCACTCACACAATCTCTCTCATGCTCTCAGCTCGGCCGGGGCCGCCGCGTGCACGCGCGCCCGGGGTTGCATCAGCTGAATTCATTACCCGTCTATTTTTACTAATGCAGCAAATCAAGTTGCTCTACGGCCAGAGAACACACGCCCGGCACGGAGCGCTGTGCCGGAGCACGCAGCCCGGGTTTTGTGCAGCCCTCCTGAGGGGCTGAGCTCGCCGGGGCTGCCCCGGGCGGCAGCGGGGCCAGGCTGGGGCCGGACCCGGCGTCCGGAGGGCACGGCAGCGATAAACACATCCCCCTGCAGAGTTGCGCGGGGTGCGGCTGCCCCCGGCTCCCATCCCGCTGGATCACAACGCCTCCCGTGCTGTGAGCAGGGGGCCAGCACCCAGCCCCCCAAGCTGGAGAGATGCTCCACTGCCCGGAGATGCTGTGCCTCTCTGTGTGTTTGTGCTCCAGCCCCGGTGCTCACACAGGTGAGCTGGGACAGAGGCTCAGAGCACAGCTCTGAGCTCAGTGATACCTTTCCCTTGCTGCACAATCCAGGAATTCAGGGTAAGCAAGGGCCTTGCCTCTCCACCTGGCCCTGGAGACCTGCTGTTTGTGTGGTGGGAGCTGGGAAACTCCCTCCTGGGGCTGCCCTGAGAGCTCCTGGGGAGACCTAAGGGCTGAGAGCAGCTTTCCCACTCCCTTGGAGGCTCCCAACGGTGCCAAGGAGTTCATCCCACCTTGCAGTGGACAAAGAGGCTTAAGAAAATGGGTCCCACTGCTGGGGGTGCTTCTCTCAGTGCCAGCCAGGCTGGTGAATCCATCGCTGGCTCTTGCAGCTCATGGCCAAGCAAAGGAGCTGTCACTGTAGGAACCCCCAACGCTGCAATCTCTCAGGTCCTACAGCCTTCCCAAAGGTCAGGCTCAGGCTTTGCAGGGTCGGCCCCATTTCCAGAGAGCTGGGAAAAGCTGGTTGAGGTGCCAGCACCGAGCTCTGCTCAGGTCCCCACTGCTTTGGGCTTTGCTGAGAGAACAGCTCCTCTCTGGGGGCACTGGGAGATGCAGCTCCTGTCCCCAGCCCTCAGCGTGGGGGAGGCAGAGCTCCAGCTCCAAGCCTGCCCAAGCAAAACTTCCTCCCATCAGGGCTCCCTCTGACCACCAAGCCCCTCCTGCAGCAGCTTTCAGTCTCTCTGCCAAACCCCCTTCTCCCAGAGACAGCAAATTCTGACCTCTCTCCTTTTCCAGGCAGCCCTTGTCCCCTTGGGAGGAATCCCCCACCCAAAAGGAGCGCAGGAGGGACAGACTGAGGACAGAGCTGGACCCCTGCTCCCTTCCCCTCCAGCCCCCTCTGGAGATCTTCACTCTCACACCATGGAAGGATGCTCCTGCTTAAGCCAAGCTTCTCCCTGCTCCCCACTGACGGAGGCAAGGAGAAGAGGGAGCAGCTCCTCATGTTCTGGGTCCTGCCCAGCCTGGCTCCTCTCACTACAAGCCCAGCCAGAGCCCAGTGACAGCTCCCAGAGTGTCCCAGCCCTTCCCTCTGCCCAGGAAGGAGTGAAATGCCTCCTCTGAGGAGTCAGGAGCCAGGGCAGCAGTCTCCAAGCACAGGATGTGGATGTGCTCCTCAGGTCCTGCTGAGACTTACTGCACCTGCCCAAACCCTTCACCCCTGCAGGCACAGTGACAGCCACACAAGCACTGATGGCCCTTTGCCTGTGCTCAGGGTCTGGCTGAGACCTGGGCTTGGGGTCAAGCAGGGGCCCTTGGCACGAGGCTGGTGGGACACCAGGGCAGGCAGTGTCCAGCCATGGCACTCCTTGCTTGGCTGTGGGTGCTCAATGTCAGCACGGGCTCCAAAAGCCATGAGGCACCATCCTGATCCTGCTCCCAGCACAACCCCTGGCCTCCCGCTTCCCCTGTTCAAGAGCTGGGCATGGCTCACCCCTCCAGCAGGGAGAAACCCTGGAGAAACAGGTCCTGCTGAGCTGTGCCCTCCCCAAACACTCTCCTCCTCAGCCCCGAGCTCCTCCTGTGAGCCTCCAGCCCCGGAGCACCCAGCACACGTGGCTGGTCCCCGTGGCAGGTGGGCAGAGGTTGGGAGGGGGATGCTGCCAAGGAGCTCTGCTCGCCTGCACACCCAGCGCTGCTCCCTCCCACACCAGCAGCACCCACTCACCTCCCAAATTCCCTCTCCAGGTGCAGCTCCTGCACAGGCACTGCTGGGAGCAGCAGGAGATGGGAGATGGGGACACAGCTACAGGCAGGACGAGGTGGCTTTGCCATGGAGCTGCCAGAGGCTGAGCCAGGCACAGCCTAAATCTGCAGAGCAGAGGGGCAGGATCCAGCCTCCAAACTCCAAATGCTCCTATTCCAGTTCTCCTGTCTGGCCACCTCCCCACAGGATGGTCAACACAGCTGTGACCCCACAGGGGGGGACAAGGGAACCCTTTCCCCACTGTCACCTTACCCTGGCCCAGGTGAGGGTTGCTCCTTCCCCAGGAGCAGGATTTGGGGAGCCAGGAGGGTCCCAGTGCCAGGGGTGTCTGTCCTGCTGCTCCCCTGTGCCGTGGGGCTGCTGGCACGGGGAGAGGAGCAGGCAAAGGGATCGATGTGGGGGAAGCCAGCTCGGGGAAAAATAGATATCTAGCTCATTAAAAATGGATGCTTGAGCGAGTCCTCCCCACTCCAAAGCCACCTCCCTCCCTCTTCCTGGTAGCCAGAGTGAAATCAGCACCTAGCTTCCAGAGGAGGGGAGCTGCCAGCACAGCACGGTGCTTGCTCTGTGCCCACTGCTCCCAGCCTGCTGAGCGCCCCAGGGTGCTGTGCCCTGAGACCCCCAGACCCTGAGCAGAGGGTGGGCATGGAGAGGGTCTGCCAGGAGCATCCCTGCTGCAGGGACTGCCATGCTCCAGCCTTCCCTGCCCAGGCACTGCCACATCCCACCAGCACCAGCAGATGCCCGAGAGGCACCACCTCAGCCCAGTGCCCCATGGCACCCCTGGACCCCCACATGGCCAAGACCTTAGGGGTATCCAACTGCTTGCTGCCAGAACCCCGTGCCTCAGTTTCCCTAGCCGTGCTCAGCCCCAGCCATTCCATGGGGTTGGGTCTGCAGGGTCCCCAGCCCCACACGCTGATCCCCCTGCCCCTGCCCCTCCCCATCCCTCCCCACCAAAACAAACTCTGTTTTCCCATCCTGGACTGATGGGAGATCCATGGGCCCATGCTGGGGTCTCCAGGACCCTGCTGTGGGGCTCAGCCCCCTTGGTCCCATCCCAGCCAGGGCCTTCCCCTTCCTCCATCCCCTGAACTCTGGGAATGGGGGAGGCTGCCCTTGTGTCCCATCCCTTGGCTGGTGTCACCCTGCACCCACAGAAAGCCACCCCGAGGTTTTGGGGTGTTTGGGTGTTTGAGTGCAGCCTCAGGGATGCCAGTGGTGCCACCAGGGAGGACAAGAGGAATTTTAGAGGCTGGCAGTAGAGGTGAAAGGGGGCAAACATCAACCCCACACCGGGGTGACTGTGTCCTTACAGCGATGTGCCCTTCCACCCCCATCCCAGAGCAGCCCTGCCTCCTGCGGGGTGCACCCGATCCCCCCTTTTCCCTGCCTGCACCCACCTGCCGATGCCCGGCCATGCTGGGGGGGGACACAGCACATCGCCTCACCACCCACATCCCCCCTCCCCAAACCGAGGGGGCGGAGGGGGCAGCATCACTGGGGCGGGGGAGGGTCACACCGACCACCATCCTCTGCTGAGCTACGGGGAGGCGGGGGCGGAGGGGGGGCCACCGGACCGGGAGCCCCGGGGCCGGGCCGGCTCCGCTGCCGTTATATAACGCGGCTCCATGATGCGGGATGCGGCTGGGGGCGGTTGCGGTGCCGGTGCCGGTGCCGGTATCGGTACCGATAGAGCAGGCACCGGCACCGACCCCGGCATCGGCATCGACCCCGGCACCGGCTTTGTGTCGGAAAGGCTTTTCCCGAGCGGCTCTTACCTCCAGCCCTGTCTCCCGAAGCTCATGCCATGCCTTGTGCCCGTCTTCTTTCGGTTGCAGCAAAAAATCCCACCGGGAAGAAAACGGCGAATAATCCCCCCAAAAATCCCCGTTGGCAAAGGGGCCGGATCCCGCCCGGCCCCCGCCCCAACCCCGCGAAACAACAGGAAAAATAAGCGGGGAGTGGAGGGGGGGAATGGGGCCGGATCCGGATCCGGGGGGATGGAGAAGGGGGGCCCTGCTGCCAGCCAGCCCCGGGAGCTGGGAGCACACGCACACGCGCGTTCGCACACACGTACACGCGTGTCACCAGCCGAGGCTGTTAAAGGGACACGGTCACCGGCAGCGATAATGGAGCGTGCCGGGAAAGCACCGGCAGCGGCACCGGGAGAGGCGAGGTGAGGGTGCGGGACACGGGAACGGGGCGGGGGGGAACGGGCAGGGCTGGGCTGGCAGCTGGGTGTGCAGGGAGAGAGGGTGGTGGGTGGGGGAATGCAGAGGTGGAAGGATGGGGGATGGAGGGAGGGATGGATGGAAGGATGGAGGGGGGATGGAGGGGTGGAAGGATCGAAGGAGAGATGGAAAAAAAGAGGGAAGAATGGAGAGATGCAGGGAGGGCTGCAGGGAGAAATGAAGGGGTGGAAGGATCAAGGGAGAGGTGGAGGGATGGAGGGAAGAATGGAGAGATGAGCATGGAGGGGCTGGAGAGAATGGAGGAATGAAGAAATGGAGGGAAGAATGGTGAGAGGAAGGGATGGAGGGATGGAGGAAGAAATGGAAGCATGGATGGAGGGATTGAGGGAGGGATGGAGGGATGGGGTGGCTGGAGAAATGAAGGGAGGGAGGGTTGGAAGGCTGAGCGAAGGGATGGGTGGAAGGCTGGATGGACAGACGGATGCTTGCTCTGGCTCTCTCCCCACCAGGGCATGGCAGGCTGGAGACCCTGGTGCAGATCCTGCTGCAGACTCCGCTCACCCCGGCAGCCACCTCAGGCTCTGCTGACAGCCCCGGGGGCACAGCGGTGACACCGGACCCTGCACCAGCACCCCCGGGGGCAGCGGGCACCCAGGCCAGGCTGCTGTGCCCACATCCTGGGGAGAATCACCTGCCCAAGCCACGTCTGGCACTGAGACCCGCTGGGGGTTGTCCCACTGCCGTCCCCCATGTCCCAGCCCCCCCAGCTCAGCCCCCCCAGCTTGGGCCCAGCTTCACCCTGCTCCCCAAACTGGAGGGAGCTGGTCAGCAGGCACATTTAGCCCCGTTCCTCTGCCTTGCCCTGGCACGGCCCCAGGAGCAGCAGGTCCAGCCTGGCCGTGGTGCCCGGCGGGCCCTGGGTAGGCGGAGGGAGCTGCCTGCAGCCGGCGCTGCCTCCTGCTTCCATTATTTATAAGGCAGGTTGGGTTTCACTCTGCAGCTGGGAGGGGGCTTGGGAGAGGAGACTGTGCTCACACTCACACTCACACTCACACTCACATCCTCAGCACATCCTTCCCAGTGGGTGACAAATGCTAAGGGGACAGTGACTGCAGGGATGTGAGGATCCATGGCCTCGTCCCAGTGCCACATGTTTCCCCATCGTCTGAGGAGCTGCAGGTCTTTCTCCCCACAGTCCCTCGTCCCCCCAGCAGTGCCCTGTCCCCTGTGGTGCTTGGTCCCCAAGGAGGTGTTCCAGGGGAATTGGGACCTGCAGCAGCCTGGGAGTGAGGATGTGGTGCAGCCCTTGGGGACACTCTGCACAGAGCAGGCCAAGTGCCACTGGGGCTGACAGGCTCTGGGAGGCACTGGGGCCCTGCATGATCCCTGATGTCCCCTCCTCCTGGCACAGGCTCGTTGTCACTAACCCCTGCCACCTCCAGGACTCAGAGGGGACAAATTGTTGTGGCCCCATGTCCTGGGGACATTTTCATGTCAAGAAGGCTGAAAACTCCTTCAACAGGAGTCGTCTCTGGGCAAGAGGAGACTCCCCGCGTGTCTGTGTCCCTCGGGAAGGGGACACAGCTGGGGTGCCACCAGTCCAGAGGGTATCCACACCTGGGTGCCTGATGTGGGGTGCTGGTCACCCCACCTCACCCTGCAGCCACAGGTCACCATCACAAGCCTCCTGAGCCTCCCTGTCCCTCCTGAGCGCCAGGAGGGTGGTGCCCAGTGTCCCCACTGTCAGGCCAGGCCAGCAGTCGAGAGCCAGATGACATGGCTCCCTCAGCCCTCTGCTCCCCTGCCACTGCAGCGCCCCGGAGATGCTGGAGCTCGCCCCCAGCGTGTCCCCAGGGCGCCGGGAGCCCGGGCCGAGCCTTCCCGGTGCAGCCAGAGCATCGCGGGCTCGGCAGGAGCAGCGGGGCCGGGCTGGACCGCAGTGCGCCGGGGGCCGTCGCCGCAGCAACCGCCGTCGCCTAGCGCCGCTGTCTCCCGGTAACCCGTCGCCTAGCAATGGGGGATTTTTCACAGCTCGGGATGAAGAGTTGAAAGTTATTTTTAGACAGGGTTGCGAATCAATAAGCAGCTCCATTCGCTGCCCGCAGGATGCACGGGCGGGGGGTGGAGCAGGGGGGTCTGTCCAGCCTGGGGTCACTCCCGGGCTCAGCCCCTTCTGTCCCGACCCCACAGGGCCCAGAGCTCTTCCCTGCCCAGGATCTGATTCCCCCTCAGGTTCCCCCCATCCAGGCCACGCGTGGGCGAGGACGTGGTGGCTCTCAGGCTTCTGTGGGGACCCTCACAGAGAGATGGGGATGGCCACACTGCTGCAGGGACCATGGGACCCTCTTCTCACTCTGGGAACCTCCATGTTATTGTGGGGACTCTCAACCAGCCATAAGGACTCTCCTCCAGCTTCTGGGAGCCTCATTCTTCCGTGGGGACCTTCTCCCACTAGTGTGGACCCCCACCTGGCCATGGTGACCCCCACCTGGCCATGGTGACCCCCAACTTGCCATGGTGACCCCCACTTGGCCATGGGACCCCCACCTTGCCATGGGACCCCCACCTGGCCGTGGGATCCACGCCTTTCCACGTGGACCCCTACTTTGACATGTGGAGCCCATCTTTGCTTTGGGGATCCCCACCTTGATGTTGGGGACCCTTGCCCTGACCTCTGGACCCTCAGCCCTCCTGACAGGCTCCCTGAGCTCCCCAAGCCTTCCCAGGGCACATTCCCACTCCTGGGGACACCATCCTGGGCGTCTGGGTGAGAGGGGACACTGAGAGGGGACAGAGCCGGCTGGGTTCTGTGCAGAGGAGCTCAGGTTGTCCCTGCACGTCCCCAGGGATGGGCTGGGAGCTGAGCTGAGGCTCCAGAGTTATTTTTTAAAGACAATGTGGGTGCCTCCCACAGCGGCAGCTCCTTCGGGTGCTCGGTGGGGCGGGAGAGCTCCCCACGCAGCCCGGGGGGATGGGAAGCTGCATGGGGACAGCCTGGGGACCCCCAGCCCCTGAGCAGCCCTCCAAGGTCCCTGCTGCCTCAAATGTCCCTTTTGCCTTTCCAGGAGAGTTTTTTTGGGCACAGCCTAGCCTGGAGCATTCCTGCCCGTGCCATCCCCACCCATGGCACAACGGGGAAGGTGCCCAGAGCCGCCCCAGAAGGACATTCAGGATGTCCCAGGGACCTGCCAGAAACTCCAGGAGTGGCAGGGGGAGCTGCTCAAGAAAGAAAAATTTTGGGGTGACCCATCGGGAAGAGACAGGATCATCAAAATCCAAAGGAAGCTCCTGCAGGAGTGCTCTGTCAGCGGCAGATGGGTCTGGGACAGAGCAATCCTGGATCAGTCACAGCGGATCCGGAGGGGACATGGAAATGCTCAGGGGGCTGTGAGAATCTGTCTTGTGGGGAAAGGCTGGGAGAGCTGGGGCCATCCAGCCTGCAGGAAACCTTCTGGCATCCTGGTGATACCTAAGGGACCTTGGGAGGGTGACAGAGAGAGGCTTTGGCCAGGAGCTGTAGAGGCAGAAGAAGGGGAAGCAGTTTTCAGCTGGAAGAGGGTGCGTTTAAGTGGGATAACAGGAGGAATCGCGCTGTGGGGGAGGCGGTGAGAAGCTGGAGGAGCTGTGGGCACCCCGCGGGCTGGAGCAGCCCGGCCCGGTGCGAGATGTCCCTGTCCAGGGCAGAGGTGGCACCGGGTGCTCCTCGGAGGTCCTGGGGGATGAGTTGAAGTTCTGCTCCCCTGCGGGACGCGTTTTTCCCCAGCCCCACGCCAGCCCCCAGCGGGTCCCCTCGCCTGGGGGTGGCGGCTCGCGGCACTGTGACGGCGGTCACCAGAGGGCACTGCGAGCCCGAGCATCCCGGAGCGGCCCCGGGGCTCCGAGCGGACACGCAGCAGGGCCCGGCGCCTTCGGGGAGCTCGCGGGGGCGGCCGGCACTCGGACCCCCCCCCCCCCGCCAGTGCCACGGGGACAACCAGCCAGGGACAAGGAGGGGGTGGCCAGGGGCCACGGGGGACACAGTCAGTGGACGGCCACCAGACCGAGCTCCGGGCACGGCTGGCTCCTCGGTGGGTGCCCAGAGGTACCATCCCCACGGACTGCTCCGGAGGTCTGAGACCACTGCGGGGCGCTGCGGGAGTCGTGCCGGCTCCCGGCTCAGCCCCATCTGCCGTGGCTCCTCCGAAGGGGCTCCGGGACCCCCCGATGGCCGTGCCCCCACTGCGGGGTGCCCCCACCCTGCGGAGAGAGGGAAGCCAGGGCTGGGGGAGCAGCTGGTGCCAGCATCTCTCCAGTAGCACCCAGTTAAGGTGGGTCGGGGGCTGTGGGGGGCCCAGGGGTGCAGCCTCACCCCGGGGCGCTGGCACTAGGGCAGACACTGCCATGTGCCTGCGGGGACGGTGGCACCGTGTCCCACATCCCTGCATCCCGGGGTGTCCCGAGGGAACATCCCCGCAGGGTGCTGAGCACCCCACCGGGCCGGGGATCAGTCTCGGTGGGGAGAGGTCCTTGCGTGGGGACACCGGTGCCTGGTGTCACCCTGCCTCTGGTGCCACGCATCCTCTGATGCTACCTCGCCCCTGGCACCTGGCCAAAGCCATTGGCGGGGTCCCTGCCAGCTCCGAGCCCAGCCGTGTCCACTTCCTCACCGTGTCACCGGATCGGCCCTGGGACCTTGTCCCCGCCATGCCGGGGTCCCTGTGACCCTCCGGGACACAGCCAGACCCTCAACGCAGCCACCCCCCGGCAAACCCCTCCTGGCAGCTGGTGGGCTCAGCACGGGGCCCAGCGGGCAGAGAGCCGCCCACCCGACCCCCAGCCCAGCCCCCCGACACCCCGACATCCCGACCCGCTCCACCTTAACCCACTGCCCCTCCGGCCCCTCATTTTCCACGGATTCCAGCAGCATGACTTCTTTCAGCATCATTTCATGGCCGGAGGGCTGTGAATCCTCCTCTCCCCGCCTGCCTCCCCCTCCCCTTCCCCCCTTCCCCTCTTTCTTCCCACCATCCCAATTTACAATCCCTCATTTCCATTCCGCTCCACCCTCTGGCCGGGGACTTTGTTCCCGGCCTGTATCATCCCATCCCAATTGTTCCGTGTTTATTTCAAACATTTTGGCGGGCTGTCACTGGATGGAAACTTAATTAATGGTGGGGTCTGCAGTGGTGGCACAATAGCGGCTGGAAGGGAGGGGGTGGAAAGAAATGCCCAGGTTTGGAAGGATGGAATTTGGGGTTCGGATGTTCTTGACCCCCGTGTCAGGCCTGATGCCACGTGCCTGGGCTCCCCTGGTCAGAAAGTGTCTCTGCTGGTGATGGGGGCAGGTTATAAGGAGGTTGGGGGGTGTAACTTTTGGGGTACACAGTTCTAGGGGGTGTAAACCAGGGGGCTGTGTGGGGTGTGCATAGCCTGGTTTGCCTGTAGCCTGGGGTGTGTATGGTTGGGCTGTGCAAGGGGTGGGGTGTGCATAATTTGGGGTGTATAGAGCCTGGGGTGCAGAACTTGGGGTGCAGGGACCGTGGTGGGTGTAACTCAGGGCTGGGAGGTGTGGGACTCTTGGGGTGCACAGTTCTGGAGTGGGAGTATGTAAACCAGGGGGGCTGCAGTGTGGGGTGTGCACAGATTGGGGAGCACCCAGCCTGGGGTGCCCAACATGTGCTCGGCTTGGGGTGCCTGTGACCGTGGCTGTGAATGTCCTGGCCTGGGGTGTGTGCGGGTATTGGGGTGCACAGTTCTGGGGGGCTGCAGAAACCAGAGAGCTGCACCCTGGGATGTTCATAGCCTGGGCTATGCCCGTGCCTGGTTGTGCACAGCTGGGGTGTCTATAGCCAGGGCTGGCTGCAGCCTGGGGTGTGAAAAATTGGGGTGTACCTGGCCTGGGGTGTCTACAGCCAGGGTGTGCACAGTTTGGGTGTTCACAGTTTGGGGTGTGCACAGTTTGGGGTGTGCAAAGTTTGGGTGTGCACAGTTTGGGGTGCAACGTTTGGGGTGTGCACAATTTGGGGTGTGCACAGTTTGGGGCACAGAGCTTGGGGTATGCACAGTTTGGGATGTGCAGTGTGGGATGTGCCCAGTTTGGGGTGTGCACAATTGGGGTCTGCACAGTTCGAGGTGTGGACAGTTCGAGGGGTACACAGTTTGAGGTGTGCACAGTTTGGATGTGCATAGTTTGAGGTCTGCACAGTTTAGGGTGTGCACATTTTGGGGTGTACCCAGACGGGGATGTGCACAGTTTGGGGTGTGCACTGTTGGGATGTGCACAGTTTGGGATGTTCCCAGCCCGGGGGGTTGTAGTCCCAGCTGTCACAGTCATGGGCCTACAGAAATCAGGGTGCATCCCCGGAGGGTGGATCTGACCCCTGGGGTACCCCAGCCCTGCTCCGAGTCCTGTCCCCTGCCTCAGCCGTGTCCCCGTCCCGTGCCGCGGGGTGCAGAGAAGCCCCGGGGGGCTCCGGGGATGCCGCTGCCGTGGATGCCGGTGCCCCCGGCGGTGGGGAGGGGGCCTCGGGGGCGGCTCCCGTGCCCGCCCCTGCGCAGCCATTGGCGGAAAGTTCGGGGCGCGACGCGGGGTGGCGGCCGCGCTCCCCCGTCCCCGCGGCCCCGGCCCCGGTGCGGGCAGCGCTGCGGGCAGGGCCGGGCCGGGCCGGGCCGCCCGGGGCCGCCGCGGGCGCGGCCATGTGGGCTCTGCGGGCGCTGTGCCTGGCCGGGCTGGGGGCGGCCATCGGCGGCGGCGCGGCGGACCAGTGCAGCTGGAGGGGCAGGTAGGCACTGGGAACACCGCACCGGGAACACCGCACTGGGAACACCGCACTGGGAACACCGCACTGGGAACAGCGGCCCCGGGGGGAGCGTGCCGGGCGGGCGGGGGTGGCACAAGAGGGTCCCCGGATCAGGCAGGGTCGTGGGGGAGGGGGAGTCTGCTCTCCCCGCCCCCCCTCCACCTCCATCCTCGGGGCTGAACCCCTCCCGCATCCGTGGGGAGGGCACGGGTGGGATGCTGGGAATCTGTGCCTGCCTCAGTTTCCTCACCCCTGGGTGCGGCTCCTCCCCGCTTTGAGGGATGCTGATCCCCATGCGGAGTTCCGCGCCTCTCTTGGACCCCTTCCCTGAGCCCCCCACCCGTGAAACCCATCCCCGCTGCCGGCGGGACCCCCGTCAGGGCCCTGAGCATCGTCCGAAGGTGCCGGACTCCTAACAAAGAGCCGGGGCCCGCCAGAGGGGCTGCCCCACGCGGGGGGCCTGGGGGGACACAGGGGCCACGCAGCCACCGGCGTCCTGTCAGGGACAAAGCAGCCCCCCGACTGTCCCCACTCCCCCCAGGCTGGCGTCCAGGCGTGTCCCCCCTGGTGCCGAGGGAAACAAGCAGCTTCAGGCATCGTGTGTGAGAGTGGGACCCCAGCACCCCCTGGGGATCCTCACAGAGGGAACAGTTTGGGAGCCCACACTGTGTGTGAAGGCGGCTGGGCTGCTGCGCCCCCCCACTGCTTAACTCCTTCCAAAAGGTGCTGGGGGAACACAAGCACCCCAGAATGATGTGGTTGAACCCCAAGTCCAAGTCATCGAGGGTTTGGTGCTGTTCCTGCCTGTGGCCGTCCAGCACACTTCTGTGGAGGGTCTGCCTGGGAGTGTGGGCTGCTGCTGTGCTAGGGGACACGGGCTGGGGGGTCCCTGTCACCTGGGGGTCCCAGCTGATGAGGTGCTGTGTCCCACAGCGGGCTGTCACAGGAGGCTGGCAGCGTGGAGCAGCTGTCCCTGCACTGTGCTGAGGGCTCGCTGGAGTGGCTGTACCCCACGGGGGCCCTCCGCCTCCGCCTGGCCCCCCGCCTGCCCCCCACCAGCGCAGCCGTCAAGGGCAGGAGCCCCCCGCATGTCACCGCCTGCATCAAACCCACCGGGACCTTCCGGGGGGCTCAGCTCTACCTGGAGAGGGAGGGGGGTCTGGAGCTGCTGCTGCCAGAGGCCCCCCGGCCCCACGCCCGCTGCTTCAGCTGGCTGCCCCAGGAGAAGGTGGCTCTGTTCCTGCAGGCCACCCCGCAGCCCGACATTAGCCGCCGCATCGCCGCCTTCCGCTACGAGCTGCGGGGGGACTGGCTGGCCCGGCCCGCGCTGCCCACCGCCAGCCTCAGCGCCGAAGGTGAGAGACTCGCCCTGCCTCAGTTTCCCTGCCCCTGCCGGATGCCCGCAGCGGTGAGGAGGGGCTGGATCAGGGTGTTGTTCCCCAGGTGGTGACAGGTTGTGCTTGGCCTTGCAGGTGCGTGCCGGCCATGCAATGACACCGAGATCCTGATGGCCATTTGCACTAGTGACTTTGGTGAGTGCAGGGAGGGGCGATGGCCCCGAAAGGGGCACTGGGACAGCTGGACGGGCTGAGCCGGGCTGGGCTGGGCTGGGCCGGGCCAGGCCGGGCTGGGCTGGGATGGGATGGACTGGGATAGGATGGGATGGGAATGGGGATGAGGATAGAACTGGGAATAGGGATAGGAATAGGAATGGGATGGGGATGGGGATGGGGATGGGGATGGCAATGGCAATGGCAATGGCAATGGCAATGGCAATGGCAATGGAGATGGAGATGGCGATGGGGATGGGAACAGGGCTGGAGAATGGGATGGAAATGGAGATGGAGATGAAAATGGGGACTGGGATGGAAATGGGGATGGGAACAGGAGTGGGAGTGGGAATGAGACAAGAATGGAGATGAGGATAAGGATGGGAATGAGAATGCAAGTGGGGACAGGGACTGGGATGGGGATGAGGATGGGAATGTACATGGGGACAGTGATGGAAATGGGAATGGAGACAGGGATGGGGACAAGACTGGGGATGTAGATGGCAGTGAGGACAGGGACAGGGCCATGCTGACAGCCCTCCCGCCTTCCCTCTGCAGTCATCCGCGGCAGCATCCGGAGCGTCTCCAACGACGCAGAGCTGCAGGAATCCATCATCGGGGTGAGCGCCACGCGCATCCACCGCCAGAAATTCCCGCTCTTCCAGGTGGGCGGGTGGCCAGGGCGGCTTGTGGGCAGCATCCGCACCCCGCTGCGCTGCGGGGTCCGGCCGGGCCCCGGCACCTTCCTGTTCACGGGGTGGCTGCACTTCGGGGAGGCCTGGCTGAGCTGCGCTCCCCGCTACCGGGACTTCCAGCGCATCTACCGGGGGGCCCAGCGCACGCGCCAGAACCCCTGCGAGTTCCCCGTGGACTGAGCGGCTCCGGGAGCGCAGCCCGGCCCCACGGGCGCCGGGGGACCACGGTCCTGCCGCCACTGAGAGCATCCCTGGGGACACCATGGGGACGGTGCCCAGAGGGAGGGCAGCACACGGGCCTCACCACGGGGCCGGGCTGGGGCAGCACTCACCGGCGGGCTGGGGGGTTCTGGGAAAATCCTGCTGGAAGGGAAGGGATTTTCCCAGGGGGCCCAGGGAGCTGCCTGGGTGAGGGATGCAGCAGAATGGAGTCGGGGTTCCCAGGGGACCAGGGTGCTGCATGCTCAGGGGATGCTGTGGGCACAGTGGGTCTGGCACCGGGGGGGCAGCCGGACTCCTAGACCCCGTCAGGACTCGGGGGCAGGTGGCCGTGGTGGCCGGTCCAGGGACACAGTAGGCACAGAAGGGAGCGGAAGGGCCAGGAGATGGATCTGTAAGGTTGGGGGTGGACGGGGGAGCAGGCAGTGGTGAGCCTGGCCCTGGCATGGGCAGGAGCTGCGGGGCGGATGCCGAGGAAGAGGAGAGAAGCTGAAGGGAGTGAGGGGAGCGGTGAGGTGGGAGAAAGGCTGGCGCAGGGAGCAGAGGTGTCCTTGGCACGGTCAGGGTAGGACCAAAGCACTGACACAGGAAGGTGCCACAGGAGCAGGGAGAGGTGGCCGTGCCACCCGTCCCTGGCAGCCCTGGGTGAGCAGGGCAGGCTGTGCCAGCCGTGGGGAATTTTTGACCGTGGGGGTGGGGGGGCATCGTATGTGCACTAAAGTTATAACGATACCAAATTTGTGACTTCTTTTTTATAAACTAAGCTGTATTTGTAGCGTGTGGCTCCTGTTTTTAGCAAGCTGAGCTGGATGTTCACCGACAGGCACTGCAGTGTGTGCCACCTGCTCCCCTCTGTGCCAGCTCCAGCTGTGACCCTGCCTCCCATGGGGCTGGAAACAGCCCTAATACTTGGACATCTCTCTGTATGGAGAGATTTATTGCTGTTTGCACATTCTGTACCCCAGCAATCCCCAGCATGGGTCACTTTGGGGTCCCTCTCCCTGGGTATCCTTGGGTGTAGGGACCAGGGGCCCGTGGCCCCGTGCTGGGTGGGTGACCCTGCTGGTGGAGCCGCTGTCAGGACTGATTCTCGTCAGAGCCAGCGGCCACAAGGCCTCATTGTGCCTCACTGTGCCCGATTGTGCCGCGGCAGCATCCCAGCCCGGCCCGCTCCCACCCCGCCGCTGCCCCCGCTGGCCCCAGCGCCGGCTCTGCTCCCCTGGGAATGCCGAGGGGGATGGGACCTCTGGGCAGGGATGGGACGTGGGAATCCTGCACGGGGATGGGGAACAGAACCCTCACTCAGGGAAGGGACACCAGGAATCCCCAGCCAGGAAACCTCAGCTGGGGATGGGGCAGAGGAGCCTCCCAGGCAGGGATGGCACATGGGGCACCCAGATGGAGTGGGGCACTGGATCCCCCCAGACATGGCACATGGGGCACCCAGATGGAGTGGGGCATTGGATCCCCCCAGACATGGCACATGGGGCACCCAGATGGAGTGGGGCACTGGATCCCCCCAGACATGGCACATGGGGCACCCAGATGGAGTGGGGCATTGGATCCCCCCAGACATGGCACATGGGGCACCCAGATGGAGTGGGGCATTGGATCCCCCCAGACATGGCACATGGGGCACCCAGATGGCAGTGGGGCATTGGATCCGCCCCCCCCCCCCCCCAGACATTGGACATGGGAATGGGGCACAGCACCCCCAGCCAGGGACCTTTCCTCCTCACCAGTCATGCCACAGAGCTCAGCACAGGAAATCTCAGCCCCTGAGCCCCCACCAAACCTCTCAAGCCCCCCAAACCTCTCAAGCAAAGCTCCTGCCACGTCTGCTTGTACTTAAAATCTTTCCAATTTTTTTTCAATAACACCCTTTCAAATATCACAAGCCAGGATGAACTGCTGCTGAGTGTTCGGTGTCTCTGCTGACCACAATGTGCTTTTCCTTGCCAAAAAAAAAAGTTTCCAAAGAATGCTGTGGACTTTGGAGCATAATTAAATATAAATATCTATATGTGTGTGTATATAGAATGATCTGGCTGTGATAAGATCCTGGTGGGTTTGATACACAACACATGTTTTCCCTTGAGGAGAGTTTGCTGCTTACTTTATGCTTTACTGCCAATTTTATACTTGGATATTTTGATTTTATCCTTTTTAGTGCCCCATTTTGGGGCCAGTCTGGGCTCTGATGGCTGGATCTGGCCCTGGGGAGGCTGAATCTCCACGCTGGGCACTGGAGGATGCCAGCATCCCCCTGGATTTTGGCAGCAAGCTGGAGCCAAGCGAGGCAGGGGGAAGGGGGAAGGAGTGGGAAACCCAGCGGAGGAGGAAAAATGAAGCTGGAAAAGCAATAAATGAGGTGCAGAGGGAATTGTGCTGCCCACGGCATCCTCTGTGTGCGCGGGGGTAAATCACGGCTGCTCCGACCCCGCCGCAATCGGCACATTCCTCCCGGCTAAATGCCGGGCTTTAACGCGAGAGGCATCCGGCACTTTTCTGCCCGGCAGCAAAACCTCTTGTTTTTCTTCCCATCTGTTTATTTGGCCGGAGCAGCTCGGTGTGCTGCTGCGGAAAGGGCTGAAACTCTGCTCGTTTGCTGGCACAGAGGTTTTTAGGCTGGTTTTGGTGCCCTCTGCCCCCTGTCAGGTTGGGTCACCCGCCCTCGCTTCCCGCGGCTGTCACCGCACGGTGCTGGGCCCTGGCCAGGGCACTGACACTTCCTGTGGGATCATCCCAGGGATAACCAGGCAGCCCGTGCCTCAGTTCCCCCTCTGTGGGCTCCCACAGCCCTTCCCTGTTGCTCCAGGGAGCCAGAGGGAATCCCACAGCTCTGGGATCTCCCTCGTTCCAGGACCGGCCATCCCAGCATTTCCCCGAAAGCAGAGCCCAGCCCTGGCCCAGCCAGATTCCTGGCCGGCCTCTTGGCACAGAGCAAGGCCATGAAGGGTGAAAGCACAATGAGACAAACTCCATCCCGGGGAATATTTCCTCCACAGGATGGAAAATGTGGTGGGAGGCAGCGGGGCGAGGGGAGCGGGGTGGGGACACAGAGTGGAGCTGGGGGGTCAGGAGGGCCTGGGAGAGGGGTGACCACAGTGAGGGGGGTGGCAGCATCCTGACAGGACAGGGCAAGGTGACCCTGCCTGTGGGTGCCATGGTGCCCACCACAGGGACAATCCAGCCAGAACTGCTCCAAAAGCCCCCCCCACTCATCAGCCCACCCCACACGGGGTGGGCTTTGGGAAGCCTTGGAGATCAGTGCCCCAAAGCAGCTCCCCCGGTGCCCAGGGACGTGCCTGGGGCTCCCCATTCCGCGGGATCAGCCCCATTGTGGACCCAGACATCCACACAGCCCAGACCCAGAACCTTCTGGGGGCTGTGGAGCCCTTCAGTCACGCTGTGGGTGGGCATTCACATCGGGATGGCCCAACACGGAGCGGTGGCACTGCCGGGTGTCCCCCGTCCCTGTCCCCATCCCTGTCACACAAAGGGAGTCGCCGTTTCCCGCCATTTCCCCCCTCCAGCCCTTCTCCCCCCCCCCTCCTGCTCCCTTCGCCCTCCTCCTTCCCGGCTGCCGGATAAAAGCCCGAACGTGTGAATCGCGGGGCACAAAGGGAGCCGCAGAGGCGGCCGGGCCCGCTCAGCCCTCCCTGCGGCCCCCAGCACCGAGTGGGGACACCCTGCCCAGCCTGCCGGTAGCACTCGCAGCTCAGGGGCTGCCGTGGGGCACAGGGGTGGCCCTGAGATCCCCAGTAGGGTCAGGTTAACGTCCCTAGGGTTCCGGAATCCCCAATAGGGTCAGGGTGATGTCCCTGGGGTTCAGGGATACCCTACAGGGTCAGGGTGATGTCCCTGGCGTTCAGGGATACCCTACAGGGTCAGGGTGATGTCCCTGGCGTTCAGGGATACCCTGCAGGGTCAGAGTGATGTCCCTGGGGTTCAGGGATACCCTACAGGGTCAGGGTGATGTCCCTGGGGTTCAGGGATACCCTGCAGGGTCAGGGTGATGTCCCTGGGGTTCAGGGATACCTGCAGGTCAGAGTGATGTCCCTGGGGTTCAGGGATACCCTGCAGGGTCAGGGTGATGTCCCTGGGGTTCAGGGATACCCTACAGGGTCAGGGTGATGTCCCTGGCGTTCAGGGATACCCTGCAGGGTCAGAGTGATGTCCCTGGGGTTCAGGGATACCCTACAGGGTCAGGGTGATGTCCCTGGGGTTCAGGGATACCCTGCAGGGTCAGGGTGATGTCCCTGGCGTTCAGGGATACCCTACAGGGTCAGGATGAGGTCCCAGGATTTGAGGGTGTCCCATAGGGTTGGGTGATGCCCCTGGGACCAGGGGAAACTCCATGAACTCAGGATAAAACATCTGGGGCTCAGGGGTACCCCGTAGGGTCAGGATGATGCTTCTGGAGTTTAAAACTAAGGATGAAGCCCCTGGGGTCCAGGATGCCCCAGAGAGTCACGATGAGCACCTTGGGACCGGAGGAAGCTCCACCCCACATCCCTCGGCAAGAGGAGAAGCAAAATCCTGATAACTCTGAGGACACCCCCCCCCCCCCACAAACGCTGCCACCCCCTGGGGAGCTGCACCCCAAATCCTAAGATCAGCTCTGCTTCCAGCCCCATCCTGTGACCCGGACAAAGCCAAGGAGGGATGCTGGGGCTAGAGCCGACGCCGGCGCGCAGCGGGGCCCCCTCGGCCCCTCACCCCCGTCCCCCGCGTCCGGCTGCCGACAGCTGCTGGGAAGCGGCGTTCCCAGCACATAGCGACAAATTCCTGGCGCTCGGGGCCGCTTTGCAGCCGCCGCGGCCCCGGCGGGGGAAGCTGCCCTGGAAAGAGGAGGATTAAAAGCTCTTTGGCTCCAATGACACATCGCACCCGGTCCCCTCGCACGGCCACCTGCTCGTCCCGGCGCTCCGAGATGCTGCGGGCACCCCGGGGCAGGGCAGGAGGGGACCGGCCACCCCCTGCTCGATCCCAGGGGCTCGGAGAGGAAGGCTCAGCCCTGAGTGGGTATTTCCTCCTGAATTCATTCGCTCTGCAGCACCGCAGGGGCGCTGGGGCGGCTCCAGGAGCGGCTCATCCCCACGGACCATCCTCCGCCTCCTCCTCCTCCTCCTCCTCCTCCTCCTCCTCCTCCTCTGCAGCCCCCCGGCTTTCCCCGGCTCCGATTTCCCGGGATTTTCTGCTTTAAGCAGCTCCACCTGCCAGCAAGAAAGAGCAGAAAGCGGAAAATCGGGGTGATCCCCGTGAGCCCCGATTTGGCCACGCCGGCCCTTTGGGGGGGCTGGGGAGGGAGCAGCCCCGGGATGTGTTTTGGGGACGGCTTCAGCTCCCCCACTGCTGCTCTGGGTGAAGTGATTAATGGGGTCTGGCTGGTGTTAGTGCCCTGAGCCGGGTGTCTGGGGGTAGAACACGTGTGTGGCTGTGTGTGCATCTCGGTTGCCACAGATCAGGGGAGGTGGGAGCAGGAACCCTCCTGCCCTTGGCAGCTCCCCTAAAAGGAGCTCGGGGGGGGACTGGGCCCAGCACTGAGGAGTGGGAATCCCACTCCCCAGTTCTGCTTCCCTGCACCCCAAAGCCATTCCCAAGATGGGGCTGGGGTCTCTTCTCCCCTGGGAATGGCCCCACAGACACCGAGGCACCTGATGAGGTTGGTGGTCCTGTGGCATGGACATGGGGCCACCAGACCCCCCGGGCTCTCAGAGGACACCCCGATATGGGGCTGGAGGGGGACCCCCAGCACACCCCACAAATGCTGACCCACAGGCTGAGGAGAGAGCAGGGGGAGGTGACAGCAGGGGCATCCCCGGTGACATGTGGCCGTCCTGGCAGGGGGCTGTGGCCCTTTGTGCCCTTCTGGACGGGTGTTGTTCTTGTGTTTGGGCTGCTTGGGGGGGTGGGCAGGGGCTGTGGGGCCTAGCTGCCCCCCATCCCAACGCCTGGAATTTTCCCACAGTCGCTGCTGCCTCGTAGCTGGAAAGCCCCGGGCTGAGGCAGCACGGCCCAAACAACATGGGTGTGCACAGCCCCCAACAACCCCCAACAGCCCCACATGGGTGTGCACAGCCTCCAACAACCCCCAACAGCCCCACATGGGTGTGCACAGCCTCCAACAACCCCCAACAGCCCCACATGGGTGTGCAAAGCCTCCAACAACCCCCAACAGCCCCACATGGGTGTGCAAAGCCTCCAACAACCCCCAACAGCCCCACATGGGTGTGCACAGCCTCCAACAACCCCCAACAGCCCCACATGGATGTGCAAAGCCTCCAACAACCCCCAACAGCCCCACATGGGTGTGCACAGCCCCCAACAACCCCCAACAGTCCCACATGGGTGTGCACAGCCCTACAGCCACTACAGCCTCACACAGCTGTGCACAGCTCCCCAACAGCCCCACACACATCTGTGCACAGCTGGTCACAAGTGCACCCCACCATGCACACCCCATGCAGGACTGTGCACAAAAGCAGGAACCACACACAAATGCACGCACCACTGAGCAGGAGTGTCAACACCCGTGCAGGGGCATGCACACCTGCACACATCTGGGCACAGCTGCACATGGCAGTGCACACCCAGCCATGCAGAGGCAGTTGTGCACAGCTGGGCACCATGTACACAGCCTTGCTCATCCATGCACAGCAGGACAGCTGCAACAGCCCTGCAGGACCGTGCTCAGCTGCACAAACCTGTGCACAGGCACACACACAGCCAGTCACAGCCCTGCACAACAACGCCACGGCTTCACACAGCCCTGTTTGTCTGTGCACGGCCACGTGCAGCCATCAGAACCCTTCAGATGAGTGTGCACAGCCCTGCACAGCCACACAGAGCTGTGTGTCACAGTACAGACACACACAGCCACGCACAACTGGCTGTGCACAGCTGAACCACGATTCACCGCTGCACACAGCCGTGCTCAGCCACACACAGCTGCACAGGCAGGGCTGGAATCCCTCACAGCTCACACAACTGAACATCTGTGCAAACTGGGCACAGCACACACACATGCCCAGCACACAGCAGCACACCCTTGCACACAACAGCTGTGCACAGCCTGCACAAACACACACAGACACAGGTGTTATCACACACACACACACACACAGAGTTGCTATCACACGCACACACACAGACAGCTGTTTTCTCTCTCACACACACACTGAGATGTTACCACACACACAGCTGTTAACACACACACATACACAAAGCTGTTATCTCACACAAACACACACAGAGCTGTTATCACACACACACACACACACACACACACACACACACACACACACACACACACACACACACACACATCCCTGTGCACACTCTACTCCCGGCTGTGCCCCTCCGCAGCCTCCCGGATTCCCCGGGGCCGTGTCCCTGTGTCCCACCCGTGCCCGGCCCGTGTCCTCGCTGTGCCGGGGCCGTGTCCCTGTGTCCCTCCCGTGCCCGGCCCGTGTCCCCGCTGTCCCGGGGCCGCTCCCGGCGGAAGACGCCCGGCCGTGCTCCCCTCCCCTTCCGGCAGCCATGGATCCGGCCATGGATCCGGGCTGGGAGCCGGGCGAGCCGGGCGAGCCGAGCTGGGCCCGGCCCGGGGCCGCGCTGGGCGGCCGGGGGCTGCTGGCTCTGGCGGCGGCCAGCGGGGCGGCCGTGTGGGCCACCTGGGCCGTGCTGCTGATGCCCGGCTTCCGCCGCGTCCCGCTGCGCCTGCAGGTACCGGCACCCCCGGCCCCGGGCCCGGGCCCGCCCGCCGGCCCCGCTGACCCGCTGTGCCCCCCAGGTGCCGTACCAGCCCTCCAGCTCCCGGCAGGTGGCCAACACCCTGGCGCTGCTGCGGGGCCGCGCCGGCAAGACCGTGGATCTGGGGTCCGGAGATGGACGGCTCGTAAGGGTCCTGGGGGTCTGGGGTGTCCAGGGTGGGTGCAGGGGACACCCCCACCCTGCTGCTGCCTGGCTTCTGCTGGCCTTCTGGATGGCCATCCTGGCCTCGGCCCAGGACCATCCCCGGTGGTCCCTGAGGGTCCTCGATGGTCTTAGACAGCTGTAGGGGGTTCCAGATTGTCCTGGGTGTCCCTAGGCTGTCCTAGGTGGTCCTTGGTGACCCAGCATGATCCTAGGTGGCTCTAGACAGCCCCAGGTGGTTCTAGGCAGCCCTAGGTGGTCCAGGGTGGCCATAGGTGGTCTTTGGCAGCCCCAGGAGATGCATGGAGGGAGCAGGGTGGCGATGAGGGCATGGGTGGTGCTGAGCTCTGAGGTGACCGTGCCTGTGACCAGCAGGATGGGGTGGCTGGAGCCCCTGCCCTCCCAAATCCTGCCCCAGACTCAACACTGAGCTGATTTGGCTTTCAGCCCTCCCTCTCTCCCTCTGCAGGTGCTCGAGGCTTACAAGCAGGGGCTGAGGCCAGCCCTGGGCTATGAGCTCAACCCCTGGCTGCTGTGCCTGGCCAACTACCGTGCCTGGAGGGCTGGCTACCACGGGAAGGTCTCCTTCCTGAAGAAGGATCTGTGGAAGGTAACAGCAGCCCGAGGGTCTGGGTGTGCTCAGGGCAGGGCCAGAGCTCTGTTTGCCTCTCCAGGATGGATTTGCTGATGGCTGCTTGCTCCTTCCCCATCCCACACTGCTCCTGGGAAGTGGAAATCCATCCTCCTTTCCAGGGAGTGCCAGCTGGGGCAGCCAGTTCTGCTTGGAGCAGCTCTGAGGAGAGGTCTGGGTGCTGCTGACAGGCTCACCTGCAGAGATGAGCTTCTCAGGCTGCCATGAGGTATTTGCAGCCCGACCAGAGAGAATCCATCAGGGAATGTGGGTCTGGGATGGTGCTGGAGGCAGGTGTTTCCCAAGACCTGCTGCTTTCACACCCACACTTCCCCATCCCACATCTTTTGTGGCATCTTTGTTCCCTGAAAAGTTCCAAAGATCACCCACAAGGTTTGGACACCCAAGTAGTTGTTCCTGCTCTGCCTGCTGCTGGTTATTCCCCTTTTCCCTCTGTTTTAAGGTGAATCTCTCTGACTGCCACAACGTGATCGTGTTCCTGGCCCCCAGCGTGGTGAGTCAGCCCCTCACACCCTGAGTTCTTCTGGGCCAGCTCCAGGGGGCTTGTCTTGGGAAACAGAGGGCATCTGGGCTGGAATAAGGCCAGGTGGGCATCCCTGTGGCTGAGTGGTTTGGTGTTGCACAGCATTTGGATTTATGGAATCATGGAGGTTGGAAAATCCCTCTGGGATGGAGTCCTGCCATTCCTCCAGCACCGAGCCATGTCCCCAAGTGCCACATCCATGTTAAAGCCTTGCATGGATGCCACTGCATTGCACACTGCCCTGGCAGCTGTGCCAGTGCCTGACCACCCTTTCCATGAAGGAATTTTCCCAATATCCAACCTGAACCTCCCCTGGTGCTTCTTGAGGCCTTTCCTCTTGTCCTGTTGCTCCAAGTCCCAGCCTTACCCAGGGCCAGTTCCAGCCCTCTGCTTTGAGGGGTTGATGTCCCAGAAGCTGCCCCACGGTCCCTGGTGGCACTGCCACTGTGTGACTGTCCTAATGCTGCCTCCTGTCCCTGGCTGTGTCTCTCTCCCCAGAAGCCTCCCTTGGCCACCAAGCTCCTGGCAGAACTGCCCGACGACGCCCGGGTGGTGGCCGGCCGCTACCCCTTCCCCTCCTGGAGCCCCAGCAGCACCCTGGGCCAGGGGCTGGACCAGGTCTGGGCCTATGACATCAAGGAGGTGCGGAGAGAAGTGCAGGGCAGGGCCCAGGAAAGCCAGGTCTGACCCCAGCCTCGTTAAGCCCGGTTTAACAGCAGCCTCCTTAAGCCTGGCATTAAGGGTCAGAGGCACTCCAGCCCTTGGCTCAGATCAGGACAGAAGTGCTTGGCCAGCATTTCTCCTGGTGACTTGCAGGGTTGGCAGATCTTCATTTTTCCAGAGTGTGAGCAAAGCAAGAGAGGAAAAAATCAGACCTAGAAATCCTGGGGTTAATGCAGGATTTAAGGGATGAAACTCCAGTGCCTCTTTTTAGATGATTGCTGCTTTATTTCAATTAAAGTTTTAGAAATAAAGTTTTGGTTGATTGTACCTCTGAGGTTTTTGGTTTGTCTTTAAGGTGCTGGATGGTCCTGGAGTTGGAGCAGCTTCTGCTCCTGGCTTTGCTCTGCCATCCTTTCCAGCTCACCTCAGTGCAGGATCAGTTTGGCCCTGCTTGTCAATATAATATTCCATTTTCCACTCAAACGCACAGGAAAATGGGGTTTTCCCACCACAGAGGCACAGAATCATGGAAGGGTTGGGTTGGAAGGGACCTTGAAGCTCCTCTTGTTCCACCCCTGCCATGGGCAGGGACACCTCCCACTGTCCCAGGCTGCTCCAAGCCCTGTCCAGCCTGGCCTTGGGCACTGCCAGGGATCCAGGGGCAGCCACAGCTGCTCTGGGCAGCCTTTCCCCACCCTCCCAGTAAAAAAGCAGCTCATTCCTTTGTCCAAGCCCAGAACAAATCCTGGTCTGAGCCAGCCTTGGCTCTGTCTCACAGGTGAGGGGAGCGAGGCAGGAGCAGCCCTTGGTCCAGGTCTCATCCAGGAAAAATATTCCAGCAGGAGCAGGAACCTGTCCCTGCAGCCCAGCAGTGAAGATCTGCCTGGGATCCCTGCCCTGTGTCCCAGGGGTGCTCAGGGAAGAGCAGAATTCCTGCAGGGCACAGACCAGACGCCGTTGTCTGGTCTCATTTCAGTCCTGTGAATTTAGAGCAGAAACACCCACGTGGTTTCTCTCGCTGTTCCCACCTCCCAGCCTGAGAAGGATCCTTGCCTGGCAGTCCATGAAGCACAGACCTCCCTTGCAGTGGGGTGTTCCCAAGGCTGGGGCTGCTCTGGCTCCTGGCTGGCACTGCTGGCACGGTGCACTGGGGGCACCTGGCTGCCCTCAGCCTTCCTCAGCCGCAGGATCTCCTGCTTGTACCTGCAGTGGGGGTGCCACTGTCACCATGAGCAGCATGGAAGTGCCACTGCCACCACTCACAGTGAGCAGTGTGGAATTGCCACTGTCACCACACATGTGAAAACCCAGGACACCAGGAATATTTCTCTGTCTGCTCTGGGGTGCCCTGACCCCAAGGGGAGCACTGACTTTGACCCTCATTCATGGAGAAAGTTTCCCAGACTCCAAGGTAGACTGGAATCCACAAAAGTGTGAAATAGATTATAGAGAGCAGTGCAGGTGTACCACTTGGTGAGAAATTTAGGCTTTGGGATTTTTAGTATGTTGTGGATGGAAGCAAGATGGAGGACACAGGTGTTGTCCTGGGTTTCTTCTTCATGCTGCTTCTTCCTCCTTCTCCATGGGTTTGGGTGGCTTTTTGTAATTGGGCAGAAAAGTCCACGTTGGGGCTCTTCGGGATCAGTTATTGGGTTAAAAGGGAAAATAATCCAGATGTCTGTTCTTCATTGGATAGTTTAGTCTTAAAAGACCTTGTAACAAGAGATTGTTGGGCGTTTTGTGCCTTCTAATGAAAAGCTGCTGAACTCACAGTAGTGAGACTGTTTCCCTGAGAAACAATAAACACCTGAGTCCCAACATGAATGACTGTCTCAAGGGCCTTCAGTCCAGACCCAGAGAAACCCCCCAGTGGGACCACACACACTCACAGTCCCTGGGCAGTGAGCCATGCCAGGAGCTGAGCCTGGCATGCAGATCCCACAGCCTTTCCCAAGGAAAAGGCATCCATGGGCTGTGCCAGGTAAGGGCAGAGCCTGACCCAGCCCACGGCAGGAGCAGGGGGGTCATGTCCTGACACACCTGCCCTGCTTGTCCTCTCCCTTGCCTGCTGCTCTCCCTGCTCTACAGCTGGATGAGCCTGGGAGAGGGGAACACAGATCAGGGGCTGCTGGGAGGACTGAAATTAGAACCCATGAAAAAAAGAACTCTGAAGGTTTTAGGTTTTAGATTTTAGGTTCCTGTGAAGGTTTCAGGGAAACCTTAGAGCACCTTCCAGTGCTTAAATGGGCTCCAAAAGAACAGGAGAAGGACTTTGGACAATGGCATAAAGTGACAGGGCATGGGGAATGGCTTCCCACTGCCAGAGGGCAGGCATGGATGGAATATTGGGCAGGAATTGTTCCCTGGCAGGGTGGGCAGGCCCTGGCACAGGGTGCCCAGAGCAGCTGTGGCTGCCCCTGGATCCCTGGCAGTGTCCAAGGCCAGGCTGGACAGGGCATGGAACAGCCTGGGACAGTGGGAGGTGTCCCTGCCCATGGCAGGGGTGCTGGATGAATATTTGTGTCACTTCCAACCCTTTCCATGGTTGTGATTCCTCCCAAGGATGGGTGAGCTCACAGGGCAGGACACCTGTGGTGTGTGGCGTGTGTCTGTCCTGCTGCCCTGTGCCACAAGAGGTGGTGGCAGCTGCCTGCACAGCTGGGGGAGCAGAGGGACATGGGCTGTGCTGGCAATGCTGTGGCAGGGCCAGCCGTGGGCACGGGGACAGCACTGGCACCAAGGCAGGAGAGGGCTGTCACCCCCTGTCACCTGGCAAGGTGCTGGTCGATGTAGCCCTGCAGCTCCAACACCTGCTCCTCTGCCACCACAGCCCGAGTCAGCAGCTGGCTCCTCTGCTGCTCCAGCTCCTCCTGCAGGGACACAGAACATGGAGAAAATGTGGAAAAAAGAGATCTGTGCCATGGGAGGGATGTTGCCCAGCCCCTCTCTGCTGTGTGAGTCCGACCTTCCAACCACTTCCCCACCACTGCAACCTCTCTGCCACCACACTTCCCTTCTTCTGGCCACAGAGGCAGGCCCTGTGCAGGTGTGGGGTTTTTCACCCCCAGGGAAAGAGCTTTACACCCCCAGGGAAAGAGCTTTGCACCCCCCAGGGAAGGAGTTTTACAACCCCAGGGAGTGGTGGAGAACTCCCTCAGGTTGTAGTGGACAGGGAAAGGCAGGACATGGAAGTGAATATCCCTTCAGCCAGCAGGAACCAGACTCGGAAACTGATTCAGATTCAGCCTAGACTTGAATCAGGTCAAATAGAATCAAAGAATTGTAGAATTGTGTAGGAATTCATGAGGATCCCGATGTTAACCTAGCACTGCCAAGGTCACCACTGGCCCATGTCCCCAAGTGCCACATCCACATGCCCTATAAATCCCACCACTGCCCTGGGCAGCTGTGCCAGTGCCTGACCACCTTCCATGAAGAAATGTTCCTCATATCCAACCTAAACCTCACCTGGCACAGCCTGAGGCTGTTCCCTCTCCTCCTGTCCCTGTTCCCTGGGAGCAGAGCCCAACCCCCACTTGGCTGTCCCCTCCTGTCAGGAGTTGTGCAGAGCCACAAAGTCCCCCCTGAGCCTCCTTCTCTCCAGGCTGAGCCCCTTTCCAGCTCCCACAGCCCCTCCTGGTGCCCCTGAGCCTTCCCAGCTCTCTTCCCTTCCCTGGACTCCCTCCATGTCCTTCCTGTCATCAGTGGGCCAAAACTGCCCCCAGGACAGGAGATGTCCTAGCAATGCCAGCAAAGGGCAGCAATCAGCCCCAGTTTATTCCAGAGATGTCAAAATGTTGTTCTGAAACGTGGGCAGGAGTGATAAGGGGCTGCTTTCCTTCCTTTAGGAGCAGGGACAGTAAAGCCTGGAGACAGCCCCAGCTGGGACCTGCCAGCACTGCTTGGAGGGCTGAGGCCACAGCAAGGCTCCATGGAGCGTGATCCCAGGAAATGGGCACGGCCCCTGGGTGCCAGAGCTCCAGGAGGGTTTGGACACTGCTCCCAGGGATGCCCAGGGTGGGATTGTTGAAGGGTCTGTGCAGGGCCAGGAGCTGCCCTGGATGGTCCCTGCGGGTCCCTTCCCACTCAGGATATTCTGTGACTCCAGGGAAGATTGCCCCTCCAGGCTGGAGCAGCCCCAGGGCAGGGGGTGAGGCAGCACAACATGGCCTGTGGGTGAGAGATCAGCTTTGGCTCCAGTGGGATGTTCCAGCCTTTACCTGGGTGTTGAGCGTGAATTCCCGGAGCTTCCTCCTGATCTCTGCCCAGCCCTCCTCATCCAGCTGCCTGCGACAGAGGAGCTCATGTGGATCATGCCCAGACACCAAATCCAGCCCCTGCACAGCTCCACACAGATCACACAGCTCCACACAGCTCCACACAGCTCACACAGCTCCACACAGCTCACACAGCTCCACACAGCTCCACACAGCTCACACAGCTCCACACAGCTCCACACAGATCACACAGATCACACAGCTCCACACAGCTCCACACAGCTCCACGCAGCTCCACGCAGCTCCACACAGCTCCACACAGCTCCACACAGCTCCACACAGCTCACACAGCTCCACGCAGCTCCACACAGATCACACAGATCACACAGCTCCACGCAGCTCCATGCAGCTCCACGCAGATCACACAGCCGGTGTCCATCCCACCACTATCCCCAGGACTGGAACCTTTCCTCTCCCGGTGCCCAAACTTCCTCAGGACTTGGGGGGAGTCTCAGCCCTGCCCAGAGCCCGGGGCTGTTCCCAGGCTCACCGGGGCAGGCAGAACCCGTAGCTGTCCCTGCGGGGCTGGCTCTGATGGGAGCCAGCGGGTGCCAAAGGCTGGCACTGCCCTGTCGGGAGCAGGGAGCCCTTCGAGCACCGGGAGAGGGGAGCTGTGCCGTGGGAAAGCCCTTCCCTGCCCGTGCCAGCTCGGGGAGGAGAATCCAGGTCACGTCCGATGCTGGGGGAATTTGGGCTGGGGGAAGGCAGGAATGCATTGTGCCCCCTCCGGTTCCCTCCAGCGCCGGAGATCCCGGCTGGGCTCCCGTGGGAGCCCGGGGAGAAGGGAACGATAAACACGGCCCTGGGGCAGCTGGTAAATCCCCGCGGCATGGGGGTGGCAGAGCTGGGCTGTAGGTGTGAGAGGAATTGTGGAATTGTCTTTCCAAACCAGCTGTGGGGCTGCTGGGAGATAAAACCAGCGCTGGGAGATAAAAGAAACAACGGGAAGGATTCCACTGAGTGATAAATGGAAAAAGATATTTGCCTTTACAAATAAACTTTGGGTTTGCTGGTAAATGAAATTAGACATTGAAAGATTAAACAGTGAGGAAGAAAAGCCCCTAAATTCTGTAAGAATTAAAAATTAAAAGAGAGGGTTATACATTAGAGGGAAATCTTTAGTATCAGGTGTTTTGGGAAGTCTGAACCTCTCAAGGACCTCAGGAATGGGGAAACAGAGAAGGGAAATGTGGGAAATTGGGATAAAAAGGAGGGTGCATCCTCCAAAAATTGGGGAGACCCCAGGGGAATGCCACATGGCCTCTCCCTTTATTCGAATAAAGCCAAGAAATGACTCCTCTGTCTCCTTTTCGGACATAAACCTCTGGTCTTTGTGGATTAATTTTCCCAACAGGCGCCTCCGAGTCCAGCCCGGTCTTTGCAAAGGCGAGAGGGAGCGGGAACGGGGGCTGCGGGAACACCGGGAACGGGGACTGCGGGAACACCGGGAACGGGGACTGCGGGAGCACCGGGAATTGGGGCTGAGGGAACACCGGGAATTGGGGCTGCGGGAACACCGGGAACTGGGGATGCGGGATCACCGGGGCTCCCGGGAACTGGACCTGTGGGAGCACCGGGGCTCCCGAGAACTGGAGCTGCGGGAACCCCGGGGCTCCCGTCTCCAGCTGGAGCAGCCAGGTAACAGCACAGATTAACCCAGCAGAATATGGAGTGTGTGAGGTCTCATGGCAGTTTAAAAAACCCCCAAATGACGAAATGCATCACTGCAATTCAGGTTCTGGACTTTGCATGCCCTGCTCCTGTGCTGTCTGCCCCAACTGCTGCATTTACTCACGGACCACTGCTATTTTCAGTGTGGAACACATGGCAGAGGCTGGTTGAGGCTCAAGACACCCCTCCAGAGCCCGGGGACTCTGGCACTCACCCGCTCCTCAGTGCTGGCATCCAGCTAATGGAATTTCTGACATGTTTTCTAGGTGACCACGTCTTTTAGAGGGCTGAAAAACCCCAGCTCAGGTTTCTCCTGTGCTTTGTTCCACCCCTCCACAGCTATAGCTGGTTGAGTTTTAGCAGGATAATAGAGCAGGGGGAAGAGACCCATCCAAATTTAGCAATTTCAGGGTTTGTTAGGAAGCCAGGGAGGTGTCAGCACAGTGGCACCAAAGGATTCCAGACAAACTCCTGGAAAGGAGGAAAAACAGGGCCATCCCAAATTGGTGGTGTCTCACAGGCCTTTCTCAGGTTGTGACCCACCAAAGCACTTGGGCATGTGCTTCACTTTGGCTTTTAAAGAGGTCAGTGGGGCTAAAAACATTATTAAATCAAATATGTGCTTAAGAGCTTTCTTGGATCAAGGCCCAGTGACCAAGTCTCTTCCTGCAGGAAGAGGGGACAGCTGCCTCTTCTTCCCAGAGCAGGGCCAGCACCTCCCTTTCCCTGCCTGTTGCTGCCTCCAGCCAGGCAAACAAGATCCCTCAATGCACACATCCATGAGAATTTGGAATGGCAGATATCCCAAGAAAGAAACAGCACTTACTGCTCTGGAGGTGCTGGGAGGGCAGAGGCTCCTTTCAGGCTTTTCTGGAGGCAAAGGAAGAGCAGAATTCCTGTGAGCATGAACCCATTGCAATCCCAAATCCTGCCCCTCTCAGAGAAATCCTGCCATGAATGGGTTAGGCCGGAAGGGGCTTTAAGGATGATCCCATCCCATGGCAGGGACACCTCCCACTGTCTCAGGCTGCTCCAAGCTCTGCCCAGCCTGGCCTTGGGCACTGCCAGGGATCCAGGGACAGCCCCAGCTGCTCTGGGCACCCTGTGCCAGGGCCTGCCCACCCTGCCAGGGAACAATTTCTTCCTTACATCCAACCTAAATCTCTACTCTGTTAGTTTAAATCCATTCCCTTTGTCCTGTCACCGTCTGCACATGTAGAAAGGCATTATCCCTCTTTTCTGTGCCCTTGGAAGTGGCACAAGGTCTCCCAGCACTCCCACAGCCAGCAGTGCCATGGCAAGGAAACCACGGCTTGTACAGTCTGAAGGTTTCAGGTCTCCCACCCTCTGAATTTCAAAATAAATGCATCCTGTGCAAATCAAGACCCACATCTGCCCAGTGGGGGAAATTTCCCCATCCCTGGAAGTGTCCAAGGCCAGGCTGGACAGGGCTTGGAGCCATCTGGTACAGTGGAAGGTGTCCCTGCCATGGCAGAGGTGGTGTCACTGTCACATTTTCTGGAAAATCCTCCTCACCCAGGATTTTCTCCTGGGAAGCTGAGAAGCCTCACCTTCTCCTGTCTTTACTACTCTGAAATGCAGTCTAAAGATTGTTTATCCAACATGTGAATTGTTTTAACTTAATGACCAATCACAGCCAGCCGTGTTGAAGCTCTGATGAGTCACAAGTTTTTATTGTCATTTTTATTAAACCTTTTCTCTTTATCTTTCTGCATTCTTTAGTATAGTTTCAGTATTAGTATAATATAATGTAATGTAATATAATGTAATATAATAGAGATAGTATATACATATATATTAGTATATATATAATACAGTATATATTAGTATATAATAATATATATAATATAGTATATATTAGTATTTTTAATATAATAACATAAAATAATACATCAACCTTCAAAAAACACAGAATCGAATTCTCATTTCTCACCTCATCCTAAAAACCCCTGCAAATACCACGGACAGTAATCCTGAGTGTGGCATTGATCACCCCTTCGTGAAGTCACAGCACAGGGGTGGAAGAAGATGAGCTTTAAGGGCCCTCCAGCCCAAACCATTGCATGATTCCATGATTCTGTCACATGGAGGTGGCTGTTGTGTCCCCTGCCTGTGCCCCAGGCACAGCAAACCCTCAGGGAGTGTGGTGCTGTTCACAGGGTCCCAGGATGAGGGAAGAGATGAGAAAGTTGACTCCATGTTTCAGAAGGCTGATTTATTATTTTATTATATATATTATATTAAAACTATACGAAAAGAATAGAGGAAAGGATTTCATCAGAAGGAAGCTAAGAATAGAAAAGGAATGAATGTCAAAGGTTTGTCTGTGACTGAGACAGTCTGGACAGCTGGGCTGGGATTGGCCATTAATTACAAACAACCAGATGAGACCAATCCCAGACCCACCTGCTGCATCCCACAGCAGCAGCGAATCATGGTTTGCAGTTTGTTCCTGAGGCCTCTCAGCTTCTCAGGAGGGAAAACCCTGAGGAAAGGATTTTTCATTAAACATGTTACTGACAAGGGGGAGCACGGATGTGGCACTTGGGGACACGGCTCCGTGGTGGCCTTGGCAGTGCTGGGGGAATGGTTGGCCTCGATGATCTGAGAGGGCTTTTCCAACCTAACCAATCCTACAAATACCTTAAGGAGGGGCTCATGGAACTCTCCCCAGCTCCCTCCCTACCTGCTGCAGCTCCTGCAGCTGCACCTCCAGCTTTGCCTTCTGCCCCCGCAGGCGGTTCAGCTCCCGGGAGCTGTCTGTCAGCAGCTCGGGGTCTGTGCTGGCCAGGTGGAGCTCGGCAGGGCCACAGCCCATGGCACTGCTGCCCAGGGACCGGATCTGCTCCCGTTGCAGCCTGCAACCAGCACAGGGTCAGTGCCTGCCCGCCCTGCTGGGTGACACCACCGGAGCTCTGCTGCTCCTGGGGGTGCCACTCACCGGGACCTGCTGGTTCTGGCCACCTGCAAAGGAAAAGTGGGAGAGTTTCTGAAGGGAGCTTGTCCCAGAGCTATTTGTGGCTTTTCTACCATGAGTATTTCTGTGCTTCCCACAGCCCAAGCTGCCAAGAGAGCTGAGAGCGCTGCAGGGATGGGCTGGGAGGTGGAGCTATTTGTGGTACCTCTGCCTTTCCACACCATCCACCGTGGGATCAATCTCTCACCCTGCATTTGAAGTGGGAGGAACATATGTGCAAAGCAGCTCCATGGGGTCCAGAGCACCCTGACGTGCAGCTGGAGGCAGCTTGATGCCGGATTGCCAGGAGCAGGGAGATAAGTGTGCATTCCAGATCCTCTGCTCCACCTGGGAGCCCTGCCTGCCTCCTCCCAGGGCAGGGGGTGGCTGCTTTGGGCTTTCCCAGCTGGCCCTGAGGAGGAGGTGGCTGAGGTTTACCCATAGGCAATCAGCAGGTCCTCGTGCTTCTTGGCCAAGTCCTTCAGGCGTTTCCTGTAGCCCCGGGCTGCCCGGGCCAGCTGCTCCTCCCGGCACTTGTAGGAGGCCTGGATGTCCCTGAGCATGCTGTCCACAAAATTCTGCATGGCAGCATGGCCAGCTGGGGCTTTGCTGGGTCCTGTCACGCTGCTGGGTTTGCTGTCCGTGTAGTTCTGTAAATGCACAGAGAGGGAAATCCAGGAGGAACAGCTTCCCACTGGCTTAGATGGGTTATTGGGAAGGAATTGTTCCCTGGCAGGGTGGGCAGGCCCTGGCACAGGGTGCCCAGAGCAGCTGGGGCTGTCCCTGGATCCCTGGCAGTGCCCAAGGCCAGGCTGGACAGGGCTTGGAGTCACATGCTCTAGTGGAAGGTGTCCCTGCCCATGGCAGGGGTGGCACTGGATGATCTTTAAAGTCCCTTCCAACCCATTCCACGGTTCTATGGCAGCTCCCCCATCCAGATTTCCTGTACGGCCACACAAAATTATCAGTGAACTTCTGCTGGGACTTTTCTTGGTCAGATTACAGGGATTAAAACAAACCCTTTCTTTATGTATTTACTTTAATTTATTGGCTGCAGCCTACAAGAGGAAGGTGCCAGTATGGAGACACCTGAGGGAACAGCTGGAGCTGTGCCAGGGCAGGGTCAGGCTGGATTTTGGGAAAGGTTCTCCCCCCACAGGGTGCTGGCACTGCCCAGACTCCCCAGGGAATGGGCACAGACCCGAGGCTGCCAGAGCTCCAGGAGTGCTTGGGCAATGATTTCAGGGATGCCCAGGGTGGGATTGTTGGGGGGTCTGTGCAGGGCCAGGGGCTGGATCCATGATCTTTGTGGATCCCTTCCCACTGAGGCTATTCCCTGGCTCTGTGGCCCCTCCCAGGTGGGGGTACCCACTGCCAGGTCCCTGAGGCACCGTGCCAGCCGGCAGCGATACTCCTCGTTCAGCTCCTTCAGCTGCAGCTGCAGCCGCGAGTTCTCTGCCTCCAGCTCCTGGAGCCGGCCCTGGGACGCGAGCAGCACCTGGCACAGCAAACAGAAATCCTGCTGGCCTGCTCCTCCTGCAGCTGAGACACTTCCGAAGAGCTGAGGGTCTTCATTCCCAGATATTTGGCTTCACTGGAGCTGGGAAGGTCCTGGATTTTCAGAAGAACCCACTGGAAATATTTATAACCCCTATTCCCCGGCTACTTTCCCGCACCCCGGTGATTCCACCAACTCCTTCTGAAAAGCAGTGAGCAAAATTCCTCCCACCAGCTTTGCAAGCAGCACTTCCACCACGTGCAGGAGGAAGCTGCACGGGAGAACCTCGGTGTGACAAACTCCCTGGAGAGGGAGAGGAGCTGGAGCAGCTGGAGTCACGGCAGCGCAGCCCCGACAGCCCGGGAGGGGGCGGGTGGGGCGGGCAGCCCTGCTCACCGCTGATGGCTCCGCCGGCACCGCTCCCTTCGCCTCCTGCAGCTCCTTCCCCAGCGCCAGCCTGGACACACAGCGGGAAACTGGGCTTATTGGAACGGCCCAAACTCCTTCTCCATCCCTGGAAGTGCTCAAGGCCAGGCTGGATGGGGCTTGGATCTTGGATACTGGGAGGTGTCCCTGTCCATGGCAAGGGAGATGGGGTCCCTTCCAACCCAACCCATTCTGGGGTTCTGTGATTCTCCATAGGTCCAACACAGCCAGCTTGGGGAAGAAAAGCACTTTGGAATGGCAGAAATCTCTCAGCAGCAGCTGCCAGCCTCCAAAAGTGTGCAAACCAGCACCACCAAACCTCTCCCCACTGAGGATGAACACTCTCCACTGTTCAGAGGGTTGAGTCCTGTAGCATTCCTGCTGGGGCAGCATTTCCTGGGACACTAACCCCATTCCAAGGTGATGGAAAACCCACTCTGTGTGTAAGGGCTGGGCTGGATTAATCTCTGGGATGTCACATGTTTGCTGTGTGTGATTTTCAAGGCGTCCCTGAACGCCACCAACTTTCACTTGACAGCTCTGAAGAGCCTTGAAAGCATCAGGTTTTGCTTCTAGGCCTCATTCCTTCCCTGTACCCCGCAAAGGCAGGCTGCCTCCCCTCCTGCTCCATGGGTCAGAGCCATCCCACAAACACCTGGCCAAGCAGAGGGACACTCACACTCGCTCCTCCAGCTTCTGCTGCTGCTCATCGTGCCTTTTCTTCAGTTTCTCCAGCTCCACTTTTATGTGATCCTGGTTTCCAAGCAACTGGGGGACAAACAAAGAGGAAGATGAGGCAGAAGGCTGAGTGAAGAGAGGACAAAGTGAGGAGAGCCTCGAGCTGAGCCCTTGTCCAGCTGAGCAGTGCCATGCTGGCCAGAATGGTGTGACTGGGAGGGGCTGGTGCCCTCAGCAGGGCAGGAGTGCTGTCTGCTGCCAGCCTGGGCACGTGGAGGGGCACATGTGTCGCTCTCCCAAGGGAAAGGCTCACGTTGAGAGTCAGATTCCAGCAGGAGCCGGTGGCGGAGCCCAGGCTGGTTCTGCAAGGGCTGCAGATGGGGAGGAGGCAGGGACCATCTCTGTGCTCTCAGTTTTGGGTGCTTCATCACCCCCAGATTTCTCAAGTGTGAGAAAGAAGGGAAAAAATTCTCCTCTGCATTTGTTGGCTTCTAAGCTCCTGTCTGTGTTCCCCTGCCAGGACACGGACCCAGGGAATCACCTCTGCCCTCCTCAGCTCTGCCTGCACATCTGGAGTTATTTCTGTCTCGTTTTGTAACTGCAGGGTTTAAAAAAAGGATTTTAAATGAATCAAGGCATCAGCTGATCCACAAAACTCAAGTCAGCAGCAGGAGGTGCCAACCACAGTTGGAATCAATCCCCCTCTGCTTCCCAGGGATCCTGCAGCACACCCCTTCACCCTCACCTTTCTTTCCAGCTCCTGCTGCTCGTGTTCAGAGGCAGCTGCATCCTCGGGCTGCTTTGGGGAGAGAGCAGAAGGGGCCTGGTAGATCCCTGTTCTCCGAGTGGCTGGTGGGAGGGCAGAGAGTCCCTCACCTTCCCCCCACGAGCAGAGCGGAGCTGTCTTGCTGCTCTCCCTCTTCCCAGCCCCTGGGAGGACTGATGGACCAAGCCAGGGGGGAGGTTGCTCCCCTTGGCCAGGCTGAGCAGCTCCTGGGTCAGCTCCTCATTCCTCATCACCTGCAAGGACAAACAAGAAGGAAAGGACTTCTGAAATCCCCCTCTGGTCAGCACATCCCTGCTGCTCCTGCTGTGTGCTCCAGGCAGGCACCCCCTCCCCAAATCAAGTTTTAATTTTGGTTCTGTCTCCTATGTCCAAAGATACTGGTGATTTTCTGTTTCTCATGGAAATGCACTGAATTTCCATGAGAAACAGACCCTGCTGCACAGGCAGCAGGGTTATTCCCATGGAATGTTATCCCTCTGCACATCCCACACTCAAATTCAGACCCCAGTGCCAACCCTGGCACAGCTCTGTCACCACCTCTGCAGGCCTCCAGCTCCCTCCTCACCCCCACCCTGCACCCTCCGTTCAGCTTCCCAACCCTTCAGGAATGTCCTTCCCCATGGAGCAGCTCTGAGCAGTGCTGGGCTCCTCAGTACAAGGAGAAGGGCCAAGTCTTCTCCATCCCTCAATCCATCCCTCTATCCATCATCCATCCATGGATCCATCCCTCCATCCCTCCATCTCTCCATCCATGGATCCATCTATCCCTGTCCATCTATCCCTCCATACCATCCATCCATCCATCCCCATCCAACCCTCCGTCCATCCATCCATCCATCCATCCATCCCTCATCCATCCATCCCTCATCCATCCATCCCTCCATCCCTCCATCCATCCATCCATCCATCCATCCATCCATCCATCCATCCATCCATCCATCCATCCATCCAGATGGCACATTCCCAGTTGGATGGGATGCCTCCCCAGCAGCAGCCAGCCCACAGCCCGGTGTGGGCAGGGGATTCAGAGCGCTGCTGCTGTGAAGTGACACATTTCCAGAAGATAAAGAGGATGTGAAAGAGGAAAGCTCCGTTCCAGGTGATCTGGAGGGAACACTGGGGGAATTCATGTCTCCCAGGAGGGTTTCTGTGTAGATAACAAAGCTCTGATGGGGTTTATGACTGGGGACAAGCTTGAGTAATTGTTACCATGGCAGTGAATCGGGAGGATGGGAGGCAGAGGTCATCTGAGTCATCCGTGGAGAGAATAGCTTATCAAAAGATAGCGCGGGGTGGGCTGGGGGAGAGCGAGGAGAAAGGAGGCTGACAAAGAGGTGAGATATACAGCTGTGAAACCTGACAGCTCCGCAGAGACAGCTCCGCTTGTTCCCCGGCCCGCAGCGATCCATCTGCAGCTGTCAGCCCTGACAATTTGATCGTAGGGGTCACAAGGACCGGTTTAGCCAAAAAAAAAAAAAAAAAAAAAAAAAGGGGGCAGTCCCCGGTTTGAGTTAGGCTTCGCTGCCTTTCCCGAACTCCCCAGCCTGGCGTGGCTCCAAGGAAAACCCCGGCGTGAAACCCCGAGCGCGTTTGGGTCCCCTCGGGGGCTGCCGCCGAGCCTGGGGGACAAAAGGAGAAAGAAACGGAGAGCGAGGAAAGGTCAGAGCCTTGAAAAGGAAGAATTTACAGCGAGTCAGAAAACAGGCACCGAGTGCCTGCCTGGCATCTCCCGCGAGGCGCTGTCCGAGCGCTGGGCAGGGCCGCTCCTGCTCCGGCGGGCGGTGCACGGATCCCGCGGACAAAGGAGCCGCTGCAATCCGGAGGCTCCGGCTGCTCCCGGACAAGGGGCCGTGAATGAGCTCGCCGAGCCGCTCCTGCGCCAAGCAGCCATGACAACATATTGGCAAGGTCACAAGTAGCACTTGTAATTGGGAATGTGTAAAAGGTTCATTGTCTCCCGCAGAAGAGCGCCGGGGAAGGGGAGGGGGCAGAACCGCAGGCTGCTTTTCCCATTTCCTTTGGGAAAGTCCGCACTGGGAAAATAATGAGCAAGAGGCCCATGTCCCGACAAGTTCCTGGCTGCCAAGTCGGAGCCTCGCTGTCTTCAGGCAGGGATTTTTGGGATTCGGAGCCAAGGAACTGGGGCAAACTCCTCGGCCTATGGACGACATCCAAGGAATTCACCTCTGGTTTCTGGCCCTCCTTCAGCACTTGGAGCAGCCTGCTCTGGGGAAAGGTGTCCCGAGGCAGGGGCTGGAATCAGGTGGGGTTTAAATTCCTTCCACCCCAAAGCATTCCATGGCTCTATGGTTCCTCAGGATGCTATCTAGCACAGAACTGAATCCACGTGCTTTCACCCTCTGAACCATCCCAGGATCCATGTGAAAACTGTGTGTTTTTACCTCCAACCTGCTAAACCCATCATTTAGAGATGTCAGCTGCCTGAAAATCCAGTTTTTGACAAACACATTGCACCCCCTTGGGGACAAGAAGCAGCTGAGAGAGCTGAGCTATTCCTCCCTGAGCAGAGCTCTGCCTCGTGCTCCGGCGGGATGGCAGGGCGGGATCACCCTCTGCAGGAGCTGAGTTCTCCTCCTTGTGAGAAATTCCCATTTCCCAGCCTCTGGGAGACAAACGATGTCTCCCCAAGGGTCATCATTGCCCTGCTCTGCCAGAGCCCAGCCACACGCTGGAGCAGAGCAGCATTCCTGCCGCACATCTTCCAGCACAGCTCGGCATGGAAAACCAGGTCACTGAGCTGAGGCAGCCGAACTCTGCTAGGGGAGGGAGGGAGCAGGAGCGCGTCAGTCATTCCATCCCATTCAAAAAGCAGGAGAAGCGGGAGGGGGAGAGGAGGGGACTGAGGAAGGGCTATTGAAGTAGCCAAAGAAATACGCAGATCTGGGTCCAAAAGCCTCCGCTTAATCATTGCTGAGCTAGCAGTCAGCGGGAAGGTGCCTGTCTTTTAAGGAACCGCCAGAAACTTGCTGGAATTCGGGGTTTTTATAAACTTTTCGACCTGAAAGCTGCCAGGCCCCTTCCCGCCGCCCGAAATGAGAGCGGCTCCAATCCGTTCACGTGCGGGCTGCGCAAACCAAGCAGAAAAAAGGGAAACAAAGCGCGCTGGCAGCGCCGGGGGAGCGGCCCCGGGCAGCCCCGCCGTGACCTCCGGGAACCGCCGCGGGGCCGCCGGGGAGCGGGAGGGCTCTGCCCGCGGGGGGCCGGGGGACGGGCGGGTCAGCGCTGCCCTGTCCCCAGCCCTGCCCCCAGCCCTGTCCCCGCTGCCAGGGCAGGCCCTGTGAGCAGGGGGTGTGTTACATCAAACCCCCAGAGACAATCCCCTGGCCGGGCTGTGCTGTGTCACAGCTCAGAGCCTGGACATGTCCTGGTCGGGTGTGCTGGGACCCTGAGTCCCCCTGGGCTGGGCTGAGCCCCAGTGTGGGCAGCAGCAGGGGGGGATTCTGCCCCTCTGCCCCCTCAGCTGAGACCCCACCTGCAGAGCTGCCCCAGCCCTGGGGCCAACAGCAGCAGGACCTGGAGCTGCTGGAGAGAGTCCAGGGGAGCCCATGGAGATGCCTCAAGGGCTGGAGCCCCTCTGCTCTGGAGCCAGGCTGGCAGAGCTGGGGGTGCTCACCTGGAGAGGAGAAGGCTCCAGGGACACCTCAGAGCCCCTGCCAGGGCCTAAAGAGGCTCCAGGAGAGCTGGAGAGGGACTGGGGACAAGGGATAGAGGGACAGGACACAGGGAATTGCTTCCACTGCCAGAGGGCAGGGCTGGATGGGATATCGGGAAGGAATTGTTCCCTGGCAGGGTGGGCAGGCCCTGGCACAGGGTGCCCAGAGCAGCTGTGGCTGCCCCTGGATCTCTGGAAGTGCCCAAGGCCAGGCTGGGCAGGGCTTGGAGCAGCCTGGGACAGTGGGAGGTGTTCCTGGACATGGCAGGGGTGGCACTGGATGGTTCTTGTGGACTTGGTGATCTTTAAGAGGTGCCTCAAGGAGAACCTTGGTACAATTGCATGAGAAGCCTCCCTGGACCTGAGCTGTGATAGGGCTGCACAAATGAGAGGCCCCTGCAACCAGGGAACGTGAGGTGGAGCTGGATCTGTGGGATAACCCCTGGGATGAGCTCTGGGATGAGCCCTGCAGCCTCCCTCACCTCCTTGTCCAGCTCTCTGCCGAGGGCCAGGTAATTGCTCTTGAGGATGATGAACTCCTCCCCCAGCTCCTGCCGGCTGCTCTCCAGGCTGTGCAGGCGCTCCCGGAGGGAATCCCGCTCCTCCCGGAGCCCGGCCCTGCCCTGCTCCAGCTCCTGCACCCGCCTCTCCAGCGTCTGCATCTGCACAGGGGGACAGCAGGGTCACAGCACAGCCAGCCCCAAAACCAGGGGGGATTTCACGGGGTCTGGGTGCTGGGGGATTCAGCTCCCTCTAAAGCCAGGAGGAGATGGCAAGCAGGGTACAAGGGGGTGTGTTGGGAGCTGCAGGGCTGGGGGAAGGTGCTGGCAGGGCTGAATTCCCAAAGTGGGTACCATCGTTCTCAGCTGGAAGTTCTCTGTCTCATAACGCTCCTTCATTCTGTTTGTCTCGATCTGGAGATCCACGAGGTCTTTGGAAATCTGGGAGACACAAAGGCAGTGAAGGCCATGGATGGATTCTGAGCCCCCCCAGAAGGAGGAATTTCCCCCAGATTTCCCACTGTGGGTCTACTGGCCATCACAGCTCAGGTCCCTCCAACTCCCAAAGTTTTACCTTCAGTTTTTCCTCTTCACTCAGGACCATCCTGGCTGGGAAGTCTGTCCTGGAGCCAGCCAGCTTCCCCATCTCCTCCTGTGGGTCTCCAGGCTGCTGCATCTCCTGGCTCCTATCCTCAAGCTGCACCTGGAGGCACAGAGCAGCTCCAGCTGAGCCCTCCCCTCCCACCCCTGCTGCTGGAAAAGCACATCCAGCTTTTCAGAGCCTGGACGGATCCCAGCCAGGTTCCAGCAGCCATTTCTCCCCTGTGCTGAGGATTTCCTTGGCAGAGTGCTGGTTCCATGAGCTGGGAAGGGGCTGCAGACTTTCAGACCTGGATTTTTGGGCAGCAAGGTGCTCTGTCAGAATACTCACACTCTCATTCTCTGCAATAATTCCAAGATCCATGTGCTCAGAGGCCAGGGGCTCTGCACAGGGCTGGGCAGGCAGTGCCTGAGAAGCCCAGGAAGGATCTCTAAGGAACTTCTCCTGAGAGGTTCAGCACTGTTGCTACCAACTCTGGTTACCAGAGGCTTCCACCTGGATTTTAAGGTGGCTCCAAACCTTCCAGCCATCCTGGGAGCTGCTGGAGGGAGAGCACTGGCACTTCCCAGGAGGATCCTGTGCTCCCAGCTCAGCCTACAGCAGGCACTGGAAGGAGCAGCTCAGGAACCCCCCAGAGCAGGCAGGGAGGGGGTACCAGCCCTGTAGGGACCATTCCCAAAGCTGGCTGCAGGCATGGCCTCCATCTCCAGTGCAGGGATATTCCAGTGCTCTAGGGCTGACAGGAGAGAGGGAGAGGGAATTTTTACAAGTGATAGGATAAGGGGGGAGATTTTAAAGTAATAGAGGAGAAATTGAGAATTAATAAAGAGCTGGATTAGATAGGACACTGGGAAGGAATTGTTCCCTGTGAGGGTGGGCAGGCCCTGGCACAGGGTGCCCAGAGCAGCTGGGGCTGCCCCTGGATCCCTGGCAGTGCCCAAGGCCAGGCTGGGCAGGGTTTGGAGCAGCCTGGGACAGTGGGAGGTGTCCCTGGACATAGCAGGGGTGGCACTGGATGGGCTTTAAGTCCTTTCCCACCCCAACCATTCTGTGATTCTGTGATTCCAAGGTCTGATTAACCCAGTAATTAACCCACTAAACCATCCACCTGCTCCAAGCCCATCCCTTAATATCTGATTTTCTTCCAGGAAACTTCCCCTGGATCCCTGCACTCCTTGAACCTCCCATGCCAAGGAGCTGCTCCAGAGGCCTCAGGATCTCTGAGCTCTGGAGAAAGAAAGGTCAGGAAAGACCTTTTCCAAGTCACCCCTTCACTTCAGAGCTGCTGGGTGGAAAAAGATATTTTAAAGCAAAGCCTGCACTGAAACAAGCCTGGATTAGCCCAGACAGGGCCAAATCTGGGCTGTGCTGGCCTGGGTGCTGCTGCTGGCTCCAAACTGGGACCTGGAATGGGACAAATGCCACAGCCAAAAGTGTTTTGAGAATCTCCAGGGTCAGAGTGAGGGTAACAGGGAGTGCAGGGCAGAGTGCATAACCTGGAAAGCCTTGAACAGGGGTGAAATCAGAGGGACTGGAGACCTTCAGAGGGCCCTTCCAACTCAAACACTTCCATGATTCTAAAACGAATTCCAGCTCTTAATCTCTTCATTTCAGGCTTATTATTGCTGCTATTTCTGGCGAGTGGGTGAGTTTAGGTAAGGATCTGTCTCCCACAGAAAAAAAGCTTTGACAATATAATGTTCAAAAAAGCCCAAAGCTCTGAATAACTCCTCAGGATCTGTCAGAGCTCAGCAGATGAGAGGGAGAGGGGCCATCCTCAAAGCTCCATGACAAGCAGAGCTCCTCACCTGTCCCAGGCTGCTGGAGGAGACCCCAGAGCCCCCAGGGAAGGTGGGCAGAGGGCAGAGCCAGAGGCTGAGCAGTTCAGGGAGCTCAGGGGAAGGAGAAGCCAGCAATCCGTGCAATTACAGCTTGTTTTTCTGCAGAAGAACTTAACAGACCTGAAGTAATTTTATTAAGGTAATGAAAGTGTTGATGAGACTTCACAGTCTCTTCACACCCAGCCGGAGCCCAATTCACACCCTGCCCACGGCTCTGGGCACCGGCGGAGCCGCGCAGCAGCTCCGCTCCGGGGATCTCAGCCCCGCATCCTTGGGACACCCCAAGCCCACAGCCCCGGGATGCTGTCCCGGACCCCCAGCCCCTGATTTGGGAGGGAACAGCCTTCCCCCCCATCCCGCTGCTCCCGGAGCCGCAGCAAGCCCGCTCCAATTAACGGCAATTAACAAATGCAAACACGGCGTTAATTACGCAATGAATAACCTGTGTGCCAGGTGCCCTACCCGCACCAGGAGTGACGGCGACCTCTTGTCCCAGGGGCTGGGAATACAAAGCCAATTTTGTGCCGGGCAACACACAAAAAGTAGATTAGGGGTGAGAAATGAAGTTTTGGGGGGGGTCACTGAATCTCCACCACCACCCAACCCCCCCCCGAGGCAGACCCCGGCTCTGTGCTGAGGGGTTTCACTCTCGCTGTCAGGTTCACCTTAAACCCAGCCCCGGGAGCGCGGCTTTAGGAGCTGGAACCGCTCCTAAACCCAGGGAGCTCCGGGCAGGCTTTGGGGCGCGCCGTGCCCACTGCTTGTGGTCACCTCTCCTCCAGCCCCGGCAGGATCACACAGGGCCCTGTGCCCCCCAGGGACCCCCGGGAGAAGTAGGGGAGCAGCGCCCGCCCTCCGCAGCTCCCGGCAGAGCCGCACGGGCTCAGCGCAGTGATGGCTCCATCTGGCTTCCAGCGCCAGCAAAGGGAGCCTGAGCCCGCTCCCGGGTCTGCCACATCCCCCCGGGATGCCAGGGGAGCCCGCTGTACCCCCGGTATGCCAGTGGAGTCCTCTGCCCCCTGGGGAGCCCGCTCTGCCCCCGGTATGCCAGGGGAGCCCTCTGCCCCCCGGGATGCCCTCTGTACCCCCGGGATGCCAGGGGAGCCCGAGCCTCGCTGCCCCAGGGATGGGGAATCCCTGGGCTCCCACCGGTCCCCCCCAGCAGATTTTCTCTTTATATCCAATCCAAATCCACCCTCTCTCTCCCCGTTTAAAATCTGGTTCTCCTGGCTTGAGGAAAAGCTTTCCTCTGACTTTTCCAAGCCCTGTGGCTGCCACAAGGAATTCTCCAGGCTGGACAGCCCCAGCTCCCCCAGCCTGGGCAAGGGAGAGGAGGGGGGAGTTGCAGAACCTCCCTCAGCTCCCTCAGAAGAACAGCAAAGGTTCTTTCAGCCCCAGACCCCCTCCAGGGTCCCCTCTGGGTCTGCTCTGGCCCAGTCAGGTGTGCCCTGTCCCGGGATCCCCTCCTGGGCTGGGGTTTGTGTGCTCTGGGGGGCTGACGGGGGACCCTCTCCCTGCCCTGCTGGGCACAGTGAGTGCTGCAGCCCAGGGGACGCTGGGTTTGTGGGTTCTGGGGGAAATGGATTTGGAGGGAGTTTTTAGGGTTGGATAGAAGGTTTACAGGGGATGTGTTTGTGTGTAAACACTGAGATAAGAAATGACTCTCGGGTGCCCCATGCCTGGGTCAGAAAGGGGTATTGTCCGACAGACTGCCAGCACCCACTGCTACCCCACGTCCCGTTTGTCACCCCCTGGCGCCTCCAGGCGCTTCCCTGCAGGGCTGGGAGGAGACTTGGGATGGGGCTGGGATCAGGGGCAGGAGGAAAGTTCTGCTCCCCCTGGCACCCTCCACCCCATCCCTCAGCTCTGCTTCCCTGCCACTCTCCCACCCTGTCCCTCCCCCCAGGCACCCCGAGGACCAGGCTGCTCCCTCCGTGTCCGGCTATGGAGAACTGAGCTGGCACAGGGAGAACTTCACTCCCCTCCCCCTGCCCGCCCTGGCACTGCCCTCAGGGTGGGCTGGGCACTGCGGTGCCTCCCTTCCCTCTGCTCTCCCCCAGCCCAGTTCCACTCTGACAGCCGCTGCTCTCCTGCCCTTCCCTGCACCCCCACCCCCCCCCCGCCAGGGCCCCTCTTTCCCCCACACCTCAGTGTTTGGGAATTACCCCATTTTGCCTCCAGCAATGGCCCTGACCACCCTGAGTCACCTCTCCAGTCCAACCAGTCTGGCCAGGCTGGTGCTGGTGGCACGGTGGCCACGTGGGCCAGCAGGGCAGCACTGGCATCCCTGGAGCTGCCAGAACATCGGACACCTTTCCCAGCTCCCCCAGGAGGCTCTGCAGCTGTGGCAGGGCAGCAGGTGGCACTCAGAGCTGCCCATGGAGACCTTTACCAGCAGCTGCCACCACGCCCCGGTGCCCATATCCAGTAGCAGGGACCAGGGTGACCAGAAACATGGGTGAGCATCAGGCACAGGGCCACTCCTGGGGCTGGGTCCCTGCTGGTGTCCCCAGGAGGGTGGCACTGCCCTGTGGTGCTGGTGTCACCCCTCCCCTCTCTCTGGGGCACGGTTTTGGTCCTGAAGGAGGAGCAGGAGCGCTCGTTACCTTGGCAACACAAGATGCTCTCCTCCAGACAGGGACAATATTTGGCAAGATCTGCTAAAAATACTCCCTAACTCAGCTGTGACAGTGCCACACATGTCACCTCCCTGCTCCCCAGAACTCCTTGGGTGGTGCTGTCCCTGCTGGTGTCCAGAGTGTCCCTGGTCACTCACCCTGCCTGGTGGGGACCTGCTGGGGTCCCAGAGCAGATGTGGCCCAGCACTGTCCCTTCCCCAGACCGGCCAGCCTGGGGACAGAGCAGGGACAGCAGGGAAAGCTGGTGGCCTGTCCCACCCAAAGGGACTGGGAATCTCCCTGGGGAGGGACCTGCAGGAGCTGCTGGGGAAGGTAAATGATTCCTCAGAGTTTAAATAGGTTAAAAAAGTACTTTTAAATGATTTTGCTGCTTTTCCTAATACCATTACAGCCTTCTCCATGGCAACCAGGGGAGGGGCTCAGACTTTGCTCCGGGCTGGGAGTCCATCTGCTGGAGCTGCAGTGGTGGGGGGATCACACAGGGGGTTCCCATGGCCAGGGACACGCTGCAAGGGGACAGGACCCCCAGCCAGGTCCCTGGGGTGCCTGGGGTCCCAGCAGCTCCTGCCACATCTGGAGACCAGGCTGCCAGGGGGATTTAGGGGTGCAGACAGGCTTGGAGGAGCTGCCCCAAGGAGCTCTAAAGGTGGAGATGGCTCCAGCTCCTCCCTGCCACCACTCTGGGGAGGGATTTCCTTATTTACCTTCCTTATTTTCCCATTGCATCTCATTAGATATTTCCCTGGGGAGGGCTGCTGGAGGCAGGGATAAACCTGCTCCCAGCTGCAGGCAGGGCTTGTTTAAACTTCCCAACAAGGTTTTGTGGGTTTTGGCTGGTTGACCTGTGCTGGTTCAGCTCTTTTTAGCTTCCAGATTGATTACACCTTGTGTCAATATGTGCTCAGTGCCTATTAGTGGGTGCATGTATCCCTCTCCCTCATTTCTCCCTCCTGATCTATAAATTCCCAGAAGACAGGATTAAAATAGAGGGGGAGGAGGATTCCACTCAGGGCCAAAAGGGAAGAGGGAAAGCACAGCCTGTGGGAAAGTTGGGTGGCAAGGCTGGAGCCTGGATGTGTCTCCAACTCCTCCTCTTCCCATGGGCATGGCAGTGCCTGGTGAGGAGCTGAGATGTGGCCTGGGAGCTGGGGAAGTGCCAGGCTCCCATGGGAACGAACAAGGTGGGATCATGGTGAGGAGGGAATCCCTGCTCCTCCCAAAGCAGCCTGGGGGAACCAGGGCTGGGAAGAGCAACTGCAGGGCAGAGATTGCTGGTCCTGGAGCTGTGGGTGTCAGTGGGGCCAGCCTGGTGCATCTCCAGGGAGGAGGGACAGGGGAAGGTTCAGCCATGCCTTTTCTCTCTGGCCACAGGGCTCCTCTTGCTAGGGCTTCTTCTTTCTATTTCTTTCCTGGAAACCGTTAAAAGATTCCACAGAGCCTGTATTGGAGCCTGGTGGGGAAATAACCTGGGACACAGGATAGGTCAGCGGCCTCCCCGGGGTGGTTTTGATGAGCTGCCAGGGACAGAGTGTGATCTGCCAGCCCTGGAGCATCACCCGCCCTCATCCCACTGCCTGGGGGCTGGCAGAGGAGCAGGGGACCCCCAGAGCCACCACCCACCAGGGGGACCCTGCCTTTGCTCTCAGTTTCCCCTTGGGCACAGAAGCACTGGGCAGAGCAGGGTGTAGAGTTCCCAGCACCATCCCCAGCCACATGGCAAGACAGGAGGGAAAATGTCCAGGAGGGGCTGAGTGTTCTGCCCGAGGTTTTTAGTGCTACACAGGGAAGTTTTTCCCCTTTTCCCAACTCATTTCCCACTTGCATCACCATAAACCCTCAGGAGTTTCAGCCCATCCTGTGCTAAGGCTGATCCCCAAACCTTCAATCCCTGTGTCCTGTGGATGCTCCAAGCCCCAGCATGTGGTTTTTGTGTCCTGATGGAAAGTGAGGAGCCACTGCCAGGGCTCACCCCGGGGCATCCCCGGCAGAGCAGGGCAGGGAGGGCTCAGTGCTGCTGCTCAGCACCCTCCAGCAGCTCGGGGCACGGTGCTGGGATACCCTCTGGGGTTGCCCCATTCCTCCTTCCAGGCTCAAAGCCCACACAAACCCCATCTCTGGCAGGACCCCATCAGGTTCCTGCACATCTTGTTCCGTGCCCTTGTCCCGAGCTGCCTTAAGGGCAGTCCCCAGGAACCCGTCCTGGTGCCACTGCCCGTCCAGGCGGTGCCCGGGGCTCGGCCACGGCCGGGCCAGCAGCAGTGGGGTTAAGCCCGGCCGGGCGGGTGCCTGGACAGGCGTCAAGGTGGTTGCTCCATCCATCCCTGCGCAGTCGGAGGGGCCGGAGAGCGGAGCGGGAGCCCTGCCCTGCCCTGCCCGCCGCCATGAGCGCAGGCAAAGGTGAGGCTGGAACTGCCCCTCGGGCTGGGGGGACACGCAGGGACCGGGAGGGGACACGATCGGGCTCTGCCCGGGCTCTAGGCGCCCTTTACTCTGCTCCTCCTCCCCTGCCAATGAGACATTTTGGGGACCCCGAGCTGCCTGGGGGGGCTGCAGGCACCGCGGGGCAGAGCCCAGACGTGGATGGGAATGCGGGGATGGGCAGGGACCGCGGCACCGGGACCCTTCGGTGCCGAGCGAGTCCAGGGGCAGCCGGGGACGGACGGGGACAGGGGGCCTTTCCCCATGAAAGGGAGAAGCTGCCGCTGCAATATGGGGATGAATTTCGGGGGGGGGGGGTCCCTGCAGCCGAGGGCTCGGAGCTGTGGCAGCATTGGAGGAGTGATCTTGGACCGTTTCCCTCTGCAAACCACCCCCCCCCCGTGTGTGTGCGGCGGCCGGGAGTGACCCCTTTATCCCCCCCCAGTCCCGGCGGTGCGGGCACCCACCAAGGGGGTCCCAAGGGTGTCCCCCAGAGCAGCCACAGCCCTGCACTGACGCTGTCCCCTCTCCTCCCCCGGCAGCAGGCATCCCCCTCCTGCTCCCCCTGGCCCTGCTGCTGGCTGCCGCCTCGCAGCCCCCCGGGGGGGACCCCCCGAAGGAGGGGGGGGACGGGGAAGGTCCGCGCTGCCCCAGCCCCTGCGCCTGCAGCCTGGACGATTACAGCGAGGAGCTGAACGTCTTCTGCAGCGGCCGCAACCTCACCCGCCTGCCCGAGGACGTGCCCCACAACGCCAAAGCCCTGTGGCTGGACGGCAACAACTTCACGCTGCTGCCGGCCGCCGCCTTCAGGAATTTGTCGGCCCTGGACTTCCTGGACCTGCAGAGCAGCCAGCTGGGCTCCGTGGAGCAGCACGCCTTCCATGGGCTGCGCAGCCTCTACCACCTGCACCTGGAGCGCAACCGGCTCAGGCACCTGGCCCCGCACACCTTCCTGCACACGCAGAACCTCGTGTCCCTCAGCCTCAACAACAACCACTTCAGCAAGGTGGAGGAAGGGCTCTTCGCCGGGCTCTCCAACCTCTGGTACCTGAACCTGGGCTGGAACTCGCTGGTGGTGCTGCCTGACAAGGTGTTCCACGACTTGCCCAACCTGAGGGAGCTGATCCTGGCCGGCAACAAGCTGCCCTACCTCCAGCACCAGCTCTTCTGCAGCCTCACCGAGCTGAAGGAGCTGGACCTGAGCGGGAACGCGCTCAAGGGCATCAAGATCAACATCTTCGTCAAGCTGCAGAAGCTGCAGAAGCTGTACCTGAACCACAACCAGATCAACGCCATCGCCCCCCGCGCCTTCATGGGCATGAAGTCCCTGCGGTGGCTGGACCTGTCCCACAACCGCCTGGTCTCGCTCTACGAGGACACCTTCCTGGGCCTCCTGAGCCTGCACGTGCTGCGCCTGTCCACCAACTCCATCACCGGCCTGAGGCCCAGGACCTTCAAGGACCTGCAGTTCCTGGAGGAGCTGCAGCTGGGGCACAACCGGATCCGGGGCCTGGCGGAAAGGACCTTCGAGGGGCTGGGCCAGCTGGAGGTGCTGAGCCTCAACAACAACCAGCTGCAGGACGTCAGGGCCGGGGCCTTCCTGGGGCTGCACAACGTGGCCGTGATGCACTTGTCCGCCAACTGCATCAAGGTCCTGCCCGACTTTGTCTTCAAGGGGGTTGCCAAGCTGCACAGCCTCCACCTGGAGCACAGCTGTGTCGGCAGGATCCGGGCCAACACCTTCTCCGGGCTCTCCAGCCTGCGGCGCCTCTTCCTGCAGCACAACAGCATCTCCCTCATCGAGGACCAGAGCTTCAGCGAACTGCACGAGCTCCTGGAGCTCGACCTGAAGCACAACAGGCTGAGCCACCTCTCGCCCCGGCTCTTCACGGGGCTCAGCAACCTGGAGTACCTCTTCCTCTCCTCCAACCAGCTCCTGGAGATCTCCCAGGACACCTTCAGCCCGCTCCAGAGACTCTTCTGGCTCGACCTGTCCCACAACCAGCTGGAGACACTGGACAACAGCGTCATCTCCCCCCTGACCAACCTGCGGTACCTCAGCCTGAGGAACAACTCCCTGGAGACCTTCTCGGTGGCGTTCCTGTGCCCGCCCTTCGCCCTGGAGCAGCTGTGGCTGGGGGGCAACAACTGGCACTGCAACTGCTCCCTGAAGGGCCTGCGGGACTTCTCCCTGCAGCACCCGGCCGTGGTGCCGCGCTTCGTGCAGTCGGTGGCCGAGGGGGACGACAGCCACGTCCCCATCTACACCTACAACAACCTCACCTGCCTGCACCCGCCGGGCCTGGCGGGGCTGGACCTGCGTGACACTGCCCAGGAGAGCTTTGCTCACTGCTGAGCTGGGCTGGCCCTCCCAGGGACCCTCATCCCGGCCCTGTGGCCGCCCCAGCCAGAGCACAGATTTGCCACCGCCTCCAGCAGCCGCCTCGCTCAGAAGATGCTGGATGGGCACCAGACCCCCTGGGCTTCAAACTGAGTATTTCAGTCCTTTAATATTTAAGTAGCAGCCTCCAGGGCAGAGCGTGGTTGCTCCCAGCTCCCAGCAGGATAATCTCTGGATGGGGGAATGCTGCACCCCCAGCCCTGCAGCCACAGCAAGGGGCAGCCCTGCCCAGGCCAGGACTTTTATGAGACAAAAGAAAGCGTTTTCCTGCCATGGAGGAGGAAAAGAAGCCCCCCTGAGCTTAGGGAAGGGGCAGAGGACTTGCTGCAATGATCCCTTGCAGCAGCAGGTGTAGGCAGGGCACAGAAAGCCACTCGTTGCTCACCTGATAAATGGCAGCAGACAAATAAACCTTTGGAGCTATTGCAACCCACCTTGTAAGTTATGTTTTTTCCAAAGCTCGTACTGCCCACGGCCAGGATTCCTCCCCAGAGCCCCTCAGGGTGAGGGATTCAGGCTCCCAGGGGGCTCCCAGCATTTCCTGCAAGCCTTGGGGGGTGGCTTGTTCCCAGGGAGGGAGCAAGAAATGCCCAGCTATCCCACAGCAGCCAACAGCCCTGCCAGATTCCAGCTACTGCCCGGCACTCCAAATCCCAGATAAGTGTCCAAAGGTCAGACAAAATTTTCCTGGAAAATTGCATGAGGGGAAAGCTGCTTGGGTGTGAGTCCTTGTGCAGTGGTAGCAGGGCTGGGTGCTGCTCCTGCCTGCTGGAATTCAGTCTCCTCAGTGGAAATCCAGATTTCCCTATCTTCCCAAAACCTCACTGAGCGGGAGTCCCAAAGGCAGAGAGGGAGGCAGGCAGGATGGCTTCAGAGTCCAGGAGGGAGGGAGGTGAGATGCAAGGCCACCACCTTCACTGCTTCCCCAGCTCAACTGCAGCCTGCAAGAAGAGGGCAGCTCCCATGGGAGCAGCAGCCCATGGGAAGAGGTGCAGGGAACAGGACACTGGGAAGTGAAAGATGCAGGAACCAGCTGGGGACACAGAGGAGCCCCAGGCTGGGGCTGGAGAACAGCTCCATGAAGGGCTGCCAGAGCTGGCTCACAGCAAGACAAGGGACAGGCTGGATCCTGATGCTTTTATAGGAGAGATTTAGCTGAATTCCAGCAAGGAAACCAGGGAACAGCAGGAAGCACCTTGATGTATGTGAAGGGCCAAGACTCAGAGATACAGCAAGGCCTAAAGCCATAGAAAAACAGAACTTTGCAGACCTGCATTTAAAGAAAAGGTTTTACTGCCTGGAGCCTTGAAAAATATTCCTGAGTCACAGAAGCTCGGCAGGCCCGAGGGCTCCTTCCCAGCACGATGGGATGCAGCTCCCAGACAGCTCCTGAAGGGGCTTCCTCAGCCCAGCCCAGGCTGTGCTATGCCCTCATGGTCCATCAGGAACCAATGAGCTGAGAATTCTGAGGTCAGGACCGGGCCTGGCTCCACATGGGAGCACCCAGCACCAGCCAGCCACTGAGGCAAGCCCTGCGTGATCCATCAGGCAGGGGCAGCAGGAGAAGGCGGCAGCACATGGAGCCATGATCCAGGTGATCAGAACTATGTGGGAATGCTCAGGGAAGAACAGCACTGGACACTGCAGCTCCAGAGTCTCTTTGAATCTGAGGGGATGTGGCTTCTTCCCTCTGGGACTGCCAGCAGCAGCAGCAGGAATCGGTGCTCCCCCCTCACACCCCAGTTGGAGTTGAACAGTTCCTGCATACCCTCCCCACTGCTGGGGCTGCCAGGCTGGCACCAGTCCAGCTCCACAGCCTCCTCAGGAGCTCCTCTGCGATGTATCCAAGATCTGCTGGGCAATGTGAGTCAAGGCAGGGAAGGCAGAGCTCTTGGGAAACTCCTGGATGAAGTCTCTGCCTTCTTCCAAGCTCTGGCTGAGCTGGGGGTCCAGGGGGACGCAGCCTGTGGGACAGGGGAGGGAGAGTGAGAGCTTGCTCCCTGCAGGGCCCATGTCTGCAGCCAGGGATAAAACACACACTGCCACAGTCAGCTCCAGGGAAAGTGGTAGGGAAGAGCCAGCACTGCCCTCCCTGGACTCTCCAGGAGATCATTCTCACCTGCAACCACTCCAAGACCCCCACCCCACCCTGGGGCTTCATTAAAGGGGCTCTCGCACCTGATACCAGCCCTGTCCAGGGACAGGGTTCAGTCCTCAGCCCCCATTTCTCAGGGAAAATGGCTCCAGACATTCCAGCATGGCTCTCATGGAGCTCCAGGCCTGTTTACACTGTCACCATGATGTCAGTAGTCAGAGCAGGCTGCTGGCACCACCATCTCTGCCCCAGCAAGGCCAGGGGCCCACTGTGAGGAGTTTGGACAGCAGAGAAGCAAAGCACAAACCTCAGCTCTGCCCAGGTGCCTGGGGCTCCCAGCCCAGCCCACCTGCCCCTGGGATGCTCCTTCTCTGTGCTCAGCCCTCCCAGAGTGCCACGAGACCAGCCCTGAGCAGAGCTCTGCTGTAGAGGCACTCACCCAGGAAGGGCACCCCAGCGTGCTTGGCCAGCTCCTCGCCTCCCCCTTTGGAGAAGATGTTTGTGCATTCCTGAAGGAGGAAGAGGAGTGAGTCAGGAAGGCCAGAGCCCTGCGTGACAGGGCAGGAGCTGCCAGCCCTGAGCAGGGCCAGCTCCCCTCCACCCTGCAGCCCCAGGCATTCCCTGTGCCCTGCCCTCCCCCTCTCCTCAGCACAGCAGAACCCAAAGCTGGCAGTGTCTCCCCTTCCTGGCTCACCCTCCTGGCATTTCCCAATTCTCCACCCCACAACCACAAGGAAGGGCCCAGAGCAGCCCCAAGGCTGCACAGGAAGTTCAGGAGAGCTCACAGAGCAGTGGGGGCACACGAAGCCGCTCATGTTCTCCACGATGCCGAGGATGTGCAGTCCTGCCTTCCTGCAGAATGTCAGCTCCCGCCTCACATCCCCCACGGACACGGCCTGAGGGAACAGCAGCAGTTGGGGATCCCTCTGGCCACGCTGACTGTGCCTCCAGAGCACGTGTGCAGAACAAGCACCCACAGTCAGCCCTGTGCTAACCTGGGGTGCATTTCCCCCCTCCAAATGTGCTGCCTGATAGGAATTCCAGTCCCGTGTCCCACCTGAGGTGTTGTGACCAGGACTGCCCCGAGCAGCTGGTGGGGCCTCAAGGCCTCCACGGTGGAGATGTGCTCGTCGGACGTGCCCGGTGGCGTGTCCACGATGAGGAAATCCAGCTCCCCCCAGGCCACGTCGCTGACAAACTGTTTGATCAAAGCTATGGAAATAAAAGGGGCAGATAAAAAACCCCAAACCACAGCAGACTTCAGCAGGTGGCTTGGGAGCCATGGGACAGGGAGAGGGGACAAAGCTGTCTGTCAGCACAACATGTGCTGCAGCAGCACTGTCCCCATCTGAGTGACTTCCACCCATCCTTGTGGAACAGGAGCTTCATTCCCCCAAGGAATAACCTCTCCAGGAGGCAGCAGCACCTCCAGGAGGGCTCACAGGAGGTTCCCCCAGCAGCAAGCCTTGGGGTACCGTTTTTCTTGGGTCCCCTCCACACCACAGCGTCGTCGGGCCGCTCCAGCAGGAAGCCGATGGACATGAGGGCGATGGCCTTGTCCTGGCCCACGAAGACAGGGACCCAGCCGCTGTCACACTGGTGCACAGCACTGTCCTGCACCCTCAGCATACGTGGGATGCTGGGGCCACACAGGTCCACGTCCAGGATCCCCACCTGGGGACAGGCACAGCCCTTCAGACAGGCCCAGCAGGGTGGGCTCAGGAACCCCTGGCCACCCCACTTCCACAACTGCCACATTTGGAACACAAATGCTTTAAATTTCATATCCCTCCTGTCCTCCTGCTCCCCAAGGAGCATCCCCTGCGTGTTTCCAAGTGCTTTATGCCACAACCCAAATGGCATAGGCTGCACAGAGTCTTTAAAAAGGTCCTCAGGGAATTCAGTCTGTCTCCTGCCTGCACATTTCCTTTTTATCCCCATTTCAAGAGTCCTTGAGCTCACCCACTTCACCCCATAGAGGGAGTGAGGGTGACACCACAAAGCAGCCATGTCATGTCCCAGTGCCAATTTCAACAATAAATATTGGGTGATTTAATAAAATAGACAAAAGAGAAATGAACTGCAGTACCTGAACTGGATCACACGATCTCAAATTGCATTTTCACAGAGCATCCACACACTGCCCACCAAGGACACCCACATGGAAAGGGTGGGGAGAATCCAGCCCAGCTGAGGGCAGGAAGGGACAAGGCAGAGCTCAGCACCCCGAAGGCTCACTCACCCTCTTCCCGGCGTGCCGCAGCGCCAGGGCCAGCTCGGTGGAGAGGGTGCTCTTCCCAACGCCGCCCTTCCCCGACAGCACCAGCACGATGTGCCGCACCCTGGCCAGGTTGGCTCTCTCTGCAGGTGTACCACAGAATTAGGGAATATGCTCAGAGGGGAGGGACACCAGGGATCATCCAGGGCAGCTCCTGGCCCTGCACAGACCCACCAACAATCCCACCCTGGCATCCCTGGCAGTGCTGTCCAAACGCTCCCGGAGCTCTGGCAGCCTCAGGGCCGTACCCAGCACCTCTGGGGGAAGAACCTTTCCTGATGCCCACCCTGACCCTCCCCTGGCACAGCTCCAGCCATTCCTTGTCCCAGAGATCAGAGCTGCCTCTTGGAAGGAGCTGCAGCCCCGCTGAGCTCTGCCCTCAGTGTAAGGCAGTGGGAAAGAAGAGGTGGACACAGGCTTTTTGTCATCAGAACAGGGACAAGAAGAACAATGGCAATAAACACCGTGTGTGGGGAGCAAAGGCTGGTCCCCATGACCTAAGTGGAAATTGGGCAGCAGAGCAATAAACACTCACGGGGTTCGTGAGGCTCAGCGGGGCCATGGCCCGAGGCTGACGGTGAGCTCAGGGTGAGCTCAGGCCCTTGGCGTTTCCTTCCTCCGTGCCACACCAGTCGCTTCCTGCCGGCCCCGCGCTCCTCTCCAGCCCTCCCCGCATTCCCCGCTCTGCTATCAGCGCTCCCGGCTCTGCTTTGGGCTCAGCTCCCCGGAGCAGGGAGCGCTCGGCCCGGGGCAGCACAGGGGGCGGCCGGGTCCTTCCAGCCACAGCCGGCGAACGCCGCCCGCCCACCTGGGGCCGCGTTCCGGACGCCCCGACACGACCGGGCACGAACTCAACGCGCCGGGGCTGGCCCGGCAGCGGCGGCACAGGCGGCATGGAGCCCGCACGGACCATGGCAGAACTCATCAGCACCTCCGCCGACGGTAAAGGCCACGAGCCTCAAAATGGGGAGGGGGGAGAAGGGGCCCGGGGAGGGGCAGACGGGGCCCCGCAGCGAGGTGCGCCCGGGAAACCGCCCGGTGACAGCGGCAGCCCCGCGCCGGGCCCGCTTACTCGGCGTTGTCTACCGCGGGAGCCGGGCCAGAGCCTCGGACAAGGCTCAGCGTCAGCTCCCGATGAGCGGTGCCCGCCGCCTAAGGGAGCCCGGCCCGGCCCGGAGCGCCCCTCACCAGGAGTGGGACCGAACACCACGACACCGGCTCGGCCCGAGCACCTCGGAACTCCGCGGAGCCGGGTCCTGACCCCCCGCTAGGCCGGGCCATTCCTGCTGGGACGCCCCCCAGAGGTGGCTAGGGCCCCCCCAGGCCGACACCCCGGATCCCGGTTCCCCCCGGCCGCGGCCTCTCCACCGCTCACCTTCGGCCGTCTCCTCCATATTGCCTCCCCGCATCACCCGCTTCCGTCTTCCTCCGGCCCAAGGCCCCGCCACCTTGGACTGGCAGGTGCTGTGTCCAATCGCAAGCCGCACTTTCACCAGATAGCCCGCCCACCAGAGCTTCAGAGCCAATGCACTTCTCGTTATCCTTTCGCATCACCCAATGCGCTTAGTGTTTTCCCTTCGCGAGCGGCCGCCCAATGGCGCAGCTCTCTGGAGATTGGCACACTACACAGCCAATAGCGCCGGGCTTTCTCAATCCCCGCCCCCTTGGTCCCCCTCCGCCCGTGGGTGACAGAGCTCTCAGCCAACGGCCGCAGCCAATGAGCGCCCGGGGGCGGGGCCGGGAGCGGATTGTTTATGTCCCGGGAGAGGAAAGTAGGTCAGAGCGCCGCGGGCCGGGCCGGGCAGGTGGGCCGGGGACTCGGGGGACGGGCAGGAGCTGGGAGCCGTGGTTGGGGTTTGGCTGAGGGCGGGCCGGGGTTGTGCGACCCGAGCGCCGTGGCCTGGCCTGGCCCTGTCCGGCGGCCTCAGCTGCCGGCACAGCCGGGCTCCGGTGCCCGCCCTCGGTGGAGCCGCTGCCTCCGCGGCCAGGGAGCCAGGCCGGGCCTCCCGCCGTGGTTCCCCCGCGCCGCCCAGTGCCCATGGCTGTGCGGGTCACGCTGCAGCATCGCTTCGGGCCCCGGAAAGGCCTCAGCGAGCCCAGGGCCCCGCAGGGTGAGCGGCTTTTGGTGGCAGCGCTGCTGTGACAGCAGGAGCGGGACAGGGGCCGTCCCCTGTGCTGGCACTGCTGAGGCAGCTCCAGTCCTAAGGGCAGCTCTGGTCAAGCAGATACTGAGGGGCTGGAGTACAAGGGGGGACTGAGAGCTGGGAAAGGGGCTCAGCCTGGAGAAAAGGAGGCTCAGGGGGGACGTTGTGGCTCTGCACAACTCCCTGACAGAAGGGGACAGCCGGGGGTGTTGGGCTGTGCTCCCAGGGATCAGGGACAGGACAAGAGGAAAGGCCTCAAGCTGTCAGGGTCAGGTTGGATATTGGGGAAAATTCCTTCATGGAGAGGGTGGTCAGGCACTGGCACAGCTGTCCAGGGCAGTGGTGGGGTCACCATCCTTGCCGGTATTTAGAAGCTGTGTGGATGTGGCACTTAGGGACATGGTTCAGTGATGGCCTTGGCAGTGCTGGGAATGGTTGTACTCATTGATCCAAGAGATCTTTTCCAGCCGTAACAGTTCCATATCTGACTCTGCCACTGGTGCTGGGATCTCTGTGCTGGCTCTAAGCCTCAGCCTTAGTGAGGGCCTGGGGGAGCAGGGCAGCTCTGCTGGGCTGCCGTGGGTGCTCAGCAAAGCTGGAGAAGGGTTTCTGCTCTGGTTTTAGGTGCTTTCCCAGCACGGCTGTGTGATCCCTGTGATTTCGGCAGATGGGATTTCCAGAGCCCTACAAAGCATCCATGAGCAGCTGCACAGTTGGCCGTGGCTTGGCCTGTCCTGCTTTCCCAGGAGCTGCTGTCCCACTGGGGGCAGGAGGAACAGGGCCAGGTGCTTTATGGCAGGCTCTGGCTTGAGGCTGAGCTGAGGGAGAGGGTTCAAGGGTTACAGTCCCTCTTGGTGGGGAGTTGAATCCTGCAAAGATAAACTTGAGGCAGATGAGATTGGAAGTTGAGGTTTCCCTGTCACATCCAGTGCAATGGTCCTGTGTGGGAGCTGGTGTGCCTGTCAGGCTGTGCCAGGGAAGGAGCCTCAGGAAATCTGTCTCTGAACAACATCCCTGTTGGGCTGGGAGTCATGCAGCAGCTTCTGATGCCTTGTGCAGGCTGACCAGGAAGAGACTGGACAGAGCTAAAGAATAAAGTAGGTACTTATTAGGAGGCCTCAATGGATCCAACTTGGGCAACACAAGAGCCCAGCCAGGGCTGCACTCAGGATGAACCCAAAATGTTCACAAAATGCACGGCCGGTCACAGGGTCTCTCACTTTGATAAGTTCTGCTCCATTTGTATCTTGGAGTTAATTGTCCAATTCCAGCTTTAGCCCATGCAGTCCCATCCTGCTTGTTTTTCTCTCTTCAGTCCATGTTGTTTGTGCTCTTGGGCCTGAGATTTGGATCATTTGTCCTTGATCCCCAGCTACAGAAGGAATTATTTTGTCTCCCTACCCTGTGAAGAGAGCTCACCATCCCCTAATGTGAAGCTCAGAACTGCACACTACAGCAGCACAGAATCTGAAAACTGTAAAAGCTAAAACCTAAGGCATCACTTCCCTTCTGTCTGTTGTCCTTGAGGCAAGTTGGGACAGGTCTGTCACAACCCTGGTTTCCTTCCAGCGAGCAGGAAAGTGGTTTCTCTTCCTCTCCAAGCACTGGGAGCAAAGTCTTCCATCAGAGGGCAGTTGTAGGTGGACAGCCTTCCCTGGAGACAGACAGGCTGCAGGGGGCTCGGGCAGTGCAAGTGGCTGGAGCCAGGACAGCTGCTGGAGGGTCACTGGGCAGCAGGGAGGCTGTGTCTTGGAGCAGCCTGCTCTAGTGGAAGGTGTCTCTGCCCATGGCAGGGGGTGGAACAAGATGAGCCTGAAGGTTCTTCCAACCCAAAGGACTCTGATTCTGACAGCCCTGAAGCTCCCCAGGCCAGGTGAGAGGTGGCTCTGCAGCAACTGCCCCTCTGCAGGACCCAGTTCCTGCAGAGGGGCAGTTGCTGCCACCATAGCTGGATACTGGGAGTGTTCCTGGGGCCAGCTGAACAGCTGGCTCAGGGAGAAGTTGACCCTGGGTGGAGAAAGAGGTTGAAGTTTGCAGAGGCTCTTCACGTGCAGAGAACTTCCTTTACTGATCTTGTGCTGGTCCCTCGGGGAGTTTGGTGGCCTGGGGAGGTGCAGAGGTGTGGCAGCAGTGTAATCCCGTGTTCCTTCCCCAGCCTACCTGCGCGGGGGCAGCATGGCGCGGCGCCCGCGGAGCAGCCGGGCCTGGCGCTTCGTCCTGAGCGGGGTGCGGCGCGAGACCGACGGCCGGGCTGGTGCGCGGGGCTGGGGCTACGACTCCGACGGCCAGGTAGGCTGGGCTCGGGGCTCCGGGGACACTGGGGGTGCTTTCCTGTCCCTGACACCAGGTGGGAACTGGCCAAGAGCGGGAAGGATTCAGTAATGGTCACTATTGATACTAAATCCATGGAATGGGTGTGTCATACATAAAGTACATACAATATTTTTGTTATTGTTAGGTTGGACGTGACACACACGTGATCAGGGTCCAAGAAGAAAAAGGTTTTTTATTTTGCGTGTTCTCTAGCTTATATACTCTTAACAAAGCATGATCTTAAGTCATTAACTACATCACAATAACTTATCATATTCATTGGTGCAAAGCAATTAGCATCAGTATAATTGGCAAAAGTTTTACAGAAATTTAATAAGATTGAATACACATCTACTTATGCATGCAATCTAGCTTACAAAAATTTTCATGTGTCTTTTCTAATCTGTTTTCATGCTGACAGCCCTGTCTTCTTCCTTGTTATGGATGCATTCAAAATCATCAATTGTTATTTCTTCTATTAACTCAGCTTTGCTTGCAGGTCAGCTGTCAAGCCCCTCCATATTTTTATAAATTTTTTTTTGAAGCAGAGCTCTAGATAAGTGTTTGAAGTGGATCAGTTCCCTCATCTGGCTGGCTGTGCTCCCTCCTGGGCTGTGAGGGGCTTGGAAATGGTGGTGGAGATTGCAGGGCAATGTCTTCAGACTGAAATTTCCTCACATTTCCTGCTCTGCAGTGTGAATCCAACTTCTGAACCTGATCCAGGTGTGCTGGAGATGGAAACACAGCAGGGAGAGCAAGAGTAAAACAGTGCAAGGAGTGACTGATTCGCCTCTGCCATCCTTCCCTATTTTCCTAATCCTTGAGTGTGTGAGCTGAGTTCCCTGTGCAGTGGTGGGGACACAAGGAGCTGCTCCAGGAGCTTCAGAGCCACACTGAAGCCAGGAGGCTCTGCCAGAGCACAGTGTCCAAACCCAGGCACTGTGCTCCCAGAAAATGAGCAGTTTTCTGTCCCTGCAGTCAGGGGAATGACAGGATTTCTAGGCAGCAGTACTTGGGAAAGTTAGAAGTTAGGTTAGACAGAACCCGAGCTCTTGGGTCTGCAGGGCAGAGCAGGCCTGAGCAGTACGTATGTAAGCCCAAGTAGTTTCAACTCCCTCTCTTACACAGCTGCAAGAGCATGAGTTTAAAGGATTTTTGTTATTAAATGCCCCGACCATGGTGGTGAATAACAAGCAGGTACACCTGAGCAGCACATAAACCTAGAGTAACTCTGCAACCAGTGACAAGAGAATCCCTTAGGCAACACCATAGCACAGGAGTGAAACTGGCCTGTGGCTCTCACCATGTCCAGTCCAGGATCACTGTGATCTCTTGGCACTAGGGAACAGTACATCAGGTTTTTGAGTTCATGAAAGTAAACAAAAGCCCTTTAATCCTGCCCTGGGTTCCCCGTGGGCCTGTCTGCAGTGGCCTGGGAGCTGCAGCCATGCTGCTCAGCTGGCTCCCTTTATCCTGCCCCCTCTCCCTTCTCCTCCTGTGCCTCCCAGCCTCTTCACAGCCTCTCCAGAGCAGTGCTCAGCTCTGCTATGGCTGGATCCTGCCTGGTGAAAGCCAAAGCTTTAGCACAGAATTTCCTTCAGAATGTGTGTGTTCCAGACTTGGGCTGTCACCCTGCTGTGACAGCTCCACGTCCCTGGCAGGCACACAGGATGTACCTGCACTGCAGAGTGCTGAGAGGTCCCTGCAGCTCAGCAGGCACTATCCATGTCCCAATGTCCCAGAGCAGGGTGATTCCATGGGCACAGCTCCCTGTGGGACACAAGCCTGGGGATGTCCCAGCAGAGCCCTCAGGGAGTTCTGCCAGCCCAGCTCCCATGCCTGGCATGCCCAGCAGTGAGCATTCTTGTTCTCCCCAGCAGCACAGCGACTCAGATTCGGAGCCAGAGTTCTCCTCCCTGTCTCCCTCCATCCCAAGTGCCATCCCTGTGACTGGAGAGTCCTACTGCAACTGTGAGAACCAGAGTGAAGCTCCCTATTGCTCCAGCCTGCACACCCTGCACCGTGTCCGTGACTGCCGCTGCGGCGAGGAGGACGAGTGTAAGGGGCTCGGCATGGGGGTCCCCTGCAGTGTCCTGTTCCTGTCCCAGCACCCCTTTGTTTACATCCTGAGGCCCAGGAGGATTACCAGCCCCTGCCTGCTGTTGTGTTTCTAGGCTCAGGGCTGATGCTGTTACGGAGTCAGCTCGCCCCTGGGACCTGCTTTCTGATCTGGCTTAGGCCCCGGTGAAACAGAGCTCTGCTTAGGGCCCTCCTGATCCCTGCAGGGGCTGGCAGGGTGCCTGGCTCAGAGCACAGCATGGGCTTGGGCTGGGGGGAGAGCCTGGGGCAGGGCAGAGCCACCTCCCTGGGAGGAGAGCCTGTGGAGTGTGGGGAGAAGGAGGGCTCTGCCTGGTATCCGCCAAAATTTGGCCTGGTGAATGCTGACATTGGAGCATTGATCCATCCCTGGTGAGACACTGCAGAGTAGTTCAGGCCTCAAGCAGTTCTCTGATGTGTACAGCTTAAGATTTATCCTCTTAAAGAATAAGAGAAATAGAAATAAACCCACTAACAGGCCTTCAGAACAAACATCTGCCTGTGCTTTGGCTTGGGGCTCGTTCCCTGAGGGTCTTTGCCCATCCTTGTCCCCTCTGTGCTTCCTCAACAGATTTTGACTGGGTGTGGGATGAGCTGAACAAGTCCACGGCCACGCTGCTGACGTGTGACAACCGCAAGGTGAACTTCCACATGGAGTACAGCTGTGGCACGGCCGCCATCCGCGGCAACAAGGAGCTGGCAGAGGGCCAGCACTTCTGGGAGATCAAGATGACCTCCCCGGTGTATGGCACTGACATGGTACGTGTGGGGCATGCAGAAATGCCCAGGAGTTGGGACAGGGGCTGGCAGGATGAGGTTCCACCATGGCAGATGAGGTCTGAGGCTGTCTGGAAGTGCACAAGTCCACGGGGAGCTGATGAGGTGCATCCCTGGGATCTGAGGGAGCTTGTGGATGAAGTGGCTTAGCCACTGTCTGTCATATTGGAGAAGCTGTGGCAAGCTGGTGAAGTTCCCAGTGACTGGAAAGAGGAAGCATAACCCCATTTTAAGAAAGGGAAATAAGAAAGATCTAGGGAAGTACAGGCTTACCAGTCTCACCTCTGGGCCTGGCCAACATGGAGCAGATCCTTTTGGAAGCTATGCAAAGGCACATGGAAAGAGTGGATGTGACTGATGACATCCCTCATGGCTTCACTAAGGGATTCAGTGGCCTTCTGTGATGGGGTTGCAGTGTTGGTGGAGGAGGGAAGAGGAACTGATCTCATCTGCCTGAACTTGTGCAAAGCATTTGTTGCTGCCTTGCATGGTATCCTTGTCTCTAACCTGGAGAGACATGGATTTGACAGAGGGATCACTTAGGTGTATGGAATTGACTGGATGATCACATGCAGAGTTGGGAGTCGACAGAGACCAGTGACAAGTGACATTGCTCAGGGGTTGGCACTGGGACCAGTGTTGTTTTACATCTCTGCTGGGGACATGGACAGTGAGATCAGGGCACTCTTGGCCAGACTGAAGCTGACACCCAGCTGTGTGGGGAGGTGACACCCAGGAGGGGAGGGATGGGGCAGCCCCAGGGAGACCTGGACAGGCTGGAGAGATGGGGCCATGGGAAGAAAGTTGAACAAGGCCCAAGTGCTGGTGCTGCACCTGGGTCAGGGCAATCCCAAGAACCAATCCAGGCTGGGCAGAGACTGGAGCGAGAGCAGCCCTGGGAGAATGACATGGAGTGTTGGAGGATAAGAACTGGACATGGCCTAGCCATGAGGACCCAGAACCCCCCTGTGCTGGGCTGAGCCCCCAGCGTGGGCAGCAGGAGGGGGGGATTCTGCCCCTCTGCCCCCTCAGCTGAGACCCCCCCTGCATCTGGGGCCCAGCACAGGAAGGATGTGGAGCTGCTGGAGAGAGTCCAGGGCAGCCCATGGCGATGCCCCAAGGGCTGGAGCCCCTCTGCTCTGGAGCCAGGCTGGGAGAGCTGGGGGTGCTCACCTGGAGAGGAGAAGGCTCCAGGGACACCTCAGAGCCCCTGCCAGGGCCTAAAGGGGCTCCAGGAGAGCTGGAGAGGGACTTGGGACAGGGCATGGAGGGACAGGACACAGGGAATGGCTTCCACTGCCAGAGGGCAGGCCTGGATGGGATATTGGGAAGGAATTGTTCCCTGGCAGGGTGGGCAGGCCCTGGCACAGGGTGCCCAGAGCAGCTGTGGCTGCCCCTGGACCCCTGGCAGTGTCCAAGGCCAGGCTGGGCAGGGTTTTGAGCAGCCTGGGACAGTGGGAGGAGTCCCTACCCATGGCAGGGGGTGGGATGAGATGAGCTTTACAGTTCCTTCCAACTCAAACCATTCTGTGACTCTGTGAACTGGACAGGGACCTTCTCCAGCATTTTAGCTGTGCCTTCTCACTTAGGAAAGGAAATCAGAGCTGGGAACCTTCAGCTCCACCCTGAAACCTCTGACTTGGCTTTGCCAACCCCTCTGGGTGTTTAGGGCTGAGCCAAGAAGAGGAAGGAAGAACTGGAGGTGGAATCTTGGTTGTGTCTTGTTCCTTGAAAAGGCACTGAGCTTGTGTTCTTCCTCCCTGCTTTGCCTCGCAGATGGTGGGGATTGGGACTTCGGATGTGAACCTGGACAAGTACTGCCACACCTTCTGCAGCCTGCTGGGCAAGGACGAGGACAGCTGGGGACTCTCCTACACAGGTAACATGGCCAGGGTGGCTGGCTGGGCAGCAGTGGCATAAGAGGTGCCACCAGGCCTGTGAATCCCTTTGTTAAGGACACCAGAGCAGCTGGTGGCAGCTCACAGCCCTTGGAGCATCTCTCCTGGCCCACTTTTTGGAGAGCCCTTAGAGCTGGTGTGGGACCCTGCCAGGGCACCAGGCCACTACAGTCACATCAGCACTTTAGTGTTTCACTGCTGCTCCCTGTGCTCTGGAGCTGTAAAACCTCACTTTTGCCTTTCCACCATCCACTCTGGGATGGGAGGGCAGGGGTCAGAAATGCAGGGATGTTTCTGGTACTGAGTGAGGCTGTACCAGCAGCATGGGAGTTGGGATGAATTTCTGGAGTGCAGATTTTCCACAGAATGCCATTTTTTGTGTGTGTTTCCAGGATTGCTGCACCACAAAGGGGACAAAACGAACTTCTCCTCGAGGTTTGGCCAGGGCTCCATTATTGGGGTGCACTTGGACACGTGGCACGGGACACTCACGTTCTTCAAGAACCGCAAGTGCATAGGTGAGAGCCAGGGATAGGGTGGGAGCAACTCGAGTCTGGCTGCAGCAGAAAACAACTGGGAAAGCAGAAGGTGTGAAGTGAGTGGGAGGAAGGTCTCGTTTGTTGTTTAGTAGATTGGGATTCTGGAAAGCTTTTCCCAACAGCTTTGTAGTTAATGGGCTCGGGGTAGGCGGGACGGGGGAGATCCCTGTGTCTAAACTAACGTGCCCTCCTTGGTGCTGTGCCTGGCAGGGGTGGCAGCCACAAAGCTGCAGAACAAGAAGTTTTACCCCATGGTGTGCTCGACGGCGGCCAAGAGTAGCATGAAGGTGATCCGGTCCTGTGCCAGCCGCACGTCCCTGCAGTACCTGTGCTGCTTCCGCCTGCGCCAGCTCCTGCCCGACTACGTGGACACGCTGGAGGTGCTGCCCCTGCCCCCAGGACTCAAGCAGGTGCTGCACAACAAACTGGGCTGGGTCTTGAGCATGAACTATAGCACGTCAAAGCCTTCCTCCTCCTCATCCTCGGGGAGCGACTCAGACAGCTTGTGCGGCTCGGATGCGGAGGCCTGCCAAAGGAAGAGGTGCAGGAGGACATAATGGCTCTGCACAGCATGTGCGTGAGGTTTGTTGTGTTGTCTGCAAGGGCCAGTCAAGCCTGATGCACCTCTTCCTTCTGGGGACATCCATTTCTACGTGTTGGCAAAGATTTCTCCAGCGCTGGGCAAATCTTTGGCCTTGACATCCATCACAGGCGTTTAGAAGAGCTGCTGGCTCCAAGACATGCCAATTCTGACACAAGAAATTTCTGGTGAAATATCTGAGCTTCATCTCCTGACTTGCTGTGGAAGCCAGCACCTCTTCCCAAAGGATCTCTCTTCTCCCTGTTGGCACAGGCAACGTTTAAGAAATTGGACTTGATGACAGGAGTTGGACTTGATAATCTTCATGGCTCCCTTCCAGCTCAGGATGGTCAGGCAGTCTCCTGGTTGGAGTGTGCTGGATTCCAGTCAGATACTGGACCTGGCTCACTGAGACACAATCCCAGGCCCGTCCTCTCTTCTGTGTGTGTAGGTTTGGTGTCTGCCATCACCTCGTCCCGCTCTGGGGCACGATGGAGCAGCAGCTGCAGGGAAAGGGCCCCCAGAGACCCTGCTGGGAACAGGTCCAGGAGCTGAGCTGTGGCTGGTGTTCCTCGAGCCCCTGGGGACTTTTAATTGCTTTGCATGTTGGTTTCTGCTGCTTCTCCTCTGTCCAAGACTGTGTTAAACTGTAATAATAAATGTAGAAGCTGTCTGTTGTTCCTCTTGGGGCCCTTGAAGGCAGGAGGCTGCAGGTGCTTGTGAGAAATAGCCTGGGAGGTTTTGGGTGCAGCAGTTGTGTGTCAGAGCTGGAGGAGGTGAAGGCAGCAGAGATGCCCTTGTCTCTGCCCTGTGCAGGGCTCTTGTGCTTCCCACTGAAGCAGAAGTCTGGCTGGGGTGATGCTCAGTGGAGCCAGGGTGATGCCGGTGGCTGTGCACTGGAAGGGAGGCTGCAGGGTTTATAGTGCCTGTCCTCTGGCAGGTCACACTGGGAAAAACACCCCAAACCCCCACCCCAGAGCCTGGCAATCAGAGCAGCCCCTCCAAGACTTTGTGGTCCTGCTGAAGGGAAATGCTGGAGTAGGATCTGGACAAGTGCCTCACTGTGCTGTGGCCTCATGCCACTGCCAGGGAATGGGCTCTATGCTCTCACAGGGCTGGTGCCAACCCAGGCCAGTCCCTGCAGGGCCTGTGGTCAGCCCAGGGGGCTTTTCCCCAGCCTTTGAGCTCTCCTCTGGTGGGCTGAGGAGTCAGGGCTGAGCTGGTTCTGTCAGCCTTGCAAAGGGCATTGGAAAGTAGAACAGGGCTGAGGTATGGATGGGAAATGGCTTTTAACCAGTTCTCTCTGTGAGTTTCCTTCCAACACATTCCAGCTACTGCTTTTTCCTCTGCTCCCATCACAGACCCCCACAGGTCAGGTAAAACTTCTTGCACTATGTGCACTTCTTCCCTGCTGAGCTCATTCCCAATCCTGAAGCAAAGCTGGGTCTTGCTGCTCTGGGGCTAGGCTTTGAATGAGAACTTTACTGCAGCAGGTCAGGCTCTGTCCATGGGCTGCATTGGTGCTGCAGCCAGAACAAGCTGCCTTCTGGTTTGCTCTTCCCCAGGAACTGACTCAAGCAGCAGCAGCTGCAGGGAGGAAGGTGGTTTGGAGGGGCTCTCCTGCTCCTGCAGCACTGGTTGCTCCAGGGCTGTGGGAACAAGTCCAGGGGTTCTGTGTCACTGTGGAAAGCCCCAGTGAACAATCCCAAACCTCAGCAGGCACTGGGGGAGACCTGGCCCACCTCCATCCTGGCTGTGACTGTTTCTGGTTAATAATGGAGCTTTGGGAAAAGAGAATCCCATCCTAACCCACCATTTCTGGATGGATTTTCTGGAGCTTACTCAGCATTTTCTCGTGTTGGGAGTTCAGTGAACAAACTGCCCTGCCCTGAGCTGTGTTACCCCAAGGAAGTGGCTCCTCTCCTCTCAGCTGCTTTTAACAGTTGGCAGATATTTTCCAAAGTGACTCAAACAGGACCCACATGTCCCTGGGAGCCACAGCAGGATCTACAGAAACAGATCCCACAAAGAGCCAGAGCAGGACATGGAAGGTCAAGACACACTGAAGAAAACACATGGCTTGTCCAGCACCTCACCTGCAAGGACGGAGCTCCACCAGCCTGTTCCAGCATTCCTCAGCTCTCACAGGAGACAGGCAGCTTTCCAGCCAGCAGGAGAGAAAGCTGGGGAAGCTGAAAGAGGAAATGAGAGCCTAGAGGGTGAAGAAAGCATCTGTAATGAGACATTTATTGATGTGCAAGTCTCTGTTCTGAAGGAGAATCAGCTGCTTCCCCTGGCTGGGCTCCCAGCTGCAGCTCAGCCACAGCCAAGCACTAGCAGATAAAAGGAGTGACCAACACCACCCACAGGTCTCTCTGTGGGGAGCAGGACAGAACCAGAACAGGGCTGGGCTTAGAGATGTGCCCCAGCAGAGGGTCTTTGCCACTGATGTCCTATGTCACTGGGATGCTCAGAGGGTGTCACTTGTCATCTTCTGTGCTGCATTCTATCCATTCCATCCTATGGAAGGCACAGAAGATGAGGGAACAGTTAGCACAGGTGCTCTAGAAGACCCCAATCTTCCCTGCAGGACTCAATCCCATTGTTACAGTGAGGATCATGACTGAGCCTTCATCCAAACATATCGGGATGGGGGAGCTCAGAACAAACCTCCATCACTTGGAGACAGGCCTTGCACACACTCAGTTGTGTGCTATCTCTCCAGAGAGAGCTTTGAGGCCACTTCATAACATCCTAGAATGGTTTGGGTTGGAAAGAACCTTAAAGTGCATCTCATCCCACCCCCTGCCATGGGCAGGGACACCTTCCTCTGTCCCAGGTTGCTCCAAGCCCTGCCCAGCCTGGCCTTGGGCACTGCCAGGGATCCAGGGGCAGCCACAGCTGCTCTGGGCACCCTTTGCCAGGGCCTGCCCCCCCTGCCAGGGAACAATTCCTTCCCAATATCCCATCCCGCCCTGCCCTCTGGCAGTGGGAAGAAACTCATCTTCCAGAGAGGCTGTGCTGAGGCCAGAGACCAAAGCTCCAGGGCAAGGAAAAGGACAGGAGAGTATTTGACTACATGATATTATATTAAAAAAAGTTCTGTCAGAGTTCCTCATCCACTACGAGTTTTATATGATTAATGTTCACAAAAACAAGCATTTACTGATCCATTGGCTGAGCTGCTGTCAGAAGGGTCAGAGCATCCCAGTCTAGTCCTGCTCCTGCCATTCTCAGTCAGGAACAGCAGAAAGCTCAGGGGCATGGAGGGAGGGAGAATGTGGTGAGCTAAAACAGCTCCCTGAAGGATCAGAGAGCAGAAGAGCAAAGAAGGTGTGGAGTACACCATAAGGAGAGCTTGGTGTCCTGTGGAAGCCCTCCCAGCTCTGGAGTGACACATTTTCTGCCTGAGGGGCTGCAGGTGTCAGACTGCAGCAGCAGCCACTGGGACATCAAATCCAGAGCTGAGGGACAGACCATGGGGCACAGTGGCTGCCCCAACAACGACTGAGCTGCCCTGGCTGGGTGGACAGCCAGAGGTATCCCCTGGGGAACATCCAAGGTGATGTGAGCAGGCCCTGGGATGTGGGACCACAGAAGGGAGAGGCCTGGGAGGGCTAACAGGAGGGTGAGAAAATACCACTGGAACAAGGCTTTGGTTTAATCACACACCCAGAGACAAGGCTTGCTTCCCTGGGGAACTGGTGGCACATTCAGATCTTGTTTGCTCCATCAACACAGAGATTTTAGTGAAGATTCCCATGACATTCCTCCCTGCCCTTGTCCTCCAAGCTTCAACAGGCCACAGAGGGCTTTGAGGGCTCACATGGAGCAGGGGAGGGGTTGCTTCTACTGTAGCTGCTGCTGCTGCAGGGCTGACTCTGTTCTACTGCTGGAATTATCACCTCCACACCTGCCAGAGTCCTGGGCTGTTCTTCTCCTCTTGCATGCCCTGACCCTGGAAGGGCAGGAAGGAAACTCCAGCAGCTCCAGCTGCAGAAAGAGCTGGGATCAAGGCCTGAGGCTGCTGTGTGCCCAGACCCCAGAGTTTGCAGCCTTGATGCCTTGTGCTGCCCTAGAACAGAGACTAGATGGAGTTAAAGAATAAAGTAGGGATTTACTAGGAGGCCTCAATGGATCCACCTTGGGTAGCACAAGAGCCCAGCCAGGGCTGCACCCCAGGTGAACCCAAAATGGTCACAAAATGCACGGCCGGTCACAGGGTCTCTCACTTTGATTGTTTCTGCTCCATTTGCATATTGGAGTTAATTGTTCAATTATAGCTCCAGCCTATGAAGTCCCATCCTGCTTGTTTTTCTCTGTTCAGTCCACGTTGTTTGTGCTCTTGGGCCTGAGACTTGGATCATTTGTTCTTGGTCCCCAGCTAGAGAAGGAATTGTTTTGTCTCTCTACTCTGTGAAGAGAGCTCACCATCCCCTGATATGAAGCTCAAAACTGCACACTAAAGCAGCACAGAATCTGAAAACTATAAAAGCTAAAACCTGAGGCATCACCCTGGCATTAAGTTCTGGGCTTCTTCTAAAGCCTCTTTCTGCCAAGGGCTCAATCTTTTCCCCACTCAATCTTCTTTCCTGGACATCTCCAGAGCACGGGGGTGAAAAGCTTTTCCTAAGGTCATCTTCCCTCCTTCCCTAGTGCTGAGTCACCACTGCATTCACCACGAAGACATCTGCAGAGACTCTAAAGGACCTTGAGACACACAAATAATCTGGGCCCTTCCACTGACAGCATCAAGGACAGGCTGGCAGACACAGACAAACAACCCTGTAACTTTCACTGATGTTTCCCAAAGCTCTGGGCTTGGGATGTGAGAGAATTATTCACTTGTCCGGGTGTTTTGTTGTTGCCCTTGTCAGAGAGGTGCTGGCCAAATTGCTGCTACACACAGCACATGGTGTTACCCCATGGCTGCAGCACGCAGAGAAGTGGGAGGTGAAACATGTAACTCACGGACCAAGACTCAGGCGAGCCAGGACAGCCCGAGGTTCTCACCCTCCTTACCCCTGCTAGCGCTGGTGTCAGTGTCCCTGGGAGTGGCCAAAAAAACCACTGGATGTGGAACTTCCTGATATGGCTGAGCGGGCAGTGGTGTTTGCTCAAAGGTTGGACTTGATCTTGGAGGTCTTTTCCACCCTTAATCTTTCTCTGAAAGCACATGTGTTGGACACTTCCCTGGGCGAGATGAGCCCGGGCTGGCCAGGCAGGGCGGGGAGCAGGGATGGCCGGGATGGCAGGGGAGGGAGCCGGGATAGGAGGGCAGGAATGGCCGGGATGGCAGGGGAGGGATCCGGGCCGGCAGGGCAGGGAGCCGGGCTGCCCAGAACAGTTCACTCAGCCGCTGCAAAGCTGCTCATCTTTCCTAGCTCCCGGTAAGCCGTGAGTCCTAACCCCCTTTGGGGCACGTTCAGGCAGGGCAAAAATTTAGCTCAAGGGATATCAAGCCAGGGTTTAGATGGTGTTTGATCTACTTGGTGACTGCTGTGGCATCACAAGGAGCACTGCTGGGGGTTCACAGGTTCTGCAGAGCAGGGAACTGAAGGAGAGCTAACAGCCCCTTCCACAGCTGAGCAGCTGGTGGTGGGTTTGGAGAGGGAAGGCTGCACTCAGGCCCCTCTGAAGGGACTCCAAAGAGTGCCTCAAACCTGGCAGTTCCTCCTTGATCCCATTGCCAGGGTGAAGGTGTAAGCAAGTGGATGCAACCTGATCCAAGGCAGCCACCACCCCTAGGGCAAAGCATTCCTTCACAGAGCTCACACACGTGGGACTTGGCCATCAGCTCAGCCCAAGTGACAGAAAGCTTCAAGGACTCCAGGTTTTACCTCCAGAATCACCTCGTGAGGCAAAAGAAGCTTCCTGGGAGCTGGGTCTCTGCCGTGCCAGGGTCAGGGGCTGCTGCCTGCCCTGCCCTGGGCACAGGGCTCATGCAGGAGCCCCACACACTCACATCCCAGGCCTGCTGTCTGTAAAGAGGAAAAAGGTCAGGCTTCGTCCCACATCTGCCACCTCAGATATGACCTGGAGCTGGAGACAAAGGTGTGGCAGCAGCTCCCCTGTGAGTGAGAGGAGACCCCAAACCATGATGAAACCCACTGGCTGCCTCTGCTGGCAGAACTCCACAGGCCACAGCTGGGTTTAAAAAAAAACACATTTATCCTCATAGGCTTCGATGAGGAGCTGAGGAGATGGTGAGGCAGGGGCTGTCCCTGAGAAATCATCCCTGATGGAGCCCCTCTGCTCTGGAGCCAGGCTGGCAGAGCTGGGGGTGCTCACCTGGAGAGGAGAAGGCTCCAGGGACACCTCAGAGCCCCTGCCAGGGCCTAAAGAGGCTCCAGGAGAGCTGGAGAGGGACTGGGGACAAGGCATGGAGGGACAGGACACAGGGAATGGCTCCCACTGCCAGAGGGCAAGGATGGATGGGATATTGGGAAGGAACTGATCCCTGGCAGGGTGGGCAGGCCCTGGCACAGGGTGCCCAGAGCAGCTGTGGCTGCCCCTGGACCCCTGGAAGTGTCCAAGGCCAGGCTGGATGGGGCTTGGAGAGACCTGGGATAGTGGGAGCTATCCCTGCCCATGGCAGGGGGTGGGATGAGATGAGCTTTGAGGTCTCTTCCAACTCAAACCACTCTGGGATTCTGTGAAACACTCCAGACAGAACAGGACAGACCAAGCTACTGCAGCTGCATCCGTGCAGGAGTTTTGGATGTGATCCCAGCAGCAGCACAGAGGAGACCCCTCTGCTGTGCACCTACAGGACAGGAAGGAGCCAGGACTGGGAGCAGCACACAAGTGATACACTCAGAGCCCACAAGGGCTCCAGGCCAAGGACATCTCTGAGGGCAATGAACAGCAGCCAGTGTCCTGCTGCCCTCCTGGCTCACCTCCAGAGCATCAGCACCCAGCTCCTCATGCCCTGCCTTTTCCAGCCTGTCTTTCTCTGGCCTTGCATGGGACTGGATGGACTGGGAATTTCTCAGGGAAGAAGCACAGGCTGCCCAGACAAGTATAAATAAAATGCTGTAGCACTGCAGAGAAGTGAGAACTAACACAAACCTCTGCTTCAAAGTGCAAGAGTTTTCCTGGGCTGTGTACCCTGAGTGTTTCTTTCCAGGAAATTTTCATGGACTCCATGAGAACGGAAAAGCCAAATGCAAGGAAAGGCAAGGTTTGAGCAGTTCCCCCTGAGGAAGCAGCACCTCTCCTGGGGTAAGAGGTATATCCCTGGAGGCCTTCTGCTGTACTCAGACAGCCACTCCCAGCTTTCAGACCACTCCCCTCTGTATCAGAGCTTTACTCCAGGGTGGAGCAATGGCACTTTGGAAAGAATCCTCTTGCTTGTTCCATGTTCCATTGCTGTGGAGCACTTTGTGTAGCTCTGGCTCTGACATCTGTATCCCCTGTGTCCAGCAAAAGGTGCTTCAGGAAATCCTCTGGCTCTACCAACCCCTCTTTATCCTAAAAGGTGAAATATTTCCAGCAGGATCAGTGGTCCAGAACGAATGCGGACAGATCTGCAGCTGTGCAGAGCCCACACTGTGAGAGGCACCAACACTCCAGGCTGTGCCAGTGCTATGCTGGTGAAAGACCATGGCTGAACTGAAAGGTGAAAATCCTCCCCAAACAAGCAAAAAGGTGCAAAAAGAGCCTGAGAAGGAAGGCAGGCAGAGCCTGAGAAGGAACTCCTCCAACTGCAGGAGTTGCTAAGTGTCATGAAAGGAGACAAAAAGCCTTTGTCTGCACTGCACAGGGTTGGATGGCCACCTTATCTGCTCCTACATGCTCTGGAGTCTCTTACATAACCACAGGATCTGCAATGTTCTATCCAGCAGGAGCAAAAATAGAGTTCTGCCTCCGCCTGACATTCCTGCAGTGGGGGCGAGCAGGGGAACAGCACCTCCCAGCTTTCTGCCACCCTAGAATCCTCCACACTGAACCTTCCCACTGAAATCAGAAGGTGTTTTGTGCCACAAGGTACCTGGCCTTTCAGGTTCCCAGTCAGGGGTTCAAAAAGTGATCACTGGGCTTTCCAAATGAGGCAGCAAATTTGTTCAGATCCCCCCCATGCCCAGATCCGCCCTGTTCAGCCCTTCCAGATGTGCAGCTGCTGCCTATGGCACCATTCCATGCACACATCTGAGCTGGGAATGCTGAGCACCCAAGTGAGAGCTCTGTAGGAAGGATTTGTAGTCTCATTCTTGCTTACTGCAGCTTCCTGTGCTCACCCTAGATGCACACCTGCCTAAAACTGTGCCTAAAAGACACTGGCTCGGGAAGAATCTGCCTGGGAATCGGGCCCAGCTCCATCTTCCAAGCTACCTGGAAACCAGTAATTCACATTTCTGGGGCTCCTAAAGAGGGAAGTCAAAGTTTTCTCCCCACAGCACAGCATTGCCAGAGAAGATGAGAAGGACTCACCCAAGTGGAGAGCGTTTGACATGTTTCTCCTGCAAGTTCTGCTGCAGGGAGGCTCAAAAGAACATTTACAGTGCAAGGAAATGAAAACCTGCACCCAAGTGCCTGCACCAGGATCTTTGAGGAGACCTGTGGAGAATGACAGAACAACCCTGGTGTGAGAAAATGAGGTGTTTCATCAGCATTGACAAACACCAGAAATAAAATGAGTGTGAAATGAGGGATGCTGCCTGTGTGGAAGTCTGGCTGCCTGCAGCACACACGGGTGCTGGCTGGGCTGGGGACTGAGCTGCTGACTTCATCACTGAAACCTCTGCAGGCACCTTGAAAAGTGTCCTAGAATAAATCTTATGGAATTGACAGCAACATCATTACTTTTGAACCAGCCTTCTGTGAAGGAAGACTGAGATCAGCCACGGGGCTGGAGTTAGGAAGCTGGGTTTGATCATCTGCCACACTCCTTCAGCCCCACTGCCATTCCTGTATGGAAGAGGTTTTACAGCCACTTCTGTGAGCCAGAGAGAAGTTTGATAAGAGGATCCGTGTTTGCCTCTGGGACAATTTCCTACCAAGGTCATTGACATAGAAACCAAGAAAGAAAGAAGGCTAAATAAGAGAAATCTGCAACTGTCTGTTCCAATGAGCACTTTGTCTTTCCTGACCAATGAGTAAAGTGTAAACTTAGGAGTTTTGTAAGAATGTATAAAAAGCATGCATGCTAAAATAAAAACAGGTTTTAAGCCTTCTGAAGATGGAGTGTGGCTTTGTATTGTCTCTGTCTCAACCACGACACTCCTGCACACCAGGCGTCACGGGCAGCACATGGAGAATGTGCTCTTAATTAGTGGCTCTGTGAGCAGCTAAATGAGAGCTGACACCTCATATTAGGCTCTGTCCTCAGGGCACTCTGCAACCTTTGCAAACCGTGTGAGGACTGTTCCCTGCACAGACACCTTCTCCAGACGGGCTTTGTTTGAGATGTTCCGACAAAACAGCTCGGCTGTCCCCAAGAACACGAGGGGAGGGCTGACAACGCTGCTTGTGCCCCTGAAAATCCCAGCGAAGTTTTAGGGATGCCCGGACGGGACGGGCCCGGCGCTGCCGAGGGCCGGGAGCGGCTCCGCGCTGCCCGCGCTCCCTCTGCCGGCACCAGAGCCCGGGAGCAGCTCTGGGAACAGCCTCTGGATACAGCCCCGGAACAGCTCTGGATACAGCCTTTGGGAACAGCCTCTGGATACAGCCTCTGGGAACAGCCACTGGATACAGCCCCGGGAACAGCTCTGGATACAGCCTCTGGGAACAGCCTCTGGCACCGCCCTCGCCTCCCGAGCAGCGTCCATGGCTCTACAATGGACTGAGTTTATCCTATCACGGCCAGAATAACAACAGTACTGAAGCAAAGGGGTCAGCTTCCCCCAGGCCTCAAAGCCACGCTCTGGACCTCCAGGATGCAACAACTAATGATTGATTGCTACAAACGCGGGAATAATGTACCCAAAACGATAAAGCAGCTGGATCCCTGCTGTTTGGAGAAGGATCCCTGCTTGTCCCAGCCGAGAGCTAAGTGAGGAGAGGGAGCAGAGCACTGTCTCTGAACACGAGAAGCAGGATGGAAGCAGAGCCAGCACTCCATGAGGCACCCGAGCAGCTCTGGGAGCAAAGCCAGCCCTCCACAGGGCACCTGGTGCAGGTATTTCATGTGCTGGTGTTTCCAGAGGCTGATTTTGGAGGGAGCTGAACCAAGAGGGGAGTTCCTGAGAGCAGGAAATGGAGTCCTGGAGCGCTGTGCTAACGACCCCCGAGGCTGAGAGGGCACTGACAGGCGGGGTCTGACACCCCAACATGCAGTCAGTGCCTGTGCTCTGGACAGAGGAGGTCCTCAGCTGCTCTGCCCTTCTGCTCTCGCAGCACGGCCCGGGGGAGCTCAGAGCTCCCTGCCCCGGCTAGGGGGGCTGCTCAGTACTGCAGCAGCCGCCCCACACCGCACTGCTCTAACCACGACTAGCGTTCAGTCACGACCGCAACGACAGTGACAGCGGGGGCAAAACAGTATCATAAACACCCGGGACGCTGTGGCCGGGCCAGCGACAGAGGGGAGCTCAGAGGCGGCAGCAAGGAGGCCGCGGCCGGGACACCTCGGCCCGGTGGAGTCCGGTGTGTCCCCCCCCGGGCCTGCACCGGGCCCCGCCCGTTACCATGGGAACGGGCCGTACCCGGTGTCCCCGTGTTTCCGCCCCGCCGCTCCGCGCCCCCGGCACGACGGTTCCGCGGGGGGCGGTGACAGCGCGGGGGGAGCACGGCCCCTTTAAGCGCGGCGCCGCCATGATCTGCCTGGTGCTGGGGCTCATCGCCAGCCTCTTCCACAGTGGTACGGGACGGGACGGGATTCCCGGCCGGGTCTGAGGAACAGGGACCCCCCACTCCCCTTGTGCCTGAGGGCCAGGGACCTCCCTTCCCCGGGAGAGACCCCGCGGCTGAAGGCCCAGGCCAGGCCCCCCTGTCCCTGTGCCCTCTGCGGCCAGCACCGCCCTGCCCTCCCCTGCGGGAACCTGGGAACCCCCTTTGTCCCCTCGGCTGGGGGCCTGCCACCCCCCTCTGCCCGCTTGGCTGAAGGCCCGGAGGCGTCCCCTTCCCCCCTCACACCTCTGTCCCTGCAGCCTTCGGCGGGGTCAATGAACGAACCTTCGTGGCCATCAAACCGGACGGCGTCCAGCGGCGCCTGGTCGGGGAGATCATCCGGCGCTTCGAGAGGAAGGGGCTGCAGCTGGTGGGGATGAAGCTGCTGCAGGTGAGCGGCCGGGCCCACCCAGGCTGGGCGTCCCTGGAGTCGAGGAGCCCCTGCGGCCCCCCAAGCCTCGGCTGTGCTGGTAACTGCTGGGGGTTCTGCCTGTAGAGCCTGCTGGTGTCACTCCAGCACCAAATCCTCGCAGCTCAGGGAGTTGGCACTGGGAGGGTGACTCCAGCTGTGGGGAGCATGTCTGCCCTTGGCTGTGCCCGTACTCCAGGGCTGGCACTGTAAGCTGGCAGCTGGAAATGCCTGTCTGTGTCAGGCTTCTGCTGTATCACTCCTGGAATTGGGCGTCAGTGCAATTCCAGGAGTGAAACAGCAGAAGCCTTTCATTCTGTTAATTTCCTGCATCTCTGAGGTGCAACCCTTGCCCCTGTGGGAGCAGACTGAGCTCTGTGCTCTGTGCAGGCCTCGGAGGAGCTGCTGAAGGAGCACTACATCGCCCTGCAGGACCGTCCCTTCTACGGCCGCCTGGTGAAGTACATGAGCTCCGGGCCCATTGTGGCCATGGTGAGTGCTGGCCAAGGAGCAGGAACAAGTGCCAGGTGTGAGCAGCAGTGGCTGCTGGCACAGTGGAAGTAAGGTGATATCCCCCCTCAGAGGGTCTCTTGAAGCTGTACTGAACTGCAGGGATGTTTTCTGTTGTAAATTAAATAATAGAATGGCTTGGGTTGGAAGGGATCTTAAAGGTCTCGTTCCAGCCCCTGCCATGGCAGGGACACCTTCCACTAGACAAAGGTTGCTCCAAGCCCCATCCAGCCTGACCTTGAACACTTCCAGGGATTGGGAGGAATCCACAGACAATTTGGATTATTTTCCAAAATCAACTTTGGAAGAATAATTTGGAGACCCTTTGCTGTCTGTCACCTGGGTGAATCTGGTGGGGAGTTCAGAGGGCAGCTGTGACCTGCTGGGGCAGCTGTGGAAGCTGATCCTGGTTTTGCTCTCCTGTAGGTCTGGCAGGGCCTGGATGTGGTGAAGACAGTTCGCACCATGATCGGGGAGACCAATCCAGCTGAATCCAGGCCTGGCACCATCCGAGGAGACTTCTGTGTTGAAGTCAGCAAGTGAGAGCTTTGACTACTTCTTCCCTCAGTGTTTCAGGGCATCCTGTCCAGGCATTCCTGTACCAGGCCTGCCCAAGTCACATCAATCTGCATTCCCAGAGCAGAAGTTCTCCCTTTTGTCCTCAGACCAGAGCTGAGCTCTGCTTCCCAGGGTTGGCCTTAATAGGAGGAAGAGCCTGGGTTGTGTTTTTCCTTCTTCCTGAGTGCTCTGTTGAAAGCAGGTGGGCTTTGCCTGTTGTCCTCTGGTAATCAGGACTGTCAGGCTGTGAAGAGGAAGGGAGGCTCCCACTCAGTCCTTTCATGGGAGCAGGTGAATATCCATGGGTGGTGACCTTGGGTGGCCCCAGCCTGGCTCATGGTAGACACAGCTCTTACTGAACCATCCTGCCTTAGATCTGTTTCCTGGTGTCTGATACCAAACCTGCTTTGATGGAAGGGGGAAAATATGGAGGCACAGCTGGAATCACTGTCATAAGAAATGCACATCCCAGATCTACAGCCACTTGCAGCTCCTCCTGTAGCAAACAAAAGGTTCTTCAGCATAGGAGGGGGGAGTGCTGGGAGCTGGCACTGCTGAAAGGATGAATGGTGTGGGATAGGAAGGGATATTGTGGGACAGGACTGGCTCCACTAGTTTAATGAAATTGGTCAAGGGGGAATTTTGCAGGATGCAGCATCCCTCTCCCACCTTTCCCAGCTTGGTGAGAGCTTTCTCCTTGCCCACAGGAACGTGATCCATGGCAGTGACTCGGTGGAGAGTGCCCAGCAGGAGATCTCGCTCTGGTTCCGCCCCGAGGAGCTGCCGTGCTGGGAGGACACGGCTGCACACTGGATCTATGAGTGAGCAGCAGTCCCAGGGGGAGTTCATCCTCCTGCTGGGACACAGCACATTTCCATCCATCTCATGGCAGCTGCTGGGGCTGGCTGCAGATCCTCTGTGGGATTCCTCTTCTGCCTGTGGGATCTTGGGAGCTGGGCTGTGTGTGGAGCTCTGGTTCAGCTCCTGCCAAGGGGAGCTCTTTCTTTTTTTCTCTCTCTGCTCTAGTAGGTAGTTGGTATTGTTGCTCTGTTTGCTGAAGCATCTTAAATCCCAAGTAGCTCAAGCTGATTAATTGAAGCAAAACTTGAGCTCTTGGCCCATTCCTGGGTGTTCTCATCCCTGCCTGGAGCAGGAGAATGCGTTTTCCTTGCTGATGGGAGAGGTGCTGGTCACAAGGTGATGGGCTTGACAATTTACCTGCTTTTCTTTTTCTAGAAGGCTTTTCACCTAAGGCTCTTAAAGAATTGGGCTGCTGTAGGATAAGGGAGCAAATTCTCATTTTGGAGTTCATTCCAAGACAAGGAATGAAGGATGGGACAATTCTCTCTCCCTTGGGGGGAGCCCTGGGTGCTGGGCTGTCAAAAGCTCACCCAAGTTTCAGATGTGATGAGTCCATGGAAGGAAGATTCTCCAAATGCTGCTAAATGCACAATTCCTCAGGCTCTGCTTCCTGGGCTATGGCTGTGGAGTGGAAGCAGCTCCTTCAGGTCTGCTCTAGTTCTCTGAAGCTGCATGACCCTGACCCAGCCTAACACCAGACTGTCCCTCTGTGTCATTGATGTGAGGCAGCAGCACTGGGGCAGCCACAGGAATAGAAGCGGGAGAGGGAGGCAGGGAAGAATTTGTGGATCTGGGGCTCAGGAAGGATTATTTAGGGGAGTATTTAGCTCTCTCTTGTGCAGAGGCTGTGCATTCCTGGCACGGAGCTCTGGCAGGTCCTGAGATCTTCCTTGTCCCCCTGAGAGCTTGCAGTGGAGCTTTCCTGCTGGGAAGGTATCAGGAAACCAGTTTGTAATGGGCTGGACACCACCTGTGAGCTGTTCCTGGGCCACCCAGCCCCTCAGAGCTGTGCTGTGTCTGAGCTCCCTGTGCAGCCTTACCAGAGCAAAAGGACAGGGACAGTGACATGGAGTCCTGCCATGGCTGAGGGACTTGGGTATACTGAGGGAAGAAGATCCCCAGGGCTTTCCTGTGTGCAGGATAAGTTTCACCTGTGCCCTGAAAGCCTGTCCCTCTGGGTGCTCAGCTTTGTAGGTGCTGGGGAATGAGGGCAGCTCTGAGGGAGCAGAGTGAAGTCACCCCCACTCCTGCTCCCTGCTGGCCCCAGGGTGGTGGGGCTGAGCAGGGCAGGGGTGGGAGGTCTCCCTCAGTGAGTGGGGCTGTCCAGCTGCCTCAGCCAAGGGTCCTCCTGCCTTGGGGCCTTCTCCAAGGACCTGTGTCCAGCTCTAAATACCTGACAGATCCCATTTGTTCCTGGAACTCATCCACTGGGCTGAACTTGGAGTCTGGCTGCAGCAGGCTGCAGGAGAAGGCACTGGTGAAGACCAAGGTGTGAAGCCAGTGGGAGGAAGGCCACATTTGTTGTTTGACAGATGCATTGAGAAGAGCTGTCGGCACCAGGAGCTGCCAGCTCTGACACAGGAAAGCTCTGCTGCCCAAATAGCTGAGCTTCATCTCCTGCCATTGCCTCTTCCTGGAGGATCCCTCTTTCCCCTGTCTACACAGACAGGATTGAAGATGCCTCCTGGTTTCAAAGTGCACTGAACTCCAGTCAGATACTGGACCTGGCTCACTGAGACACAATCCCAGGCCCGTCCTCTCTTCTGTGTGTGTGGGTTTGGTGTCTGCCATCACCTCGTCCCGCTCTGGGGCACGATGGAGCAGCAGCTGCAGGGAAAGGGCCCCCAGAGACCCTGCTGGGAGCAGGTCCAGGAGCTGAGCTGTGGCTGGTGTTCCTCGAGCTCCTGGGGACTTTTAATTGCTTTGCATGTTGGTTTCTGCTGCCTCTCCTCTGTCCAAGACTATGTTAAACTGTAATAATAAATGTAGAAGCTGTCTGTTGTTCCTCTTGGGGCCCTTGAAGGCAGGAGGCTGCAGGTGCTTGTGAGAAATAGCCTGGGAGGTTTTGGGTGCAGCAGTTGTGTGTCAGAGCTGGAGGAGGTGAAGGCAGCAGAGATGCCCTTGTCTCTGCCCTGTGCAGGGCTCTTGTGCTTCCCACTGAAGCAGAAGTCTGGCTGGGGTGATGCTCAGTGGAGCCAGGGTGATGCTGCAGCTCATGGCAGCAGAAACAGCAGGGTCTGTGCTCCTGCAGGAATCACAAAATCCCAAAGTAGCTGTGGTTGGAAAAGACCTCTGGAGATCATTCAGTTCCCTGTCAGAGCAGGGTCACATGGAGCAGTCATCACAGGAATGTGTCCTGGTAAGTTTGGAATGTCCCCAGAGCAGGAAATTCCACACTCTCCCTGGGCACCTGCTCCCGTGCTTTGCCACCCTCAGTGTGAAGAAATTCTTCCTCATCTTGAGGGGAGATTTCTTGTGTTTTACTTTCTGGCTGTTGCTCCTCCTCCTGTTGCTGGGCACTGCTGGCAGAGCCCTGCCCCATCCTCTTGGCTGGATGCCAGCCCTGTATCATACCCTGCTTTCTGCTCCTGGGGCTTTTCCCTGGATTGCCAGCAGTGCATTTGCCAAGGAGTTAGGTCTGAGCTGCTGCTGTCAGCCAAACAAACACAGAGCCTTTGAAAATGAAAGATGGTTAAAATTTTTATGGGATGGGAAATGGCTTTTCACCTCTTCTCTCCACAGTTTTGCTCCATGTTCTCTCTTTTGACCTGTTCTCCCCACAGTTTTGCTCCCAGCCCTGTTAGTGGTAACACAGAGCTCCAGCCCCAGTGCAGAGCAGGACAATCCCATCCCTCAGCTGTACCCAGGGCAGAGTCAGCTCCTCTTGCTGCCACTGATGGCTCCTCCTGAAGTTGCTGCCAACTCCCAGGTCTGTCTGCTGGGCTGCTCTCCAGCCTCTCATCCCCCAGATTGTCCAGCCCTGTCCCAGGTGCAAAGTCCAGAACTGTTGCTGTTGGATTTCACACAGGTTGTGACTGCCCAGCTCCCTGTAAGGGCCTTTTGGGGCTCCACAGCCCCTTCTAGTCACTCTTGTTGGCAAACCTGCTTAATGTATGGTAAATTCCTGGATTTGGAGCATTTATAAAAACATTCAAGAGCACCAGCCCTCAAACAGAGCCCTGTGTAACCCCACTGGTGACTGTCCCTTTTCCCTGCCCTGGAAAATCCAGTTCCAAGGTAATAAAGGGCTTTTCTCCCCCTTTTCCCTGGATTTGGAGGGGTCTCCTTTCATTCCAGCCTCATCCCAGCTTTGCTGCCATATCCAGCCACCCAAATCATGGGAGTTTTGGAGCTTCCTGCCTGTCTGGATGTCCCAGCCCCTTCCCCAACATCCCTGGAAATTCTGGGAAAACTAGACTGGATACAGGGAGAGCCATTTTGGGCCATTCCTGATGTGACCCCATTTGCTGTAGTCCTTTCAGCTTGAGCTGGCACTGCCTGCTCACCCATGCAAAGGGTGGAGCTGTGTGAGGGCTAACCCAAGAGAGTACTGGAGATGGTACCAAAAGCTTTGCTAAAACCCCAACCCACCCCATCTACTGCCTTCCCAAGGATAGCTGACACAGAGCTGGGAGGGGAGCTGATCCCTGACCGAGGCAGAGGAACCTTCTGGAATACAGCACAGACCAGAGCAGGCTCCTGCAGCTGAGGAGGAACAACCCCAGGCACCAGGCTGGGCTGCAGCTCTGTGGAAGAGAGTGACACTGACTGCTCTGCTCCTGACCAGCCCAGGGGCCAAGGGGGGTTCCTGGTGGTGTGAGGGAAGGGATCCTACCCCCTGTGCCTGTGGAACATGGAGCTCCTGGAGCAGCTCTGGTGGGGGCTGTAAGGATGCTGAAGGGCCTGGACCATCTCCTTGTGAGGAAAGGCTGAGGGAGCTGGGGCTGCTCAGCCTGGAGAGGAACTCCAGCTGAGAGGACCTCAGCTCTGGGTGTCCCTGGGTGCAAGGAGGGCTCAGAGCCAGGCCCAGGCTCTGCTTCAGAGCCCAGCAATGGCTTCAGAGCCAGGGGCAGGGACTGAGCCCAAGAAGTCCCAAATGAACACAAAAAACTTCCTTCTACAGTGGCATGGGCTGCCCAGAGAGGGAGTGGAGTGTCTGTTACTGGAGATGTTTCAGAGCTGTCTGGCACAGCCCTGTCCCCTGGGCTGGCAGGGCACAGGCAGCTGGGACCAGGTGAGCTCCCATGGGCCCTTCCAGCCTGGACCATTCTGTGACTCTGGGCAGTCAGTGCCTGAGCCTCTCCCACATGGGGATGAAAATGAAGCAGGACCTTCCCCTGGGGGACCTACACTGGCTGTGACTGCTGCCTGCATTGTTTCTCTGGGGGTTTTCAGCAACTCCCTAAATAACCTCCAGGATTTCAACAGACACTGAAGTGGGACTGAGAGGCTTGTAGGACGCAGGGTCTTCCTTAAGTCTGCTTGAGAACTGGGACATTTATCACCTTCCACTCAACAGAGACTGTCCAGACTCCCCAAACCCTGAAAAACAATGGAGATTTGGCAGGGTGCCATCAGTCAGTGCCCTGGCGTGGATCCCATCGTGTCCCGTCCTGCCAAAGCGTCCTGAGCAGGTTCAGGGGCTGCTGGCAGTTTGTCATCTTCCAGCACAGGCCTGCAGCCTTATCCACGCGAGCATCTACAGATAGAGATACATCAGATTACTCTGTTGCCCTTCATCTTTACACACATCCCCTACACTGCATTTCATTCTATGGAAGAAACCTCAGCTTGCTTAAGGGACACGAGGGGCAGGACGAACGCAGCTTCCTGGAGGCTTCACGCCACTGATTCTTATGAGGCTCCACCAAAGGCTGCTGGGCGGGTGAAGCGGGCGCGGGCAGCCTCTCGGTGCGCTCTCCGCCGGCGCTCCGCTCCCCCAGGGACCGCCGCCATCTTCCCGCCCCTCCCGCCGCCGCGCGCGGGCTGCCGGGACGGGGCGGTGCCGGCGCCGGGGATTGGCCCGCCGCGATCACGTGCTGAGGGGCAGCCGTCCGCGAACCTTTCCCGCGAGGTGTGGTCGCGGCAGCAGCCGCTGATTGGTTGCTCTGCGAGGCGTGGCCGCTAGAGCCGTCGCTGATTGGCCCTGGCGCGCGCGGCCCGGCGCGAGGGCAGCACCGCCCACGTGACGCGGGCGCGGGGCCGGAGCGGGCCCGGAGCGGCGGCGGCTGCGTCCCGCCGGCGGTGAGTGAGGGCGGGCCCGGCACCGGCACCGCGGCCTCGGGCCGCTCCTCCGCCCCGCCGGCCGCGCTCCCTCCGGCGGAGCTGCCTCCCCGGGCCCCGCGCAGCCCTGGGCCCCGCTCGGCCCCCGCCGGGGCCGCTGTCCCAGAGACAGCGGTGAGCCGTGAGCGGCGAGCGGGCCTCCGTGCAGCGGGACATCGGGCGGCCGGAGCGCAGCCCCGGCCCGGGAGGTGCAGCCCAGCCCGGTGTTCGTGCCCGGGGCTCCTGGGCCGCATCAGAGCGAGTGTGGCGGGCTCGTTTTTTTCCCCGGCAGTTGGAATTCCTTCAGCCCTTACCAATGGAGCGGTGCGGTGTGAGGAGAGCGAGCTGCAATGGAACTGGAGGGATAGCGAGGAACTTCCAGTGTTGGAGGGAAGACTGGTACAAGGCTTGACTTCTCTCTTTCTCTCCTTTTTCTCTCTAATGATTGCAGCAAGCGCTCGCAGCACGGCCCTTTGTCACTTCCCGGGAAAACTCCAAATGCAAAGCACTTGTTCTGCTGCCAGCATCCTCGGTTACCCGCGGTGAAATCCAGCAGTGCAGTCCCACAGACCTTTCCTAATGCGATGGGAACGATGCCGTGAGGCCTGGTAAGGCTTGGCCATAGCCATGACAGAGCCCCACAGGGTGTCGTTCACCACTCTGCACGGGCCCCTGAGCAGCAGCTTCCTCAAGAGGTCTCGGAAGGACGAGGCAGAGCAGCCCCCGGAGGCGGAGCCGGCGGCCACGGCCGTGCGCATCACTCTGACCCTCTTCGAGCCCGACCACAAACGCTGCCCCGAGTTCTTCTACCCCGATCTCCTCAAGAGCTGTCGGGGGAAAGTAAAAGGGGGTTCTTCAGGTGACAAGGTGAGTGTCCCTGGGGGTCTGTGGGGATCTGTGCTGTAGCTGAAGGTCTCAAGGGCTGTCTCAGCATGGCTGTTGTGAGTGCTGGATCAGTGTTTTCTGTGGGGTGCTGCGAGGTGGGAGGAGGGTGGGTGAACATCCTGCAGGCAGGAGAACTGACCCCCAGGCTGGGGTGCTTGTTGTCAGGCCATGCTGGGGCATTCCTTTGCCCTGGCTGGAGTTTGGTGTTGGGAGGGTGTTTTGGTGTGGCAGGTGTGGGCTGTGATGCTCATTCACTTTGGAATGGCTGGATCTAAAGTGAGTTTTGGTACCTGGGCAGCTGGCAGTGATAAGGAGCTGTTTTCCAAAGAGCACCAAAGCAGACATGAATGAAAACTCCTGTAGCATCTAAAGTTTGAGTTAGGAGTGTTTGTCTATGAAAAGAAACTTACTGGATTCTGTTCCTTTTACTGTTTGCCTTCAGGACTGTTAGCAGTCAGTTGATGTTTTATGCCATTTAATTTTTGGGGGGGGTTTTTGAGAGTTGTGAGAAGCAGAGGCAGGTACAAAACTAGCTGGGAGAGCACCCAAACCACAGGGACACTCTCAGAATCCCAGCATAATTTGGCTTGGAAGGGACCTTAAAGCTCATCCCATCCCATCCCCTGCCATGGGCAGAGACAACTCCCACTGTCCCAGGTGCTCCAAGCCCTGCCTATCCTGGCCTTGGGCACTGCCAGGGATCCAGGGGCAGCCACAGCTGCTCTGGGCACCCTGTGCCAGGGCCTGCCCACCCTGCCAGGGAACAATTCCTTCCCAATATCCTATCCATGCCTGCCCTCTGGCAGTGGGAGCCATTCCCTGTGTCCTGTCCCTCCGTGCCTTGTCCCCAGTCCCTCTCCAGCTCTCCTGGAGCCCCTTTAGGCCCTGGCAGGGGCACTGAGGTGTCCCTGGAGCCTTCTCCTCTCCAGGTGAGCACCCCCAGCTCTGCCAGCCTGGCTCCAGAGGGGCTCCAGCCCTTGGGGCATTTCCATGGGCTGCCCTGGGCTCTCTCCAGCAGCTCCAGGTCCTGCTGCTGTTGGCCCCAGGGCTGGGGCAGCTCTGCAGGTGGGGTCTCAGCTGAGGGGGCAGAATCCCCCCCTGCTGCTGCCCACAATGGGGCTCAGCCCAGCCCAGGGGGTTTCTGGGAGCTCACAGCCAGGCAGGTCCAGCTCTCACCCTCCAACAGCCCAAATCCTTCTCCTGGGGCTGCTCTAAATCCCTTAATCTCCCAGTCTGGACTGATCCCACAGGTTCCAGGTGCATCTCCAGCATCTTGCTTGGTTGAACCTCATGAGGCTCCCATGGTCCCAGATCTTCAGCCTTGCCAGGTCCCTCTGGATGTACTCCCATCCCTCAGGTGTGTCAGCCACCCCACACAGCTGGGTGGCATCCCCAGACATGCTGAGAGTGCCCTGATCCCACTGTCCTGTCACTGATGAAGATGTTCAGCACTGTCCTAAAAGTTGGTTCATCTGAGCTTCTGCCCAGCTGCTCCAGTCAGGATGGGTTTAACTCCTGCAGTTTTGGTGGCACTGTGACAAGATTGGCTGTCATTGTTTTACCCTTTTTGTTTCTGCAGAAGAAAGACCCAGCTGATCCCTTCAATGATGAGGAAAAGGAAAGGCATAAAGTGGAGGCTCTTGCTAGGAAGTTTGAAGAAAAATATGTAAGTGTTTCTTATTTACATTTTGTTGTTCTTGGGGCTGGGCAGTGCTGTTCAGGTCTCAGGTAATGCTCACTGGCTCTCAAGTTCCTGTTCTCCCCCAGTCCTTTATCCTGGCTGCCATGTGCTGGCAGCCAGGATAAAGGACTGGGGGAGAACAGGAACTTTTTCTGTCTCAGGGCTGCAAAAATAGTTCAGATTCATTCTTAAATCAGATGAGTCTGATTAAAGCAAATTACATGAACTGAAGTGAGCAGCAAATCACTTACTGTGATTGATAAAATTGAGTTTTCCTTAAGCAAAAATGAATTCCTAGGCCTTGTTGCTGTGGCAGGATGGAATGTTCAGAGTCTCTGAGCACGGGGCTAGGATGAGGACACTGCCCTCAGGACCCTGCTGCATGGATCTCTCTTACCTGTTCCTTTCTGTTCTTCCTTTTGCATTATTTCTGTGGCTGACAGTAAAACCACACTGTGGTTTTTATACCCTTTGGCACTTTGGGGCAGCAAGTTGTGTGTTGTTCTGTGACACAGATTTGGCCCGTGGGTCACCCTGCCACACTCTGTGGGTGTTTGATGTCTGTAGCACTGAGTCTGTACCTGCTGGAAAGCTTAGAGAAGAGCAAGCCCTGTGGAAGAGAGCCCTGGCAGGATTGTTGAAGGGATGCAGACCCAGTTCAGTGTGGAGTCTGGCTGGCAGTTTTTCATTTGGTTGCACTGTTTGTTTCTGTATGACAAGGCTTAAAACTGGATTTGCCACACCCTGGGAGCACAGTGTGATGGGAGCCAGCCCTGCTTTGCTTCTGCTGTAAGCTTTTCTGTCCTGGAGGCAGTGTTGCTGTCCTGTGTCAGGGTATCTCTGTGCTGCTGGGATGGAAAAGTGATGACAGTGTCCATGTTTCCTTGTTCAGGGTGGCAAGAGGCGCAGGAAGGACCGGATTCAGGATTTGATTGATATGGGCTATGGCTATGATGAGTCCGACTCCTTCATCGACAACTCGGAAGCTGTGAGTGCCTAAAGGTGGCTGAGGGGAGGCTGAACCTGCTCTGGGAGTGAGCCACGAGGCTGCCAGGGCCAGGGAGTGAGAGCTCTGGGGCAGCTGCATGGCAGGAGATTCTGGTAGGCATTCCAGTGTGTTCCTGGGGGAGCACGACCTCCTCAGTCTTGTGGCCAGGGACAGGACTTGAGGACATGGCTGGAGCTGAATCAGGGAGCTTTAGCTGGGATATCAGGAAAAGGTTCTTCCCCCAGGGCATGGTGCAGCATGCACCCTTTCTCAAAGCCGCAGCACCAAGCCTGTGTGAGCTCCAGAGCATTTGGACAGTGCTCTCAGGGATGCACACTTGGGATTGTTGAGGTGTCTGTGCAGGGCCAGGAGCTGGACTCAGTCTGATGGGTCCCTTCCAACTCAGCATGTTTTGTGATTCCATGAATCCCACTGCATCTTCCAAGCAGCTGAGCTAAGGAATGCAGTAACCAGGTGCCAGTGCCAATGAAGTGTTCTCCGTTATTTGCAGTATGATGAGCTGGTTCCTGCCTCTCTCACTACCAAGTATGGAGGGTTCTACATCAACTCAGGAACGCTGCAGTTCCGGCAGGCCTCTGAGTCTGAGGATGACTATGTCAAAGAGAAGAAGAAGAAGTGTCCCAAGGTCAGGAAGGCAGCTTTCTCAATTATTCCCTCTGTTACAGCTCAGAGCTTGCTGCATTGAAAGTGTGCTAACATCCAGAGTGGGAGAGATTTGTGACTTGGTGTGGACAGAATAGGGATAGGCACTTGAAATCCCACTGTATCCTAAAATTTCTGAGTAAAATGAAGCATGTCTGGCATGGATAAGACTCTGGTGGGGTTACCTGGTTCCCAGAGCAGAGGTGGCAGCAGCTCCCTGTCACCATGGAAGTCACAGCATTATGGGGGTGCTGTCAAATGCTGAAGGCAACACGTGCCAGAACCGTGGTGAGTGATGTAGGGGGTGGGGTTAATGAGTTCTGTGTTTTCACACTCCTGGGAGAGGTCCCAAAGTGGCTCTGGGAGTGCTGGCAGTGTTGTGGGAAACTCTTTGATTGTGACTCATTTTTAACCCTCTGCAGAAGCGGAAGTTGAAAGATGGGGGTGAAAAAATAAAGAAGAAGAAGAAGGATGATTCTTACGACAAGGAAAAGAAATCAAAGAAGTCCAAGTTTCCAAAAGCTGGGTAAGGATGGGAGGAGGCAATTCTTGCTGCTCAGCACTTTGTTTCAGGGTTCCAGGTGGCTGCAATAGGAAGCTGTTGCAGTGTGGGGTGGCTTTAATGCACATTGCAAACAGCAGGAAAACTGTTGCTTGCCAAGTGGGAAAGAAAGGCAGGGGATGATCAGGGAAGGAGCACAGCTCCACAGCAGCAGTGTGTGAGCAAAGAGGGGCACAGCTGGCTGCAGGAGTGGTGTTTTTGGTGCTCTGTTTAGTGGGAACAGGTCTGGAGAGGAGAGGGAAAGATAACAACTGTTGGGATGGAGCTGTGGGAGGAAAGGCAGGTGGGAAGGGCTCGGGGCTGTCAGTGTGGGGCTGCCAGGGAGGGAGAGGTTACAAGGCAGACTGTGTTACTGCTCTCTCTGGGCAGTCCTTTGTACTCCTGCCCAAAGTATTTCTTGGATGAGTGCTCAGCTCCTTTATAGCTTTTGGGCTGTAAAATGGAATGAGTTTTCATTTTGTTCTGAGTTATCTTGTGCTGTAGCTCTGTCCATGCATTGGTCTGCCTGGCCTGTCTCTTTCAGTATCTATATCTGTTGATTTTCATTAATTTCCTGTATTTTCCTCCTCAGTTTTTTTCCTTCTTCCTTTAACTGTTCTTTGTAATTTATTTTTTCCTGCATGGATCTGCTTTTGGGCAGCAGCAGCCCATGTGTGGTGTGGTATCATCAGTGTGTGATTCCTTCAAAGTGAGCAAGGAAAGGAATTTGTTCTCCTGGTTTTAACACAGCAGAAAGCTTCACACTAACTCTGTCCTGCCTCAGTTCCTCTGTACTAATTGTGCATTTCCCAACCTTCCTTGCTGGAATAACAACAATTTCATGTAGCTACTGAAAGCAGGGCTCTGTGGAGGTGGTTTAGGCCTCAGCACCTCTCTGCAGTGACTCAGGACAGCCTTCTCTGAGCTGGGAGGAGCAGCCAGAAAGAACCCTGAGACTTTTAGAAGCTGTAAAATACTTTTTCTGCTGTAATTGGTTAAGGAGCTAAGACTTGCCAGGGAATTGCGCCTGAAGTGAACTGGGGGAGAAGGGACCCTGTCTGCTACTTGATCTTGTATTCAGTTCCCTTTCCCCCTCTACTCTTTGTTTGCAGCTTCACAGCATTAAATGCAAGTAAGGAGAAGAAGAAGAAGAAATACTCTGGAGCTCTCAGTGTCAAGGAGATGCTGAAGAAGTTCCAGAAGGAGAAGGATGCTCAGAAGAAAAAAGACGAAGAGCAGAAAGTGGTGACCCCTTCCCCAGCAGACCCTGCAGCCCCAAGGGAGGCAGAGGCCATGGCTGACCCTCTGCTGTCCCTCTTTGGCCACGCCAGTGACAGTGACCTGCTCCAGGCAGCCTCAGCCATGGACTCCCTGAGCGAGCTGGACCTGGAGCGGCTCCTCAGCGAGTCCCCCGAGGGCAGCCCCTGCCCTGAGCTGGAGGATGGCAGCGACCCTGCCTTGGAGCAGGAGTTCAAGCAGCCACCATCCCTCCCAGAAGGGCTGCCAGCCCCCCTGGAGAAAAGGATCAAGGAACTGGCTCAGGTACAGCAGCTCCTGGGGGCAGTGGGGCTGGCAGGGGGCACAGCTCTGCTGGGAGTGTGTGACAGGAGTGGTACAGCTCTGCTGGGAGTGTGTGACAGGAGGGGCACAGCTCTGCTGGGAGTGTGTGACAGGAGGGGCACAGCTCTGCTGGGAGTGTGTGACAGGAGGGGCACAGCTCTGCTGGGAGTGTGTGACAGGAGGGGCACAGCTCTGCTGGGAGTGTGTGACAGGAGGGGCACAGCTCTGCTGGGAGTGTGTGACAGGAGGGGCACAGCTCTCTGCTGGCTGTGTGTGACAGGAGGGGCACAGCTCTGCTGGCTGTGTGTGACAGGAGTGGCACAGCTCTCTCTGCTGGCTGTGTGTGACAGGAGGGGCACAGCTCTGCTGGCTGTGTGTGACAGGAGGGGCACAGCTCTGCTGGCTGTGTGTGACAGGAGGGGCACAGCTCTGCTGGCTGTATGTGACAGGAAGGCCCAGCTCTGCTGGCTGTGTGTGGCAGGAGGGGCACAGCTCTGCTGGCTGTGTGTGACAGGAAGGCCCAGCTCTGCTGGCTGTGTGCGGCAGCAGCCAGGGACAGAGCACACTCCAGTGGAGGAGTTTCTCAGATCCACTGGGGTCACACCTTTGTGCCATTCAGTTTCCTCTAAATGATTTTCTTGAAGGCCCAGATGTCAGGTGATGTCCAAGTGCTGGATCTTGTCAGGTGCTAAATGTGATGCTTGAGATCACACCTGACCAGGATTCCTTCTTTACCCCTCTTGGAACAGTATGCTCCTGATGCAAGCAGTAATTTCCAGAGTCAGTGTGAATGAATGGACTGAACTGTGAATTACTGAGCCTGGAGGGCTGGTTTGGGCTGGGATAGAGGTGGCCACAGTGGCTGTTCTGGGGCAGTTTTGAATTGTGCTGTGAAGAGAGCTGATAACCCAGGGATGTTTTGTTGTTGAGCAGGGAGTGCTCACCCAGTGCCAAGGCCTTTGCTGCTCCCACCCCACACTCCCAGTGAGGGGCCTGGGGGGCAGGAGGAGCTGGGAGGGGACAGCCAGGATAGCTGATCCCAGCAGGGATATCCCAGACAGGGGGATCATGATCAGCATATAAAACTGGGGGGAAAGGAAGAGGGGGATGTTTGGAGTGATGGCATTTGTTTTCCCACATGATACATGTGATGGAGCCCTGTTGTCCTGGGGATGGCTCAACACCTGCCTGTCCGTGGGAAGTGGGGAAAGAATTCCTTGTTTCCTTTGCTTGCATGGCTTTTGCTTTACCTGTTACACTGCCTTGTCTCAGCCCATGGGTTTTCTCACTTTTACCCATATGATTTCCTGCCCCATCCCACCTGGGTGAGGGAGCAGCAGCTGTGTGGGGCTGAGTTGCAGGCTGGGATTAAACCATGACAAGGACAAATGCCACTATATTTTTAAGAGGCTGTGCTGGTCAGGACACTGAAGGGGTGCCCAGTGCTGTGTGTGTAAAATCTGTAAAGAGGGTGCAGCTGAAAAGCATTGCCACAGTTCTGCACTGGGAGAAGGCCTGGAAAGCCCTCTAGATGGGGCTTGGGGATTTGCTAGAACCATCTCCATGTCACAGGCAGATCCTTTGCTGAAGCTTGGGTACCACTGGAGCTGCTCCAATTTGGCAATTTGAGTCCTTCAGCCATTTTTAGCATCTGGGTGTTGGGTCCCATTTAGAGAGTAATGGATTCTTTGCTTCTTTTCTCTCAAGGTCAGGATTAAATCACCAGACAGTATTTCTTGTTGGGACTCAGATGTTTATTAGTTCTTATCTAGGTTACTGTCTCACAAGCTGTGAGTTCTACAGTACTTTGCTCTAACAAGGTAGAAAATGGCAATGTATCTCTCTCTACAGGGCCTTTTAAGGCTAAACTGTCCAATTAAGAAATGACACCTAAATTATTTTTACTTTTAACCCAATAACCAACCACCCATGCCTGCAGTGTGGACATTTATCCAAACCCATGGAGAAGAAGGTGAAGAAGCAGGAGCAGCCTCCACCCTAAAACCTCCATCTTGCTTTATATCTATTACTGTATTCTAAACCCTGAAACTCTGAGTTTCCCACCCTGTGATATCACACACTTCTGTTCAAACTCCACACCCACAATCCCAGCTCTGACATTCCATTTTGGAAACTTCTCCACAGCCTCAGGTCAGTGCAGTGCTCTCTTAGGGGTCAGTGCCTGGCAGCACAGAAAGTCTCAAATTCTCAGCAGCCAGGGTTCCAACAAGGGAGTGGAATATATTAATGTCTAGAAGGATGGTCTTATGTCTTTTCACCAGTTGCTCCTCCTGCAGCTGGGTTCCTGGGGGTCTCACCCATCTTCTCCACAGTGTGGTGTGCTCTGGGAAGCTCCAGTCTGTTTTGGAGAAGGAGAATACTGGTTGCTGCTCAGGGATCCCTTCCTGGCCTGTCAAAGTGGTGTCAGGGTGTCACTATCAGCCTGTCAGCAGTGCTGGGAGGTTTTGTTCCTGCTGCTGGTGTGGTTTTAAACACTGATTTCAAGTCATAAACATGCCCTTGGAGCTCTGGGGTGGTTCTGCTTCCTGGGGCACTTCAGTTTAGAGCACCTCTTACTGAAGTGGGGGATGCTGAGTAACTCCTGTCGATGAAGATAAGCTGCTCTTAGTGAACTGTTCTGCTGAGTTGTGCACTGGGGTGAGCAGATGGGAGGGGAGGAGGAACTGAAGCAAGTATTGCCACAGCTGATAAAATAATGGGCTCTTGGTGGATGTTTCTGTTCCAGAAAGCACCAAAGCAGCTGTTTGTGACTCTGTCTGAGTTAAAGGAGAATATTTTGGAAGTTCCATGGTATCAGGTTAATTGTTATGGTGTTGTGAAACAGTTTAATAGCAGAGTCCATACTGATTTTCCTGCTTAGATTTTCCTGCTGCTGTGTCTCTGTTGCTGGATTGTGGATGTTAAGAAAAGAAAGAAACTGAAACCTGTGGGTCAGTTAGGGCTGTGGGACATGAGCTCAAGTGTCAGTGAAGAGGTGCTCTACCTCTGCCTGAGAGCCAAGTCTCTTCATCCCAGAGCTGGGAGCATCTCCTGAGTTAAATGGAGCCTCCTGGCATTTCCTCTTCTACTTTAACTGCTTTGACTTTAACCCTCTCCTTCCTAAATCATTTTCCTGTTGAGGAAATAGCATTGAGTCTTCTCCTTTGACATCACCTGCTGCTGGCAGGGAGGAATGTTCACCCTCTGGGCATAAATTAATTGCTTGCCTGCCTCAACTTTGGAGTGGTAAATCATGGGATTTCAAAATCCTCTCCTGGTCTGCTTCCCCGTGCAAGGAATCACTAACTCATGGTGGTGCCTTGTGCCAAATCCCAGTTTTGTTTATATCCCCACTCAGAAAAAACTGAAAGCTCTTGGCAATTTGCTACTATCTCATTCATCTCTTGGAATTATTTTCCTGCTGGACATATTTTTCATGGGTGTGATGTTTTTGGGCAGCACTTTGTGAGCTGCAGTCATAGCTCTGGAAGCTTCCTGAACTGGACTTTTTTTTTGTTTCCATGGTGTTGACTGGGAGTAACACATCCCCTGTGGCTGTGACTCTTCTCTCTTGGTGTCTTGGCTTAGTTTCCAGATGGATCTGGAAAACCTGGTGATACGTCTCCTCAACCTTCCTTAGATGTGATTTGTTTGAGCTTTCCTGGTCCAGGGACACTCTCTGTGCTCATATTCCTCCATCTCCTGAGAAGTTAAAGCCATGCCCTGCAGCTGTTGTTGTCCCCATGGCAAGTTTGGCAGAGAAGTCACCTCCTTTGTCCCAGGAAACAGAGGACTCTTCACTCCAGAGTGGTAACTCCAGTGCATCTGGAGAGGATGGGAAAGTCAGGTGTTACCAGGTCAGGCAGGGTTGGACTTGAGCTGGGGAGGTTCACACTTCTGCTGTGGCAGAGTTTGTGTAATAAAGCTGTGCCTTGTTTTGCAGTAGTTCTGTGGTGGTTTTGGAGACACCTGGTTGCTCGTGCCAGCTGTGAAGTTCTGATGGTTTGTGTTATTTCCTGATTTCCAGGCTGCCAGAGCTGCTGAGGGAGAAGGCAAGCAGAGATTCTTCACTCAGGACATCAACAACATCATACTGGAGTAAGTGCTGCTAGCAGAGAGGTGTGGGAAAGGAGAGCATTAGGCAGAGCATTTTTGGTAAATTCAGGAGCAGGTTCAGTAGGAATTGTGGGGTTGTCCTTGTACAGGTCTTCCAGGCAGAACATGCCCAGAATAACATGAAAGTCTCCTACAAATGGTTTTCAGTTGAAATATGATGAGCTAGGAGAGTGTTGGAGGGAATGTATCCAGGCCTCCTGTTCTCAAGATGCTGCCTGATATTTATGGGCCTAAATTTGGTCACTTGACCTGTGAGTTTAGCTTGATGCAAGACCAGTAAATGTCTCCCTGTGAGAGATGGCAGGTGTGTTTTTGCTACTTAACTTACATGCTATGTAGAATTGTTTATAACTGGGATAAGGCTGCTGTGTTCACTGGTTCTCTGGGAAAACTGGAGGAATTCCATTCCTGCTCTGTATTTTGAGGCCCCAAATTACAGAGTGCCAGTGTTGCTCAGGCAGCTGCAGATAATGGCTTCATTCTTCTGCCAGAGCCTGGAGAGGGCTGATGAATGCACAGGCTTTTGTGATCAGTGCAATAATACTGACACCCAGGCTTTAATTTCATTAAGGTTTATCCAGGCAATTGCTGGGAACTGCCTAGGGGAGTTTGGGACTCTGTTTCCCTCTCATTTCCATGGCTGATTACCACCTTCCAGCATTCCAGTGCTGGCTACACAAACAGTCCTTGTCTGGTGGCAAACTGATCACTTCAGCCTCACTCAGAGGAGATTTAGACAGATTTGTACAATTTTGCTGCACGATTTGGATGAAGGGAACCCCAGACATGAGTATAGACTGAGAACTCACTGTGGGCAGCCCTGGGAGAAGAACTTGGGGTGATGGTGGGTGAGAGGCTGGACATGCTCCCCTCTCTGTGCACCCAGAAACCCCCCTGGGCTGGGCTGAGCCCTGGGCTGGGCAGCAGCAGGGAGGGATTCTGCCCCTCTGCCCCCTCAGCTGAGACCCCACCTGCAGAGCTGCCCCAGCCCTGGGGCCCAGCACAGGAAGGATGTGGAGCTGCTGGAGAGAGCCCAGGGGAGCCCATGGAGATGCCCCAAGGGCTGGAGCCCCTCTGCTCTGGAGCCAGGCTGGCAGAGCTGGGGGTGCTCACCTGGAGAGGAGAAGGCTCCAGGGACACCTCAGAGCCCCTGCCAGGGCCTAAAGGGGCTCCAGGAGAGCTGGAGAGGGACTGGGGACAAAGCATGGAGGGACAGGACACAGGGAATGTCTCTCACTGCCAGAGGGCAGGGCTGGATGGGATATTGGGAATTAGGAATTGTTCCCTGGCAGGGTGGGCAGGCCCTGGCACAGGGTGCCCAGAGCAGCTGGGGCTGCCCCTGGATCCCTGGCAGTGCCCAAGGCCAGGCTGGGCAGGGTTTTCAGCAACCTGGAACAGTGGAAGGTGTCCCTGTCCATGGCAGGGGGTGGGATGGGATGAGCTTTAAGGTCCCTTCCAATTCAAAGCATTCTGTGACTTTAATGATGGTGATGATGAATCACTTGGCATTTTTTACACTTTCTGACACTGAGAGGTGGCTTAAAAAGCCAGGCTCCTAATTTCTGTTTAATTGTGTAGATGAGTTTGGCATGTTCTGATCTCTCTCGTCTACTCACTTGGAAGTTGAAATCCAAGGGATGAATTTTGATTTCATCTTGTCCTGAATTACACTGCCAGAGCAGCTGACAGAACCAGTGTGCACTTCTCATTTCATTGCCTGCCCCTCCTGCCTGCAGCTGCCAGGGAGAGCAGATGAGACTGCTCACTTCCACCTGTTCCTTCTCCAGCTACTCCCAGACCAGATTGAAAGCACAGCTTGGGATAAAACCTATTGATCCTAGAATCCAGAGAGATACCCACAGTTTACCTTGTCCTTCATCCCTCTGTCCCTGCCTCCCAGTCCCCTGAGGGCTGGCTGGCAGTCCTGCTAAGGCTGTGTTTGTCCCCAGCATCGAGCTGCAGACGCGGGAGCTCAGCAGTCAGGTGCGCTCGGGGGTCTACGCCCACCTGGCTGCCTTCTTCCCCTGCAGCAAGGACACGCTGCTGAAGCGAGCCCGCAGGCTCTACCTCTACGAGCAGGTGAGGGAGGTGGCCACCAGGCCTGCGGGGTGGTGGCCCTGCTGGGCACAGCGTGGCTGTTGCTGTCCCCAAAGCGCCGTGTCCTCTGTAGGGCATGGCACGGTGGCTGGGTGGGGGTGGAGCTGGCTGGATTTTGGTGTCCCAGCCATGGGAACATTTTGGGGTGTTCTGTGTTGCAGCAGCTCTCTGGCCACAGAGAGAAACAGACAGCTTTCCTCTTGGAGTCTCTGCGGTTGAGATGACCCTGAGGTGTTAGAAAGTCTCTTTTTCCCAGCCCCAGGATTGAAGGAGGAGTCAGGATTCTTCAGCTGTGGTTTTCAGGGTTGTTTATTCTCTGTTATCTCTAACGTTCTTTTTCTCACCTGCTGAGGTCTGTCCAGCAGGTTGGTTGGTGGCACACTGACTGCCCCAGAGGTGATGTTACCTTTTTATACTAAGAACTACCTGTACATTATTTACTATAATTTTCCACTGCCTATCATCTATGTTAGACAGTGTGTTTCTACTCTAAACCAATCCAAAAGTGACACCATCACCCAGGAGATGGAGGCTAAGAAGAAAAAGGACAAGGCATGCCCAAATCCCTCCATCTTGGCTTCTGAATCCCCATTCTAAAAACCTCAAAACTTTACTTTTTCACCCTGTGACAAACTAACTATTATCCTACTTAAACTCTCGTGACTTGTAAATCTTCACATAAAGTTGGTAATTTTCTCCATGGGTTAAAAATCAAAGCCACAGTTGTCTTTGGCTTCATGCCAAGGTCTCTTGAGCCCCCTCCCAGGGGATCAAGCCATCTAGGGCAGCCAGAGGGATGTCCTGGATTCTGACACTTTCCCAGGCATCTTTCTGGGAAAAACCTGTGAGAAAATCAGAGAGAAGAATGAGAAACAATTCTTATCTTCACTTGCTGCACCTGGTATTGTGAACATGTGGAATGTGTTATGGAGATTTGTTTACCAAAGGTTTCTTAATTAACTGACAGTGATGGTGTTTTAATTAAAGAACTAATCAATTCCACATGTAGTGAACTAAGGTCTAAAAGTATAGGTTTCTTAATACAGACTATTGCTCAGCCTTCTGTAAAGAGATGGAGTCAGTGTAAGTTATCAGGCAGTCCTGGCTGCTGTGCTGACAGCTCTGTGCTTGCTGCAGGGTGGGCGCCTGAAGGAGCCTCTGCAGAAGCTGAAGGAAGCCATTGGAAGGGCCATGCCAGAGCAGGTGGCCAAGTACCAGGAGGAATGCCAAGTTCATACTCAGGCCAAGTTTGCCAAGTAAGCTCCTCGTTTGCTCATTCCCCCTCTGTGGCTTCTCCCAGCAGGCTTCCTGTGGCCTGGAGGCTGCTCTCCTGAAGTTTGCCACCTCTTTTTGTTCCCTGGGTTACATTTGCTGATGGGCATTGATTGGCCTGATTAAGCTGTGTGTGTTCTTCATGTCTGTGGCCATGCCAACTACAGCAGCACTGATGGAACCAGAGCTTGGCTGAAGGGTTTTGCTTGTGCAGGCATGTCCTTAGGAACATGGCAGCCTGGGAACAGTCAGGCTGGATTAGTCCCATCATCTCTATTACAAAATATTGAGAGATTTCTTAACCTTCAGCCCATAGCTCAGCTTGCACCCTGAGCCAGAGATTGCTGATACTGGGACCTCTGTCCAGTGCTGTTCTGAGATACTTAATCCTCCCCTTGAACCTGCAGGGTGATCACTTGCACATTTTCTGTCTTCATTTTAGGATGCTGGAAGAGGAAAAAGACAAAGAACAGCGAGTTTGCTCTGATGATGATGAGGATGAAGAAAAGGGAGGGAAGCGTGTCGCGGGCCCACGGAAGAAATTCCAGTGGAATGATGAAATCAGGTTTGAATAACTCTGATATTAAGCAAATTCATGACCTGTCTTACTCCTTGCAGTTGGCAGTGAAGCATTTTGGTGTCTGTGTTTTGTTTCCAAAGCAGTGCTGATCACCTGTAGGAGCAGTCAGCTTGGAGGTTCGTGGCACATGGTGTTGCTTGTGGAAGCATTCCTGCATTTATTGCATCCCACCCTGCAGCTGATTTCAGGCCCAGGCTAACCCTGAGAGAAGTGCTGAGAGCCTCTGTGTAGAGTCCAAAAGAGAGAGTCAGATCTTTGGGAACAGAAGGGATTCAGCTGAATTGCTGACATCCTACAGCCCAGACTCTTGACATGCCCAGGTTCTGGTTGTGGAAGCAGTTGGAGCTGTTGGGTTTTGCTGCCCCTGGCACCCAGGGGGCTGACAGAGAAGGGAGTGCTGAGGATAGGGGAGAGAGACAAAGGGTAAAAGGAAAATCAGTCCTGCTGTCTTCTTATTCTGGAACAAATCAGTTTGTGCTGCTGATCCATGTAGGACATAGCCAGCTGTGCTTCCTGCCTTCTCCTTGCAGAGAGGTTCAGTTCTGTGGCTGTTACTGGTGCCTGTGGCTCTGGCACTGGTTTGCTGCCTCAGCTGGTTCAGGAAATTACACTGGGAAGGATAACAAGACTTTTCTCCCTGGTGCATCCATGTGTGTGCACACACAGAGCAAGGACTGTGCCTTTCCCTTCTCCTTTCCTGAGGAGGCAGTGCAGGGTTGTATTAGCAAGAGCCAGGCGTGTCTTGGTGTATTTATCCAGCCTGGATAAAGAGAATGATCTCCAAGTGGGAAAGGTCAATCTGCATAACTGTATGTGAAATCTTCCTGTTCCTCAGGGAGCTGCTTTGCCACTTGGTGAAGATTAAAATGGATGGTTATGACCTTGACAAGAATAAGGCTCAGTCTCTAGAGGATTATGTGAAGACCTTCCTAGAAGGAGAGGTGAAGCCCCTTTGGCCAAAAGGCTGGATGCAGGCCAGGTGAGCAAGAATCAAGGGATTCCTTGTCCCAGGGGACCTGGGAAGGTCATCAGTCCTACCCTTGCTCAGGGAATGGCTGGCTTCAGAATTAGATCAGAGTGCTCAGGGCTTTGGCCTGTGGAATTTTGGAAATTCCCAAGGATGGAGTTTATCACAGCATCTTTGGGCTCCTCTTCTGGTACTTGATCATTCTTCATGAGATCTTTTCTCCTTATTTCCTATAAAAATTCCCCTTGCTGCACTGAACTGAATATTCCCTGCTTTTGATTTTACTGTGCACCTTTGAGAAAGGTCTGACTCCATCCTGTTCCTGTCCCCACCACTCTTTAGGTAGTGGAAAATTGCCATTAGACTCCTCCTGGGGCTTCCCTTTTTCCAGGCTGAGCAAACCCAGTTCCCTCCACCTCTCCTTGGCTGTTGTGTGTCCCTGTTCCTTGGGATGTCTCCAGTTTGCTGGCATCTCTCTTGGACTGTGGGGATCTTGAAACTGGATTTGTGTCCAGATGTGTCCTCCTAGGTGCTGAGCAGGGGATGGTTTGCTCTCAGCAGGGCACCTCTGCAGCAGTGGATTCCCTTCCCTTGCCCCCCAGGAGCCCCAGGCCCTTTCCTGCAGGGCTGCTGCCCAGGGTTGTTCCATCCCAGCTGCAGGACTTGGTGCTGGATTTCACTGAGCTCCATAAGGTTTGTGTTGGTCTCTTTCTCCAGCCTGGGAAGGGCCCTGTGGATGGCAGCCCTGCCCTCCACCATGTTCTCCCCCCTGCCTCTGTCCCTTTTCACCTCCCAAATGCCTGAGTGCAGCCAGGGCTGTAAATGGCAGTGCTGAGCAGCCTCAGTGCCATGGTGGTGTCAGACAGACATCACTGGCAGGAGAAGTGGCACTGAGGTCAGGCCCACGGGCCAGTCTCTCCTTTCTTGGCTCTGTATTACACAAGATCCCTTTGTAAGCACAAAGGATACATTTTCCAGACACTTTGGGAAGTCTTCTCTGGAGTATTCCCAAAAGAAGGAAGGCAAAGTAGGAAAGTTTTAGGGGCTTGTTGGAGGCAGTAGAATCTGGTGTGGTTTCTGTACCCTCGCTGCTGTTTCCTGCTCTTTCCCACTCTCCATCATCCCTGCCCTCGAGCTGGCAGTGGCAGAGAGCCACACAAATGGCAGAGTCCCTCTGCTGGGACTGTCGTCATCTTCTGGCCTGCTTTGTTTTGCTCAGTACTTTCAAAGAAAGGACAACTCTGCAGTCTTACTTCTGGAATCTTTAAGGTTCCTTCCAACACAAGCTGTTCCATGGTCTGTCTCTGCATTTCACCAGCTGGGCAGTGCTGTCTTCTCTGCTGAGTGTGCTTTCTGGGTGGTGGGGGATAAGGAAGATGTAGGTAGCAGTTCCTAAGAGCAGTAAGAGAGTGGCACATCAGAGATGCACTTGGAGAAGTCCAGGAAGGCTGTTTGGTGCAGTTGCAGTGCTCAGCATGGTTGTAGTGTGGTGGTGCAGGAGCTGAAATCTGGCATTAGGAGGTGGGGGAAGATTCCTGCTTAGTTAATGAAGATCTACCCAGCCTGAGGGTCTCAGCTTGCCAAGTTTTAAAAACTTTTCTTTGAATAAAAGGAAATTAAAATCTTCAAGTTGATGGTGAAAATGTTGTTGGGCAATCAGGTGTTCACACAAGACTCAGTGTAGGAGGCATTTCCAGTGGAATTAAGTACAGTAAGTAATACCTCAATAAAAGTGGATTTCCTGGTTGCTTTCCAGTGGCTGAAGGACAGTGGTTTCTCCTGCTGGCACTTGGAGTTGGACTTGATCTTTCTGGGTCTTATCCAACTCAAGATATTTTCTGACTTGGTGGTTTAAAGACAGAGGGTAGAGTGACAGACATGGGGAGGGGTTGGTGGCTCTAGGAAAACTGAAACAATGTTATCCATAAGTCAGCTTGATTCACTGTCATCGTGGTCTCAGAAGTTCATCTGTAAGAGGAACTTGAAGGTGGACAGAGCAGCAATTTCATGGATGAGTTAGAGAGGCCCTGCCATGAGTCTGTTTCCTCCATGGAAACAGAGGTGATTAACAGAATGTTAGGTTAACATAAGCTTGCTTTTTAAGAGAAAAATGATGAAAAAAGCCTGTTAATACCAGGCAGGAATCACATTCCATGTGCCAGTACTGAGGGAATGTTTGAGACTCCTCCCTGACATGTAGGAGGGCAGCTGAATGGCAGCTGGTTTGGGTCAGAGAGTGTTTGGGGGAGACTCTGCTTTACCCTCAGTTGTGCAGGCTTTGGATGAAGCTCAGTCTGTCAGCTGTGCTCAGTCAGTCCTTCCAGAAAGGGTTGTCATGTACAGAGTCACCTCAGCTCCAGGCTGGGGACACAAAGGCAGCACAGACCCTTCTCTCCTTCATTGCTGGCTGAGAGGCACGGGAAGGGAACTTCCTTCCTGGAGGCTGAAGAGCTCTTGGATGATCTTTGGCAGCAGGAAGGCCCTGAGTGATGACCCTGCCTCTCCAGCTGGCTTTTTAAGCTGGCAGATCTTTTTCCTTAGGCATTGTCCAACCACTGCCTTAATGGCCTTTGCAGTGCCCACAAGCATTACTCCCCAGAGAGAGAACTCTGTGGGGCAGCTCAGGACGATCTTCCTGGCAAAGGGCTGAATTTGTTTGCTCTCTGAGGTTTCAGTTTCACCAAGTCCCCTGCTGTGCTGTGCAGCTCTGTCTCCAGTGATCCCAGCTGCTCTACTGGGTCTTGCTGGATATCACTTCTCATTGCTCTCTTCCCTTCTTAGGACACTGTTTAAGGAGAGCAGGCGTGTACACGGACACCTCACATCAGTCCTGTGAGTATCACAGCATTCCTCTGGAGTGAAAACTGCTGATCTCCATTCCCTGGGGCCTGGGGGGATCCTGCAGGAACACCTGAGCTTGCTTGGCTCCCCCCTCATAGATCAGTGCTGCTTCTTTTGGGGAGGTCTAGGGAGAGCAGCTGTTTGTGTGTGACATCTCCCAACACTTTCCTCAGGTGCTTTAGCCTTCAGCAAGCTCAAAAATTACAACTTTAAAGCCAGGTTGCCCCTGGTTCAACAGCCTGGAGTCAGGCCTCTGTGCTGGGCCTGGGAGGCTCAGGGAGGTCAGGTGGAGTGTGATTACTGCAGCCTGTTCACTTGCTGCTTGCTGGATGCTGGATTCTCTCTTTCTTGTTGCCTGCTTCAAGGAGGGGCACCATGAGCTCAGACTGGTGAAGGTGGGTGCAGCAGGCTCACCAAGAGCCATCAGAATCCAGCTGGGCAGGGGCTTTAATCCAAAGGGTCTCATGGATCTAGCTGGTGGTTGTTAACAGATGAGGACATGGATTTAGGCTGGTGTCAGCTTGTCAGACAGTCCTGTTCTTGGCACTGGTGAGTGAGGGGAAGTGGAATAGGGTGTAGAGTCATCCTTCCCTCAGCCACACACCCAGCAGCTCAGGGATGTCTTGTACCAAAGATTGCATCTGGCCAGATCTATTCTCTGGGAGTTTGGCAGATGCTTTTGCATCCTTGGCTTCTTCTGGGAACCCAAAAGAAGGGTGTAACTTCTGCAGAACAGTCTCTGTGCCAGTTTCTCTCTGGGCCTTGCTGTAGGAGGGCAGCAGTGGGGTCCTGCAGCTGGTGCAGGATGTGTGTGTGGGTGTTTCACTGTTCTGCTGCCATTCCAAAACTCTGCTCCACTCCCTGATCCACTCCCTGGTGGGAGTTGGGGCTTCCAAGAGCAGCAACCAAATGTCATGTGGTTTTGAATCCTAGCAACCTGAGATGCTGCCTCTGTTCCCTGCAAAGACTCAGTGGATCATCACCAGCAGGGCCCAGGTGTGCTCCGTGGCTGGCTCCTTCCCTGGGGGCAGTCACTCAGCCATGTTTCTCTTGTTTTCCTCCAAACAGGGCGAAGAAGAAAGTTATAGCTGCTACTAAGGTGAAGGTGAAGGTGAGTTCTGTTTCCTGGATCTCATGGTTGGTATGTGCCAAAAGTCAAGTGACTGCCACCCTGAACCCTGTGCTTGAGCTTTGGATCAGCTACTGTGAAATGGCTCTGCTCAGTATTTGGCTTGGAAAAAACAACTGGAACAGCAGCTAAAATTGATGGCAGTGGTGGTTGGGAGGGGAGTGGGGGCTCACAGAATATGCGTGTCCTGCCTTTTATCCCCAGATTGTGAACCCTCCCTCCCCTCCTCAGCCATAAACCCTGTCTCTCTTCTGACTGTGCCTTCTCCTGTGATGTTGTTCCAGGACTCTTCCTGCAAGCCAGACAAGAAGCTGTCAGTGTCTGTCCCTTCCCTGCACTCGAGCAGCACCTTGGCCATGTCCTCAGAGCCCCAGGGAGGAGCCCTGGGCATCAGCGCCCAAACCAGGGAGCTCTTGTCCCTTGGGACAGCCCAAGCTGCCAGCAGCACTGCCACTCCTGCCACCTTCAAGGATGACTCCTTGGATGAGGACTTGATTCACAACCCCACCTCCTCCCTGGAAGCAGTGTCCAAGGAACTGGCTGTGCTGAACAGCAGGGCAGCAGGGAGCCCTGACTTTACTCTTCCTGCAGCTCCAAAAGCTCCACCAGAGAAGATCCCAGCTCTTGCATCCTCAGAGGAGAAGAGGACATTTCCAAAGCCCAACCCTTCCCCTACATCATCCTCTGGTTCCCTCCAGTCTCCTCTAAACTTCCTAGCTGAGCAGGCCCTGGCGTTGGGCCAGTCTTCTCAAGACAAGAAGACAGAGAACTCTAATTACAAAGAGCATTCCTGCCAAGCCTCCCCCAGCAAAATCCTTCCTGATGCCCACCAGGCTAAACAGAAGCACCACAGCCAGGTCAGGCCAGGCCACGGGCCCCTGGCCTCGGCGCCGGTGCCGGGCTCTCAGGTGAAGGTGTTCCACCCTGGTGCTCAGCTCCAGAAAACCTTCACCTCCCCAGCTCCCTTTGTCAAACTGCAGAATCCCAAATCCTCTACCCCTCTGCCCCAGCGCTCCCTCCTCCAGCAGGTCAAATCATCAACCAAAGCTCAGAGCTTCCATTCCTCCACGTCCCCAAGCAGCACCCAAAACTCCAACAGCTCCCACAAGAGCCAAGGCTTGTCCTCATCCTCTCTCAGCTACGCCGGGAAGCACTCCAGTGCCTCCGGCTCTTCAGGACAATCTTACAAATCTCCTTTCGTCGCTGGCTCCCTCTCCAAGCACGGGGCTTCTTCCAGCAGCTCCTCTGGAGCTCCTGCCAACCAGGGCAGCTCCTCTGGGACTTTGCTCCCCGGCGTCGCCGCCCCATCCCCAGGCTCAGCCTCCGGCCGTGCGGCCTCAGGCTCCTCCGTGAAGAAACCTCCCGTGGCCCAGAAGCTGACCCTGGTGGCACCTCCTGGAGGCTCCAACGGAGATTCCAGCGGGGGCACCCAGGGCGTGGCCAAGTTGCTGACCTCGTCCCTAAAGCCAGCTGTGGTCAGCAGCACCGCAGCCTCTACCTCTGTGCCGGTAAGGGGGCCCTGCTGGGAGCTCCTGCCTCGCTCACAGCTGCCCTGAAGGGGGCACTTCAAAAGCAAAATCTTGAATGACTGGCTGGATTTCAGCTGCTTTAGACTAGAAAGTTGTGGCCTTTGCCCTGGGCTTGCCCTCCAGAATTCCAGCTTTCACTTTCAGCTTAAATAACCACTGAGCTGAATACTGTGCTGCCTTCCAAAGGGTAGTTATTGCCCAGGCTGTGCCGTGGTCCTGCCTTGGCTCTGCAAGTTATGGGGACAGTAGGGCTCCCATTTGGATTAAGAGAAAGTGCAGTAAGATAATTTATAATTTATCACAAGAGATAAAATTCATTGCATAAACTAAAATTATAATGATGAATTTATCATTAATTAGATCTACACACTTAGCCTTCTTTATGCTATTCCAAGTCATTTTAGTATTATTGCCACTTTTGTCATGACTGACCCACAGAATAAATAACCTGTGGTTATAGAACTGTGGAATCATTCAGGTTGGAAAGCCCTCTAAGATCATGGAGTCCAACCACTCCCCCAGAACTACCAAGGCCACCTCTAGCCCATGTCACCAGTGCCACATCCACATGGCTTTTAAATCCTCCCAGACATGGTGACTCCACCCCTTCCTGGGCAGCTGTGCCAGTGCCTGACCATCCTTTCCATGGAGAAATTTTCCCAATATTTGTTAGGATAGAACATTTCAGGAAGGACTTCTGGGTTGTCACTACAGACTTGTGTTATTACAATATTTTATTACTTAATGGTATGAGTGGGTTCATTTTATCTATAGCAAAAGAGTAATAGTTCCTAATGTTGTATGCATTTGTTGTTGGCTGCTCATGCCTGCCTTCCTTTGTGCCCCATGGAAAGAGCTGGGAAATACAAGGAGTGTGTTAAAATGGAAAGCATGTCCTGCTCAGCTGATGTAGCTTGTCTGTTCCTGAGCTAGAGAGCTGGGAAGCACTCCCCAGTGGCGCCTGTCTCCATGAGAGAGATCCTAAATGACCTCCTGGTGTGCCTTGGGTGTCAGACCTCAGTGTCTGGTGTTATCAGCAGTGTGTGCTGCCATAAGTGAGTAGGAAGCATACCCCTGGAACTCACAGGCAGTGGGAAACTTTTCCTCTGCCTAATGGAGGCACAGTTCCAGAGCAAAGGAGTCATGGAGGCAAATCCAGCATGGATTCAGAAGAGCTGGCTTGCCAATGTCCATCTGCAGATGGCCTCAAGTGTTAGCCTCTCTTTGGCCCTGGCTGGGAGGGTGTTTTTCCAAGGGGGAATTCTCCAGCATTCCATGTTTTGCAGATCTGTAAGTCTGAATGATGCTGTACCCTGATTCTCCCTCTCCTGACTGACCTTTTCCATTGCTTTGCAGAAAGGAACTAGTGGAGCTGTGCTGCTAACAAGCTCTTCCTCCTTAAGTGTACTGGCTCCATCCTACAAGTCCAACAACCCAAAGCTGCCAGCTGCCCTGAGCTCCACCCCCTTAGGTATTATCTCTCCTATTCATTCTTTCCCTCTCCATGTCATCTCCTTCAGTTCCGACTCCTCCCCAAAAGCAGGAGTTTCCAAGGATGCAATAGTTACAGGACCTGCTCCAGGAACTTTCCACCACGGCCTCGGGCACAGTGAGTATCCTGCTGGTCACCTGTGTGTCACCTGTGCCTGTGCTGTCACATAGAACATCAGTGCTCTGCTGGGCTGCCCCATTGCACACCAGCACATCTCTCTGGCTGTTGCTTCGTGCTGTGCTCCCTGCTTTTGTATCTCCAGCAGTTGCATTTGGAGAACATCTCTAGAGCTCACCCAGAAGTGCCAGTAACTGGAACCTGACCTCTGCTAACTGCTGCAGCTCCTCTGCTCATTTCTGTCTTGGATGTGTATTTGTTCCTTTTTCCCTCTCCTCTCTTTGTTTTTCTCTCTAGGTCTTCTGGCTGGTTTGCACTCCAGCCCCCACCACGCAGCGCCACTCCCACACTCTGCCCTGTCCACTCACTTACCACAGAGTTTGCCAGGTAACTTGTCAGATGCTCATGTTTGTCTTCTGCCTTGTGAGTCTCCCTCTACCTCAGCAGATCCTTCCTTCAGGGCTGCAGCCAAAGGGGGTGTCCATGTTTTCCAGCTGTGTGGTTGTCACTAAAGCCTCTCCGAGGTACAGAGTGAGGGGCTGGGGGAAACCTGCTCTGGTGGAAGGTGTCCCTGCCATGGCAGGGGGTGGAACAGGATGGGCTTTAAGATCCCTTCCAACCAAAACCATTCCATGATTAGGAAGAAATTCTTGGCTGTGGGGGTGGGCAGGCCCTGGCACAGGAAGCTCAGAGAAGCTGTGGCTGCCCCTGGATCCCTGGAAGTGTCCAAAGCCAAGTTGGACAGGGCTTGGAGCAGTCTGGGCTAGTGGAAGGTGTCCCTGCCCATGGCAGGGGTGGAATGAGATGGGCTTTAAGGTCCCTTCCAATCAAACCATCCTGAGATTCTGTGGTTTCTGGAATGATGAGTCCTCAGTGCTTACAGCAAGTGTTGGTTCCTGCAGATACTCTGAATTATCCTGCCAGGATGAAAGCTGTGCCTGTTTGTGCACAGCCTGACAGGACTGCCCTGGAATGAATATTCCAGCTCTGGGGAGTTTTGTTCCTGGTGGCCTACATAAAATGTGTCAGACCATATTGTCTTGTGTCTGTGCACTGAGTTAATTGCCAGCATGCCAACAGGTTTGTAGTGTAAATGCAGATTGCTCCACTTGCTGCTCACAACGTGAGGATTTGGCAGTTAAGCCTGCTCCTGCCCCAGTTTTATGCTTGCAGAAGTAATGCATAAAGCAAGAGTTTTCCAAAGAAGGAGAGAAGTAAGGAAAATTGAAATTCAATGCCAGCAGATCGTTCTTACCTGGTCCAGGGAGCTGCTTATTCCCCTGATAACTTCTATTTCTGCTTTCTTAGGTGTGTTCTTTAGCACTTTGGTGCAGTTCAGTGCTGTTATCTTAGTACCTGCTCCTGCTGGGATGGTCTTCCTGGGCTAAGTGAGCCTGACTTAGGAGTGCTAGCCTGGCCCTGTGGCTGTGTGCATGGATAACCAGGTAGCCTCCTGGAGGAGTCATGGAATAAAAGGCCCTTGAGTGCTGAGCACAGTGCTTGTTTGCTGAAGAAGGAAGAATGTGTTGTGCACTCATGAAAAGGCAAAGAATTGGTTGGGTCTGCTTCCTTTGCTGAAGTTTGATGTGGGTTGTGCCATGCTGGTGTGGTAGGGCTGAAGAAGGTCCTGGCAGTGATCCCTCCTTCCTGTTTGTAAATCACACTTCCTGGAATGAGATCAGAGATTGCACCTTGAACATGGCTCGTGGAATATATTCCAGCAGCTCTTTGTCCCTTTAGTTGAGGGAATTCAGAGTGATCACTGTTGTTCATAAGGCTTATAACAGAAGAATTTTTTGATGGATTCTTCAACAGGATGCAGGGCCAGAAGACAAAAGACCACTGGGAATAAGTGAAGGAAAATTGACCATGGATCCAGCTCAGCAAGGACCAGCTTTCTCACTTGGTTTTTTCACTCAAAGATTAGGGATGGAGCCTGGTGCTGCCATCTCTTGGAACATTCCCAATTCTGGTGTTTTGGAGGAGAACACAGCAGATATTTAAGTGACTCCCATAGCCTTAAAATGAATTCCTGTGTTTTGTGGCACGGGCTGTGTGTGGCTGTGCCAACACCTGCCCACAGCTGCATTGCTGTGTCTGAGCTCTGGAGGTGCGTGGGAGGTTGCTGCAAGTGCAAGGGAACGTTGATGCCTTTAAAAAGTGCTTTTATGTCCATGTTCATCCAAGGGCATCTGAGCAAAGAGCATCCAGTGCTTGCCTGTGTGTGGTTGGTGCTTCCGTTGCTGGTGGAGGTTCCTTGTGCTGGGGCTGGGAATGTGGAAATGGGAATGTGGAAATGGGATGTGCTGGGCTGAGCTCTTGCATGCAAAGGAGCTGTTCTTGGCCTGGAGGAGAAGCTGCTGCTGCACTGCTGCTTAGCTGCACGTCTCAGTACTCCCATTTGTTCATCACAGTCTGAAGTGGTTTTGATTTGCTCCTGGAAAACTTTTGCTTCCTTAAACTTCCTTCCTTTTTCTCTCTTCAGTGCATTTTCTCTTGTCCTCCACACCTATTCCTTTCTGTTCCATCAGTGGTGAGATTCCTATGGATCCTGTTGCTATCAGTGGGCACCTAAAGCCTTCATTTAAAAAGCACCTAATTAAGTTATTAAAAAAAAAAAATCAATAAAGTACCTAAAACCCTGCCTGAAAGGAGTTTCTAAATGAGGGGTTTGCCTCTTCTCCCACACAACCAGTGACAGGACAAGAGGAGACAGGAGGAAGTTTAGGTTGGACATCAGGAGGAATTTCTATTTGGAAATGGTGTCCAGGAAGGTTTGGAGTCCCCATCCCTGGAGGTATCCAAGGAAGGCCTGGACATGGCACTCAGTGCTCTGGGCTAGGGACAAGCTGGGGATGGGTCACAGGTTGGATTCCATGCTCTTGGAGGTCTTTTCCAGCCTCAGTGGTTTTGTGATTACAACAGCAGAAATGTACAACAGGTTACTTCCAACCACCTTAGGTGCAAGGCAACCACAGCATGTATTTTGGCATTCCTGGAGGGGGAGATGTGGCAGGGTGCATTTAGAGAAGGCACAGGCTAAGGAGTTCCCTGGCAGCTGGAACTGTGCCTGGGGCTTCTGCTGGGAACCCAGAGGGGACCCTCAGTGCTTCCCTTGTCCCTTCCTCAGAGGCTGGGCTGCTCCCAGTGCAGAGATGGCTCCGAGCACATCCTCTTCTTGATCCCTTGGTGCTGGGAAGGAAGAGTAGGTCTTTCCCTCTGTGCAGAGGCCTGGCTGTCCCAGTTGCCCTTCAGGGGGTGCTGAGCCCCCTTCCCAGCTGTTTTATTTTCTTTCAGATGCTTCTCAGCTTCACGGCAAAGGGTCCAATGCACAGCAGCGCAAGTTGTGACGCCTGCAAGGAGGGGAGCTCCAGCACCCATAGGATAAAACCCAGAGGAACAGGTCATGGACTTTGGATACCAGCTGTGTCTTTTGATTTCTTTTTTTTTTTTTTTTCCTATTTCTTTTTTTTTATGACAACTGGAGAGACTGAACTGCAACAAGGAACTCATTGGGGCGTCTGTTCAGAGGCTTTCAGAGCTGAGCCCCACACGTGGGGCCACCTGGAGCCATGCCCTGATGAGAGGAGCCTTTTGTAGCACTGTTTATTGCTGCTGCCCTTCCTGCATTCCCTGGCACTGGCAGGAGCTGGAGCTCACAGGGAGGCTCGGGTGGTCCTGCAGTGGATTCCCACCCACCTGTGTCTGTAGCTGCCAAGTACCTCCAAGTCCAGTTACCTCCTTGGTCTCCCTGTGGAGGGTATGAAAGGTGCTTCTTTCTTCGGCTTTGGATTTACTTGGATAATTCTAGCACTGCCAGTGCTTTCTTGAAGACATTTGAGTAACTTCCCAAGTGTACTATAAAACTGTGCTACACTTAATTGGAGGATTTAACATTTCCTGTGTGGTGAATCTGAGGAACCACCTGATGTTCCCCTGTGGAGAAGGAAGACTCTTTAGAGACTAAAGACATTTTTAGATGCAGTCATCGACTTCTAGAATTCTACTTCTTTTGAGTTTTTGGATTTTTTTCCCTCCAAAGGGATGCTTTTTTTCCTGCTCAGTTTTATCCTCATTGCCATCGAATGCATTGGATTGAATGGGACACCTCTTAGCATGTCACATGGATCGGAAGACATAATTCCAGTGCCTTTTATGGTGGAGCAAAAATGGACTAGTGACACACATTTCAGCCCTATTTTGTGTGCTCCTCAACCCTTTTTTAATCATTCTGTATTTAAAATGTATTCTGGTTTATTTAATAGAGCTTTTTATGGTTGCACATCAGAAAAAAAAAAAAAAAAAAGCTGCACTGTCTGGACTTCAGTGGTGACCTGGTGACTGAGCACAGTCCCAAGTCCAGCAGGAGCACCAGTTCTCATCCCAGTATGTGCAGGCGGGTTCCAGGCCCTCCCCTAAAGCCATTCTTTCCTAGGGTTGTGAGTTAGGATCAATTTGGTGGGCAGAGGGAATGAGTGAGATGAACCAAGGTCACGACCTGTCCAATGAATTCCAGAGAAGAACACCTCAATGGAACCTGCACCACAATCATGTGCTCAGCACAGCTGCAGGAACAGGGACCATCTACAGTCTGGGGGTGTCTTCTCTTGTTCATTTTTTTAACTTCAGAGCTAAATACTCCTCCTGTGCACCCCCTTTCAGGCTAAGGGCAGGCTGAGGCTCCACCTGAGCTTTCTGAGGTTTGGTTTCCTGCTCTGCTCAGTCTGTCTTCTCTCAGGCCCCCCCAGCCATGTCTCAGTCTGCAGGGGTAGTGCTGATCCATGTAGAATTTACTGGTATTCCAAGGAAAAGCTTGCAGTTTCCTCCCTGAGCTTTGGGGAAGGATGCTGACCCCAGGACACCAGCAAATGTCTTCTTTAGTTTCCTCTGGTTTTTGTTTAAAGCTGAGAAAGACTGTTTTCAGTTTGAGCTGATACATAACTGCCCAAGATCAGTGAGTTGATTGTATTTCAAATTAATGGATACAGCTCAGATTTCAAGTGTGTTTACAGAAAATACCTAGGCTGTAGCAGAAGAGCCAAAGACAGAACTGGTGTGGGTCAAAGGAAGCACAGCATTTCTTGGTGGACTCTGAGCAGTGGATGTCACATGGTTCCTGTTGAAGGCCTTGTCCCGAGGTGCTTGGCACCTTCACCTTCCCCTGGGAGCTGAAAGCTTGGGACACCTGGCAGGATAGGGGCTCTCAGTGAGTGACTTGAGGTACTGTTCTCCTCCCTCTCTTTGCTTTCACTTGAATGCTTCTGCTGGGAAGCCCCCGTGTGCAGAATCCCTCCTTCTAGGAATTTAGCGAAGCCTCTTGCCTCAGGGAAACGTTTATGTGGTGGAAATTCTGTGGGATATTTTTTCTTTACATGCTATAATGAATGAGTGAGTGGTGTGGAGCAGAGTGGCAGCAAGGCAGGCCCACACAGAGCAGCTGATGGGGAGCCAGGCTGGCACCTCTGCCTTGGGGAGGCAACTTGCAGTGCTTCCAGGATGGAATGGGGAGGGATAGGCTCCCATGGCACTTACCTGGGGATGGCAGTTCCTTTTGGGTGTAAGAGCTGCAGTTTACTATTCTATTTTTTTTTAAATGTGTGTTGGCACTGTCTTGCTGAAGATGGTGGGGGTGGTATGAAAAATGTTAATCTTGTACAGAACAACTCAATAAATTGTTTCAAACTTTCCAGAACGCTTTTTTTCCCCATCTCCTTACCTCTAGTTCCCTGACTTTGTTTCCAAGAATTTCTGTTGCAGCTTAGATGTTCATCTGTGTCTCAAGTGAGTAATGAATTATTGACTGTTTTAAAGTCTCCTAGGTGGTGAGTGAATGGCAGCTGTGTTACGGCTGTTGCAGGGGTAGGGATGTTTCTTCTCATTCCCTGTGTTCCTAATGGTTGAAGTTGGCCTCTGCTGGAAAGGACATGTGGGGTCAGACCCTGCAGGACCAGTGAGATCCTCCCTGATCCCTTCAGTCACAAAGGTAAAATAGTGGTGTTAATCCCCAGAGCCAGGAGGGATAAGCAGTGAAATGCTTATGATGCTTTTGTGGGCATCAGAGCTCCCCAGGGTTTGGGTATTAGCCGAAACTGGGGCAAAAGGAAGTGAATGGGCTCTGAAAGGTACCATCCCAGTGTAATCCACTGTTCTCCTGCAGTCAGTCCCATTCTTTAGTGCACTTCACTCCCATCTAATGCTGCTCATTAGTCCCAGCTTCAATGCTGCTCCAGCAATCTCCCCTTGGAAAAGAGCCAACAGCTAAAATGAATAATCTTCGTGTTTTAATTCTGACTCCTAAATGGCAACTTCTTGTACAGCCAAAGATCAGGAGGCTGCCATAATTAATAAAGACCAAACACCTTCTGACTGGAACCACTGCATTTTTATTTTGTACTATAAATAGAATTCCCCTCTATTCCCCATTCCCTTACACAAGTAAATGAAACATGTAGCTGCATGTAACTCCATCCAGGAAAACACCAGCACTAACAGCTTTTAACCACGAGTGAAGGAGCTGCCTGTGGGAGGCCCTCTGCATTGGGTTCCCTTGCATGCTGTGCACAACCCCTTGCGTCTGGTGGTTCTGCCGTCTCTTCATGTCCTTCTCCTTGACCTCTGGGGTGTGTGAGTGCTCCTCCTGGATCAGTGGCTGGTGCCATCAAAGTACACCTTCATTCTTCCCCAGCAGCACAGGCACAGAGGTGAACAAAGGGTGGTGGTGAGTCTTGATGTGGTGATTCTGGGCTGAAACCTTGGTTTCCACAGAGCTGGTTTTCTCAGAGGACGAGCCCATCATTGAGTCAGTTGTCCACAGTGGGACTGTCCGGCTTATCAACATGCAGCTGATGTAACCAGCTCCTGCTGGTCACCTCGGAGTCACCGGGACCTTCAGCCTCTCTCCTGACACAGCTTTGTACACAACTATGTGAGTAGGAGCTGAGGAAACTGCAGGTTCTACTGAGTCTTTTGGACTAGAGGCACTTCACTGTCCTAAGGTTTTGTCTTGTTTTCTGGTAGGCAGGGAGGAAGAGGGGTTTCAGGAGGTTGGCAGATGTTTTCCACTACTGGTGGTGTTTTCTGCAGTGTGTGACAACAAGCGGAGTGGCTGCGTAGCATGGCCGGGGCAGAGGCTGTAGCAGTTTGGAGGAGGCAAAGGAGGGCGAGGCTTTGCAGTGATCTGGATGTCTGCAAGGTGCTGCAGCTCTCACTGGCTGCTCTTGAAGTTTCTAGAGTGGAGCGAGTGCTGTGTAATTGCTTCCGGACACCAGGACTGCCAGCTCCTGGATGGACATCTCCTTGTTGAGGTAACTGTCGTACTGGGCCGCGGTGAGCCTCCCGCTCTTCAGGGCGTCCTCGATGGAGAACTCCCTGCCAGACTTCCTGTCGAGGATCACGGACGATTCCCCGTTGGGACCCTTGATTGAGATCTCCTCCCAGTCACATTCCTGGCTCTTCAGTTTGACAAACAGGCTCCATTCAATGAGGCCAAACACGTGAGCTTCTTCTGGAGACATCTCTTTTCCGGTGTCGGGGTCAATGACCACGATGGAGCGCCTAAGGTGGTTCTCCCGTTGCTCCCTCTTGATAGCCACTGTCTTCAGGCGGTTCTGGAGTTGCTCAATCTCTGCATCTTTTTCTCTGGATAACTGCTTCAGATCCTCTAACTCTCTTTCCAAAGCTTGGAACCTGGAGTCCAGGTTTATTCCACTGTCCATGTGGGTCATGTTTCTCAGATCCTGAGCTTCTGTTGCGGTGAGTTCAATCTCTGACTGCAGTCTCCTTGTTTCCATCAGTAGGTTCTGTTTCTCGAGGTGGAGCTTGTGGTTTTCCTCCCTTAACAAGTCTAGCTCCTTTGATGACTTGGAGTTGTTGAATTCCACCTCGGACAGCCTGGTTTCCAGGCGGTTGATATCTGCATCCAGCTCCCTCTTGCGCCTACTTTCTTCCTCCAGGTTGCTCTTCAGCTTTTGAATCTCGTACTCCGTGTCTCCTTTGTCCACTTGGACACTCTCTGAAAAGACCACTTTCTCCTTGACCTCCATCTTCTCCAAAGAAAGGAGCTTCTTTCTCAGGGCTTCTAGCTCAGTTTGCAGGACTTGTCTGCGGTGCTTCTCTTCTTCTAACTCCAGCTTGAGGAGGGAGTGCTCCTTCTCCTGCTGGGGATCTTGCTGAAGGATCACTTTCTGTTTCACAGTCACTCGTTCTGTCGTTTCTCTTTCCTGTTCTTCCAGCTCGTTCAGCCGGATCCTGAGCCTCTGCACCTCCAGCTCGGCCTCCCTGCGGGCCTGTCTCTCCTTCTCCAGCTCCTCCAGCTGCCGCTCCAGCTCGGAGCGTCTCCTCTGCAGCTTGCGCAGCTCCTCACGGAGGCCATCGATCTGCTTCAGTTCGCTCTCGATGCTCTGCGAGAAGGAGTTCACCTCAGCTTTCAAGGCAGGATCCTGCTCATACTTCACAACTTCCTGCTGGACCACCTTCTCCTTCACCTGGGAAAGTTCTTCCTCCTTCAGTCTTACTTTTTCTTCTTGGAGAAGCCGTTCCCTCTCCAGGTCGATGTGCTTCATTTGTTCGTCTGCCAGCTGCACTCGCAGCGATTCTACCTCCTCTCTAGTCTTGGGGTCTTCCCGAAACTGGAGGATTTCTTGAACAACTTCCTTCATTTGCACTTGAGGTTTGGTGTCTTTCAAAGCTTGTATCTCTTGTTTCAGCTGGTAGATCTCCAGGTCAGCTCTTTCGATAGCTCCGGTCCTCTCTATGATTTCCTCCCGGAGTCGCTGTAGCTCCTTTTCGGTTTCTGGATCATTCTTGTACTTAATGACCTCCTTAATGACTTCTTTGACTTCTACCAGGGGCCCTCTGTTCTTCAGAGCAGCCAGCTCGTTCTGGCAGCTCTTCAGCTGTTCATCCCCACCGCGGTACCTCCTCTCCTGCTCTACCAGCTCCAAGCGAAGGTTGGCAACTTCATTCTCAGCCTTGGGGTCTGGGCGAACAATCTCACGCACTTTCTCCTGAACAACCACCTTGGAGTTCTCCTCCTCCAGCAGCTGGATCTTCCTGAGCAGCTCGGCCTTTTCCCGCTCATTGGAACGGCCCTTGGACTTCTCATCTTCGTACTGGCGCCGGAGCTCGTTCACCTCCCTCTCAATGGCCAAATCTTTCTCCACCTTCAGCACCTCCTTGACGGTGATTTTGCCCTCGGCGATGGCCCGTTCTTTCTCCAGACGCTTGAGCTTTTCCTGGAGGAAGCTGAGCTCTTCCTCGTGCTTCTGCCGAAGGGCACTCTCCCTCTCCTTGGTCTCCTGCAACATCCGGAATTCCATCTCCAGCTGGGGATCATTCTGCAGCTTCAGCACCTCCTTCTCCGTCACCTTCTCCTGCTCTTTGTTCTTCTGGCTGGACAGCACAGCAATTTGCTGGCGTAAGAGGATGACTTCACTCTCCCTGGTCCCTTCCTGCCTCCTGAGCTCTTCCAGTTCCTCTTTGAGCTTCAGGATTTCAGCAGCTTGAGCCTTATCTTGTTCAATCCTCAGCACTTCTTTCACTATGTACTCCTGCCCTCCTTCCCTCTTCTCGTGCTCCAGGACTCGCAGCCGGATTTTAAGAGCCTCCAGCTCGTCCTGGAGCGCCTGGTTCTTGCGCTGCTCCTCTGCCAGGTTTTGCTGCAGTCTGTGGAAACTCTCCTCCAGCTGGGGGTCAGGCACCTTCTTCACCAGTTCTTTCTTCACCACAGTTTCTTGGGGCTTCTGGTTTTGCAGGTGGACAATGTTGTTCTGAATGGCTTCAATCTCCGCCTCGAGCTGTTGCCGACGCTGAGTCTCATCCTCAAGCTCTTTCTTCAACTTCCAGACTTCTTCCACAGGCCTTACAGACTTTTTGGTCTGGGCAAAGTCTTGTGTCACCTGAATCTCTGGCTGCTGTTGTTGGCAAAAGGATCAAAAAAAATTAGTCCGGAAAATCCAGTTAATCACACTTTTGGTGCTTACCACAGAATCACGGAATCGTTTAGGTTGGAAAAAACCTCCAAGATCATCAAGTCCAACCTGTGACCGATCCCCGCCTTGTCACCCAGCCCAGAGCATGGAGTGTCATGTCCAGTCATTCCTTGGACACCTCCAGGAATAGTGGAACACATCCACCACCTCCCTGGGCAGCCCCTTCCAAGGCCTGACCACCCTTTCAGTGAAGAAATTTCTCCTGATGTTTAACCTGACCCTCCCCTGGCCCAACCTGAGGCTATTCCCTCACCTCCTGTCCCTGTTCCCTGGGAGCAGAGCCCGACCCCCCCAGCTGTCCCCTCCTGTCAGGAGTTGTGCAGAGCCACAAGGTCCCTCCTTTTCTCCAGGCTGAGCCCCTTTCCAGCTCCCTCAGCCCCTCCTGGTGCTCCAGCCCCTTCCCCAGCTCTGTTCCCTTCCCTGGACCCCCTCCAGCCCCTCAGTGTCCTTGTCATGAGGAGCCCAGAACTGGACACAGAACTCAAGGTGCCTCAGCAGGGCCAGCACAGAGGGACAATCACTGCCCTGGTCCTGCTGGCCACACCATTCCTGACCCAGGCCAGGAGATCCGTGCCTCCAACAAAGAAACGAGAGGGAGTCGAGCTCTGGCAAACTCTGAGCAGGGAGAATTTGCAATCGGACCTCTGCATGTTCCCAGCCTGAGAAATCCTTTCTGCAATGCCTGCTGCTGTCAGAACAAAGCTCTGAGCCACAGGGGACACTAATTCTGCCACAGAAGGGCAAAAAGAGAGTTAAAAACTCTATGGAACTTCCTAGGATGAGTTGGCAATGGGACTGGGGGTTGGTCTGTCTGATTTAAGTGTCTGCTGATTAATAATTTAACGGGACAAGACACCAGCTAGACTTGTTCCCAGTTCATTTTGTATTGGCAGAGCCCACATGTGCCATTCACACGTGTCCCTGGGTCCTACCTGTGTCCCCTCAGCATCACCTTGCTCCTCTGATCACTCACCTGCCGCAGGAGGCTCTGGGCAAACTCCAGGTTCTGCAGCCTCTGCTTGTTCACAGCATTCACTTCTGTGTATTTGGCTGCCAGAACAGCTTCCTGCAGAGCAAAAACGTGTTGGGAAGAGCTTGAGAAGGCCAGAAATAACAGGTTCTAAACTGGTAGCTCTAGGTGATCCCCTAAAAACCTACAGCAGTGAACGGCTGAGTTTTGGGGGAGGGAGAGGGATTCTCATGCACAGACACACTTAGGGTCATACTGTGATTTTTCTACTCAAGATAAGCAAAACCAGGTGCAGTAAGAACCAGGTGGACACTTTTGCCTGCCACTATGGGCAGAATGGGTTTGAGGCAGGTAGCAAACAGATCGTGCATAAGTAAGTATCTTGTAGCCTCATCTCACTGTAAGTATTTCTATCTTTGGCGGTGAAATCTCTCTGAAAGTCCAGAGAAGGGAAAAACTTCCAGGTTTTTTGCTTTTCTCCTCCTTTTTCCCCTTCCAAAAGTGTTGAATCCAGCATTTTTCCTCCCTCATTCTGGCCAGCCCTGTTCAAAAAATGATGAGAAATCCCTTCCTCCTGATTCCCTGTGGGACCAAGGTCCCCACAGTAAATGTAGGTGTTGCAGACCCCCAGTGGTCCTGTGAGCTGCCCTCTGCTTTGGCTCTCCTCTGGCCAGCCCTTGCTTACCTCCTCCTTCACTTTGGCAGCTGGGGACTGCAGCCTGGGCTTCTTGCTGGTGTAGCCATTGCGGCCATTCTCCAGGTCCAGGATGGACCGCAGCTTCTCAGCTTCCAGCTCGTAGTCCTGTGCAGAGACATTCCCAGGAGAAATGGGAAATTGCTGCAGCCCCTTCCCACACAGGCTCCTCCTAAGCTGCCCTGGCTTTAACAACTTCACCCCTTGATCCATTTTTTGGGAAGGCCACAAAACCCCACCCTCTGCTCTGGAGCCAGGCTGGGAGAGCTGGGGGTGCTCACCTGGAGAGGAGAAGGCTCCAGGGACACCTCAGAGCCCTTGCCAGGGCCTAAAGGGGCTCCAGGAGAGCTGGAGAGGGATTTGGGACAGTGCAAGAAGGGGAAATGGCTTCCCACTGGCAGAAGGCAGGGATGAGTGGGATATTGGGAAGGAATTGGCCCTGGCACAGGGTGCCCAGAGCAGCTGTGGATGCCCCTGGATCCCTGGAAGTGTCCCAGGCCAGGTTGGATGGGGCTCGGAGCACTTTGGGACAGCAGGAGGTGTCCCTGCCCATGGCAGGGGGTGGAATGAGATGGGCTTTAAGGTCTCTTCTAACCCAAATACTGTTTCTCTGTTCTTTCACAGGCAGAATTTCAGTCCTTACCTTCACTGCCTGCTGGTACTGCTGAGCTGTGGCAGAGACCTTCTGCACCTCCTGTTCCTTGCTTGCAATGTCACTGAGCAGTGCCTGGGTGCACAGAGATACAGGTCAGAGGCAACACAACATCCAAAGGCATCCTTCAGCCTTTTTGGGGGTTACCAATAAATTCACAACCCTGAGAATTCCAACCTCTTTGAGCAGCCCTGCTTTGTGTGAACAAGGCACAGGAGGACCACGGGGCCTTAGAGCACAAAAATAAATCTAATAAACATTTCTATTTTTCTGTTTGATGTTCAGGAAGTATCTAAGATCTGTTTCTTTTAGTCTTGCTCCCTCTTCTCTCCCTGTGGCTCTGGGAATTACCACTTGGCTCTTGAGCTTCATCTCCACTTGCTGGATGTTGTCAGTCTCCTGGGGCTCGTAGTTGGGGATGTTGCACAGGAACTGGTTCACCTTGTCGTAGTTGGTGCGGTAGTTGGAGTAGGCACTTTTTGCTTTCTGCAGGGTTTGTGTTCTGTGTGGGAAATCAGCTCAGCTTCAGTCCTGCCCCATCTCCCGTGCCTGCTGCAGACACCTCTTAACCCATCCCACCTCCCCTGCTCCCTAAAGACATGGATTTGAGCCAGGTTGTTCTCCTGGCACCTCTGTTGCAAGAGATTTTCCCAGCTCTACCCAGCCAGCACGTGCCAGCAACCTCCCCCTCTTCCTCCTCAGACCTCCTTGGAATCCCTTCTGTGACTGCTCCTTCCCAGGACCACAGTGTTGTGCCTCCTCCAGCTCCAGCGTGGTTCCACCTCCCCAGCAGCCATCCCGGCTCTGCCCTGTGCTCTCACCTGTGGTCAATCTGCTTGCTGAGGTTGTTGAAGCGCTGGTTGAGCTTGTAGAGCTCTGCCTCCTGGCGCTCGATGTCGGGGCAGTGCTCCTGGAACTTGCTGGCCAGGGTGTTGGAGCATGTCTTGGTCCTCTGCAGGTTCTGCTCGGCTTCACTGAGCAGGAACTTCTTGGACTGGAGCTCGCTGCCCATGGCCTGTGGGGAAAAAGCAGGAGAGGGGGATTCTCTGGGGTTTCACACTGTTGTCACCAACACTGACTCCAGCAACTTCACTGGAGCTGCAGGGCTGAGCTGCAGCAGTGCCACCAGTTGTGGAAAAAACCAAGCTCAAGGCTTAGGTGAGAAGCAGAACCACCTGGTAACCCTGACAGGGAGAAAAGCTACCTCTTACTCCCTCCTCGACCTGCTGACCTTTAAAAGTAACCATGCAAAGTGCAAAATAGCTGCTGCTCCTCATGCAAGGCTTAGATCCTCTTCTTGCAGTGCACCAAGTGTGGAAGGAGCAGTGAAAGCTCTTCCATGTTAGTCTGAACTTGGGATTTCATGGAAAAGCTGAAGGAGCACAGAAAATTCTGGTCTAGCCAGTTCTTGGTCTTTCTGTAGCAGAAGAATTGCCAGTTTGAGTAGTTTTTCCAAGCAATAACTGTTCTCAGAGCCTTGCCAGGCCCATCTTTCCAGCATCAGGCCACTGAGTTGCTTTTCCCAGACCATTTTATCCTTCACTTCTCTAAGAATCACAGAAGGTTTCAGTTTGGAAAAAACTTAATGCTCAATTCATCCCACCCCTGCCATGGCAGGGACACCTTCCACTGTCCCAGGCTGCTCCCAGCCCTGCCCAGCCTGGCCTTGGGCACTGCCAGGGATCCAGGGGCAGCCACAGCTGCTCTGGGCACCCTGTGCCAGGGCCTGCCCACCCTCACAGGGCAGAATTTCTTCCTAATATCTAATTTAAATATTTTCTCTTTTAATTTAAAACCATTCCTCTTGTCCTGTCAGTATCTGTCCATGTAAAAAGTCTCTCTCCCTCTTTTTTATAACCTTCCTTTGGGCCCTGGCAGGGGCTCTGAGGTGTCCCTGGAGCTTTCTCCTCTCCAGGTGAGCACCCCCAGCTCTCCCAGCCTGGCTCCAGAGCAGAGGGGCTCCAGCCCTCAGAGCATTTTCTCTGGACCTGCTCTAACAGGTCCATGTTTTTCTTGTGCTGAGGACTCCAGACCTGGACACAGCCCTGCTCTACCCTGTCTCACAAGGGCAGGGTAGAGAGAGAATGCATCTGCATTAGTCCTTTCATCAAATCCCAAGACTTCAAGTTGGATTTGATTAGATTTGATTGGATTGGATTTGAGGATGGGAGGTATTTGTGTCTGAAGTAGGTGAGGATCACTGCAGTCAAGGTGAGTTCTCACCCCCAGCTGGGGGAGGCCATCCTGTCACCAACAGATCCAAGATTAGGAGCTGAGCAGGAATCACCACAGCTTTTGGAAAGCGTTTTTGCACGTGCAGCAAGCAAACAAGGCAGGAAACTCACCAGCAGCTCTTCCTTCTTCCTGTCCACCACCCTCAAGTCCTCTGGTACCGTGTCATCTATGACCAGCTTGTTCTCATAGGTTGACAGCAGGTCTCGGCCTTGCTGGAGGCTCCTCTCCAGGTTTGTGGCCACCTCAACTCTGTCAGGACACGAAGAAGGTGTTTAAGCACACCTGCACCCTCCTCCTGCAGGGCTCGAGCTGGGATTTAAGCCATGACTTACTTCTCCTGGGCGGCGCTGAGCAGCTGCACCACGCGCTCGTACTTCTTGTTGGTGTTGTCCACCTTGTTCCTCACCAGGGTGGCACTGCCCGTGTTGGGCACGGACTCGATGAAGGCCTCGCACTCCTGGATCTTCCTGCTCTTCTCAGGCTCGATCCGACGGACCTCGTTGGTGATGTTCTGCAGGAGGAACAAAGCAGGAGGAACACATCACCTCATGGGTGATGTTCTGCAGGAGGAACAAAGCCCTTAGAGCAGCTGAGCCAGGAGCTGGCGGCTAGAGAGGAGCCACACTTGGCTGTCCAGGGTGAGGAAGGAAGTCAGGGATGAGGATTTGTGTTTGGTGGAAGGTGCCTTCCAGTCCTGCAGGGCACAAAAGGATATTTTTGGCTGACTTTCTTTTGACCTGTCTCTCCTTAGTGAGGAAACTCCAGCTGGGGAGTGGTTCCCAGCAGCTCCAGCTCTGTCAGGGACATGCTGGGTTCATCTGGGCCGTTGGGCTCTGACAGATGAATCCTTGCCTGGACATCAAAGTGCTGCAGGCAGCTGGGGCAATTTGCTTTCTCTTGTGGTAGCACCTGGATTTTTGACACAGCCCCGGGCAAGTGATGTAACCAGGACCTGAACTTCCTCCTAAACCAAGGGAGGTTTGTGGCATGAAGCCTGGCTTAATTAGGGGCCTGAAAAAGAGGAAAGGAGCTGGATGCTACTGGCATTGGAGCCTGAAGGAGCAGGTCCACAAGGAGAAACTGCCTCAGACCACAAGGGTTTTCCTGTTCCTTTCTGAGCTGGTGGTAGTGGTGGCAGAGTTAACTGTGCTTGGATGATGGGCAGGATCCAAAGCTGAAGGCTCCCCCCTCATCCTCACAGCTACCACCTGCAGCCATCACCTTCTTCCCATTCGACTGAGCTGGGCCAGAAGCAAGGCAAAGGTTTTGGGGTTCTGAGGCTGCTCACAGGGCTGCTCCCGAGCTCTGCAGGAAGAAGCTGTGAATATCCCTCCACATCCCATTTCCACGGCTCAGGGAGCACCTTAAGCACCCTTAGCTATTGAGACCCCCGCTGGAGGCGCTTGGGGAGCACGGGCTTGGTCAGGCCCCGTCCCTCAGCCCCACAGCCCCACCTTGAGGTCCTTGGAGCGCTCGGTGCTGTCCTGCACGGCCCGGCTCTGCTCCAGCGGCGGCCGCAGGTTTGCTGTTATCGCTTTCTCCTGCTTGTCCAGGTCACTGTTGACTTTCTCCAGCCCTGCCAGGAGCTGGCGTCCCCGAACTGACGCAGCATCTGTACAACAAGAGGAGACCAGATTAAAGCTGGCTGGAGCTGGGTGTGGGCTCAGCCCCACTGGCGAGTGCCAAACCCTCACCCTGCTGCACTCCCCGAGCCTGGCCTGCTGTGACCACAGCCTGGCTGCTCTGCCCCCCACCCATCCAGCACTGTTGTCCCCAAGACCCCCAGGAGATGGGGACATGCCCATGAGATGCTCCACCACCTCAGTTCAAGCCTTTTTGTGCCCAAGGCTGCCCTCCTGCCCACACCTCCAATGCTGTCTGCCTTCAGCCCCTCATAGCGCTGCTGGAGAACGTTCTTGCAGTTGTTGGTCTTCTCCCTCACGGCCACGTAGTGCTTGGCAATTCTGCAGAAGGGGACAGCAGGAGGTCAGTCAGACCCTCAGCCTCTCCACCATCCCAGTGCTGCTCCAGGAAGGAGCTCCAGCTCTGGAGGGGTTGTGGGGGCTGCTCCCTCGAGGCAGCCATGAGCCAGGTGGGGGAAAAAACACCCTCGCCCCATGCTGGGGTAGAGCAGCGTCTTCATTAGAACGGGGGAGAGGCAGCCAGGCAGGAACCTGCCTGCTGAGGGAGGGCTGCGCAGCTCCCCCTGCCACAATGGACCCCAGAGCAGGGGAAGGCTGGGTGGCTCTGAGCCGGCCCTCTTTGCCAGGTGGGATCTTTAGGCAAGCAGGAAGGGGCAGGAATCCTTCGGGAGGAAGCCTGAGGCTCCGAGAAGGCAGAGCTTCGCTGTGGGAACCCCTGGGGCTCCAGACCAGGGAGCAGCGCCGGTGGCAGCGCCTGGGGCTGGGGCTGGGGCAGGCGAAGGCCGGAGGGGCAGCGGGACGGTCCCGCCCGGGCTGGGGGCACGTACTGCTCTGCCAGGGCTATCGCCTCTGGGTCGGGCGGCGGGATCATGAAGCAGACCCCGGGGGCGCTGATGGTGTCTCCTGCGCTGTCGGCCACTTCCCAAAGGTCGCCGCTGTTGCTGTGCAGGGTGTAGTGAGCTCCGCGGCTGATCTGGCCCTGGGGGACAGAACCGGTCACAGCAGCACGGCCCGAACCACCGCCCGCCGCTGCAGCCGCCGAGGCAGGAGCGGCACAGCCCCGAGCCCGGCTCCCGGCTCCTCCATGGGGAGTCTGCCCCTCGCCACAAACTCGTGTGCCCGCTCCTCCCTGCAGGCACCGAGCCGTGCCTCTTGCGACAGCCACGGCAAGCGAATTCCCACTCGGGCAGAGATGAGGAGGCGTTTCCAGGGTTTTGCCCTGCCTTTCCTTTTCGGAGGAGCAGGCAGCTGAGTTGGCTGGAGCTGCTGGCCCCTGTCGCACCCCCTGCCGGCTCTGCTGTCCCATCCCTCTGGCCAGCCCTCCGACTGAGCCGGTGCCGGCGGAGGAGGATGAGGGGATACGGGTTGGGAACGGCCGGTGGCGGTGGGGCGTTCCTTTGGTCAGGACCACGCCGGGACACCAGCTCAGGGAGCGTGGGAATGTGACAGAGCTGTGCTGTCGCAACATCCCCAGGGTGTGTGAGAGGCAGCGAGGCTGCGTTTCCCCCAGATTCCTCCTGCTCCTCCGCTGCAAAACCTGCTCTTCCCACAGGGGCGAGGGCGACCTTTGCCTCGCTTCCCCTGCGGGAGCCACCGCCACTGCTTGGGAAAACCTGCTCCTTCCCCCAGTGCCGCTTCCCCGGCCGTGGCCCCGAGCCGGCGGTGCCTCCGCAGCGCTGCCCCGGCCGGGGTGCGGTACCTGCTCGCCCTCGTACTCGCAGAGCGCCTCCACCGGGACGGGCTGCGGCGGCGGCTGCCGGCGGAACCGCAGGGGCAGCACCTGCTGGCTGCGCTCCTGCAGCGACTTCACCACGGCCTCGTACTTGTCCAGGGCCTTCTCCTGGTCCTGGCACGGGGTAAGAAGAAGAAACAGTAGGAGAACAGGGGAACAGCGAACTCCTGGGCTCTCACAGCCAGGGAGGAGCTCATTCCTACGCAGCCGGGACAGAGACTGCAGCTGCCTCTGTGCTGAGGGCACCTCCTGCAGCCCTGTGTTCCTGTTCCAGGTGCTTCTGCACATTCTTGTCTCCCTCTGCAGCCGGGCTGAGGGGTGGGACCGTGCCCAGGGCTTGCCATGCCAGCGGGCAGTGACAGGGCTCCCTGTGCCTGGCCCACACGTGGCTGTGTGCTGTTGCATAGCCCCACTCCCAGCTCTGATTCCAGCCCTGTCCCAAGGCTCTCCAGCAGCTGCTCTATTTCCAGCCCTGAAGGTGGAGATCCCGAAATGCTGAGCGGGATGGAGCATGCAGGAGCAGAGGGCACAGCTATCAGATGTCCCAGGGCACCTGCATCAGCTGGGCCTGCTGCAGCATGGTCGGGTTTGGGCTTGGATTTAGGTTTAGGCTTGGGCTCGGGCTCAGGCCCAGCACAGCCCTTCCCAAGTGGGTGATCTCCAGCCCAGCTCACTGCAGCACAGCGAGTTCCACAACCTCCTCTGGCAGCAGGTCTAATTATGCTCCCACCCCTAAGGAGTGCTAACTCAATAAGAGAACAAATAAAAACCAGCCCAGTGAACAATTACGTTGCTAGGGGAGAGGCAATCTCTAGCCAGGGGGGAAGGAAGAGCTGGGGGAAGGCCGGGCACGGGGAGGCAGCAGCACAGCCCTCCTGCTCCCCACGGAGACAGCTGGGTCAGGTGCCCACACGGGCAGGGACATCCCTGTGCCAGTGCCATGGGGACAGTGGCTGCTGCTGCTGCCTCTCTTGAAGTCCTGCCTGCAGACACTCACATCCAGCTCCCGGAGGAGGGACTCCAGCTGGTATCTGTCCTTGAACTCCGGGCTGAATTTCTGGTCCAGGTCTGTATCCACCTTCTTCAAAAGCTCCTGAGCATCCTTGCTGTCCTTCTGAAACTGCAGAGAGGGAAAGTTTCTTGTGAGAGAGGATCCTGCTGAAACATGGAGCAGACCCTGCCTGCATGGTCTTCACACAGCCACCAAGAGCTACTCTGGGAATCCGAGCACCTAGAACATGTGGAGAAAGGCCAGGGATCACTATTTCCCTTAGTCAGGACATCAGACCAAAGGAAACAACAACCAGGAAGAAGCAGCTTATTCCATGCAGAGCTGTTAAGCCCCACCTTTCCCTGCCCTCACTTTTGTTTCACAGCATCACCACGGTGTGTGGTGCCACCACCGCCAGCGCCAGCAGAAAGGAGAGCCCAGCCCTTCCACACACACACAAACCATCCCCTGGAGCAGCTGTTCTGGCACATCCCCACAAAAGGCACTGCCTGGGCTGGGCACCGCAGCTCAGCTTTGGCAGGAGACTCATGGGGTGGTGAACACGCCCAGGCTGTGGGAGAGGAATCCAGCCCGACCTGCTCCCCTGGAGAGCCTCCCTGGCTGTCGGATGCCATTTATCCAGCAGACATCTGTCTGCCCAGCTCAGCTGGGACACTCAGCCCTTGTGCCTGGCTCCCCGACAGGCTTGTGGCAGCTGGGACTTCCTACATGGACCTGTTCTGCTTCCCAGAGGAGCATGCAAGCTCTCCCCATGCCCTGTTTGGGGGTGAGGGATCTCTGCTGTGCTGGGGACAGGGAAGCTGACAGCGATGGTGGCTCATGACACTTCTGCTGGAGCAGAAGCTTTCTGCAAGTCATGCTTTGGCCAAGCAATCACTTACCTTTGGTGCCTGAGCAATTATGACTTGTGTTCTGTCAGCTCAAGGTGCTCTCCTAGCCTCAAAAATCCTGGGTTTAGAGCACTCCATCTCCTCTACCCAGTTTCCAGAGTAGCAGGAATTTTTGTATTCTAGGATCTCCTGCAACCCAGCACCCGCTCTCCAGGCTCCAACAAGTCACTGCCCCCAGGGATGTGGTACCTGGTGGAAGTCCTCCATGAACTTCAGGTGGCTCTCCTCGCAGATCAGCAGGTTCAGGTACTCCTTCCAGTCAGCGTGCACGGCCTCGATGTGAGCCTGCAGCACAGGGGTGGCAGGGGACGTCAGCGGGACCCGGTGGCAGGGGAAGCCTGAACTGCCCAGCAGGAAGTCCCAGTTGCCCTCCTGGGAGCAGCTCTTTGGCTGCCTCTGGAGCCACCCAGATGCTCTCAGGGGGAGCCCAGGATGGGAATACCCAAGGCTGGGATGATCCCATGGGAACACAGGCCGTGTGCAGGTGGCACATCCTTGTGTCCATCCTCCCACCAAACGGGGAGGGGTTCCACCACAGTTTATCCTCTCTAGATGGGCACAAAGTAATTGCCACAGGAATGAGGAAGATGGGAAGAGCTCCTTAGGTTTATCTTTCCTCCTCCTGTGGTGTTTGCACATCTGCAAGTGAAGGAGGCTTTTTCCCCCTTGGCATCTCAGGAACTAAAGTCACGAGTGGTGCTGGCACTGGGTCCCACTCTGGAGAAGGGCTGGGCGAGTCCCCCATGCTCCAGGGTGGCTGGGGAGCTGGGACCCATCCCTGGTGCTCACCTCGATGGCATTCTTCCCGGGGTGGTTCTGGGCCAGCAGCTGATCCCCATCAGCATGCAGCTTGTTGATGGCCTCCTCCTTCTCCTCCAGCTTCCGGTGGATGAAGTTCTGGATGGAGAGAGGTGAGATATTGATCCCCATGAAAGGGAGGGGACCCTGGCTGCGCTCTGGGGTTGAGCAGCTCCACCAGACAGTGTGCTGTTCTCCCACTGCAGCTTTCACTTTTCCTTCCCTGGCAGATGTTGCTAAAGATGAGAATGCTGCCAAGCCAGTGCTGAGATAAAGAACAGGAGGCTGAGGGAGCTGTCCCTGTCATGGGGACACTTCCCCATCACGGTATCTTTGGCAGAGCTAAGGATTAACCTCACTATCCCTGTATGACCAGCTGCATGTCTCAAGGCCCTTCACAATGGGTTGGGGGAGAAGGGAGGCGCAGGAGAAGGAACATTTCCTGCCCCCATCCAGCTGCCCTGGCCCCGGGCCCAGCTCCCCTTTGCCCAGGCCAGGCGAGGGAGTGCACAGACCTCGTACTGGCGGCGCCGGCTGGGGTAGTCCAGGTTGTGGTCGCTCCAGTCGTAATGGGTCCTGTCCTTGGCCTGCTGATCCAGCCAGTAGAGCTTGTTGGTGCAGCGCTGCATGTAATCCTGCAGCGAGTTCAGGTCCTGCTGCCGCTGCTGGGAGCCGGCCTGCGGAGAGGCACAGCGACAGCTCAGCCCAGAGCTCCTCTCTGTGCGTCCCCCAGAGCCACCCCAGCGGGGGACCTCCCCAGGAGGGCTCTTCCCCCGGGGTCCCAGAGCTCTTACCAGCAGCTTCTGGTACTTGGCTTGGAAGTCGCTCATGTTTTCCTGGAGGAGGAGCAAGGCAAGGGTTAGGAGGGGTGGCTGGAGACGCTTAGGTGCTCTGACAGGGGCTTGAGGGTGCAGAGGGATGTGGGTTTGGGCTGGAAGGGGATGTGATTTATGGGATTTGCCTCATTGTAAAGCCAGAGCTGGGGTGCAGTGCTGGGCTCTCAGGCTGGGAGGGGATCTGGGCACCCACCCAAACCTGCTGTAGCACCCTGGATGGTGGCACAGGACACCCTCCTCTTCATCCAGGGCTCAGGGCAGGGCTGACCCTCCAGGGCAGCAGGGAGAGGGGCAGGAGAGCTGACCTTGCTTCCTTCCTTGACAATGTGTGGCCCGATGGCCATGACCTCGTTGTGGAAGATGTTGTGCTCTTCTACTTGGCTGTTGACCAGCGGCAGGTCAGTCCCAAAGCCTTTGCTGCTCAGCGCATCCTGGGGTGCACAGGAGTTGGGGTTAGCAATGGGGGAGTGTGGGGAGCTGCCAAGACCTAGGAAACTCCTCTTGGAGGTGGCCATGGAGCTGGGCTTGGATGGGCTCCAGTGGCTGCAGTGCATGGATGCCCCAGGATCGTGTGGGTGAAATCAGCTGTGCTGGAGGGCAGCCGTGGGAAAACCAGTTTGGGGGGTGAAACCCTTCTCTGGCTGGAAGAGTGCAGGGAGTGGGATAAAATGAAAAATAAAGGCTGTGGAGTAGAGCCTAAAGCAGGTGGTGACTGGAGATGCTGAGGCCAGGAGCGGTGCCACCTCGAGCACTGACTCCTGGTGCCACAGCAGCCGGCCTTGTCCCACCAGCTCTGTCCCTCCCCTGCCACCCAGCTGTTTGCAGCTCCCACTGTGGAGCTGCCCCGAAGTTTTCCAAGAGCAGTTTCTCCATGGGGAGCTGCAGGAGTCCCTGCCCTGCTGGTGACAGGCCAGGCAGTGACACTGGTGTCCCCCTGCTACCTGTTTCTCCTCGATCACCGTTGACCAGTTGACCTGGGGCTCGATGTGCTGCGGGGGGAAGTTGTAGATCTGCTCGTGTTTCACACGCAGGTTTGCCACGCGCTCCTTCAGCTGCCGGATGCTGCGGGAAGGGAAAGGTGAGGGTGGCATGCAGGATGTGGGCATGGCTGCCATTGGCATTGCTGGGTGTAGCTGATCCTCTGCAGGCCCCCGTGGATGGTGGGCTGTGCTTAGGGGAGAGCCCAGGCAGGCTGGCAGCAGCTGTGCTGGGCAGTGGCTGGGCAGGGAGAGGACAGAGGTTCCTGTGCTCTGCCCTCTGCCAGGGGCTGCTCCCGTGGCTGTGAGCTCAGGGCACCTGGGGCACAGCGTGGGGCACAGTGGACAGGTGCCACCTTGCCAGGCTGCCATCAGCTCACACTCCCCGTGCCCAGGATGGTGTGGGTCACACACCCTAACGGGAGCTGGGATGCAGAGGAGCCCGTGGTGACCCCCCACTGCAGGCAGCAGCTGAGTAGAGCCCCTGGAGAGGCCTCCCCCTCGCCCAAGGGCTCTGGGGACAGTGCCCCGTGGCACTCACTCTTCTGTGATCATGTCCCCCTGGGGGTGCTTCATGTGCCGGGCCACGGCCGCGTCCCCGTCCAGCACGTAGAGCAGCTTGTCAGACTCGGAGAGTTTCTGTGCTGTCAGCTCCTTGTACTGTGCCAGCTGGCACGCCTTGATCTTGTGCAGGTCCTGAGCAGTGGCACAGGAGGAAGGGTCACCCCTGGGTGGCCAAGAGGTCATCCCACCCTGCTCTCCCTTGGCACCAGAGAGGAGCAGGAGCTCTGCTGTCTCCCATCCACCTGGGATGGATTTTACTTTCCCCTCTCCTGGCACAGGATCATGGAATGGTTTGGGTTGGAAGGGACCTTAAAGACCATCCAGCTCCAACTCCTTGCCATGGGCAGGGACAGATTCCACTTGACAAGGTTGCTCCAGTCTCACCTGCTGGGGGAGGGCTGGGGAGCTGCATCACCTTGGGATGCTCCTTTGGGATGAGGAGGATGGCTCAGGCCTTTCCTCCTACCCCCCAGCTCCCTGCTGGGATGCACACCCCCACTCTGCCCAGTCCTGCTCCCCTGGGCGGGGGGGAATTTCGGGGGGCTCTGTTGCCTGGATCACCCTCCCACCCTCTTCCCACGAGTGGGGGGGACCCCAATAACCCTTAAATGACCCTTGCAGATCATCACAATCCAGGTGCCAATGCAGGGCTGGGCAGCCACCCACACCTGCCCAGGAGAGGAGGGGAGAGCCCAGGCAGTGCCAAGGGCTGGGGAGGCAGAGGGGAGAGCCTGTGACTGTGGCACCCTGCCTTGCTTACATTTTGCATTCGGGAGTCGGTCTCCACGATGTTCTTCTCCACCTGGTCAGCATTTTTCTGCAGGCGCTCGATGAGCTCGGTCAGCTCTTTGCTGGAGATGCTGGGGAGAGAAGGGGGGGTCTCGTCACCCCGCGGAGGCGGGCACAGCTCCCGGGGGTGCCCGGGGGTGCCGTGACCCCGGGGGGGCCGGGGGCCAGCCGAGCCTGCCAGGCACTGCAGCTGTGTGTGACTCACTACTGCCTTCCAACTCTTTCCAAAATACTCAGCCGGGGGGCCAGGACGGGGTGGGGGAGGGCTGGAAACGGGAGCGGTGTCTGAGCCTCCCTCCGCTCCGGAGCAGGGCAGAGAAGAGCTCTTTGGAGGGACAGGGAGAGAATCACAGAATATCCCCAGCTGGAAGGGACTCACGAGGAGCATCAGCTCCTGGCCCTGCACTGACACCCCGACAATCCCTCCCTGGGCCTGAGAAGGGGGGGGTCCAGTGTGGAAATAGAGGAGCTGAAGCAGCAGGGCAGGCTCTGGCCCCCATGCCCACAGGGCTGGTGCCCCTTGGGCAGCCCCTGCCTGCAGCCGGGCTCGGCCCCTCTGTGCTCAGGGCTGCCCTCTCTGCAGGGACCTATTCCCACTTCAGAGCCAGGAACGGGAAGGGATCGCACACGTTGCACCCCTTCAGTGCCGGGTTTTGCTCCCAGGGTGACACTGGCCAGGCTGGCAGGGTGCAGGGCCAGCCCAAATATCCCATCCGAGTGCAGGGACGGCAGAGCTGGAGCAGAGGCAGAACAACCCGTGACGCAGCCTCTACACTGCTGGGCTTATTTTAAACATTTCATCCCGTGTCTCTCACTTTGGCTGCAAGGAGAGGCTGCAGCATGCCAGGGCCAGCTCCAGGGGCGTGTGCCAGGCACTGCCCAGCTCTGCCAGCCCTGACCAGGGGCAGGAGCAGGGTGTGCCCCCCAAGCCCCTGCAGCCAGAGGGAGCTGAGGCTGCTGGCAAGGCTGGGGCGTCCCAGCTGTGCTGCTTTGCCATCTGGGCTGCCTCAGTGCAGTCCCATATGAGCCTTAATGACCTCGTTATGTGGTGGCAGAAGAAATCTTTATGTGGCTCTTGGAAGTGTCAGCTGCTGCCGGAGCAGCTAGAGAGGACGAGTGGGGCTGGCTGGGGGAGCAGCAGCATCCCAGCAGTGCTGGCTCATGGCACAGAGAGTTCCTGCATCCCCAGGCAGAACCATGGAATTGTAAAGGTTGGAAAACCCTCCAAGAACATCGAGTGCAACCATTCCCTCAGCACTGCCAAGGCCACCACTGACCCGTGTCCCCAAGTGCCACATCCACATGGCTTTTAAATCCCTTCAGGAACAGTGACCCCACCACTGCCCTGGGCAGCTGTGCCCATGCCTGACCACCCTTTCCATGAAGGAATTCTCCCAATATCCAACCTAAACCTCCCCTGGCACAGCTTGGGGCTGTTTCCCTTTGTCTTCTGGGAGCACAGCCTGATCCCCCCAGCTGTCCCCTCCTGTCAGGAGTTGTGCAGAGCCACAAGGTCCCCCCTGAGCCTCCTTTTCTCCAGGCTGAGCCCCTTTCCAGCTCCCTCAGCTCCTGGTGCTCCAGACACTTCCTCAGCTCTGTTCCCTTCCCTGGACCCCCTCCAGCCCCTCAGTGTTGGAAGGGCCCAGAACTGCCCCCAGGATTGAGGCTGCAGCTCCCCCAGGACTCTGGTGCTGAATTTCAGGACCTGTTCCTGCCTGCCCCGTGTGCTGTCACTTCAGTGAAGCAGAACAAACCCAAACCCCAGCTCTGGGCTTGTTCCTCCCTCCCTCAGACCTGCCCCAGGCTGCAGGAGCCTTGTGGCATCCAACAGCTCCAGAAAAGTTCACACTTCCCTGGGAAGTTCTGCTATGGGCATGGTTTACACTGATTTTTTTCTTTTTATAGAAGCTGCATCATCAGGATGGTACTCAGAGGTTTGTGCCCGTTGCTGTGCCTGCTGCCTTCCTGGCAGCTCCTGCTCCAGCAGCAATGAACCCAGTGGGCATTCCTGGGCAGAGGAGACAAGGAAGGGGTCGCTGGGAGTCGTGCTTGCAATAATTCCAAGGGTGATTCTCATTCTGTGCTCAGCAATCACAGCTGGAGGGTGCAGGGTGCATGGGGAGACGGGATGTGGGCGGCTGGCTCCTGCTCCAGCGGTAGAAGCAGCTCCTCAAAGTCCACTTTGGGGCTTCTCCCAGCCTTCATCATCCCACAGAAAGCAGGGCAGAAGTCAGGTGGGATCAGTGGTTTGGAGTGGGTGACTGAAGTGTGCTGCACGTGTTTGGGTCTCTTTGGGGGATGGTTGCTCAGAGCTGGCAGCTCCTGCATCCTGGCAGAGCCTGTGGCCACCAAGGAGCCTCCCTCACACCCAGCCTGCACTGGAGGCCACCTGAGCTTGGGGGGTGGGAGAGGTTCATCATCCAGGTGGGAGCTTGGGATGCTCAATGTGAGGGCTGGGGCTGGGCTGGCACTGAGCTGGGCACAGGCTGGCAGCTCCTGCTGGCTCCTCTCCCTGTGCCCTGCCTTGGTCTCAGGGACTCCAGCAAGTCCAAGGATGGATCTTCAGGGTTTCAGCATGGATGGGAAAACCACCCTAAAATGCAGGAGAAGTCTGAGCTTTTTCTAGTTCTACTTCTGACTGAAACCTCTAAATTGTAGGGAGGAAATAAACCTAAAGCTGGGGTTTTTTGGATGCATGGCTGTGGTCCAGGCTGACCTGGACAGCTGAGCCTGGAGCCTTGACCCAGCCTTTGATCACTTTGCAACAGCAAACCTGATCTCAGGAGTGCAACACCCAGCCTTGACCCTCCCCTCACTGCCCAGCTGGTGTGGAATGAGGCTGAGCCCCTGGTCCCCTTCCCTCTGCTCCTCTCTCAGCCTGGAGCCACAAGCTCCCTCATCCCTGTGCCCTGCCAGTCCCTTCCCAAGCTGGGAGTGCTCCCCTGGACCCCCTCCCACCTCCTGCCCTCAATGCCTCCAAGGGCTGGGGCAGAGCCACCCTCCAGCCCCTGGGGACAGTGACAGTGACATCCCTTCTCCATCAGGGCAGGACTGGGGCAGGTGAGGGGCTGGGGAAGGGGAGGGCAGGGAAGGGAGGTGACAGTGATCCAGGACCTGCAGTGTCTGGGTGAGCAGGGCAAAGAAATGCAGCCTTGCTCAGAGCAGGCAAGGACATGATGGGAGGTGATGTGGGCATGGCTGGGCTCCCCTGACACACCAGAGGAACTGTTTGCTCTCTGCTCCTCTGTGGTTTATGTGAGAATCACCAGCTGAGGCTGTGGGACAGGGAACTCTCATAAAAACTCCCATGGGAGCTGCACCTCAAACTGCAGCGTTGGGGAGCTGCTGCTGTGCACCCCATCCTGCCTGAGCTCAGCTCTGCTCCTCCCTGCCCACTGCAGGGATAACCAGCGGGCAGGAATAAACAGAAATCAGAGAGAATGGGAACCTCCCATGGGAGATCTCTCTTCTCTGTGTATTTATTTCTGCACTTGTCACTTTGGTGCCACTTCATCAACCAGCTTGGACATTGCTGATGTGAGAACATCAGGCCTGTTAATTACCCTCAGGCCTGTTAATTACCATCAGGGCTGTTAATTACCCACCTGTCCCTGCCACAGCTGGGGCTGTGTGGATAAACCAGAGGAGGAGCAGAGTCCCTGCATCCAACTGGATGTCAAACAGGGAAAGCTGAAGCCTGGCTGGAATCTCCATGTCCAGGAGATGGAGGAGTTTGGCTTCAGCTGCTGCGAGGGGGAAGATGCTGGAGTGCCAGGAAAAGGAGGAATGGCTTCCCACTGCCAGAGGGCAGGGATAGATGGGATATTGGGAAGGGATTCTTCCCTGGCAGGGTGGGCAGGCCCTGGCACAGGGTGCCCAGAGCAGCTGTGGCTGCCCCTGGATCCCTGGCAGTGCCCAAGGCCAGGCTGGGCAGGGCTTGGAGCACCTGGGACAGTGGAAGGTGTTCCTGCCATGGCAGGGGTGGGATAAGATGGGCTTGAAGCTCTCTTACAACCCAAACCATTCAATGATTCTGTGCAGGAGAAGCAAAAATGGATGGGCAAAGCAGTGAGGAAGCCTTGGCTGTCCCAGGAGAAGTGGGTGGATGGGATTGGGAGGGCCTTCGGGAAGGTGCCAGGAAGAGCCATGGATGCATCCAGGCTTTGGAGCAGAGCTGCTGGCAGGGGAAGACAAAAGGGATGGCAGGGCCAAAAAGGAGGCTGGGGGGATGGCTGGAGCATGGAGCAGAGCTGGGGAGAGAGGGAGGGAGGGAGAAGGGCAGGATTTGTCCAGAGCCCAGCTGGGATGGGCAGCACACACGAGACTGAGCAGAGCCAGGAGTGAGGGTGCCCAGGGCACAGCCCCTGTGGGGCTGCAGCACAGGGGGAATGCAGAGTGCTCTGCTGGAATAGATAAGGCTTTGTTTGAGAGATGGAAAAAAAAATAAATGAAAGCCTGGAAAGACTGGCTTTGCCATTTCTGGAGAACTTTAACATTCTCTGGTCAGGAAGGAAAAAATGATCTCTTGTGGAAAGCTGTGCTCAGCAGAAGAGTTGGTTTTTGTCAGGGCCATTGCCTGGCTGGGGTGAAGGACCCCAGCTCATTCCCATGGGAAATGGGAGCTGGTTTTGGGGTTTCTCCCAGCTGGGGGACCAGGAGGAAGCAGCTGCACCCTGGCAGGCAGCACTTCATCCATGTACTACAATCCTGCCCTCAAGACCTTGCTTTTAGAGGGGTTCAGGTGTTTCTGAAGGCTTAGGGGGGATTTTTAGGATTCAGGTTTTCTTTCTTCTGTTTTCCTAGAGTTTTGGTGATTTTTCTTAATATTTTAGTTGGGATGTTTTTATTAAGAGAGATTCTCAACAGATAAATATGATGATAATTATTGTAATGTGAAAGCTTTGCTGCTAAAACCTGGACTTTTCCTCTATTCCTTTTTCTTTTTCTCTTCTCATTAGGTTGCACCCTCACTGGTAAGAGCAGGTTTTGGAGCAAACCTCCCTGAGATCAGTTTCTCCAGGATGTGCAAAGGTCTTGTGCTTGCTGGCAGGTGGTAGAAAATCCCTTTGATTTCTCAAGTTTTCTCTTTCCAAACAAGGAGGCTGTTCCTTATTCCCTCCAAGGGAGGATGTTCAGCCACTCCTGAGTTGACTGCTCCAGCTGACTGAGTTCTCTGGGAAGGCTCCTGCTGGGAATTTGCCTGATGCCTGCTGGGAGGGTTATGGGAAGGGCTCTGTCCTGCTCAGGGGTGCTGCTCTCCTGTCAGGAAACCTTCCCATCCTGGTGGGATGGCTTGGCCAGGGCCAGGGGAGCTGGGTGAGGACAATCAGCAGAGCAGGCAGTGCCCACCCCCTGCTGCTCTCGTCCATCCCATCCAATGTCCATGCACAGAGATTCCATAGAAAGCTCTCCCATGTCAGCCCTGCTGCTGGAGGCCAGACTTTAGGAGGAATTAGACTGAGTGAATCCTCCAGAAGGCCACAGAGGTCTAAATGTCCTCAAAGCTCCCCCAGCCATAGCTCCCACTGCATGGAATTCTCTCCTGCTGCTTTTAATGACGCTGGAGTGAAGCTGTGGCAGGGTAGAGAGCACGAGGGCTGGGCTCTGGCTGCGGTGATTCAGGTTTGGGAGAGATTAGGATCTGGCTGAAAACTCAGAGCAGACTTCTGTCAGGCTGCCCACGTCAGGGTGTAGCTGGACAGCAGGGTTGCTGTGCTCAGCCCAGCCAGTTCCAGTTGTATTTATCTTCCCTGGGAGGAATGGTGATAGCTCATTGTAATCTGCATGGAAATGAGGGCAGGAAGGGGCGGGCAGAGGGAGGCTGGCTCTGCCCTCAGCCCTGAGCAGCTCCTGACTCACCTGCTGACTCCAGCCCTTCCAAACAGCCTCTGGGAATGGGTGCCAGCCCTGCAGGCAGAGCTGTCCCAGTGCCTGCACCCCCTCTCACCTGGGGAGTGACACTGGGCTGGGAGCGCTCTCACCCCGAGAGATGAACAGCTTTCCTGCTGGCAGGAGGGAGAGTGTCAGCAGCAGCTGTGAAGGCTGAACTGGTTTTTATCACAGAATTATCAAATGGTTTAAATTAGATGGGCAGGAACACCTTTCACTATCCCAGGGTGCTCCAAGTTCTGTCCAGCCTGGCCCTGGGCATTTCAGTGAGGGCACCTCCCTCACTGCTCCCTACCTGCCAAGCCTGCACTACCAAAAGGAGAAGAAGCCAAGCTCCTGTGTTCTAAGCATGGCAAGTGTTTGAGGAACACGGTGTGGAAGGAGGCTGGTTATTTCCCCCTCACTGTGGCTCTGTTCAAGGCTCGTGCCTTCCCTTCCAGGGACACAAATCCATGTAACAAGGCAGTGGTCACAGCTGAATTCCCAGGGCCTTCCCATGCTCAGGGACGAGAGCAGAATGAAGTAAGCAAGTCCATGAGACAGATGTCACCATCATCCTCCAAGATCCCCAGCCAAGGCAGGGAGATGCCCAGGGCTGGATGGGGATAGCTACTGGCTGCTCGAGGCCAGGCAGATCACAGAGCTGCAGCAGATATTCCTAAAGAGAGACCTGGACCCTGGTGCTGCTGGATCTTGAGGGCCCCTTTGGGGGTGGGACAGGCCGGCTGTCACATCCCAGGGACAAAGAGTTGTTTGGGGAGGTTGCAGCACCTGGCCCGGGTACCAGTGCTGTTCATGGAGGTGTTTCCATCCTGGGCAGAGCTTTGTCCCGAGGCTGAGGAAGCCACCGAGGCTCCCGTGGCTCCTCTCCAGGCTCTGTCCTGCTGCCGGACGATGCTCCCCGCGCAGCCCCTGCCTCCCTCAGCCGAGCCCGTGGCCGGGGCTCCCGGGGCTGGCAGGACACGCTCCGGTGCCCTTCTCTCTTGCCAAACCGGTGCTGGGTTCTCGCCCTGTCCCTCGGTGCTTTGAGGCTCCATCCCGGGCAGCGCCCTGGCACCGCGCCCTGCCCAAGCCGCAGCCTCGCAGGATCGGGCCGCGCTCCCGCGGTGTCGAAATCCCGGTCCCTGCTGACGGCGGGGGCGGGAGGTTGATTTTAGGAGTGTTGCTCTGTTTTCCTGGCAGCAGAGCGGGGCGGGAGCCGCCTGGGAGCCTGGCAGTGCCTGGAGCAGGGGACGGGGCAGCAGCTCCTCGCTTCTTCGCAATCCTCCTCCTGCAAGTTGTTCAACCGGTCGGGCGCCGGCTCCCCCATCTTGATGGTGGGGCTGTTTCCACACGGTGGGAGTGTTCCCTGGATTCACAGATGTTTGTAAACTCCAAGGCAGGAATTAACAAATTGGGGCTAATAAGCACAGCTCTCCCCGAGGTGTGCACGGGCAGCCGGGGTGCAGGAACGGAGGGTGGGTGGCCCCGGGCACAGCCCTGCGCTACTTCCCCAGCCACCACCAGCCAGAAAAACAGAGGTTCCAGCCTGGCCCGCAGCCTCCGGAGGTGCTCTGGCACCTGCCCAGGGCCGCTGGGCTGCAGGCAGGGCGGCGGAGGGAAGCGTCTTCCTTCCTGCGCCCATTCCCGGCAGATGGAGAGAGAGCGGGGTACCCGGGGCTGGAGCGCAGCCTGGGGACCCGGCCACAGCCCCACGGTGGGCAGCCCGCACAGCGCCGTCTGTCTCCTGCTCTCGGAGTCCCGAGCTGCCATCCCCGCTGGGGTTTGCCACTTTCCAGCCGCCCACCGATACCCCGAGGCTCAGAAATGCGCCTGGGCATTGGCACCATCCTGCACCCGGGGGGACGCCGCGGCCCCCAGGGAGGTGCAGAGCCTCCGAGGGCTCCGTGCCACCCCCGGCTCCTCCTGCCCGCCCTCCGCGGGGCAGGATCTGGCAGCACAGCCTGCCCCGGCCTCCGGGAGCCTGGGCGGCCCTGCCGAGCCAGCCGGGCTGCCGGGGGAGCCTTCCCCGAGGCTGGAGCCTCAGCCCTGGGAGAGGGAGCTCAGCAATGCCCGGTGCCAGGGCAGCAGCGGGCAGAGGCTCCCCCGGCGGGGAACGCCCTCCCACGGCCACAGCGCCGCTCCCGTGGGCAGGGAGCAGCCAGGGGCTCTCCTGCTTGGGAAATGTCGGCGCCTTCTGGGCTGACTGGTCCCTCTCCGGGTGCTCGAAGGCCCCTCAGCCCCTGAAGCAGCTCCCCAGCTTCCTTCCCAAAGGAGGATTTTTGGGAGGGGGCGGCTGCTCGGACTCCACCGGCCAGGACTGGTGCCGGTGGAAGGGGATGAACAGCCACGGCTGGGATTATGAATCCTTGAATCACTCAGAATCCTGGAGCACTCCACATGCTCCAGAGCCCCTGCAGCTCCTCTGGGAAACACAGGGCACGTCTCTGAATTAATCCCAAAATCCACGTCTTTGGAAAAACATCCCGGTGCAGGCAGGGGCTGAGCCCAGAGGGGCTGAGCCTTCCCGCGGAGGGATTTTTACTCCTTTTCCCTTTTATCGCTGACCTTTCACAGGGCGCATTCAACACGCTGCTTTTCTTTTTCTTTCCTTTTTCTTTTCTTTTTTTTTTTTTTTTTTTTAACCAACCAGTAAAACCGAAACGCGTCCCCACCCCGACCGAGGGAGCCGACGAAACGACGAAGGACCAAATCCTTGGTCCGGAGAGAACAGGGACGAATGTGGAGAACAACCAGACTATTTTTCCCTAAGATCTGGCGCAGCGCACACCTGGGAAGCGAAGGAACCTGCTCGCTGGAGCTGCTGCGATGGGAGGGGAGCTGGGAGACACAACCCCAGTGCCCACAGCCGGCGCAGGAGATGGACCCAGCTCGGGGAGGAGCTGACACCTCACGGGGGGGCAAAAACCGGTGTTCCCACACGGTTCTCAGGGGCTCCACCGCCACTCAGAGGGTGCCCGCACTTCGAGGATGTGGGAACATTTCAAGGTTCCTCTCCTCGGGAATGCCCACTCCTCGGGGGGTGCCCACACTTAAGGGTGTCCGCATCTCGGTGGTGCCCTCACCTCCGGGGGTACCCACTCCTTGGGAGGTGCCGACACTTCGGGGTTCCACACTTCGGGGGTTCTCACACTCGAGGGTGTCCACACCTGGGGGGGTTCCCACTCCTCGGGGGGTTCCCACTCCTCGGGGGGTTCCCACTCCTCTGGGGGGATCAGCTCCGCCGAGCCCCGGCGCGGAGCGGGGGGGATGCTGCGGGACGGGATCCGCGGGATGGCGGCTCTGTTCGTCCCAGGGGGAGCGAGACTGCCCGGGGCCGGGTCACTCACCTCTTCTTCTGCACGGAGGGGCTGTATTTCCCTTTGTTGCGTTTCCTGAAGATCGAGTGCATCGCGTCCCCGCACGGCGCCCGCCGCGCTCCTCCTGCCCGTCCCCGCCGCCGCCCGCAGCCTCTGCGCCGCCACCGGGCCGGGCCCCGCCGGGAGGCGGGACGGGGCTGCACCGCCTCTGCCTCCTCCTGCCTCCTCCTGCCGCTGCCCGGCCCGCCCCTCCCACCTCGCAGCATCCTCCCCTGGCTTTGGGGGCGCCCCTGGAAGGGGTCCCGGCAGGGTTGGACCCTCAGATGTGCAGAGCCAGCCTGACACCTCAGGAGCCAGGGCAGGGGTGGGCCCTGGCTCAGCAGGGCCGGGATGGGCACAGGGGGCAGTCACGGGCGGGCTGCGGCTCCTCCCGGGAGGTTTCTGTGTTTGGGGATGAACTGCCCGGGGCAGTGGTGGGGTCCCCATCCCGGGGGGGGTGGGTTCAAAAGCCATCTGGATGTGGCACTTGGGGACACGGGTTAGTGGCAAATATGATGGTGCTGGGGGAGTGGTTGGACTTGATGATCTTACAGATCTGCTCCGACCTCAAGGTCTCCATAAGGCACTGAGATGCCTCCCCCAGGCCCCCCGCAGCCTAAGAGGTTTTGCTCACACATGCACACAGCAGTCAGCAATTAGGACCAGCTCTGGCCTTTTTATCCCGGGATTTTGTGCCCATGCGGGATTAAAGCCCTGATTGTAGCTTCCCCACCAGCCCCAAATCCTCTGCTGATTTTCGTTCTGGGGGCAAGTCAGTGCACGCTGTGACCTATTGATCCCGATCCCTGCGTGTGCCGGATCCGGGGAGTCCTTAAAGCCCGCGGAGCGCTGCGTCCGCCGGGCACTCCCGCCGGGCCCGGGGCCGCGGGGAGGTGCGGGTCCCGGCAGCGACAGCGCAAGGCAAGTGTGGGGTCGTGTCTGTGTCTCTCTGTGTCTGTCTGTGTGTCTGCCCGTGTTTCTCTGTGTGTGTTTGTGGGAGTCCCCCCCATCCCGGTGTGCGGTGGTTTGTGCTCCTGGCTCCTTTAGAGGGTGAGGCCGTTCCCCGGCAGGAACTGAGCCTGCTGCGGGCTCTGCCACTGCTGTCTGGCTGTGCCATCCCTCCGGGGTGATCAGCCAGCTGAGCTGTGAGGAACCCACAGCCCGTGCCCCACAGAGCCTTGGGACCCCTGGGGCTGGGAGGTCACCCCACAAACAGCAGCACTTGCTGTGCCCGTGGCCTCATCCAGCCAAGCACCTTGGAGCCCTGGCCAGTGGGGATGGATTTGAAACACTTCCTGAGCCCAGGGTTGTGCTGAAGGTGGATCAGCTAGGGGTGGGGGTGGCAGGGTCCTGCTGACATTGAGTCCCAGGGCTGTCACTCGGGCCCTGCTGGGAGTGCTGGTGTGAGGCTGGAGCAGCCCCCGACAGCCAGAGCCGGGGCTGGGCCTCACCCTGGCCTAGCTGGGGCCGTCTCTGGGCTCTCCCTGCTGCCAGCCATGGCATCAGCTCCATCTGAACCATCACTGAGGGTATGAATTGCTCTCCATGGTGCCCAGCTTCCATTCTTACTCCCAATAGATTGTGAGAATCCCCTGGGCAGGAACCGTTCATGTGATCCCCAGAACCCGTTATCCCCTGGGATCCCTGGCAATGCCTGGAGCCTGGCACCCTCCTTGCCATGGCCTCAGTGCCAGGCTTCTGCCCATGCTGAGGAGCATGCTGGTGTTCCCCTGGTTTTGGGAGGAGGGTTTTGCAGGTGCTGAGGTTCTTTTGCATCGCTGTGCAACCTGCCCAGGCAGCAGCTGCATCCCCCTCCTCCCTGCAGCCCCACGGAGGGGAGCTGGGAGGGCGAAACCCAGCCCAGCTGCTTTTGTTTCACTGCATGAAATCCTGCATGTCTCTACTCGGCACTGGAAACACTTTCTGCTTTTTGTGCTTTGGGATCCCCCCATCTCTAGCAGCAACATGTTCTGGATGCTCAAAGGACCAGTTGCTCCTCTTAAAGCTTCCAGAACCATCCCAGAGCCCCCCTTCTTGACCCTGTGAAAGGTGAGCAGAGGTTTAGGGATGAACTGCCTCTGCCGACCAGAGGGGTTTGCTTTCCATCTCCTCCTGTGCTAGTTCTGCAGCCTTAATCCTCCTAATCTCCCCACATCTCTGGCGTGGCTCATTTTTGAGTGCAAATGCCCTTGAGAGCAGCAAAATTGCAGCTGCTGGGTGAAAAACCAGGCGGAGAGAAACTCCGGTGTAGTGGAAAATTCTGTCTTATATAAACTGCCCAGGTATCCTGCCTTTACCTTGGCTTGGGATCAGAGGCACTGCACAACCCTCTGTGCACAGGGTGCTTTTGGGGACCTGGGGGCCTGTGGTTTGGGGGTGCTGGCAGCTCTTCTTCAGGCCCTGGTGCCTGCCCAGAGCACCGCACAGCCCGTGCTGGGGTTCCCTCCTCGGCTGGGCTCGGCCAGGGTTGGTTTTGCAGCGTTTATTTTGCAAATGAGCCTGTTGGTGGCTTTACCGCTGCAACTGCTCCCTGCTGTGCTCTGTGCCCTCCCGTCTGCTGCTGCTGCTGCTGCCGGGCGGGGCGGACCCCGTGCCGGTATCCAGGTGTCCATGTGTGTCCAGGTATCCAAGTATCCAGCCCGGTGCCACCGGCTCCTTGGAGCCTGCTGAGCCTGAGGAAGTGGGGCTGTCCTGCCAGCCTGGAGCCCTCTGTGCCCTGTGAGCTGCCCCACATGTGGCCCCACTGGGGGCTGGTGGGAGGATGCCGAGCCCCAGGGTGCTGCGCCCACCCAGATGTGTTCCCTTGGCTCCATTCCAGCCCTAAAAACACCCACGGAGCTCCTTCCACGGGGCCGAGCACCTCGACAGAGGCAGCAATGTGGCAATATTGACTTAACCTGGGTAAGAATCTCTTGAGCTGCTGCTGCTGCGGGAGGGGAGCGGGAGAGGAGCACGTTTTATGCAACGAGGTGACATTTTCCTGGCAAGCCCTTCTCTGGCATCCCACACCCTGCTCCACCCTGTGCCAGCCCCAGCACCCGAGGCCGACCCTGCTGCCCAGAACACGGGATGGGCACCAGCTCGGGGGTCTCACTCCCTGCTGACACCTGAGCTGTGGCCTTGGCCACCCCCCTGTGCCCCACCATCCCACCCCACTCAGCCCATTGTAGTTCGGGATGGCACCAGGGCTGGCCGGGTCACACTGGCAGTGGGGTGGTGGCATCCCCTTCCCCACGGGCCCCCAAAGGCACTTGTGGCACTGCCGAGGGTTCTGGGGACCCATCGGAGCAGAGGAGCCAGGCATGGAGATGATCAGCCCTGGCAGCTGTTCAGCAATGTTCCTCAATCAGGAATTTTCAGATTTCACTTCTGATGGAGGGGGGTTGAGGCAAAACAACTTGGAAACCTCTTCCAAAAGCTCGATGGAACACAAACAGCAGTAGATGAGCCAAAATCTCATTTATTTTCTGGGTGGGGAGTTTGTGACAGCCCCTGGAGGGCCCAGCTGAGCTGCCGGCCCCCACGGCAGGGCTTTGGGCTGGGAAGGGAGTTCCTACTCGCACGGCAGGAAAGCAGGGCGCTGAAACACCTCCGTGCTTCCTCCTGGCGGCTCCCACGTGCGCAGGAATGCGGCCGTGCTCGTTCTAACTGGTCCTGAGCCGGCCGAAACCTCCCCCAGCTCCGTTTGGGGGCTCTGAAATCAGCAGCCAGCGCGGCTGCTCCCGCCCCATCCCGCAGCCCCTGCCAGCCTCGATGGCTTTAGATGGCTCTGGTGGGACGTGGTGGCTCAAACGACCGGGCTTTGAGCTTCAGGGCTTCAGGGCTCCTCAAAATGTAAGGAAGAAATAGAATAAAACAAGTGCATAGCTGCCGATGCTGAAGGATGGGAGAGCTCCTGTCCCAGCAGGGAAGTGCTGCACTTTTTCTGCTGCACTTGCTGGTTTGAGCCCAAGTGCCATCAAGGGACTTAATACTGAACAAACACCAAGCGAAAGCGGGTGCAGGCAGCCAAGCAAAACAAAGGCTGAGAGAGGCCGGTGCTCTGACTCATTTGGCATGAAAATGCAGCACGGAATAAATTAAGTTTGGCTCTTCCTCATCCTCCCGGCACAGAGGTACAGAGCAGGAGGGCTGCATTGTCACCATGCTGGGGTGGCTTTGGGTGCTGGTGCACACACAGCAGGCACTGGGGAGGCACGGGGGACATCTGCACCAGGGACACAGCCACCCTGGCAGGTCCCTGTCGTGTGTCCCCAGCCATGAGTTTTGGAATAGCACTGAGCAACGCACAGTTGGGCTGGATGGTAAGGTCAGAATGTGCATCTGAGACAGCTGCAGCTTCTCTTGGTCCTTATTCTCCTGTGTCATGAAGGGATGGGGTCCCAGACCCCCAGTGGGGACACACAGGTGTCATCATCATCATCATCATCATCATCATCATCATCATCATCACCATCGAATCACTGTAGAGTGATTTGGGTTGGAAGGGACTTAAAGTTCATCTAGTCCCTCCCTGCCAAGGCAGGGACAGCTTCCACTAGACCAGGTTGCTCCAAGCCCCATCCAACCCAGCCCTGAACATTTCCAGCCCTGAACATTTCCAGGGCCATCCACAGCTCCTCTGTGTCCCCTGTGCCCCTCAGTGGCTCGGTGCTGCAGCCCTGAGCACCCGTGCAGATGCACTGATCCTGGCTGGGACCTCTCTGTCACAGTCTCCCAGAACACATCGAGAAGAAGAAAAGGGTCAGGGCTTCACTGCAGGCTTTGGCCTGTGATGTAACGACTGGGAATTTCCGGGGTGTACTGTTTGCATCTCTATAAATATGCAGCTGGAGCGCACCCAGGGGCAGCTGCCTGCGATGGGCGAGGGAGATAATGCCCGGCTTCCGCCGGCGCGGAAACGCGCGGGGAAAAGGGAAGGGCAGCGCCTGGCCCCGCAGCACGGCGCGGTGATTCACCCCAGAGCCCGCCCCGGGGGATGCTGTGCCTCCCAGGGCCGTGGGCGAGAGGGGGACACATCCCCGGGGTGTCCCGGCAGCCGCGGGGAGGGCGGTGGAGAGGATGCCCCAGCGCCCCGGGCGTCCCGGCACAGCGGGACCGGTGGCACCTGGGGTGGCCCCACGGTTCTGTCCAGCTGGGTTCTGTCCTGCCCCAGAGCGGGGTGACGCTGCCTCAGACAATCCCGACTGGTGAGACTGGGAGAGGCCGGCCCTGCCCCGAGCCCCGGCACCCCGCGCCCGCCCGCTCCCCGCGGTTTCGGCAAACCCAGGGCACGTCCTCTCCCGGCGGCACAAACCAGTCCCGGGACTCACGCCCTGCACCGCCCGGCCCGCGTTGCGACAGCCCCGGCAGCGGGCGGCTCTCCCCACACCAGCACCCCCCGGCACCACTGGGCTGGGGAGGGCGGGCACCCCAAATGCCCCCAAAACGCAGCATGGGATGCCCCGATGGATGGATGGGGGTCCTGGGCTGGGCCCTCGTGAGGCTGAGCCCTAAAGCAGAGCTGCACGTAAGAGCGGGGTCGTGACAAGCTGGTGGCGGCTGTCCTGGGCGGAGGACTGCGCCTCCTCAGGGGACCTGTCACGGGGCTGGGAGGGGACAGGTGAAAAGGGTTTTGGCAGCGGCACATCCTGCACAGTCACTCGCAAAGGATGCCGAGAGGGATCGGCCTTAATTCCCCTCCTTGTCCCGGCAGCGGGGCCTTGGGGCAGCACCCCGGGCACGGCCCGGCCTCCGGGGCGGCTGCCGGAGCCGCGGGGCCCTCCCTGCTCTTCGTCACAGCCTGGGTGACAGGGGCTGGGGCGGCTGCGCTCCCCCCAGGGATCCGGGTGTCCCCACTGGTGTCACATGGGCGCCCTGAGCTCCCAGCCGCGGCAGGCCCGGCAGCTGCGGGACGGGGACCGGTGGCTGCACTGACAGGGCACTGCTGCCTCTGCTGCTCAGAGCTCTCCTCTGCTGGTCCTCACGTGTCCCACCCTGAAGCAATGACATAAAGCTGTGCCAGGGCAGGTTTAGGTTGGAGATCAGGAGAGGTTCTTCTCCCAGAGGGTGCTGGGCACTGCCCAGGCTCCCCAGGGAATGGGCACAGCCCTGAGGCTGCCAGAGCTCCAGGAGCGTTTGGACAGCACTGCCAGGGATGCCCAGAGTGGGATTGTTGGGGTGTCTGTGCAGGGCCAGGAGCTGGGCTGGATGACCACAATGGACCCTTCCCACTGAGGATATTCCATGATTTCCTGTCCCAGCATTACCTGGAGCTGGGGGGAGTGATGACCACAGGACCTGGCCCTGGGGGGGCTGGTGGCTTTCTCAGGCCACCCCAGACACAGACAGATGCATGTCATAATCCCTAGGTCTCACCTAATCCCCAGGTCCCGGCCAGCCTCAGCTGCTGCCCTGGAATAGTAACTGATGGGGAGAGGGAGAAATTAAATACACAAAATGCAGTGCCTTGATGCTCATTTGGGACTTTTCTATCGCCCTGAATCAGGGCCTGTCTATCCATCCTGCAGTTTGTCCATCCTGCTGTCCATCCATCCCACCTACAGCTGGATGTGGACAAGCAGGACTGGGCTGGCTGTGGCTTCATTGCTCTGGGATAATTCACATTCCAGGATAATACCCCACTTCAAACAGTTTCCATCTGCCCACCAGTGCTCGCTCCCAGGGCTTTCCTTATAGTCTAAAGGATAATTTAGTTGCTGGGGTAGAATCAGAAAACTTTAAACAAGAGGGAAAAATACCCAAATGCAAGACTTGTGCCCCATATTATATAATATACTTTTTTTTTTTTTTATTTATATAAAATATTATCATGCCGTGGCCAGGGAAGGGGGTAGGCCTGAGTGCTGCCACAGCCCAGGCTTAGTGCAGGTCAGAGATGCCTACAATTGTCTTTAAACAGTTTGTGGTGGCAGGTTAACCATGGATTACAACCATCATTAATGATTATAACCATCATTAATGATTACAACCATCACTAGCAGCCACTGCAAGTGCAGGGTGAAGGAGAGGCTCGCTGGTGGGGGCTGAAGGGGTCCCTGTGCCAAAATAAATAATATTAGCAGCATAATCCCTGCTTCGGATTATGGAAGCAGAGCCACCGTGGACAGGGAGAGGGGGACGGTGGCACATGGACGATGGGACCATTTGCTGGCTGCCCTGGGGGTCCCGTGGTCGCCGTGGCTCCCAGCCCAGGTGTGGCCCAGCCCCGCAGGTTGGACCCAGCCGCTCCGCGGGTCCCGGCCCGGCCGCTCTGTCTCGTTCTGTCCCGTTCTGTCCCGCTCGGCCCCGCGGCCCCGCAGGGTTTAGCTGGGGGGCCGGCAGAGGGGCGATCACATGCTCGCCCGCCCGGCCGGGATTAGATGCAGCCGCTGCGGCGGGGAGCCGTGCCAGGGAGCCGTGGCGGCAGCCCCGCAGCCGCGGGCACTCGGCGCCCATGGCCCCGGGCAGCGGGAGCCGGACGCGGCTGCCCCGATGATGTCCCACCTGCAGCCCCCTGGCCGGGCCCTGGAGCGCTTCGATGGGCTCTCCCTCATTTACTGGTGAGCGGGGCGGGATACCGCCGCACCGGCACCGTGAACGGCCCCGGGAACGGGAGCGGGCATCCCCCGGAGCCTTGGGTCCCCTCTGCAGGGATGGCGTTGGGCAGGATGCTGGGCTCGGTGACCCCGCGGCTTTTGGCAGGGTTTGTTTGATTGGGTTCATTTTCGGTTCACGGTGGGGCAGGGTCTGATGGGGATCCCGCGGCACTCGCAGGGGCAGCGCTCAGGTGAGGCCGGGATCAGCCAGGGTCGCCAAAGGGGATTTATTTTCCAGGCAGCTACTGGGGAAGCACCAACAGCCCCTGCGAGCAGTTGAGCTACTGCTGCAGTTCTGGCCCTTGGACAGGAGCTCCCCAGAAGGGCCCTGTGCCCCCCTGGCGGTGCCGGGGAGCGCGGTGGGAGCGGAGCGGGGCCCGGCGGGGCGCGAGGAGGGCGGCGGAGGGGACGGGAGGTGCCGGCGGCTGCAGATGTCTATGTAGGGCACAGAGAGCCGGCGGGAGCGCGGCTCTGCCCCGGGCCAGGGTTCAGAGCGTGCGGCTTTAGCCGATTAACTGGGGGTCAGTGGGCCGGAGCCAGAGCCGGCCTGGGCCCGCCGGGGTCTCGGACCACCGTGAGCTTCGGCGGAGCCTTTCTCGGGCTGGCCAGACCTGGGCTTCTCCCCAGCCGAGACCGAGAGGCCGGGGCATGCTGAAGGCGGCGGGGCCGATCCTGCCCCTGCCCGGACATGATGCACCTGCGGCTGAAGTAGGTCATTGGAGCGGGGGCTGGGGGCTGCGGGGCGCCGCCCCGGGGGTGGCCGCAGGATGGTGAGGGCGGCAGCCCGGGGTCACTGAGACCGAGCCGGTGCCTTGAGAGGCTGCGCTGATGCCGCCCTGCTGCTTTTGGGTGCAGAAAGGGCAGAATCAGCTGCCGGTCGGAAGGAGGTGGTGCAGGACGGGCCTGACGGCGTGGCTGTGTTGGGGCAGCGCTGCCGGGTGGGTGCTGATGCTGTGGGGCCGTGGGGTGGGTTTGGGAGCAGCCCCATCACCTCACTGGGGGCCCCTGGCCATCCCTGGCTCTACGGGGCTGCTAAGCCTTGGTGCCCTGCTCCTGCGAGGCAGAACTGCTCAAACCCCATTTTCCACCTCTCCAATCTGCTCATATGCTGGAATTTTGGGTCGAACCCTCCCTCAGCTTTGTCCACTGGGCCGTGTTTGGTTTGGGAGGAGAGGGGTGATCAGGGGGAGCGTCCCCCACATGTGGCGGCTGCCAGCTGTGCTGGCTGGTGTCGTCTGTCTGCCGGCTCCGCCGGGACGCGGCGGAGGATGGCGAGCAGATGGCAGGGAGATAACACCTCCCCGGCTCTCCGATAAGGATGACCCCGCTCCACCGCTGATTAAAAGATTAATTTTGGAGCTTGAAATAGGAATTTGATAAATAAACGCGAGCCGTCGGCAGAACCTCACCCGGCAGCATCAGGGCGGGGGGTGGTGGCAGCCGCGGCCGGAGCAGCGGCTCATCCCTCATCCCTCATCCCTCATGCCTCACCCCGGCTTCTCCCGGTGGTGATGCCGGTGGCTCTCCTGCGGAGTGGCTGCTGGAAGCTTTAAGGAAGTTTTGCAGTGGTGGCCTCTCTGCAGGAGCTCGTCCGGAGCCAGCAGGAAATCAAACAGCCCCGAAGGCGCTGCCGGGGCCAGGCAGGGCTCGTGGCCGGACCAGGCTCTGTGTGCTCGGGGTGGGGTTTGGATCCACTGCCGGCTCCTCACCAGGCATGGCCGCGTGCAAGATTGGCCTGCACTTCCACCAGTCCTCTTGGAATTATTATTGCTGCCTGTCTGTGGCTTGTGCCAGGGCCTAGATTGGAGCAGCTCAGGGATGGCTCAAAGCTCTTCCCAAGAGCTGCATGTCCAGTTCAGCAACATTTTCTGAAATTTCTCAAAAATATGTGATTTTTCCCATCTTTCCATACCCAGCCATTTCCCACACCTCTCTCTTTCCATCTCTATTTTCATGGATTGACGTGGGTGAATTTCCTGCTGAGACTCTCAGGATTTCTCCCGTGGGTGTGAGGTGGACCGAGGGTGGCCAGGCCAGCAGAGCAGGTCCTGCAGCCCCCACCAGCCTCTGTTAATAAGTTTATAACAGTGCAATCCCACAGCCCAGGGGATTTAGGCAGGCAGGATGATTTATAATCCTGTTAACCCTTCAGAGCAGTTGACACCCAAACAAGGGCCATGGGACCAGTCCCCAGGCGAGCAGCAGGTCACTCACCTGATGGGAAGGGGAGGAAGAGAAGAAGAAAGGCTTCCTCGTGGGAGAGATGTTAATGTTAGCACACCTTGGAGCTGCTGCAGTGGAAATGAAGGCCCTGCTTGAGCTTTCCCATGTGACTGTGTTTGTGTTAATCCCCATCTCAGGGGTGCATCCAGGGGCTGGGCTGGAGCAGATGTTGGGGGATGTTCAGCTCAGCTGGGCTCTGGCATGAATGCTATTGATTGCACTTGAGCTAGAGGTGACTACTGGGGATATTTCTCCTCAGAGACACCTTTGGCTCGCAGGCAGTTGCTATTAGGCACTCGGAATAGGCCCATGCAAAGCAGAACTCAGTTTACCTCTAGTGGGAAAAGTCCAGGCGATGGTGAAGAGAAAGAGAGCGGGTTCTGCCGGAGGGTTAAATCCAGAGTTTATTCCAAGGTATTACAGTTCCGAATCTCAGTAAACCTCCAACACACCCCGACCGCATGGCTTCAATCCCTTTTAATCTCACAGGAAGGTGGGAGGGAGGATAGGTGAGCCACCAACCAGATGGGAGGGGGAGGGTCTCAGGGGACAATGACACCTGGACAGGCCAATGACCCCAGGTCTGAAGAGCATCTTTTGAACTTCTGCCAATCACACGATACCCTTGCTGGAATGTGGAACTTGACAGACACAGTAACCAGGAATAGGGCAGGGGACAGGCAAGGAGGAAGTAGTCACAGCTGAGGGACAGGATTTAGCTTTACACCACAACAAATGCCTTTCTTAAAAACTTCTGGGCAGTGCAAGCCTGACCTCCCTTGTGCCTTAAACAATCTCTCCTGATTACTGCAAGACAGGCTAATTGAAGAGGTTCTTTTTGCCTTTTGCCAACCAAAACCTTTTGGGACAGCACAAGAAGAGCTGTGTGTTGATGTCCATTGGAAGAGAACTGTAAGCCTTGCTGTGGTTTAACCAAGCCCCAGCAGTCTCCAGGAGCAGCTCTGCCAGGCAGGTGCCCGTGCACTGACCATCTTCTCCCTGGGCAAGAAGAACCTCCAGAAAATTCTCCACCACTCTTGGCTCGATGCATAATTGTCAGGTGGCATCAGCTGCCTTCTGCAAGCACCTCTCTCCCCGGGGGTGAAGGGGATGGGCAGCAGAGATCTGACTTTGAGACAGCAGAGGTTCGTTGGGATGAACCCCTCATGCTGCAGAAATCCCCTGGCTGAGAAAGGTGTTGGAAACAGGGATGGAGTTTAGGGGAGGGAGATAAAAGGGCTGAAGAACAGGAAAGCCTGGCCAGCAGTGAGAGGTGGCATCTCTGTCTGCCTGAGGTCTTGGTGGCTGGTGCAGATGTCCTGGGAGAAGGGGCTTTCCTCCCTAAGGAGTGACAATGTGCCTCAGCCTCAGGTGGAGACCTGAAGAAGGAGGGAACAGCAGAAGGAGAGAACAAGCACTGAAAAACAGCCTGGCCATCAAATACTCCTCACCTCTCCATCGTGAGGCTTGGCTCGGGTGGGAGTGAGGGTGACACCACCAGGAGTGGGCAAGATGAAACACTCCCCAGGAGCCACCCTGTGACCTCTGGAGTGGTCAGAGGAAGGGACTGTAGGAGCACTGGGGCCCATATGGTCCTTGGGAGGAGCAAAGTGTCCAGGGGTGTGGGGACAGGGTTGGCAGCCCCGCCCATGGGGATGAGGACCACAGGCTTGGAGGAGCACCATCACCCCTCCAGGGCTGGTTGCAGCTGCTGCTACCCCCTGCCCACCTGCAGGTGGGTGCCCAGGGAGATGCTGAGCCCAGGGCTGGGATGGGAGCACAGGATTGCCCACCCCTGAGTGCTCCCTGTAGGACCTGCCTGCTTCCATCACCAGCACTGTGGTTCCCTTGGGTGCAAGTTACTGTTGGGATAGTTCCAGCTGGACATGAGAGGAAAACTTTTCACAATGGGAACAATCAGCCTTTGGAATCATTTCCCCAGGGACGTGGTGCATCCCCCAGTGCTGGATACTTTCAAGGTTCAGCTGGGCAGGGTGCTGGGCTGTCTTGCCTAGACTGTACTTTTGGCAAGAGAGGTTGCATCAAGTGCTCCTCCAGTTCCCTTCCAACCTGGTGTTCCATGATTGTTTGTTCCCTCTTCTGTTCAGACTTGTCTGTGAGCATCTCTGATCTCCTGAGCTCATCTGAAGTGACTCCATGGGTGTTATTATGAGAACACCGTGGGCTACACCGTGGGCAGCTCCTTCCCAGCTCCTTCCCAGCTGATTGGTTTTTTGATTTGCCCCCAATGCTTTGTAGCTGATCCTGCAAGCAGCACAGTTGCAATTTTCCAATTTCTAATCAGATGGAAAAGCCTCTGCAGCCTACACTAATTTTGTTGTGTCATGAAGTGAACTCACTCAACAAAGATCCAAAGTTCCTGCTGCTGCCTGGGCAGCCCGTGCTGCTCCCAGCGTGGTGGGAGGATGGCAGAGACCGTGACCCAGTGCCCTGCTGGAGTGAGCCCTCCCACCTCCCACCTCCTTAATGCTGCTTTCCGGAGCCAAAAGGCCTCAGACAGATCTCACTTCCACTGCAGGATGTCTTTCCACCTCTTAATCCCCACCTACACAAACCTGCTTGGACTCTGCTCCTCTGCTCAGCCAGGCACAGAGGCTCCCTGCGGGCTCGGGGGGCTGCTGTCAGCACAGCCTCCCCTTTTCCCCTTCCCCTTCTCCCCTTCCCCATCCTTGTGCCTCTGCCTGGCCAAGCTCAGGATCCTCCCTGGGGCTGTCCCCTTTTGGGATGATGTGGTCCTGCCTGGATGTCTGGGATCACCCAGGGATGCTGCTGTGGGATCTGGCCAGCTTGGGCATCCCCATGGGGTCTGGCCATGCCTGGGCTCAGCTGCTCCCCTCTCCTGGTTCCTGGGTTTAGCCTCAATGTTGGGGCTGCAATAACTGAGACTATTCAGATTAATTCAGATTAATAATGGAGATGATGGTTCCATTTCTTGTACTGCCTCAACATGGCCTGGAGGTGACCCCATGTCTTGGTTCAAGACTACAATTTTTGGGCACAGCTAGATATGGAATCCAATGACATTCTGGGCTGCCTGAGTAGCCAGGCTGTGAAGGGCTGTGTGGCTGGGGGAGAACTCCCTGAGCCAGTTGAAAATGGAAGTGTGTTTCATGAGAGAGGAACCTTGGGTGATGCCTTCCCATGGGGTTTGCATTTGCTGCTGGGCATGTTGACCGTGTGATGCCAGCACTGTCCAACAGTGACATTAAACCAACACTGTCCAACAGTGACATTAAACCCAACACTGCCCAACAGTGACATTAAACCAGCACTGTCCAACAGTGACATTAAACCAACACTGCCCAACAGTGACATTAAACCAACAATGTCCAACAGTGACATTAAACCAACACTGTCCAACAGTGACATTAAACCAACACTGTCCAACAGTGACATTACACCAACACTGCCCAACAGTGACATTAAACCAACACTGTCCAACAGTGACATTAAACCCAGCAATGTCCAACAGTGACATTACACCCAGTACTGTCCAACAGTGACATTAAACCAACACTGTCCAACAGTGACATTACACCCAGCACTCCCCTCATGCTCCAGCCGTTCCCAGCTCTGTTTGCTCCTTGGCTGGGTAGGAAGGACAAGGGCAGACCTGAGTCCTTTTTTATCATAACTTTGCCATTGGTTGTGCTAATTTCATCTATTCTCTTCCCCTCTTTTCTTTCTGAAACCCAAACCCATCACCACCACCTTCTCCACTGCTTCCTCTTGGCACTGGTTTCTGTGCCTCTCCCAGAGATCCCAGTTTCACTCTCCCACACTTTCCTCTTCGTGCTCTCCTAGGAAAATATACTGGAAATGCACCTGACTTGTGCTGACCCAGCATTTTTACCTCTGTGCTCCTGCTCCAAGACTCATTTTGATTCTATTTACAGTTTCACCCATCCCTGCTTATAAATGGTAGTGTTAAGTAAAGCTGACTTATACAGTTTCACTCAACTTATATTAAAAATATATTTTTCAAGAAAAAATATTTTTTCCATTGGGAAAAAAATATTTTTCCATGAGTTTTAAACCTGTTTTTCTAGCAGTCAATGAAAAAGTGGACAAACAAGTGAAATGTGTTTATCTGCTGTCCAGCCCCATTGGGTAACTTTGTTCTTAATTCATTAATTCTCATTTCAATTGTTCTTATTTCTTCTATTCTCTCATTTAAAAAGCTAAAATCTGATGAAAAATCTGTAGTCTCACCCTGGGAGAAGAATCCTGGATTACCTTGGAGTGGCTCAGCTGGGTCCCAGATCCATAAGGACCTCGAGCACACAGCACAGGCCCTTTGCCAGGGGGATGTTTGCCTTCAACACTGTTCTACAAATTAGGCCTGGGACCCTTGGGTAGATCATAGGGGGTCTTATAAATCCTTCCTGAATGTGATTCCAAGTTTTAAACCACTGAAAATCCTCTGAATTGTTTCTGTTGAAACTTCCTCTGATTAGAGATGTGTTAATGAAGGGGAGCAGCAGCAGTGTCTGATGCTTTTGCCAGGGGTGGTGTGTGGTTTGGAGGATGGAATTGAGGATCTGAGTGTTTGGAGAGAAAGTCGGAAGCTGAGTGTTGCTCCTCTTCCCTGAGGGCCTCTTGGATTTGGTTTTCATTTCTTTTACCAGCTTGTGGACAAGTCTGTGGTTTATTGCAACATCCCACCCAGTGGGAAGGACCAGGAGTCCCAGCCTGGGGCAGCTGAAGGACTTCATGTCAGAAATGTGGAGCCCCAAACACATCTGTCTAACCCTGAGGGTAGAAACTGTTCCCTGAGATGCAGAAATCAGGGTGGGTGAATTATGAAGTGACAGGCAGGAAAACTTCCCCATTTTCCTGCAAGTTTTGGCTTGGCCTGACTCCAGTGAGCTTTCCTGCAGCCCCTCTGAAACTGGTCAGAGAAGAGACCTTATCATAGAGCCACAGAAGGGCTTCAGTGGGAAGAGACCTTAAAGATCATCTCATTCCACTCCCTGTTATGGGAACGGACCCCTTCCACCCTGCCTTTGGAGGTTTCCAGGGATGGGGCAGCCACAGCTTCTCTGGGCACCCTGTGCCAGTGCTTCAACTTTATCCCACTGCCATTGCCTCCAGTGCCTGTGCAATCCCTTCAGCATCCCTGATTTATCCCAGCCAAGACTCTGGCCCATGGATCAGGCAGTAATTGTGGGGCAGTGCATCAGCAGAGCCCCAGAGGTTCTGGGATGGTTGTACACGGTGTTGTGGTGGTGTTGTGGTGGCAGGATGGAAATGCCTCTTCCTCTGTCCAGGAAGGTTATTGATGCATCACAGGACTCAGAGTGTGGTCCTGAGTGTGAGTGGCAGGAGGCTGCTGGTGAGGGGTGCCCAAAAAAGTCACCCCAAGCTGGGCATGGTGCCAGGACCCTCCTGCCCCTCGGGGAGCTGTGCCCTGGTGTGGAACAGCTCCCACTGTAGAGCAGGCACAGAGGGAAGGTTCCACAGCCCAGCACTGAATTTCTGTGCATGTTCTGCCACAAAATCTCCTGGCCAGCCTTGAACGAGTCACCAAAACCCAAAGCTGGTGCTCATCATGTGTTGGAATCTCCTGCCTTAATTTTTGGCTCTCCACACCCCGGTCCTTTTCCGTGGGATGGCAGGAGAAAGAGCATCTCCCTGCTGTTGGGCTGCTGAGGGGATGGGCAGGTTTGTGAGGCTCCTGAAGGCTGCAGCACCCAGCAGATTTGGAGATGGGCCCAGGTGCCACCCCTTGTGCTCAGTCTGCTTCAGCCAAAGCCTTGGCAAGGGTGTGAACACGTCTTGCTGGGCTGGGGTGTGCACAATGTATCTATCACCAGATGTATCTGTGTTTGTATAGTTGGCATTACTTATCCAAATTTTTTTTTTTTTAGCTAGATAATTTAATTTTTAGGAAAGTTTTGGCCTCCTGAAGGTCAAATCTATTCAGGTTTTATATGTCATCTGAATGTCCTCTAGTGAAAACAATTTAAAAAAAGAAGACGAAATGCAGGAGAACTTTTCCAATTTGTCATTGTTTTGGAGCACTTTGCACTTGCCCAGTGAGGCTTCACATGAGGCCATCAGGGAAGCTCCAGCTGATAAAATCAGTTGTTCAAACATGGGAACAGCAACATCCAGCAGCTTGGACTCAAGGGATGGTTTGGCAGGGGCTGGCAGTGCCAGGCAGGCACGGCTGCAGTCAGAGCTCTGCTAACGAGGGCAAGGGCCACTAATGGGGCCTGGCCAGGAGCCTGCTGAGACACTGTGAGAGCAGCACAAGGAGGGCACTGATGGGGGAGTCAGGGCCAGGAGCTCCCCTGTGACCTCAGATGTCCCCCAGAGCTGGTTGGGATGCAGGACCCGTGTCCTCCTGCCGGTCTAGGGGAGTACATTTCCCTTCTCAGGAAAGGTCACCAGACCTTTCCTCCCTCCTGCTCCTGCCAAGCCCCAAGGTGGGCATTTCTGGTCCATTCCCATTCACTGGCAAACCTTGGATAGTTGTATTTCATCCCTCCATTCCCTCCATCCCACAAGACAGGGGTGCTGCTGCTTCTTCAGATGGATGGTGGCACCAAGACAGGGATGGAGGACACAGTCTCAAGCTGCACCAAGGGATAAGTTGGATATTAGAAAATAATTTTTTACTGAAAGAGTGATAAAGTTCTGGAATGTTCTGCCCCGGAGTCACCATCATCCCTGGATGTGTTTAACAAAGCCTGGATGTGGCACTGGGTACCAGGGTTTATCTGAGGTTTTGGGGCTGGGTTGGACTTGATGATCTTTGAGGTCTCTTCCAGCCCAGTAATTCTGGGAATTCTCTGGAAGGCCATTCTGTGAATTGTCTCTTCAGAGGCAAGTCAGGCTTCTGACCTCCCAGCAGACGGGGACAGCTGAACTTGTCCTGCATTAAGAAGGAAATCCTGTGAGCTGGAAAAGATGCTAAAAGAAAAAAAATCAACATCAACCCTAAACCCCATAAGTGCCACAGTCTGTTCCTGCTTCCAGAGCTTTGCCATAGATTTTAACCCTTTAGGGGTGGTGCCTGCACCGTCCCACACCGAACGCCGCCCTCCATCCCTGGAGGGGCCGTTCCCAAGAGTGCATCCCAAGAAATCCCCCTTGTGCTGAGGATGAGGGGCCAGCCCTTGCGAAGGCGCTGGAGGGGCCGCGCTGGCTCCGGCTTGCGTAAGCTTTAATCTAAAGTTGGAGATGTTTTGAGCTAATCTGTGTTAATGTTGGGAGGAATTAACATGCATACGGGGAGACCACGTGATGCCCTCCGACCTCCCCTTTTTTTTTTTCCCATTTTTTCCTCCCCATCACTTTTACGGATTCCTGCCAAATCAGAGCGGCGGGTGCCGGGCAGGGCCGGGCTGGCACCGCCGGCAAGATGCCCGCGGTCTCTGTGCTTTACAAGGGAGCCATCATCATCAGCAGGTAACGGCGACGGGGCCCGGGGCTTCACTTCCAGCCCAGGTTGTGCCCTGTGGCTTCCCCAGGAGCGGGGTTGGGAGGCAGGATGGCAGGAGGAGCCCAGGACACCGGCGCTGGTCGGGTTTTGAGCTTTGGTGGCGTTCGAGGGCTCGGGGATGCTGGGCGGCCGTGCCTCGGAGCGGGAGGATGAGAAGAGGTGCTGGCAGGGGATGATGATAAGAGCTGATGGTATCAAGGAGGCATCTGCTCCGCCGGAGCTGCAGCCGTGCGGTGCTTCCCTGCCCGCCCGCCCTGAGCCGGCTCGCCCGGGGAATTTCCTCGGTGATTTACTCGAAATACCTTGAAAATCCTGAACCAGCCTGGGCCCAGGGCTGCTCTGCCTCCCTGGATGCCTTCGAGCTACATTTTTCAGTAGCCAGATGTGGCCAGTTGTTTGTTCAGTCTTCAGTATGGTCCGAGTATAGTAGGGAGGGGCATTTTTTAACATGGAGAAAATGCTTCCAGTCCGAATCTTAGAGGTGGAAGTTACTGGCTTTGCTGAACAGCTCGATATTTTGAGTTTTATTTTGGACTCCTGGTAAGTCCCTGCAGGTTATTCCTATCCTGCATCCTGCTGGATTTGGAGCAGCCTCTTGTTTCCCACACTGCTGTTCCTCCTCATCCGTGTTCAGATCTGGGACCTGAAATCGATTGGGAAACACCTTCTCTCTTGGCACTCAAATTCTGGGGAGTGCCTTGGTGCCTCCTCACCCCTGGATTCCCACCTGGGCTGGGGTTTCTCAGATCAGGGCTCCTCCATCCTGAGAAGCCCAAGGAGAAGTGCTGGTGGTTCCAGGTTTGGAGTCTGGCATCTCTGACTGGGGCAGGGTGGTTTTGGGGTCATTCATCTGGGACCTTGCCTAAGGTGTTTAGGGGGAGGCTGTGGGATGTTTTGGGGAGTGACTTGGCTTGGGGGAATCTCAGGTGTGTGATGCTCTTCCAGCCACTCTGGCTTGTGATGAGAAGCTCCCACCAGACCAGGCAGGACTTGAAGCAGCTCTTGCATCTCCTTTTCCAGACCCTCTGCCTGCACTAAAAACCTTGAGAGTGGATTGTGTTCATTACAGGCTGTGTTTGTGAAAGTGCTTTATTCCAGAGCACAGCTCCGAGCTCTGATCTCATTTCCCAGGAGCTGCACAGCTGTCCAGCCCTGATAATCTGGGGTAATGAAGCACAGACAGGTCCAGCAGATTTGCTGGGTGGGGAGGATGATGCTCAGCCCTGCACATATTCTCTTATTTATCTGTGTAAAGCTCGGGGGGGCTGGCTGGGGGCTGAGTTTTGCCCGTGTGGGTGCAGTGGTGGGGCTATCCCTCAGCCTGGCTGTCTGCAGTGCCTGCTGGGCTGGGAGGGACAATGTGCCTCAGGGTGTGCTGGCTGGGCACCTGTGCCCCTGTCCTTTTTGGCCCATGACAGCAAGCTGCTCCCCTTGTCTCCCCCAGGACACTCATGGGACCGTACGGGATGGACCGAACCGTGCACTGCTTCGACTTCTACGAGTGTGCAAACGGGCTGGGTGAGTGCCAGGGCAGGGCTGGGTGAGTGCTAGGGCAGGGCTGGGTGAGTGTCAGGGCCTGGGCTGGGTGAGGACCAGGGCCTGGGCTGGGTGAGGACCAGGGGCTGGGCTGGGTGAGTACCAGGGCTGGGCTGTGCCTCAAACAGCCGCCCAGCCCCAGAGCCTGGGTCAGGATGTGCCTCCCTGTGTGCAGGCTGGTGTCCCTCTGGATCTTGTGTCTCATACCTGCCTGTGTTGAGCATCTTCTGCACCGTTTGCAGCTGTGACATTAAAGGAATGTCAAGATCCCAACTAATTCCATGGTAGTGGTGAGCAGCCAGTGCTGGGAGCTGTGCAGGAGCCCAGGCCCATAACCCCTTCCCTCAGCAGGATGAGGAGGAGGGGCCTTTCAGAATTTCTTGGATTAAATCAATTGAAGTGCTAAATAAATACAAAAACAGAATCCCCAGCACTGTCCTGCCCCTCTGCAGACTTTTGTCCTGGCAAGCCATCCCAATGGGGGATGGAAGGTGCTTCCTGCAGTGCTCCTGGGATGGACTGGGATGCATGAGCTGGCTTTGGAAAGTTTGGCCTATGGGGAAGGGAGTGAGCACTGAGTGAGTCAGGTGTCCTTCCACAGCACTCTGAACTTCAAAGCATGGGAGAGAAGGGAAAAGAGAAGGTCACATCCATCAGAACGTGACAAAGTCCCAGGTTCATGTCACTCAGCCCAGAGGGATCCAGCAGAGCATTTCTCTGACATCTCTGTATCCAGTGGTGCTCTGCTATGGACTCTATAAAAATCTGTGATCCTGCATCAGGATTTCACAGTCTCTTCCCTAATCCTTAATTGTGAGTGCAGCCCACCCTCCCACAGAGCAGCTGGGAACCTCTTGGTGAGACCCCAGAATGACCATTTGGGACAACTCCTGAGGAGTCACCAGAGAAACAAGTTCATGTTTCCTGAGACCTGAGATTAGTTATGGATTCATTATTGGCTGTTTCCAGCTCGGGGGGGGGGGGACGGGGACGGGGGGGGGACAGCTTTGCTGACTCTTCCCACATCCATGAGTTTCATGGGAGCCCAGAGAAATGACTTTACTTGGTGAATATGATATTTTAATCTCCATAGGTGGATTTGGTTGAGTTGATGGGATTTCAGCTGCTGGGCTAGATTAGCTCATTAAAGGAGGAGGCCCAGAAAAGCCTGATGGGGCCATCACTGACCTCTGGAAGAAGTGACAGATGTGGCAGCCCTTTGTGAGCCACTTCCCTGGGTTCCAGCTCCTCTCCTTTCCCCCAGTCTGGGCCAGAGGGTCTTTGCAGGGTCTAGCAGAACCTACAAAGCAAATTCTGATGTGCTGGAGGAAGCTACAATAATGTGGATTTCCTAATGCTCTCAGCTGCTGGCTGCATCCTCTCCTGTGAGGCTTGAACCACTCAGGACAAGCAATCATCCTCCAGAAATCATGGAATGGTTTGGGTTGGAAGGGACCTCAAAGATCATCTCACTGCACCCCCTGCCATGGGCAGGGACACTTCCCACTGTCCCAGGCTGCTCCAAGCCCTGCCCAGCCTGGCCTTGGACACTGCCAGGGTTCCAGGGGCAGCCACAGCTGCTCTGGGCACTCTGTGCCAGGGCCTGCCCACCCTCACAGGGAACAATTCCTGCCCAATATCCCATCCAGCCCTGCCCTCTGGCAGCTTAATCATCCCTCTCTGATGAGTGGTGCTTACAGAATCCCTGTGTCTGCTCAGAGTGGGTTTATTTGGGAAAAGAAAGGGCCTTCATGAATTTCTCAAGCTGAATGCAGAGTTATCCCAGCAGTTCCCCAGGTGGGATGCAGGATTATCCCAGCAGTTCCCCAGGTGGGATGCAGGGTTATCCCAGCAGTTCCCCAGGTAGGGTGATGTGTTATCCCAGCAGTTTCCCAGGTGGGATGCAGGGTTATCCCAGCAGTTCCCCAGGTAGGGTGAGGTGTTATCCCAGCAATTCCTTTGGAGCAGCATCACTGCTGGGTGCCAGGTCGGCGTTTGGCCGCGGGTCTGTTGCTCTGTGGCTTTAGGTGGAAACCCACATGTGAACCTCAGCAGAAGTTCAAAGGGGTTACCTGGCAGCTCCTCTAGCTGAACCTCAAATTAAAGAATAGCCATCAAAGGGAAGTGCTGATTAAGGAGCATTTCTCAGAAACACTGAGATCCCATTATCTTGACCTTCATCTGCTTAGGACAGGGCAGTGAGTGATTCACCTCCAATCTGTCCCTTCCTCCAGACAGAAAAAGCTGGCGGGGGCTGCAAGATCAACAGAGGGATTAAGGGAAATGTAATTGAACATTGCCAGCTTAGGCAGGGAGCAGGCTGCCCCTCTGTGCCCAGCCTGGCAGGCAGTGGGGTCAGGATGATCCCAGTTGGACTAAACAACCAGATTAGCCAGGACACCCCCTGACCTGTGTGGATCCAGGAGCAGGTGAGATTATAGCCTGAGAACTGTGACTCTGGCATTAGTGGAAGTGGGATTAGAGGCACCAGAGAAGCTTGAGGGTCTTGGAGAAATGTATAGGATCGTTAAGAGCCTAAAGAAAACACAGACTTGGTCAGTCTTACCTCAGGTCCATCTGGAGCTTTTCTGGCAAACTTTGTTCTGCAAAAGAGAAAAAAACAGGGACATGGGCATCAGCTCCAGGACCATTGCCAGAGAGGAAAGATTAAATAGAGGGATCCAAAATAGGCTAGATTATCTGGCCCTAAGTATGACTTAATAAGCATTATACTGGGACTTTGATGCTGTGATAATTAAAGAGCCGTTATTTACCTACACTGGGTCCCAAATAGAAATCTGATTGAAGTAAATGTTTGTAAAATATGTAAAAAATTATCGTCCCAGGAATGCTGCCACCACAGTCCTGGATCCATCAGCTGCTGTCCTCTGGAGTGGTCTGAGCCCTGGAAGGGGTGAGCCCTCCCTCATCCTCCTCCTCCTCCTCCCCCCTGCCCCAGTGGGGGCTCTCCAGTGGATTTTGGGGGCAGGACTGGCACCCAGAGCACCTTCTTGGTGAGGTGATGGGTGTGAGTAGTGGGCAGAGCTCGGCAGCATCCAGCTGCTTTCCCAACAAGGGAGTTAAAACTCAGGGATTTTTCCTCCCCCTCCAAGTTTGAGTGTGTCTGGAGCAATACTGTGAGTAATCAGTGATTTAATAACAAGATCGGATTTTCTCCTGACATCGTTGGGGATAAAGGAGGATTTGGGATACCTCAGCTATATTAAGGCATTATTACAATTGATTTGCAGACACAAAAGGGAAATGAGTCATTATTGACTTGATATCTCAGCACACACTGGCCTGCTGGGGGATGCTGTGGCTGGGCCTCTGCAAGGTGCAGATTTTTATATTATTTGTCTGATGTGCTTCTTCATTCCAAATTCCTTTGTGTTAGGGGTGAAGAAAGATGTAGGATGAGTTCCTCAGTCATGTCCAGGCTCTGTTCCATCCAGGGAACTGATGGGGCTTGGCCTCTGCAGGACCCCTCATGGTTTCTCAAATCCATCCCTGGGGTGCCCCACTTCCCTGGGGTGTCTCTGCAGAGCCCAGCAGACAGATCCTCTGGCTCCACAGGAAGGAATGCCCTGCTGAGCATCCCTGCCATGGGCAGGTTTTACCTTTCATGGCTGCAGCATCTCCTCTCCCACTTGGTGCCCAGATGCCTGACCTGACCCACACCTTGGTGAGGGTCATGCTGCTTATAGATCCTTTCTTTTGGGGCAATATTTCCAATTTGAGTGAATTTCTTTTAGAATTCACTATAAAATATTATAAATATAAATTATTATAATATAGTATTTATTATATTATAAATTAGAAAATATCAGTGCCCATTCCTGAGGTGTTCTGCTGTGAGTTCCCTGTTCCAGCAGTAACACAGCTGCTCACAAGGGCCTCACAAGGGTTAATGCATAAAGCCCAATGAATAAACTCCAGCAATCAGACAGGGCTGGGATATGGAGCTTGGGAAAAGCAGCAATTGCTGCATATAGAAACAGAAATGTCTTTATGGGAAATTGTAACAATTTAGTTTTAATCTAATTTAATCTAAAGGTGACTTGAGACACCAAGTCTTTCCCTGCAGGCAGATGAAAGCTGCGAGGGGCCTGAGAGCAGACCTCGGGTTACCAAAGGAAGGGAAGCAGGGATGGAAATGGTGCTGTGTGCTGAGTAATCCCCACCCGGGATCCTCCTCCCTCCTGCCTGTTTCACAGAGGGTTCCCAGGATTTAGGGCAGCAGCTGGGCCTTGTTCCTACAGCCCAGGACCTGCCAGGGCTCAGAGGCAGCTGGGCCAGGGCTGGCCTGGCACTGCCTTGGTGGCACTCCTGTCCCCAGCCTGCCCTCCTGCCTCAGCAGCAAAATGCCCGACCAGCAGCTCTGGGCAGAGATTTGTTAATTAAAGCCAGGCTTCTTAATCCTTCTGTCCATAGCCTGGATCTTCCAAGTAGGCCTTAACGAGCCCTGGATAAATAAGTCTCTTGGACCTTTTCCTGCCAGCCAGCTTAGGGTGGCCCCAGGGCCAGGCCCCGTGGTGGCTCTGAGGAGCAGGAGCCCTGTGCCAAGGAGCTGCAGGGCACCAGGGCTGGGCTGTGCCGGGGGGTCACAGATGGAACTGGGGTCACCTCCCTGCTCCTGCCTCAGCTGCTCCCCCAGACCCAGCTCTGCACCTGTGGGCACCCCGGGGGTGGCTCTGCCATCGGTGTCAGAGCCTGAGGGGCTGCGGGGCCTGGCAGGGGAGCAGAGATGTCCCCAACCCCTGGGGCTTGTCCAGGTGTGCCCAGGGAAGGAATCTCCAGTGGGAAACACTTGTCACCAGGAATAATTTGATCTGCAGCAGGAGCAGATCCTTTCCCATCAGTGATGAACTTGGAGCTGCTGGAGAGAGCCCAGGGGAGCCCATGGAGATGCCTCAAGGGCTGGAGCCCTTCTGCTCTGGAGCCAGGCTGGCAGAGCTGGGGGTGCTCACCTGGAGAGGAGGAGGCTCCAGGGACACCTCAGAGCCCCTGCCAGGGCCTAAAGGGGCTCCAGCAGAGCTGGAGAGGGACTGGGGACAGGGGATGGAGGGACAGGACAGAGGGAATGGCTTCCCACTGCCAGAGGGCAGGGCTGGATGGGATATTGGGAAGGAATTGTTCCCTGGCAGGGTGGGCAGGCCCTGGCACAGGGTGCCCAGAGCAGCTGTGGCTGCCCCTGGATCCCTGGCAGTGCCCAAGGCCAGGCTGGATGGGGCTTGGAGCCACCTGGGATGGTGGAATGTCCCTGCCCATGGCAGGGGATGGCACTGGGTGGGCTTTTAGATCCGTCCCTTCAACCCAAACCACTCCATGATTCCATGAATTTAGGGTTGGGGCTGCACCCCTCAGGCATGGCCTGTGCCAGCTCTGATTCTCCTGCCTTTGTGCCTGTGTTCTTCCTTCAGGCATCAAGGTCATTGGTGGCATCAAGGAGCTCACTGGAGAAGAATATGGAGTTTATGTCAAGAGGATCCTTCCAGGGGGTGTTGCTTATGCAGATGGTGAGTGGAGCACAGGGCACAGTGCCGTGAGTTCTGAGAGCAGCCCAGACTGAGGGCATTTATTTCTCACATTTGTTTCATCCCTTATCAGATATTTTGGGTGCTTGCTTGGAAATTTTCCAGTGGTTGGGGGTATTTTTTAGTGTGGCAGTTGTTCTAACACCAGTCGGCAGCCTTGGACTGGCTCCTCAGCATGTTCTATTGCTTTGTGTGTGTAGAGCACAACCCATCTCTGCCACACAAGAACTTTCCTGTCCTTTCCCACCTCCCTGTGGCCCCAAAATGACCAGAGATCCTTTTGCAAATTCAGCTCTGCTCTGGGTCACTGATTTAATTCTGAATATGTTCAGCTAAGTAGGTATCAGGGGTCTGCAGAGCTCACCTTTTACAACTTCAGCTAATAAGATCTATTTTTCCCCCAGCTGTTACATCATTTTTCCATCCAATAAAGGAAAATAAATCCAGAACAGGTGGAAGTGCCTCTCATGGTTTTCTCCCTGACCTTGAACTGAACCACTTGACCTCAAAGTGAATTAAGCAAAAGCTTTATTGCAGTTTTCAGCATTTACTTTTGCAACTTCCTAGAGCAGAGGAAGTGCTGGGACATTGGCACAGGCTGTTCTGGGAGGTTGCAGAAATTCATTTATGGACACCTGGAAAAACAGGTCGGACAAGCATCTCCAGAACAGCCCATGCATTTTTCATCCTGTCTCTGGGCACTGGGGGAACTGCCCAGCCTCTCCCAGTCCCTTCAAGCTGTATTTTCCACAGTTTCTATCCATTAGTTTTCTTTTCTAGGGCGCCTGCAGCCAGGAGACCAGATCCTGGAGGTCAATGGAGATTCCCTAATTGGGGTTACAAGCGAGAGGTACCATGTCCACATGGAAATTTCCCATTCCTGTTGCTTTTGTGGGATTCTGTGGAGTGGCTTAGGCTGTGGGTTGTGTGGAGGACACCAGGGCATCATTCTGGGTGCTGTTTCCAAGAGCCAACTTGAAAATTATCAGACAGAAATCTTCAATATAAAAATAGACCAGAGAGACCAAATTGTATCTGAGATGCTCAGACATTTCCCCAAAGAGCCGGGTTTTAAACAGCTCCTGGCACCTCCACTCCATCTGCTGCAGCTTCCCAGCACGTCCTGCAGCTCCCAGCACAGGAGATCAGCTGGTGCCTGAGCCTGACAGTGCTGCTCCAGTTCCTTCTGGAGCCACGATCCAGCCCCTCAGCTCCCCACCAAGAGAATCATTCACAGCTCCACAGGAGCACCAACACTTTGGGGCTCTCCTTTCCCATGGAACACTGTGCTATCCTACTGCCTGCCTTGCATTCCTGCCCAGCTGCCGAGGCTGGATGGGGCGCAGGATGAGGAGCTGGTCCTGCTGCCAGAGCCCCAGAGCAGCTGGGCTTGGTGCTGTCCATGAGAACATCTCTGTGGCTGTGGGAGGCTGTGCCTGGCTCCCAGCAGCTGCCCTGGCTGCCAGGGGCACTTGAATTTTGACTCAGAAAATGGCTGTCCCTGGGATGGAAGCTTCCCCAGGCTGGGAATTACAGAATCCTGGAATGGTATGGGTTGGAAGGGACGTTAAAGAGCACCTCATTCCAGCCCCCTGCCATGGGCTGTGCAGGAGCATTTGCTCTGCTGTCTTCTGGGTTTTGCTATCAGGGACTTCTCACTTACTGCAGAAGTGGGAAAACCAGGATATGGCTGTGCTGCCTTCGGCCTCGCTGCCAGGGCAGGGAACGGGGCATGCAGCCAAAGCTCGGCTGCTGGCAGGGTTTGCCCAGGCCAGGGGTCTGTGCTAGCTGTGAGGCCAGGGGAGCACTGCTGGGAGCTGGGATTGACCTGTCACTGTCCTTGTGTTCCAGGGCTGTGGACATCCTGAGGACAGCATCGGCCACCAGCCACATGCGCCTCCTGATCGCCCGCGATGACGACGCCAGGTCAGGGGGACACTGGGAAGGGACCTTGTGGCACTCCTGGGCACCACAGCTGGAGAGCCTTGGGGCAAATCAGGCTCAAAGCCCACGGGGAAGGCAGAGGTGGCCAGGGGTTTCTGGTCACTGCTGGGAATTCAGTGGAGCTGTAATGGAAGGAAGCAAAGCTTCCCTTGGTGGCTCCCAGCTCCAGCCCTGCCTGGGTGAGGTCCCCATGTCTGTGGGACATTCCAGCACTGAGCAGATTTCCACAGGTGCTTCCCCAGGGAGAACCAGGGCTGCTCCAGTCTTGGCTGTAGGGTGGCACATCTCCCTCAGCTCTTCTGTGTGGTGTTTCAGCACATCCTGCACAGAGCACTGGATGAAGATGTGCAGAGACAGCAGGATCTTCCCTTTCCTTTCTGGAAACATGGGGAAGGATTTTTCTGCTCTCCACTTTTTTTTCCCACTTAGTTTTGTCTTTTATTGATGCCCTGCTATCTTTTAAGTCTGTCTTTGATCATGGGTGAGCATCTGGCATGTAACAGACACATTGAGTTAAGGTCTTCCTTTCCCAGAGGTTTCCTCCTTCTCAGGGAGATGGGAAGTTTCTCCCTGAAACCTGTCCCTTTGTTCCCCCTGGAAAACCTCACTCTCTCTAGAGAGACTCAGAGGGTTTGGAAGGAGAAGGGAAGAATTCAGTCTTGTCTTGACTGGGTTTAAGCTGTGTAGGACAATGATGGTGCCATGAGAGAGAGCAGAGCTGTGGGAACCCAGGAATGGATTAGTGGGGTCTTTGCTGATATCCCACAGGAGATCTGGCACAAAGTGCTGGCACATCCTCTCCCTTGACAGGAACAGGGGCTGGGGGAGCTGAGGTGCTGCAGGAAGCAGAGGAATGAGGGTGGGATTTGGCAGAGTGTGGCTGTGGGCAGGCAGGCTGTGCTCTGCCCGCGGGTGCCTCGGGTCAGAGTCCCTGCTGAGCACACCCAGATCCCGTTAGTGTGGAGATGATGGATGATTAATGATGGATGCATTCCTTATCCATCAGCTGCTGTGCAGCCTTCCTGCCTTGGCAGGGCAGTGAGAGTGCTCTAATGACAGGCGTGGGACTAATTCTGACACAGCAATACACTGCTGGAAGAATTATTTGCTATTAATGACGGGCTGCTTTTAGCACCCTCTTCCAGGGGAAATGGCATCTCCTGTTATTACATTAAGTGCAAGTCCTTCAGCAGCTCTGAGGAAGTGCTGGGTGAAGCAAGTAGGTCAGCAGGGATCCTCTGCTGCAGGTGGGGTTGCTCAGGATGCAGCTGTGGATCACAGCAGTCCCCTTGGTGGGGCAGAGTGCCAGTGGGCATCTCACACTCTCCCAGCAGGAGGGACGGGGTCCCACAGCTCGCCTGGCATCCCTGTGTCCAGCACCAGCACGACTTGCTCTGAAACACTCGACTTCTCAGCCACAGCCCCCAGTCCAGGTTTTCTGCCTCCACCGTGCTCCGTTCCAAGCTGTTCCTGCAGCTCCCAACATCCCAAATTGCAGCAGATGTTTCCTGAAGCACTGGCGGGCGTGGCACCGGCTCCCCCTGCTCCTGCAGTCCCCGGCCGCCCTGCGGGGAGCTGGGGCAGGCAGGCAGGGCAATGAAACTTTAGGCGATTTATTCGGCCTCCGTTCACTGTTGGTTATCTGCTAAATCTGCAAAAGGTTAGCCAGAGGGAGAGAGGGGAAGTAATCAGTTTATTTATTCCTTTTTCCAAAAGATTTGCAGAGATTTCACTTACATAATCATCTCGCAAACTGTTTAATACACGAATACATATCTCCAGGATTAAGGGCTGTGGGAACGTGGGGAAGGACTTTTCTGCTCTCCAGGTTTTTTTTCCACTTAGTTTTGTCTTTTATTGATGTCCTGCTATCTTTTAAGTCTGTCCTGGAGCGTGGGTGAGCAGCCAGCGGGGTGGAAAGGGCCCATCAGCTCTGGGGGTGATGCCTGGGGAGTGCCATGCCATGAGCTGTGGGCAGCTTCCCTCCTTCCCCCTGCCCAGCAAAGCACCCTATGAGACCTGAAGGCTGAGGAGGACACAGGGCAGAGAAAATTCAGTTTATTTTCAGATCCTTCCACACTCAGAGCACTCAAAGCACTCCGGAGGAGGGAACATCATGGCTCTGGGTTTGGATCCAACCCTCCTGCCAATTTTCCCAATGACTCAGCTGAGTAGCATTTTGTTGTGGTTGCCCTCTGGTGAATTTGAGTCATAAATGCTATTATTTGTCTCTGGAGTTAATTATAGGCCCAAATTACCTGTGCTTTTCATGGAACTCAGTCTCTGGCATGTATCAGATGCATGTTTTGGGCCTGTCGCATCAGCTGGGCTGCAGAGAGCAGCAGTAATGCCAGGGCTTGAAGCAGAGGATTCAGATTTGGAGCTGGACTCACCAGGTTTAGGCGATGCTTAAATCTGATTTTCATCTGTGCTCACCTTCAGCTAATGAGGATAGTTTTATTGCATAGTCATAATTATTGTTTATTCATTCTCAGCCTGAAAGTTACAATAGTTCCTTGTTTCTCTGCGTGGCACAGATATGGGCCTGGTCTGTCAGGTTTATCACTGGGAGGAGCCAGTTTGTGCTGCACCTCTGACTCCTGGCAGGATAAAATGCTAAATTCATTGTGTCTCCACATGAGATGCATCCCAGGAACAGGGGCTGTTGGATTAGCAGGGCTCACACAAGCAGCAGGAAGGAAAGGCTGCTGCTCTGCAAGTGCCCTGCAGTTTGGAGCAGGATCAGACTCACAGGATCTCTGAGGCTGTAAAAGATCTTCAAGTCCAACCTCTAACTGATCTCCCAGGTCGGAGCATGGGTGCCATGTCCAGTTGGTCCTTGGACACCTCCAGGGGTGGGGACACCCCCACTGCTCTGGGCAGCCATTTCCAAGGCCTGACCACTTTTTCCATGGAGAAATTCCTCCTGGTGTCAAACCTGACCCCCCCCTGGCACAGCTTGGGGCCATTTCCTCTTCTCCTGTCCCTGTTCCCTGGGAGCACAGCCCAACCCCCCTGGCTGTCCCCTCCTGTCAGGAGTTGAGCAGAGCCACAAGGTCCCCCCTGAGCCTCCTTTTCTCCAGGCTGAGCCCCTGCCCAGCTCCCTCAGCCCCTCCTGGTGCTCCAGACCCTTCCCCAGCTCTGTTCCTTTCCCTGGACCCCCTCCAGCCCCTCAGTGTCTGCCTTGTGAGGGGCCCAGAACTGACCTCAGGCCCTGGTAAAGGGGCAGAATCAGTTCCCAGGTCGTTGTGCCCACCCTGTGTCTACCAGCAGAGGGGCTGTGGCAGGACCTGGTGCCTGGCCTGGTGTGGATGCAGGACAGTCCCTCCTGCCCTGCCAGCCCTGCATGTGACCGTGACAGCTCAGCCCATGGATCTTTTGTTCTGAGCACTCGGTGCTAAGCTGGCAGGGAGGGCTGGGGCTCACTCCAGCAAGGCTGGGTGTGCCAGGGACAAAGGCTGTGCTTTGGGAAAAGCAGCCAGCCTTTCCCAGAGCAGTGAGCTGCACCTGTGCCTGGCACTGCTTCCATCCCACCCACAGAGAGGGAAGGCATTGAATGGTTTGGGTTGGAGGGGGCCTCAAATCTCATCCCATCCCACCCCCTGCCATGGGCAGGGACACCTTCCTCTGTCCCAGGCTGCTCCAAGTCCTGCCCAGCCTGGCCTTGGGCACTGCCAGGGATCCAGGGGCAGCCACAGCTGCTCTGGGCACCCTGTGCCAGGGCCTGCCCACCCTGCAGGGAACAATTCCTTCCCAATATCCCATCCAGCCCTGCCCTCTGGCAGTGGGAGCCATTCCCTGTGTCCTGTCCCTCCATCCCTTGTCCCCAGTCCCTCTCCAGCTCTGCTGGAGCCCCTTTAGGCCCTGGCAGGGGCTCTGAGGTGTCCTTGGAGCCTTCTCCTCTCCAGGTGAGCACTCCCACCTCTCCCAGCCTGGCTCCAGAGGGGCTCCAGCCCTTGGGGCATTTCCATGGGCTGCCCTGGGCTCTCTCCAGCAGCTCCAGGTCCTGCTGCTGTTGGCCCCAGGGCTGGGGCAGCTCTGCAGGTGGGGTCTCAGCTGAGGGGGCAGAATCCCCCCCTGCTGCTGCCCACACTGGGGCTCAGCCCAGCCCAGGGGGGTTTCTGGGAGCTCACAGCCAGGGCAAGTCCAGCTGTCAAAATCCTCCAACAGCCAAAATCCTTCTCCCAGGGCTGCTTTTGATTCGTTTTCTGCCCAGCCTGGATTGGGGCTTGGAATTGCCCTGACCCTGGCACTTGGCCTTGTTGTGCTTTATGAGTTTTGCACGGCTTGTGCTTTATGAGTTTTGCTTTATGAGTTTTGAGGGTTCCCCCTCTTCAGGCTGTCCAGGTCCCTCTGGATGCCCCATCCCTGTCCTCCAGGGTGTGACCTCCCCACACAGCTGGGTGTCAGCTCCAGGCTGGCTGGGGATGCCCTAATTCCACTGGAGCTGTGTGAGAAAATCTGCCTTTGTGATGCTTTTGGAGTGCTCTGGGTTCATGGCTCCCACTCACCTGCAGGTTTGTTTTTTTTTGAAACAAACCAGTAATTTCTGATGTCACAGGCTCCACTTTCTCTCCCAGCTGTGGTGCAGAGCTGCGGTTTCCAGACGCTGTGTAACCTTTGATGTAGGATTCACCCTTTGTTCTTCCAGGAACAAAAGGGCAGGATAAAGAGGCATTATGAGATAAAAAAACAATTTTCTGCAGGGAGATTGACCCCCTGCTGCTTAATCTGTAGCAAAGTCATCCTGGATCTGGCTGCTGCTGGCAGACCCCCCATCCCACCCTGGGGCTGGCTGAAGGCTGTCCAGGGCCAAGCTCTATTGCAAGCATCCTCCAGACCTCAAATGTTTGCATCCTAATGAAAAAAACTGGAGAAGGGCTTGTTAAAATGAACTTTCCACCTCATACAATGCCACGGTTGTTGTTTTTTAATCAAGCTGGGCATTTTAGTCCTGCAGGCACCTGACAATTCCCAATGTTTTAGCAAGGGTCAAATTTTAAATATTAAAGACATCTTCTGAAGCCTCTTGGTGTCTGAAAGCACAAAGCAAGGCCTGCTGGCATTCCTTCAGTGCTCGTTCATTAATCAGAAATGTTTGGGCATTGTCTGCCCGCGTCCAGCTCCTCCGAACACAGCACTGAGCACAAAATTAATTCCCACGAGACTGGCACCAGAAAGTGCTTTACTTTCTGCTGGGATGTGTGCCTCAAGTTAGTCATGTGTTTGTGTCCCTGGTGGAACTGGGGCTGGCAGGACTGACCAACAAAGCGGGAGCTGGGACGGTGGCATTTGGTCACATTGTCCCTAGGCTGGACCCAGTCTCACAGCTCATCCAGGCTCCTCAGAAAATAATGATAAACCTCCTTTGTGGATGAATTTCAGGACACAAAATAAACAACAACAAGGAGTGCTGAGCCCATGCATGTCCTCACTTATGACAGAGTTTGCCAGCACAGGTTGGTGACGGGGTTTGCAGGGTCACAGAGCTGCTGCACCAGTTGCATTTGCATTGACTAAGAGCATTTCAGCCATTGTTTGGCGTTTATAACTGCCTGTGTGCTCTGCTGGATTATTATCTGAGGAAAATAGAACAATAGATGACCACAGAAATACCCAGCCCAAAACAAAACCTAAGTGCTGATGGCTTGGTAAGCACTGGAAATAATGGAATGTGAGATTCCAGCATGTTGGACCTGCCCCTGAAGGGGTCAGGGAGGGGTAAGGCCATGGCTGTGTGAGCTGCCAGTGAAACTGGTGTGAATCAGCTGCAGAAACACAGAGGCTGTGCTGGGAAACTGGAATAATTCTGCTGAGATCCACCCAAGGCTCAGCTCAGGGATCCAGCCAACCAGAGGCTGACTTGTCCTTCTGCTTTCCCAGAGCTTGAGGAACCATTTGGGTTGGAAAACCCTCTGAGACCCTTGAGTCCACCATTAAACGATGTCCTCAAGTGTCCCATCCACATGGTTTTGGAATACTTCTAGTGATTCCACCACTTCCCTGAGCAGCCTGTTCCAGTGCCTGACATCCTTTCAGTGGAGAAATATTCCTAA